>NW_022681468.1:11276935-11876935 GCF_009764315.1 Trachypithecus francoisi
CCATGCAGAGCCAGAGCTGGACTCCCAATTCGCTGGTTTCCAATCCAGAGCCCTTCTAGGGCCCATGAATGCATGTTAAGATGCACTGGGGAGCGCTCACCAAGGCACCAGGTCAGAAGTGAGAAAAACAAGGTCTTCTTTGCTGTGATCCTTATTTCTTGGACTCCCACAGCCTTGAGACAGTATGAGCCAGAGTAGTGTTGGGCCTGGAGCTCCCTCTCCAGTTTTGGTGCTGAAAATGCAGCCCCCATTCCATGTCTTCAAGAGACGGTGTCTCCCATTCTGCTCTGTGGTCAAGGCTGATTTGGCTGCTATTAATGTCCCTGGTGTGAAACAGGTTTCTCTTCCAACATGCCCAGAGTCAAAAGAGAGTGCTGTCCCTTACCCCACCCCAGGGGGTTCCAGCTCTTGCAGGGCCCAGCCTTCCTCCCTCCCCTTTCCTCTTGTGTCCAAGTCCTTTGCACCCATCCCATGTGTCCTTCCAATTTCACCTGAAGCATAACTTCCTCCTGGAAGCCTTACTTGACCACCCCACGCCCAGGTCTCCTTTCATGGAAACAGCCTCCCTCTCCTTCAGTGTCCTTCTATCATTATTGGGATGATCTGATTAAGGCCTGGCTCCCACTAGCTACCGGTGCACAGCAGCCGTGCCCAGTTTAGCTTTCTATTGTGTAGCTGAGGCCTTGCACAGTACCTGGCATAAAGTGTATATTATATATAAAAGTGCTTTGATGAATGAATGAATGAATGCAGGGATGGATGAATGAATGAAGACACCTAGACCCATACTAGACAGGCGGGATTTTGGAGCAAAGGTGCCAGAGAATCCCTCTTTTATATTTCCTGATATAGCAACACCAATTAAAGGCCCCGGGTTAAACAGTAGCAGTTCCTGGCCATTTAACAAACACTCCAGCTCTGTGTTAGGAGCTACCATTGAGAAGGGCTTGGGGATAGGGTGGGGGTCAAATGTGTTTTCTAGAAAACTTCTTATAAACAATTGATATCAATTTCTCAACAATTGTTCCCACTTAATGATGATGATGATATAAGATAATATTTATTCAGAGCTTCCAATGCACCAGATTCTGTTCTGGACATGTTACATGCATTTTTTTTTCCTTTAAAACTCACAAATACCCAATTAGGTATTACTCCTTTTTTTTTTTTTTTTTTTGAGATGGAGTCTTGCTCTGTCGCCCAGGCTGCAATACAGTGATGATCTCAGCTCACTGCAACCTCCCCCTCCCCAGTTCAAACAATTCTCCTGCCTCAGCCTCCTAAGTAGCTGGGATTACAGACGCACACCACCACACCTGGCTAATTTTTTTTTTTTTTTTTGAGATGGAGTCTTGCTCTATCACCCAGGCTAGAGTCCAGTGGTGTGATCTTGGCTCACTGCAAGCTCTGTCTCCCGGGTTCACACCATTCTCCTGCCTCAGTCTCCTGAGTAGCTGGGACTACAGGTGCCTGCCACCACACCTGGCTAATTTTTTTGTGTTTTTAGTAGAGATGAGGTTTCACCGTGTTAACCAGGATGGTCTCGATCTCCTGACCTCGTGATCCACCCGCCTCAGCCTCCCAAAATGCTGGGATTACAGGTGTGAACCACTGCACTTGGCCTACTCTTTTATTTATTTATTGTTATTAGAGTCAAGGTCATATTATGTAGCCCAGGGCTGGTCTTGAACTCCTGAGCTCGAGTAATCCACCCTCCTCAGCCTCCCACAGTGTCAAGATTACAGATGTGAGGCACTGTGACCAACCAGGTGTTACTCTTCTCCCCTCTGACAGGTGGAAAGGCCTGTGGAGTAGAGGGAAGGGGCAGGTTTGCCCAGGGTCTCACAGTAAGAGGCAGGCACCATACTGGGTACTGCCTGATCCCAAACCCACAGCAAGGGGAACCCGTGACACTCGGTCCCCATGGCAGCACAGCAGTGAGCGTGGACCCTGGGGCTCAGACCGCACCCCCAGATGATGCAGTTTTTTGTGAGGCCAATAGCGCCATCATCACTCTGACCCCACAAACACAGCACAACCCAACAGAAGCCGGTTAGCAAAACTGTTCTCAGCAAGCCACTCCCAGCAGGGACACAGCCGCAGCTGGCTACTTTTCTCCCCAAAACCCCTGTTTCGGGGCATTGACTCATTGACTTTGCAAACTGCCAAGGCAGAAGGCAGCCACCCAGTATCCTTGTCTTTAATTTTCCTGACACCGGGACCTCTGAATCCTACACATTTACCAACATCTCTGAGGGTGTGTGGGCCAGGTCTTTGCAGCTGCCAGTGGATTTCCACGGGCATTTGGAGGGACTGGGATGGTCTACCCCCACCACTCCCTGCCCGTGAGATATCCCAGGTACCTTCTCAGCAAAGCTCAGCCTCATGGGTGTCCTTTCTGGGGTCATGGCAGCGCGGGGGGAACTAAGAGCAAGTGTGTAGCCACCGGCAGGTCTCAGCCGCTTTGGACTGGAACTAGCTCAAGGACCTTAGACAAGGCACTTCTTTTTCTAAGCTTAATTTTTTAAAATTGGCCTGTTAAGAACTAAGTCACCACATAAAAGTGACGATTTGCTGTGATTTTCTTATTATTCATTCACTCACTCATTCAGTATTTACTGCGCACCTATGCTAGGCTTCACACTCAGTTTGTTACCAGAAGGGTTTTTGTTTGTTTGTTTGTGTGTTTGTTTTTGAGACGGAGTCTTGCTCTGTCACCCAGGCTGGAGTGCAATGGTGCAATCTCAGCTCACTGCAACCTCTGCCTCTGGGTTCAAGCAATTCTTCTACCTCAGCCTCCTGAGTAGCTGGGATTATAGGCACCCACCATCTGGCTAATTTTTGTATTTTTAGTAGAGACGAGGTTTCACCTTGTTGGCCAGGGTGGTCTTGAACTCCTGACCTCAGGTGATCCGCCCGCCTCGGCCTCCTAACATGCGGGGATTACAGGCGTGAGCCACCACGCCCAGCCCAGTAAAGGATCTTGACTGCAAGTTGTCCAGGTTCTTGGTGTTTTGAGCAAAGAATTGGACAAAATGCACAGCAAAGCAAGGGAAGAATGAACACCTGAAAGCAGAGATTTATTGAAAATGAAAGTATACTCCACAGGGTGGGAGTGACCAGAGCAGCGGCTCAAGGGCCTTGTTACAGAATCTTCTGAGGTCCAAGTACCCACCTGCTGGAGGTTTCCCACTGGCCACTTGGTGTTCACCCCATGCAAATGAAGTGGTGGCCAGTGATCAGTCTCATTGTTGCAGAAAGTGCCCACAGGACTGGGCTTGATGTGTCATGTCCTTGGTCCTCACAACAGGTATTGTGAGTGCGTCTGTACCCTGACAGAGCCTGGGGCTCTGAGGCCATGTGGACTTTGCCTATGATCACTCAGCTAATAGGAGGGGTGCAGGACTCGAACCCAGGCTCGCTGCTTCTAAGCCATTCTCCTAACCATTGTGCAATGGTGCTTTCCTAGAGCCCTTACAATTCAGTAGTGTTGACAACACTCATACAGCTAAGCCTGATGTCGGGCTGGTCATACAGAGTGAGTAGGATTTCAGAGGAGGGAGGCAGCAGGTTTTATCTAGATGGACCAGGGAAGACTTGGAGGAAGACATTGCATTGAGCCTGATTTTACAGCAGAGCAAAGCTTCTGCCTTCCCCCTCCACTCCTACTGCTTTGGCTACACCACTACTCCGGGTACCTCTGGGAATTTACATTCTAGTGGAGGCGACAAGTGACCTCCCAAGGGCTGAGATAGTGAAGGGATGGGGACCCAGGAGACACGCATCGGGATGGGGGACATGACCTGAGCTAGGGGGTCAGGCAGGCCTCCCTGAAGACAGGTGTTTTCAGCTGAGCCCAGTGGGATGAGTACTTTTATCTGGATGAGAGAAGGTTCAAAGAGAGGAAATGAGCTCCCGAAGAGGACAGCATTTTTTAGACCCAAGGGATGAGGGAGCCTGCAGCCTGCAGAATGAAAGCAGCTGAAGGTGAGGGAGCACAGACAGCCAAAGGAGACATCACCAGAGCGGGGCCAGAGCCACGGGGCCTCAGCAGCCACTGCCGGGGTCGTCCTGGGCTTTCTGGCACAGAGAGAATCACTGCATAGTTGAATCCAGGATGAGTTACAGGTGTGTGGTTTCTTAAGCCTGGGTAACGGACAGGTGGGGCTAGTAAGGCAATACGGGGTATGGTAAGGGGTCAGTGTGGAGAGAAGAAATGCAATTCAAGAGATATTTGGGGGCAGATACCAACAGGACTTGTTTGGATTGAAAGAAGGAGGCAAATGGGGTTCCCAGGTGTCTGGCTGGGGCAACTGATTTGACAGTAGCTTTCGACAATGAACTACTTGGAAACTGCAATTCGTGTGTGACATGTCGCATTTTCCAGCACACCATCATGTGTATTCTTAGAGTCGTCAGTCATGCAGGAGATGAAGGTGCTATCCAAGGACCCTGACAGACAGTGCAGGGATAACCTGTCCTGAATATGGCACAGTAAAACCCCAGGGTCTTGGGGAGTCCTTAAACAACTGAGATTACCTTCTTTGATGACCATCCGAAGCTCAAGTGGAGAATATTTTGAATGTCACCTGCTCCGCATCCCAACTAAAGGAGAACAAAGTTGGCTACTACCCCCAGCTGTCTGGGATTTTTCAGTGTTTGCCTTTTTTCCTCTCTCTTCTGTCTCCTATATAAATCCTACCTATGTAGAAGTCAATCTATCATTTGTTTCCCTCATAGACAAGCAAATTAATTGGCTTATTATATTACCTATGTCTTTTATTTATTTTTTGATAAGAGGCACTATTGTTGTCTCCTTTTTACAGTTGAGGAGACTGAGGCTCAGAGAGTTTGAGTGGTTTGTCCACGGTAAGAGGGAGCCAGGGTTCTGATTCTGGTCTTCAGTGCCCAGATTCCTGCCCCTCTCTCTAGGACAGCTCGAAGCCCTATTCTGGCCTATTAAAGAGGGCATTTCCAGGGAGAAAAATATCGATGTGGACACACTGGACGTTTCTGATATGATTGTGTTGTCTGGAGCCCAAATGCTCTCCCGCGGGCCCCTGAAATGATGGGAGGGATGCAAGGCCAGAGAAAATGTGGAATGTACGGGACTCAGGCTCCACCTGGGGACGTAGAGAAATCTTCCTGATTTGCATTTCAGATAGAGAATTTACTTAGGGGAGAGTGCAGAACGCGGCCCCGCGTGGCTCAGCGTAAGTAGTGCACCCGCAGGCAGAAGGGAGCCAGATGGAGGCCACCTGCAACAACAGGGCTTATTCCCGGAGGAGCAGCGCCATCTGCTGGTTTTTCATGATATGACTGTGTCAGACCAGAACAAAAGCATTTGGAACAGGCCATCTCAAAGACGTGAAATGCTAGCCTGATGTTTTACTGTTTGGAATAAAAGTTCCGACTATGCAAGGATTTGATCCACTTGGCATTGAAAACAAAATCAAAAGCAAGTTGCTATGGTCTGAATGTTTGTGTCTGCCCCAAATTCCTATGTTGAAATCCCAACTAACCCCAAGGGTGATGGTACTAGAAGATGGGGCCAATGGGAAGTGATTAGGTCATAACGGTGCAATCCTCAGCAGTGGGACTAGTACCCTTACAAAAGGGACCGCAAAGAGACCCGAACCCCTGCTACCATGCGAGGACATAGCAAGAAGCCGCTAGCTATGAGGAAGTGGGTCCTCACTAAACACCAAATCAACAGGGGCTTTGATCTTGGACTTCCCAGCCTCCTGAACTGTGGAAATATACATATATTACATATACATATGTACATATATATTACACATATATATAATAGACACATTACATATGTATATACATATATTACATATAGTATATATTACATATATTGTATATTATATATGTATTATATATATTACATATGTATATACATATACATATACTACATATAACAGAGCAAGACTACAGAATCTTGCTCTGTTGCCCAGACTGGAGTGCAGTAGCACAATCATGGCCCGTTGCAACCTCCACCTTCTGGGCTCAAGCAATCCCCTCACCTCAGCCTTCCAAGAAGCTGGGACTGCAGGCATGCACCACCACACCCTGATAGTTTTTGTATTTTTTGTAGAAACAGGTTTTCACCATGTTATGCAAGCTAGTCTTGAACTCCTGGCTTCAAGCAATCTGCCTGCCTCAACCTCCCAAAGTGTTGGGATTACAAGCGTGAGCCACCACACCCGGCCAAAATTTCTGTTGTTTTAAAGCCACCCAGGTTGCAGTATTTTGTTATGGCAGCCTAAACAGTCTAAGAAATGAGTTTTTGTTAATTATTCAATAAATAGTGTTGAGCCCTTAGGAAAATAAGACAGACATAGTTTCTGCCCTTTTGGAAGTTGCAGCCTGGTGAAAGGTAGACATGCTGTACCATCTCTCACACACACGAACACACACACGTAGTTATATACATACATGCCTGTGTACATACATACATGCATGTGTATACAAGCTCGTTTTAGGTATTGGTAAATGTCATGAAGAAGGAAGAAGAAGAAAAGATGATACTGGGCCGGGCGCGGTGGCTCACGCCTGTAATCCCAGCACTTTGGGAGGCTAAGGCAGGCAGATCACGAGGTCAGGAGGTCGAGACTGCCTTGGCTAAAATGGTGGAACCCCGTCTCTACTAAAAATACAAAAAAAAAAAAAAAAAAAATTAGCCGGGCGTGGTGGCGGGCGCCTGTAGTCCTAGCTACCCAGGAGGCTGAGGCCGGGGAATGGCCAGAACCCAGGAGGCAGAGCTTGCAGTGAGCCTAGATGGCGCCACTGAACTCCAGCCTGGGTGACAGAGCAAGACTCTGTCTCAAAAAAAAAAAAAAAGATGATACTGACTGGAGTTCTGGTGGAATAAGCCAGGGTTTGCTCTCCAGCCAGGACAATAGAAAAGACCTCTTTGAATTAAGATCTGCATCATGAGAAGAAGGTTACTGTGTAGGAAAGAAGAATTTCCAAAGAGAAGGAACAAGAGCAGAGGCTGGGTCCAAGCCTGACAGCGTGAGAAAGAAGCCACGAGGGCTGGGGCACAGGCAGTGCATGGCCCAGCTGAGTTCTGTAAGCAAAAGGCCTTCATCAGCAAGATTCACGTTTCCCAAGATCATCTCTTGAAAAGAGTAGGTGCTTATTGTTTAATCTTTCCAGATTCTTACGTAACTGAGCACTCTTTCAATTACTTTAGTTTAAATAGTTACAGTCTTTCTGGGGAAGCCACGTTAGCCTGAATGACCTCAAGGTGAGCTGTTTGGCCAAACACGTTTAAACCGGATACAACTAGTAATCCCAGCTGGAATGTTGAACGACATTGTAAATACGCCTTTTAAAAATATAGAATTTTGGCAGGGCCCGGTGGCTCATGCCTGTAATCCCAGCACTTTGGGAGGCGGAGGCGGGCAGATCACGAGGTCAGGAGTTCGAGACCAGCCTGACCAACATAGTGAACCCCCATTTCTACTAAAAATACAAAAATTAGCCGGGCGTGGTTGTGCATGCCTGTAAACCCAGCTACTCAGGAGGCTGAGGCAAAAGAATCACTTGAACCTGGGAGGTGGAGGTCGCAGTGAGCTGAGATTGTGCCATTGAACTCTAGCCTGGGTGACAGAGTGAGACTCCATCTCAAAAAAATATATATCTATATGTATATACACACACACATATTTTTATATTTATATATACATATATGCATATATTTTATATTTATATACATATATGTACATATTTTTATACATATGTACATATTTTATATTTATATACATATATGCATATATTTTATATGCATATATGTATATATTTTTATTTTTATATACATATATGTATATATTTTTATTTTTATATACACATATGTATATATTTTTATATGTATGTATAATTTCAACTTTTAGTTTAGATTGGGAGGGTACATGTGCAGGTTTGTTCATGGATATATTGAATTACACTGAGGTTTGAGGTAGGAATGACCCCATCAGCCAGGCAGTGAGCACAGTATCCAATAGGTAGTTTTTCAGCCCTTTCCCTCTCCCTCTCTGCTTCTAGTAGTCCCCAGTGTCCACTGTTCCCATGTTTACATCCATATGTACCCACTGTTTAGTTTCCATTTGTGAGGACACGTGGTATTTGTTTTCTGTTTCTACATTAACTCACTTAGTATAATGGCCTCCAGCTGCATCCAGGTTGCTGCAAAGGACATTATCTCATTCTTTTTTTATGACTGCATAGTAGTCCATGGTGTATACCTACCACATTTTCTTTATCCAATCCACCATTGATGGGCACCTAGGTTGATTCCATATCTTTGCTATCGTGAACAGCGCTGTGATGAACATACAAATGCCTGTGTCTTTTTGGAGCCATGATTTATTTTCCTTTGGATATATGCCCAGTAATGGGATTGCTAGGTGGAATGGTAGTTCTGCTTTAAATGCTCTGAGAAATCTGCAAACTATTTTTCCACAGTGGCTGAACTAATTTGCATTCCCACCAAACAATGTAAACTAATTTACATCCCCACCAATAAAGGTTTCCTTTTCTCTGCAGCCTGGCCAGTATCTGTTGTTTTTTGACTTTTTAATAATAGCCATTCTGGCTGGTGTGAGATGATATCTCATTGTGCTTTTGATTTGCATTTCTCTGATGATTAGTGATGTTGAGCATTCTTTCATACAGTAAACAAGTCTTTTAAAGATCACTTTCAAAAGCAAATTGATGGATGGTTACATTATAGAGACCATGGTTAAACACCTACAGGAAAAAAAATGTCAGTGTCCTAATGTGCTTAAGATAAAATTCTCATGGAAGTAATCATACATGGATTCGAAACTGCTCCAGCTCAGACAACTTAAATAAAAGTAAGGGTAGTCTGAGTGCAGTGGTTCACACCTACAATCTCAGCACTTTGGGAGGCCAAGGCAAGTGGGTCCCTTGAGCTCAGGAGCAGCCTGGGCAGCCGAGACTAGCCCGGGCAGCATGACAATACCCTGTGTCTACCAAAAATACAAAAAATTACCCAGGCATGGTGGTGTGCACCTGTAATCCCAGCTACTCAGGAGGCTGAGGCGGGAGGATCGCTTGAGCCCAGAAGGCAGAGGTTGCAGTGAGCAGAGATCACGCCACTGCACTCCAGCCTGGGCAACAGAGCAAGACCCTGTCTCAAACAAACAAACCAACAAAAAAAAAAAAAAAAAAAGAAGGAAGGGCACTCTTGGACTTGATTCTCACGCTGTGGTGTGTGGACCAGCAGCAGTAGCGGAGACACCTGGGAGCTTGTTAGACATGCGAGGTAAGGATCTGCATTTTAATTAGATCTCCAGGTGAGTTATATGCACAATCACGTTTGAGAAGCACTGCTCTTGAAAACCTGTGGCAGAGCTCCCAGAGTGCTCCACTCATGAGACACACTGATGCTGAAAATTCTGGCAGAGCGTTTTAGTAGTTGTTTCCTAAGCTGAGAAAAAAAGCAACATTTGTAAATAAATATATTTCTTGATGATATATTACATGTAGCTAAATTAATAGATTGTGGGCTCTAGCGCCAAGTGCATGGCCTTATATTTTCTAGTTCTTCCACTTTTTCAGCTGTGTGTCCCTGGTCAAGTTAGACATCTTCTCTGTTCCTCAGTGCTCTCATTGGTAAAATGTTAAGCATGTGTTAAAGCACATTTAATATAGTTGGTGCACCATATATTTAATATAGTTGACTATGTCATCCACATCCATAAAGGTTTTTATATTTAAACTATCGAAACGTTTTCAGAAGTCCTCCCATTGGGAAAAAATGGGAAACAGTATTTTGCCTTAGAAACACAAAAAGTGGTTCCATTAGAGTTGGAGTTCAACTAGCTAGTATTTGTTCATTTCAGCTCTTAGTTCTCAGCTGGGTTCAGGCCAAGCTCCTGCTTTAAATCAGTATTTCTAGTGGCCAACTCTGCTAACGTTAGTAAACACTTGGGTAAAGTCTTCAAATGTAAGTATTAAATAAATAGGCCCAGTGCACTGGCTCATGCCTGTAATCCTGACACGTTGGGAGGCCGAGATGGGTGGATCACTTGAGGTCAGGAGTTCGAGACCAGCCTGGCCAACATGGGGGAAACCCCATGTCTACTAAAAATACAAAACTTAGCCAGGCATGGTGGCAACCTGCCTGTAATCCCAGCTACTCAGGAGGCTTAGGCAGGAGAATCACTTGAACCTGGGAGACAGAGATTGCAGTGAGCTAAGATCGCACCACTGCACTCCAGCCTGGGGGACAGAGTGAAATGGTATGTCAAAAATAAATAAATAATAAAATAATAAATGAAAATCCAGATGTCTTTGAAAGGCAGAGAAGCAATTTGCTCAATGTCCTACTACAAAACAGTCCCTCCACAGTCTCCCTGCTGTGTGTGGATGAGGGTTGGGTTTACCACGTGGCACAGAGGTCAGGCATCTTTCCCAAGGACACTGGCCAAGGGAGGAGGCCGAAGCCTAGGCAAGAAATCCAATCCCCACTGAGAAACGCTCAGGTAGGTGGAAGAGAGGAGTTAGAAGTGTTCCTCTTAGCTTGGACCTTTAATGGAGTAGAGAGAGATCCAGCTGTGAGCTTCTGGGGGTGGGAGTGAGGGGTCTGAGCTAGGAAACAAGTCCAACAAGTAGGCAGCAAGTCCAAGCTGAGTGAACCGTGTCTTGTAAGCCCATTTCTCTACTCTGTCCATTTCTCCATTGTCGTTCCTCTTTAGAAAAGCCTTTGCCTACATGTTCCAGTCTTGACCAGCTATGCCACCGGGAACAATGGGAAAGTTCACGGGTCCAAGTGTCATGAAGTCAGCCTGGTGGGGTAGTGGTAATTCGTAAGAAGTTACCAAGAAATGATTCCTCGAGGGTTCCAAGCCCAGCCACCTGGAGATTCTCCCCCTGTGCTGGGGGTTCCCAAGACCACCTCAGACTTCATGATTCCCTAGAAGGACACACAGGACTCAGAACAGCTGCTATCTGGTTTAGTAGAGTGAAAGGATACAGATTTTTTTTAAGCAAGGTGCATACGGTGGAGTCCAGGAGAGACCAGGCACGAGCTTCCAGATGTGCTTCCCGATGGAGTCAGACGCATGCGTTTCTTCCAGCAGCCAATGTATGATGACACACTCAAAGTGTTGACGCCCATGGAAGCTCACCCAAGAGAGAGATGTGAGACCCAGCCTTGGTATCCAAGGGTGTTACTGGAGTGACTGACTTAGGCCCCAGAGTTCACTTCCGACCCTTATTTTATTTTATTTTGAGACAGAGTCTCGCTCCATCGCCCAGGCTGGAGTGCAGGTGTGTGATCTCAGCTCGCTGCAGCCTCCGCCTCTTGGGTTCAAGCGATTCTTGTGCCTCAGCCTCCCAAATAGCTGGGATTACAGACAGGCTCCACCATACCCGGCTAATTTTTGTATTTTTAGTGAAGATGGTGTTTCACCATGTTGGCCAGGCTGGTCTTGAACTTGTAACCTCAAGTGATCCACCCACCTTGGTCTCCCAAAGTGCAGGGACTACTCAGTTTCCAGCCCCTCCGAGGTCAGACTAACCTAGTGGGGCCCAGGGCCTTGGGCACACAAAAGCGCTCTTTCCAGGCAGGGTATTCCCAGGTCTGCCGGGTTATCTCCCAGAAGGAGGTAAAAAGCCGGTTCTTTCTTTGAAAGGGGCAGGGTTTTGGGAACTCCCAGCTTGTTCAGTTAGCCCTTTACTGCCTACTCCCAAATGCCTCGCTCTGAGGTTCCCACTGTGACTTCATGAAGGAAGGGGGCAGACTCCTTTACAGAAGCCCACACCACCGGTTTGTGGAGGCAGGAGGAGAAAAGAGACTGGTTAGCGTGATTGACACCCAATCCAATGCCCCAGTCCCAGTGTCCCTCTGGCTGCTGAATCCTGCAGATGCTTATGGCCAAGTTGAACCCACCTGCCTGTAGATGCAAATAGCCAGTCCTATGGCCGTCCACTTCTCTTTCCAGAGCCCCCAGGCAGCCATCCTAGTGGTGAGGCTTATTCTTGGCACAGAACCACCAAAAGAACATGTACCTAGAGACAGAACCAAAAGGAAGCCCACAGCTCAGCCCAGAATGCTCCAAGCCAGTGATCTCCTACCCCTCTGTGGCTTCCTCTCAAACAGTCTTAAATCCCATTGAGCTGTTCCTCAAATACTCTCCCCTGAAATGGCAAGAGAGACCCCAAGGTAGAAGCAAAAACAAGCATGAAAGTGAAGCAAGAGACACCCCAGGTCACATCCTTAAGCAGGTATAGGGTCAGCAACCGTGTTTCCATGTGTAACTGGGCAGCTTAACTTCAAAATGCATTTCAAGCTTTGTTCCCTTTCTCTTGGGTTTCAAGACACAATCTTGAGGCAAACTGCAAAAGCCTTTTTCCTTAGCCTTAAAATAGACTCCATGCCCCTCCCTTTCCCACCATCCATACTCTCTTTACATTTGTCTGACTGTATGCTAGTATCTAATTGTGGGCCTTCTTAGAAGTTGCAGGGGCTCATCTTGAAAGAGACCAAGTCTGGGGACCCAGTTGCAAAGTTTCAGGGATGACCTCAAGGCGGCTGATGAACAGCCCGGCCATTGTTGAGATGACGTCAGCCCGAGGTCCAGGTGGACTGGGACCCGACATGGCCACCAAAACAAGACACACAATGCTCAGCCCAATTCTTGCATGCCTTCCTTATCAAGTTTTTCTTTTTAAACTCTTGCCTTCCTGCTAAAAATTGAAGCGGTTAATTTGGATAGGAATTCGGCTGCCTCCCCTCTACTAGCTTGGGTAATAAATTCACTTTCTATCTATCAGATGTCGCTCTTGTTAATTGGACTCAGCCAGCAGTGAGCGTCCGGACCTGCTTTGTTGGGTCATTCATGCAGCACCCAGAGGGGCCTGAGTGTGAGCAACGGAGCTCTGCGTTCAGGCTCTGTCCACAACACCGCACACTCTTCCTGCAGAGGGGTGCATACACCCAGGACGGTGGTGCTGTCTTTCCTCAGGAGCATGGACTGGGTTAGAAGCTCGTGGGCCTGGACACAGATCCTGAGCATTGGGGCAAGTAGTTCCTAGACCCTGTTACCTGTATTAGGGTCTGGGGAGGAAGAGAGCAAGGGCTCAGGTGACCGCAGCCCTTGGCCCCACTGACTCGCTGACCTGTGGGAAGGGGAGCAACCAGAGAGGGGCAAGGGTGCCTGAGTGCAGGGGTCTAAGTGTGGTGCTGGTGTCAGGGGTCCCGTGGCTACTTGCAACTCAACAACACACACATCCGCAGTGCGACATGCCCAGGGCCTGCCACACACTCAGGGTCTGGCTCAATGTCAAGGTACAGGTTCTGCCAGCACAATCACTGCTGAGCACAACACGTGATCTTGTGGGACCCTGTCCACTTGATGGGGCCACCCCTGTGAGCTGCACACTGTCTTCTTAGGGTGTGACAGCAAAGATGACCTACCGAGGTCATCTGGTGTTGTCTGGTGCTGCCTGGTAGTCCCAGGCTCATTGTCCTCTAAGACTTGTGCTGGCATCACTTTTCAACGGCCCCTAGCCCCAGGAGACCCCCGCTCTGTGCCTCCCGATGCCCATGCAGACTCTGCTGTCATGGCAAAGCTTTCTGTGCTCTCAGCCACACCCTCACTCACCTATGAGGAGCCATGTCCACTGCAGCTGTGACCCTAACACCCGCCTATCCATTCAGTAAGTAGATAGCGAGCTCCTACCTCTGTTGGGCGTGATTCTAAGCACTTGGAGTACACCAGGGAACAAAACAGGGCCCCCTGGTCCCATGAAGCTTCCAAGGGAAATTCGAGGCACCAGCTAGCTCTGAGAATTAAGTAAGCAACTTGATGAGCAAGAAGGCAATAGTAGCCTAAGCTAGTAGCCAGGAAGTTAGTCATGAGATGGTTGGTTCCCTATAGAAACTAAGATAACATCTTAACATATGTCTGAGTTTTTTAGAAACCCAGACCCCCATCCAATAAATCACTGGCACGTATATCTCAGGTAAGGGAACTGGGGACTGAAGTCTGACCTTCATTCTTTCTTCTAAGTTTCTTCCTCAGGGGCCTGAAGGAGCCTGTCAGGTTCACACCCATAAGCCTGAGATAATATTCTTTTCTGCTGACCCCAAAGTTGGAAACAAAGCTACTCGTCCTTAACCAATTGCAGATCAGAACATCTTTGAACCTAACTGTAAGCCCCACCTCTCCTTCACAATATCCCACCCTGTTAGGCCAAAACCAATGTGTAATTTCTATGTATTGATTTATGATTTTGCCTGTAGCTTCTGCTTTCCTGAAACGCACCCCTGCCTCTAAAAACCCTTACCCACAAGTCATCGGTGGGGGGAGCGGTCAGGATTTGAGCATTCGCTTCCTGGTCCTCCCTGAATGGTACCCTGCAAACAAATGGCTTCCTTTCTACTGCTGCAAAGCCTCAGTGTGGATATCTGGTCTTAGCGTGCTGAGCAGGCAGACCCGAGTTGTATAACAATATCGGTGTAAGGAAACCTTTTCCAACGATCTGGTCTCAAAAAGTGAACCTCCCATGCATCTTCTTTAGGAAGCTTTTGCAAGATGTGCTCCAGCAGAGCAAAGGAATAAAGCAAAAAGACCAAGACATGGGACACGGGGAACAGAAAATCCAACACCGGAAGAGCAAGGATGATGACAGACATCAGACAGCAGCTGGACGGTGGAGGATTCCAGGAGGGAGCTTGGCAGGGGTCAAGGGCGACTATGAGTTACATGATGCTTCTGTTCAAAAACTTTATTGACAGGTATTTGGCAGATGCCTGTGCACTGTATAAAAATCCAATACGAAATAATCAAATAGAAAATAAACAACTAAAAAAAGACAATTTTTAACAAAGGGAGATAAAAGTTATAAAAAGAATATAGCATTTGCTTATTTATATATATTTATTTCACTAACATATATACTGTCAGTAATAATGTCAAGACTGATGATTGTGCTAATTGTATAGGGAACAGTGAGTAGGATAGATTGATGGTCATATGAGAACATTCTTATCTATCAAAATGGGAAAGAGGTTAGATAATATCTGATTGATTAGCAAATAAATAGCAATACAAGCACATTAAAAAACACTGGCTAGGTACAGTGGCTGACGCCTGTAATCCCAGCACTTTGGGAAGCCCAGGTGGGTGGATCTCTTGAGCCTAGGAGTTTGAGGCGAGCCTGGCAACACAGTGAGACTCTATCTCTTCTAAAAATACAAAAAAGTAGCTGAGCGTAGTGGCACGCACATGTAGTCCTAGCTACTTTAGAGGCTGAGGTGGGAGAATCGCCTGAGCCTGGGAAGTCGAGGCTGCAGTGAGTCGTGATTGTACCACTACACTCCAGCCTGGGCAGCAGAGTGAGACGCTGTCTCAAAAAACAAAACAAAACAAAGAAGAAAGGAAGGGAGGGAGGGAGGGACGAAGGAAGGGAGGGAGGCAGGGAGGGAGGGAGGGAAGGAAGGAAATGAAATATGGAGGGGAACAAGAAACTGCTTAAGACATGGAAAGGTGTTGCCTATAGAGAGCAGGACCCATGGATCAAAAGGTAAAAGGCAGGAGAGTGCTGTTTTTCATTATACTGTAGTTTGTAAAGTATCATTTGACAAATTATATGCATGCATCGTTTTATTAAAAACAAGGTTGAAATTGCAAATGAATGGGATACTAAGAGCTTATACCCTATTTGACCATGTTTCTGACAACCACAGGAAACAAAAGGACAACTGTGACCAAGGAAAAGGCTGGCGGGTGGGGGACAGACAGAGGAAGGTGGGGGCAGCAGCAAGGGCTGGCAGAGGGACGCCGCCAGGAAGTAGAACTTGGGGCAACAGGTGGCCCTGAGCATGGGTAGAAATATCTGACCCTGCCCAGGGCTGTGACCGAGGTCGGACGGAAGTGCAGGGAAAGGCCAGCAGCCTGCAGGAGCTCGTTTATAAAGCACTTTGTTTACTTCCTGCTGTCTGGCATTTCACAGTGAAGTCCAGCGGGACCTCTGGCCTGGCCACCTGTCCGTACAACACATGGGGCCCAGGAGACTTTCCCTGGCATCATTTGCAAGGAGGCATCATTTGCAAGGAGGCGTTATTTGCATTCACCTACCATTTGTCTGACCTCAGAGGTGGGATCCTCTGCTTCCTTCACATACGTGACAGTGGATGGCCAGGGGCAACTTCCAAAATCCCTGGCCTCCCTGGCTCTTTCAATAGGAAACTGAAGCTCAAATTCAGTTATTCTCAGGGCTACAGGGCAAACACTCTGGACACCACGGCCACAGCTGCACTAAGTGGATGCACTCACTGAGCTGGGCCTCTGAAGGGTGCTACAATATGGATTTGATCACAGCTCAAATTCCACTAGGTAGCAACCTTGGACAAGTAACCTGACCCCTCCCGGTCTCTGTGTCATCCTCTGAAAGGAAGAGTGAATATCCCACATTTGCAGATCTTTGGTGAGGACCAAATTATGGATGTAAATGCTCAATAATTGTTTGACCCTTCCCACTGTCTGCTCATACCAAGTAAGTGTCCACCATAAAATCCAGGCAGCCAGGTGAATTAGTCTCCTTTTGCCGCTGCAACAAATGACAAGCTTAGTGGCTTAAAGCAACACCAATTTTTAATCTTACAGAGCAGGAGGTCAGAAGTCTAAAATGACTTTCACTGGGCCAAACTCATGACCTGTGTTCTTTCTGGAGACTCCAGGGGAGGATCCGTCTCCTTGGCTTTTCCAGCTCTAGAGACTGCCTGCAATCTTTGGCCCGAGGCCCCTTCCATCCTCTTCAGAGTACATCACTCCCACCTCTGCTTCCCTCCTGCCCAGGACACCTGTAATTACACTGGGCCCACCCAGGTGATCCAAGACAATCTCTCTATCTCAAGATCCTGAACTTAAACACGGCTTACACTTACCCCAGGTAACATAGTCACACATGCCGGAGATTAGGATATGGACATCCCACCACACTTTTTACGAAGTGCACCTGAAGTAACTTAGCCAGGTGTAACTGACACCGCCCCTTGTCCTCTGCTCTCCCAAGAATCATTTTAAGAAGACTTTACTAAGGAATCATGGACAAAAGTTAAAAAAACAACTTAAAGGCCAGGCGCAGTGGCTCATGCCTGTAATCCCAGTGCTTTGGGAGGCTGAGGCTGGTGGATCACAAGGTCAGGAGTTTGAAACCAGCCTGGCAAACATGGTGAAACCCCATCTCTACTGAAAATACAAAAAATTAGCTGGGCATGGTAGCAGGCGCCTGTAATCCCAGCAACTCAGGAGGCTAAGGCAGGAGAATCGCTTGAACTCGGGAGGCAGAGGCTGCAGTGAGCCAAGACCGCGCCATTGCACTCCAGCCTGGGTAACAGAGAGAGACTCCATCTCAAAAACAAACAAAAAACAAAACAATTCAAAAGGCCAACATAACAGGAAGTGTGCTGCTAGTTTCCCAGGATTGCAATTTACTTTTAAACGTACTGAACAACTGAGACGTTGATTCTCCTTGAGATCTGAAATATTATGATACCTATGTGAGACTCTGACTGCACCCTAACACCCTCAAGGTCAGGGCAACGGGTGAGGGGTATCTGACACCCAGCTCAAGTCTCAGCCTCTGCGCAGCCTGGGTCTGGAGCCAGAAGAGGTCCCCATAGACTCAGGCTCCGCACGGCCTCCCCAGGAAGGTTTCTTCATTGGTGGTGGGGATGATCAAAGCTGATAGCTTGCTCAGGACTAGTGAAGACACAGCAATAACCTGGAAATACTTTCCACATTTGCTCACCACGTTTCCTAGGAACCGGCGAACATTTCTACCTCCTTTTTCTGGCAAAATGAATCCCTGTGAAAATGGCTAATGAGGTATAGTAGAACCCAGTGTCACAATCCTTGCTACTGCTAAATTAGAATTAACTCAAGGTTAAACTGCGTTCTTTGAAGCCTAACTCACCACAGTAACTGTCTAACATATCCGTTCAAAAAAGACTCTCCACTTTGGTATGAAATAGAAGCAGTCTTTTTAAAAATAAAACTCAGTGGCAGTAAGTCAAACTGTAATGGTAGGAAACATACTTTACAGGGAATTCTTTCTGGCTGAAGGCCCTGCCGTCCCCTAGGGCTGCTGGGCAGTCCACTGACAGATGATCACAAGGATTAGATCTTGTCCTTTGCCTTCAACAATGAATCTCTCTGTTCTGGAGGCAACCAAACATGGACATTGTTCTGTTCATCAGCCTGTCCTCCACTCCCTTAAACACTCCAAACGGTGGTGGATACCACAGCACGGTACAAAGTCCAGGTGTAATCCAACATTAACTGTCAGGGTCAACTTACAGGAGAGCTCATTATGAGCCATGTTCTCGATAAGGTGCTGTCATCTAAGCTTGTAACACGCCTGAGGTCAGTGGCATCTGCTATTTGCCCACTTAAGCAGGAAGGGAGGTTACTAAGTCGTCCGAGGTCAGTAGCACACCCGGCAAGGGCTGGGATACAAATCCCGGGAGGGTGACTTAAGTCCCGGCTACTGCTGTGTTGCGAGGCTGTAACCTGTCATAGTGTGACTTGAGTCCCAGCTCTTAGCTACTGCTGTGTTGCAAGGCTGTAACCTGTCATAGTGTGACTTGAGTCCCAGCTCTTAGCTACTGCTGTGTTGCGAGGCTGTAACCTGTCATAGTGTGACTTGAGTCCCAGCTCTTAGCTACTGCTGTGTTGCGAGGCTGTAACCTGTCATAGTGTGACTTGAGTCCCAGCTCTTAGCTACTGTGGTGTTGCGAGGCTGTAACCTTTAACAGTGTGACATTTCTTGTGACTAATCCAAAAGGAATGAAGAAAGGAAATTCTTCGCTCTTTTCTAAATATATTTTTCGGGGCACTGTGTATGCTGGCCAGAGGGGATTTGAATAAAGCCAAGTAAAAGGTAGTTAGGTCCTGGGGTGATGAGCAAAGAACAGGGCTGTAGAGTGGATTAAGGGCTCTGTTCCATCTGGGGTCAGGGGAGGCTTTCTGGGGTAGGAGAGACTTCACTGCGACACAACCAAGCACCCCGGGAGGTTCACAAAGAGGGGAATAACATGGCTATTCTGGCTGAATCTGGGATAGAGATCTTTGAGGTGACGTGCACCTTCAGTGGCATCTATTGGCTTAGACTCTGCCCTCAGCTCAACTGCACTGGGCTCCCAGGGCGACTGCCAAGAAAACAATGCTCCCCTTACGCACAATGCCCACATAGCTTTCAGACCTCAAGTGATGCTACTCTCAGGAAATAAGACGGGAATGTGGCTTTACACGAGTCCACCTGGGTCACCCCATGCGTCTCCATAAGCCCCTGGACTTTAAAATGGCTTTTTTCTTCACCATTCCTCTGCTCTGCTTCACAGTAGCTATTATATGCTTCTCAGGCACCATTTAAAGCTGTTTTTTAGATTTACTAAACAGTTCTTAAGTGGAATGTTAAATTTTTAAAACAATCAGTGTTCTGTGTGGCCATCCCCTAACATGTATCTTTTCCTGTCGGTGACTCTCAGGAACCAACATGAAAGCTTTCTCACCTCACATTTCAATTTGTTTCTGCCGGGCACAGTGGCTCATGCCTGTAATCTTAACACTTTGGGAGGCCAGAGTGGGAGGATCACTTGAGCCAGGAGTTCAAGACCAGCTTGGGCAACATAGAGAGACCCTGTCTCTAAATAATAATAATAATAAATTAGCCAGGTGTTGTGGTGCACATCTGAAGTCTCAGCTATTCAGGAGGCTGTGTGGGAAGGATCGCTTGAGCCCAGGAGGTCAAGGCTGCAGTGAGCCATAATCAGGCCACTGCACTCCAGCATGGGCAACAGAGAAAGACCCTTTTACAATCAATCAATTTGCACCAATAAAACCTTGCCAACCCAAGTCATTCCTCTACCCTTAGCACAGTCCCTCCTGTCACAAACAAGGGACCTGATTTCTCAAAGTATAATTTATATCAAAGTATCTAAGTAAACCTAACGAATGTAACAAGAATTCTCTCTTAAGCTGGCAGCTATGGCTTGTAAAAAAGAAACCCAACTTAAAAGTTATCTTCTGTACTAAGGTATCTCTAAAACTCATAGCTTACATGAAGCGTAATGACATTTATGTAACTACCAATCCATGAAAAAAAATTAAAACTACCTGAAATCATAAAATGTTTAATCTTCTAAAATAACGTGATCTATTTCTAAGGGTCTAATAACACAGACCCTGAAGCTATGACAGAGACAATATAATCACACGAATACAGGCCTAATGGACTGTACTGAACACCCGAGAAGCAGTCCTTGCATTTTAAATAGCTGTGTGGTACTGCTGTTTGCACAAGGAACCTCTGTGCCTCTTCTCACAGCAAATTCTAATGACGCAGACCATCAAAATTATTCAGACATACACTAGATAGCATCTTCAATTTTCTACTTGGTAAAGTGGTTAGGCATATAGAAAAACTTATTAATTAACTCTGAGAAAGAATACTTACATTCCTGGTAGAGCCCAGTGATTCCTTCAACTTATTAAGTTCCCTAGTGACTTTGATATGATCTCACTATGACTCATAAGCATGGGTCAAATTATTCCCTTGGCAGCCTTTTCCTAGCTCTAATCACATTCTAGAGGGGCTTCTCACATTGATGCTTCCCATCAATAAGTTTCTCATCATTCCACTTTTCAGATGAAACCTAAGGGTACACAGGTAGATGTAAGGAAAAGCCAAAAGCAGCAAAATTGTGAATACATACCACACTCCTCACTAGATGTGACAGCAAGGGACAATTTTGTAGACCCGGCCTCTGGTCCACGGCCTATACCCATCCAGAGGCAGTATGAAGTGACTTATTCATGGTGACTCTGTCTACAGGACAAGGTGGATCCCTCTAGTGCTCCTGCTTCTCTCATTTCTAAACCAAATGGCTCCAATGGATGTGTTTTAACCTCCTCTAAGATCCTAAGGTCCTTTAGCTTACAGAAGACATAAAGGTATCATGGGATGTAGCAGACAATGAATGTAATAACCTTTTTTTCTGAGAATAATCTATTTTTCTTTCTCTGACACTGTGAGGTGGGTGATCACTGAGGAGCAGTGCTCTCATCTGATGCGGCAGTCCTCAGGGTGGGGGGCATGGGGATACAGCTTTCCTTCCCCTTCCAGAACCTCTGGGGAAGGGGAGCAGGGGCAACTCCGTCCAGTTCTAGCCTGACTTCATGGAGGAAGTCTGTTTTCAGAGTATTCTCAAGAGGAACTCAGAGAGATTAAATAAGCAACGAAGAACAAGCCTCTAGAATGGCTCTGGGGAAAAGGAGCCATCCTGTCCCTTTTTGCCTTTTTCATGAGAAAATGCATCCTTCTTCCCATCTCTGCCACGTAAAGATACATTTCTAGACAAGTGCTCTCTTTAAGTCCCTGAAGATGAACGAAGCCTTCACGCCACACAAGGATAGGCTTCCTTCCCACGGCCACTGCACAGCCCCAGGCTCTACCAGGCTCCAGTCTTGGGATGCAGAAATCATGGAAAAGTCTTTTAAAGACACCAGACACTGGGAGAATCTCTGCCACAGTCCCAATTATGTCCTCTTTGAAAAAGGGCCGCATTTTTTAAGAAGTAAAATACTCATTAAATCCCCTAGCTCTGTGGACTGCTGCCGATGTCTCCCTATCTAACTGTAGCAGTTTGCCAAGCACAGGACTCCAGAGATAGGCAGGTGGGGCCGCCTCCTCCGGCCTCACCCACTTCTGCTCCCTCCAGCCCACCCGCACCTCCAGCTGCACAGTTGACTCACCATCCAAACAGCAGCTTCCCCCAGAAAGTAGACCAGGGCTCAATGGCAATTCTTGTGGCAAATTTAATAGAAGAATATGAGAATCACCCTTACTTCACCCTTACTTCCCACACATAAAACATTGCAGGCACTCCAAAACCTTACAGACACATGCACTTCCGAATTAACTCAGGCACGCACAGCATCCCTGTGCTGGACTTTATTTTAAAAAACAACGCCAACACCTCAGTTATCACAGTTTCTTTTTTTGTCCATCATTTTCCGTAACAAAAGAAGCTACACAAAAATCTGGGGGGGAGATACTGTCTTTGGAGACTGACACATTTGCAGAGGGGTCATGAATAATGATTCCAAAGCTTCTACTTAACTCCTGAATCAGGCAAAGAATAAGCGACAAGAATGAATTTTGTTTACAGCAATCTCATAATACAGCATTGAATCGTTACAGTGCAGTGGTTGGAATTAAGTCCACAATAAAATATTCTTAGCCCAAACACCAGACAAACTAAAATCACCCAACTGCTCACGAACCAAAATGATCAGTGCAAGCAGCTGCGGTCTCAAGAGTGAAAACCAAAATGGGTAAGGCTTTTCTGGCAGTGAGTCTCTGACGTGAACGGCTCCCTCTCTGCTCAGTGAGGACCTGGCCGCCCTCACTTGGAGTCTTGGTCTTTCTTTTCATCTAAAAGGGCGGAGTGGATCCCCAGCTTTTTCAGTTCTTCCACCAGGTCCCCATTCTGGTGCATCTGCAGAAGAATGTCACAGCCCCCCACAAACTCGCCATTCAGGTACACTTGCGGGATGGTGGGCCAGTTGGAATAGTCTTTAATGCCTATGGAGAAAGAACATTTATTTGTTATTTAAATGGTGAAAGCTGAACCTTTCATGATTAAATATGTAATTCTGATCCACTAATAGCAGACAACCCATTGTCCCTCCCTGGCTTCCCCCAATCTTGAGAGCACTGTGTTTGCTACTGAGAGCACGAGTTTTTGTGTCAAAGAGATCAGTGGTTAGGCCCTAACTCTTCCAATTACAAACCGTCCGCCCTCAGACAAGTCACCTGACTTCTCATCCTGTTTCCACCCTCATCTTACAAGGTTTTTGTGAGAATTAGGTAAGTAAGATTCTCAGTAAAATACCTGACACACTGCAGATTAATGGCAGAGGACTGGACTGGGTAATGCAAGTCACATAAGACACATAAGGCCATAATTCTTCATCTACCAGTCAAGCTTCAGGTGAAGCAAACTTGAAGAAATGTCACAACCAACTTCATAACCAAATGGATCCATCACGGTAATTCATGGCCAATTCGGGCAATCCCACCTGTGTGCTTTTCATGACTGTGACTGTCTAGGTTGGTGCAGGCCATCAGTTATTTCAGCTCGAGATGATGAGTTGCTAAGTTTTTGTTTTGTTTTGTTTTTGTTTTTTAATTTTTAACAATTACTTTTACCCAGGGAAAAATTCCTGTCCCATGGCTATGGGTTGTCAGTTCCCATCTATCCAGCCACTATGATGGGCTCTCTGTGGAGTGGATGATCAGGCTCTGGGCAGAACCCGAAGAGACTGGTAAGTCTAATGAAGGGCCAGAGCTCAGCAAGGGCCCTGTCCAGGGCTGGGGGGTTCAGGGGCTGAGACCCACTCTGCTCTTCAGAGCTCACAGCAGCCAAGAAACCAGCCAGCAAGCACGTGATCAGTCCTGTGTGCAAATGGCTCTGAGGACACAGAGGAGATGAGGGACGCTCTGTGACAGCGCAGCTGTGCGACTACTCTGTTCAATTCTGAGTCACAAGGACGACGACTGTAACAAAATGGTAAGAAAGTAATGTGGCTTCAATCTTAAGACATAATAGATTACTCTTAACATTCCTCTTCATCATTCTACTTCCTTTTCTGCTTGTATGTTGAGATGACTGTGCTTTCAAAAACATAGCCGGCCATTAAAAAGCCTATATTGGTCATGTTAAAAATGAAGATGGTCAAAGCATGGCATATAGGAACTAACTCTTATGTGACACTTTTATATTTACACAGATATTTTTAAATGGCCAAAATGAGCATATGGGTAAACAAAACAGAAAAGTCAACTTTGTTCAAGTACAGTACAGTTTACACAAATTGATTTTTATGTAAACAAACTAAAAATACAAAAACTTGCTCTTGATACCCTATAATTTATTATCGTTTTCCAAATAAAATTACTGATTTCAGTTATATCACAAGTCCCAATATACAATTTAGTTTTTTCTTAAAAGTTATTGCCTTATAAAAAAAACTGACTTTGCTCTAAACGACAGTCCTAGAGAAAGCCCCTGAACCAAGGGCTTTATCTTCCTTCTCCAGACTTCACATATTAAGAAAGGGTTACATTGCTCCAGGTCTCCAAAAAGACACCTCTCAGCCACTCTGGGTGCTGGTAAAGAAACATCAGCTAGCTCTTTTGGCATTTGCTAACAAAGGGTAAATTCCATTAATCATCAAAATGTCTTTATAATGCCAAATATCTAGATATACTAGAATACCCTGATGAATTCAAGTTATTCATCATGCTGATGTTTGATGCTATGTCAACAAAAACAACTAGCATAATTTGTGTGTTTTTTACTTTCTTCAAACTCTGTCCTCAAATACAAAGTCTATCAAAACTTACTTTTTACAATGATGCCGATTACAAACTTTTATCTTTATGATGACTGAGAGCTGGGTGCGAGATTAAGAAATGTTTAAAGTAAACATGAGCTTCTTTTCGTTCTCTTAAACTTTCTTATATACCTTTTATGCAAATGAGTCATTTATGTGCATGAACGATCTGTTTTGTTTCAATGAGTAATATATTGCGTGAAGCTTTCTGTAATAACCAGTTTTTACTGATTTAGTTTGGTGGGTGTCTATAATTTTTGAAACACACCAAAAATGGAAATAAGTTTGCTGCCTGAGAACAACCCAAAAATACGTTTTACCCTAAAAATACATGTTTCTAAAGTAAAATTGCTTTTCATCAATCATTTTTTATAGTATCACACTCAATCAAAGCACTGGGCTTGCCTCATTCATTAAACTTTATGTTGCTGCAGATTGTATGTCCTGACTATGAGAGAAGGGGAGACCCCAGAATCCTTACCACCAAAACTACCAAAACAAGCAGGCTTTCAGACGTTCTGAACACCCAACACACACAGCCACATGCAAGTGATACTAACTTCTCGTGAGCCACCTCCCTGTTCTTGACAGCAGCTGACAGTGTATCAAAATTAAATTTAGCTGCTTCTTTAATTTTTAGATGAATAGGTGCAACGGGCAGCTGACATCAAGGCCAAACGTTGGCACCCTTCTTAATGACTATGCTACTTTCCATATTTAAGAAAACTGATTACCAGTTTAAATATTTAAGGAAATAACCAATTGCTTCCTAAGGAGTGAAGTTGAGAAACTGTTAATAATAAAAGACTACTCTTCGTAAGTTGAATATTAAAATGAATCCTGCAGACTCACAAGTAACTGTTTAAACATGGTTAATCTCTCTCACACTTTAGTTTTCAAAAACTGCAATATGCAGTGGTAGTTCTTACAAATATCACTTGAATATAACTCAGAATCAGAGAGCTACTCTTGAAAATTAGAAAATCATATCCAAGAATGAATTTTAATGATAATCATTATTTCATACGTGATAGACAGTGGTGATTCCATTCGGGGCAGAAAATGCTGACTGCAAAGTTATATGGCAGAGTAACACTAGGAACTGGTAGTTCGGAGGCTATCTTACAAAGTCAGTTTACGCACATCTAATGCCCCACCAAAAAAACCCATACAAACACATTCATATTCCAAAGTATCAACCCAGAAAGAGGACAGAAATGTACTTTAAAATTCCCTTCCAGAACTTTCAAAAGGTATTTTTCAAAATTCATCACATTCAGAACACTGGACAATACTCCTGGTTTGGACACTAAATTATAAGAGCAGCATAATCATAGTTTTCTTTCTTTTTATTTTTCCTGGTAGAACTTCACTACAGTAGCTTCAGAATCTAATGTGAGTTCCAACTCTGTCTCTTACCTACTAGGCTCTGTGACCTTGGGCAAGTTGCACCACCTCTGAGAGTCACAATTTCTTCATATTCTCTAATTTAGAGAATGGCGTTAAGTCAAGATAAGATGGTCTGAGCTGAAAGCATGGAAATCAGCAGACCCTCACTAGAAGAAAAGCAAAGCATGGGGCAGAGTGGGCAAGGCACAGGCTTAAGGGTCAGTAGATCTGGTTTGCTAGCCTGTAAATGTAGCCTCAGACAAATCTGTTCATCTCTTAGCCTCAGTTTCCTCATCTGTAAAATGGGAATATACTCTACGCCTCGCAGATGTATTATGAAGATTCCGTGATATCTAAGGAATGAAATGAATTGAGCTCCCAGCATAGTACCAGGCACAGTGTGGACATTCTCTCCATACCAACATCCTCCACCACCCACCCTGCAGAGCGATGCTTTTCTGAGAAAAAGAGGCAACAGAAAAAGCACAGGAAAATAATGCAGGAAAAAGTGATTACGTATACCATAAAGTAATAAAAATACCATTTAGGCCAGGTGCGGTGGCTCACACCTGTAATCCCAGCACTTTGGGAGGCCAAGGCTGGTGCATCACCTGAGGTCAGGAGTTCAGACTCGCCTGGCCAACATGGTGAAACCCTGTCCCTACTAAAAATCAAAAAAAAATTAGCCAGGCATGGTGCCAGGCACCTGTAATCCCAGCTCCTTGGGAGGCTGAGGCAGGAGAATCGCTTGAATCCAGGAGGCAGGGGTGGCAGTGAGCCAAGATTGCCCACTGCACTTCAGCCTAGGCAGCAGAGTGACACTGTCTCAAAAAAAAAAAACCCAAAAAACAAACAAAAAAAAACCAACAAAAAAAACCCATTTATTGAGTTAAGGATTACTGAGTTTCACACTCTTTAAGCGTTTTACAAAATAATCTTATTTAATCTTTACAAAAATCTGACAAGGCAGGTACAATTATCCCTACTTTACAGATGAAGAAAGTAAGGCTCAGAAGGGTTAAGTAACTTAACAAAACTCACAGTGACAGCATGCAGTGAAACCAGGATTTATATCCAGGCTTCCAGGAGTACAAAAGCCCAGACTCTTAACCGCATGCTACCTGAGTCCCTCACCAGAGGTGGCCTCTACCCTCTAGCTGCCATCTGTCACTCCTGCCCATGAGCTACAAGTGCACTGCACACATATCTGCAATATATGGGACTGTTTTATATCTTTAACATTTACATATACAAATGGTATTATGCCATAATTACATGTTTGCTACTTGCTTTTTGACTAAACATTGTATTTTTGAGATTCAGCCATGTTAAATACAACTAGATCTAGTTTATTTTAACAACAGTTTACCTTTCTATCATATGACTAAAGTTTATTTATCTGGTCTGCTACTAATAGACCAAGATCCCTTCCTGTCAAGTTTTTCATTATTGCAAGCCATGCTACAATGAACGCCCCAACACAGGTATCCTGACACAGAGGTCCCCAACCTTTTTGGCACCGGGGACTGGTTTTGTGGAAGACAATTTTTCCATGGACAGGGAAAGGGTGGGGATGGTTTCGGGATGAAATTGTTCCACCTCACATCATCAGGCATTAGTTACATTCTTATAAGGAATGCACAACCTAGATTCCTCGCATGTGCAGTTCACAACAGGGTTTGTGCTCCTATGAGAATCTAATGCCGTCACTGATGTGACAGGAGGTGGAGCTGAGGCGGTAAAGCTTGCTTGCCCACCGCTTACCTCCTGCTGTACGGCCTGGATCCCTGGCCTGGGGGCTGGGGACCCACGTCCTAACACACCCATGCAGAAGTCAGTCTCTAGGCCAGGGGCGGATAAACTGTAGTCTTCAGGCCAAATCTAGTCTACTTCCTATTTTCGTAAATAAAGTTTTATGGAAACTCAGCCTGCTCATTCATCTACATATTGCCCATGACTGACTTCAGGCTATCTAACAGCAGAGTTGAATAGATGCAACAAAGACCACACTGCCTACAAAGCCTGACATACTTACTCTCTGGCCCTTTACTAGGGTAAGTTTGCAGATCCCCCTCTCTAGAATATATACCTAGGAGTCACGCAGCTGGGTCTTAGGCTCTGTTCACCCATAACTTGACTGGGTACTGAGAGTTACTCCTCCAAAGTGTTGGTGCCATTTTATACTGCCATCTGCAGCTTACTACATGTGCACCACACAAACACAAACACAAACACACAACTTGTTATCCAACTTTTAAAGTTCACCAGCATGACATGCGTTTCACTACTGTCCTCAATTCCCCGATACTGAAAAGGTTGAGCGTATTTTCAAATGCTTAATAAACACTCAACAATAGGATATGGTTATTTATTCCACAAATATTTGAGTCCCTATTCTGTCACTGTTCCAGAGGCAAGGACTACAGTGATGATCTAAATCGGCAGCAAATGTTTATAATGTCTTTGAGGCCACAGAGTTTGCAATATAATGACAAATAAAAGCAGCATTTATTTATTTATTGAAATGCTCACCGAAAGCTTGCTTTGCATAAGCCGTACATGCAGTGCCACAGGCAGCTGCATAAGACATGTTCCCTCCTCTCTGGAGGGCAAAATACTATGTATAGACAAGCATGGTCTCAATGTGTTTTTTAAAAAAAAGCTGTTAGGAACTAGATCCAAATGTTAATACAATGGTTTCCATAAAATTATAGGTGATTTTCCTTCTTTAAACTTTTTCGTGTTTTCCAAGTTGCTTCCATGAGCATACGTTCTTTTATTAAGACTAGGATTCGGAAGCGATGTCAGTCTACTAGGACCTGATCCCTTTGTGGCTGTCTTCGGTGTGCGCTCCAGATAAAAAGAGAAGTACAAGAAGGTCTTGAGAAGGCCAGAACACAATGCTGCCTCATAGTCACCTTTGTTCCCTGGGTCCCAGTCTCCAGATCTGTCCGCATCACACTCCTGGGAACCAAGTACCCAAAACTAGGAAAGAATGTTTTCCTCTGGTTTGGGCCCTTTGTAAAGTTCAGGTCTCCTTGGCCTAAGAGCCAACAAAAGGC
Organism: Trachypithecus francoisi; assembly: GCF_009764315.1. Taxonomy (NCBI): domain Eukaryota; kingdom Metazoa; phylum Chordata; class Mammalia; order Primates; family Cercopithecidae; genus Trachypithecus; species Trachypithecus francoisi. The sequence goes on from NW_022681468.1 coordinate 11,305,833, forward strand.
CAGTTTTGCAAGAGCTCTGTTCCTGTTACTAGAAATGACCTTGGATCTGGTGTACACAGCTTTGGCTGGCAAAAGCAAGCATCAGACAGCCCATCAGTTGCTCTTGGTAAATAAAGCTGTATAGGGAAGAGGGCAAGAGTCTTAATACCCTGGCTGAACTAATCCCCATTTTGGGAACGTGCTTTTACCACCCTGCCCTAGTCCAAATGTTAATACTTACGCTAATCTTTACTTTTCTAAGCAGTAAAAGAGGTATATGTTATATTCAATATCTGTGCAACACATTTATTAACCAAAACAGCAATCTGATGAAACTCAGTGGTCAAGGAACGTAAGGGTTAAATTCCTGTTGCTGCTGTTTGAATACTTAAGAAAGTAAACTCCGAAACCAGACACCAGACATGGATAAATGACAGAAAAATAAAATGGTATCAGTACATATTCTTATTTTTGCTCCTACTTTCAGTTTATTAGCTATATTCCAGCATATCTCATTTCCAGTTATATTAAACAAGAGAAAATAAATTCACAAACCGAAGACCCTCAAAACTTTATACTAAGCGAGATAACAACACAACTTTTTTACTAGTGCCATATTGGCAATTTGCAGCGGACCCCCTGCAAGGTCTCTGTCAAAAGACTGCAAAACAGTTACTCCTCTTTTAAGCTGAGAAGCTGTCTTTGAAGGAAGACTGCAGGTCCTTTGCTTTGTACGTGATAAAACTGAGCCCAGTACCTGGCGGCATTCTCGTTGACCAGGAAGACAAAAGGGTCATGAGAATAACACAAGGCAATATTAGATATACGTGGTAATTTGAACTTGCCCTGTCAACTCCTCAACTTCACATGCCTTCTAGGTCCCACCCACACCACTATCACCTACAGCAAATGGAAGATCACTCATCACCAAGAGTCTTTAAGGACTAGATAATCTGGGAAAAAATACGTTTGAAAACCATAAAGTGCTATATGAAGCCAGCTACCATTTACCGGGTGCTTTCTGTGCCAGGTAAGATGACACACACTTTCTGTAATTTTTACTTTGTCTTCCTAACAAAAACTTTGCCAAATTGTCTCATTATCCTCAAATGCAGTTGAGTGACTTGAGTTTTACACCTGATTAGCCACAAAAGAGGATTTCAACCCAAAGCTTTTCCAAACACCAGCCTGTCTCTTCAATGTAAGGAATGACTATGGTTAGTAATTTCAAATTTAGAGTAACAGAGAACCTGGCACCTATTTTTAGCACACACTTGGCACCTCTTTTTAGCTAGGGACATGCAGGGACTCAGTCACTGAAAGTCTCTAACTGGGATGCAGGTACCCTAAGTCACTCTTTAGAAGGAACAGGTACAGCCTTCCCAGTTCTCCACCAACCCTGATCATCCTGGCCTCTTCCTCCTCCCCCACTCAGATAAGACTGGCGAATGCACGTGGGGTACTTGGAAAAGATGCTAATTAGCTGCAGCCTCCCCTCTCTTGGCCTGATCCATCTGGCCCCTGGTCCTCTGGGCTCTGAGGCTGAGCCAGTGAGTTAGCCCGGCGCCCAGGAGCCAGGGCTGCTTCTTTTCCCCACAAACCTCTCCAAGCCCTGGCCCACATACATTCAGTCCTGTGTTTGAGTATCTAAAGCCAAATGTCATGACTTTTCCCCGACAACACAGATCCCGACTAAGGCCAGCCGACAGCAGTCCCAACCCTTTGCTTGTAGCAACCACAGACGATGGTGCTTGCCACCCTGAGCCGTGAGCCAAGAGAGATCAGCCTCCGACCTCACCAGCCTCAAAGACAACTTCAGTCCTCTCCCCACCATCGACAGCCCCAGACCCTTACCCACGAGCAGGCCAATGGCTTCCAACCTCCCCAGAGTGTCCGCGAAAGTACCTGTCTCACAGTGGATCCTTACTATGTTTCCTAACCGTGCAGAGCAGTCAGGCTGCAGGCCGCCCTCCTCCGAGTCAGTCATTGACAAGTCGCCCCGAAACGCCTATATTAGCTCGAAGTGAGGATAACTGAACTCTCAGGACTTTACCTACTGCTCAAGTTGGCAACAGCAGAGAGCCGCAGATCCTCAAGACCCAGTCAAATCAACCACACCCGCAGCCCAGACTCTACTCCAGGACAGTACTCCTCGCCCTAACCCGGCTAGAACCTCCAGACAGACCCCAGCCGATGGAGCCCCGCTCTCCAGCCCGGCGCGGCGGAAGCCCTCGGCCTCGTGCAGCGATGCTCCTGGGCCCGGGGCGAAGGGCGCTTGCCCAGCACACTGGCCTGACCTTGTCGGAGTTCGGGGTCGTCCAGCACGTTGTAGGCCGCGTAGTCGCGGACGCCGTGCAGCCGCAGGATCTGCACCACGGCGTTGCTGAAGCCGCACTGGGGCTGCTCCGGCGTCCCCTTGAGGAAGACCACCACCTTGTCCTTCTTCACCAGCGCGTCCAGCTGCTCCGCCGAGCCTCCGCCGCCCGCGCCCGAGCCCGCCGCCCGCACGCCCGGACCCCAAAGGCCACCGCCGCCCGTGCCGCGCCCCCAGCGGAGCAGAGCCGCCGCCGCTCGGCCGAGGGAACCGCTCATCTCCGCACGCTCGCCGGAACCCACGACAGCCGGGGCACCCGGCTGGCCACCCGGAGCGCTCCCCGGCCCGCGGCAGTTTGACCCACCCCCTGGAGACCCTCATTGGACCGGCTCTAAACTGCCCTCCGTGATTGGGCAACACTCATCGGCAATTACTCGATTCTACCAATCACGTTGCTCGTCTCGTCCAGCAGGTAGGAGGTGGGCCTTATGCCTGAGTCGCATCCTACTGCCTTACTATTGGCCGTCGGCAACCGCTTTGCTAGTTAATTGGAGAGAATGGATGTCCATCAGGGTCACGCTTGCAGGGCAACGAGAGGCAAAACAAGAGGGAAGACGACTTTCCTCCCGTGAGCCAATGAGGCCAGATGGGATACCCCGAGACAACTGGGAGAGGCGCGGGACTCGCCCGTTCCGCGGAATGCCGGGAAGGGGTCACCTCCCGATGAAGTTTCCGGTTCCGGTGTTGGCGGTGGTTGAATTGACATGGCAACGCGGTTGGCTGGCGCGTGGTTCCGGTCTCTTGGGAGGTAGCGGGGTTAGGCCGGGCCAGTATCCGCCTCTTCCAGCTTAGGTGAGCGTCCCTGGGCGCCTGCCGAACGCCGCGGCCGAATGCAGTTCGTCGTGGCGGAGAGCGGGAGCCTGACCGGGATTCCAGCGCTCGGGCTGTAGCCTCGGCTCCTGGACTCTCCCTCGGCTCCGCCGCCACGTGGGAGCTGAGGCTCCGGGGCTTCCGCCTCCGGCGCGCGATTATTTCTCTAGAACAATTTTCATTTTTAAAGTTTGTAAAGCGCTTTTGCGTGTGTGATTTCCTCTGGGTTTCGTTTTTCTTCCTTTCTTTTTGTAGAGACGGAAGTGGCCGGGAGGGCGGTCTCACTTTGTTGCCCAGGCTGGTCTCGAACTCGTGGCTTCAAGGGATCCTCCTGCCTTGGCCTCTTAAAGTGCTGGGATTACAGGCGTGAGCCACCGCGTTCGGCCGCCTCTGAATTTCCAGCCTCGTTGGCCCTCCAGCCTTTTAAGCTGTTGGGCCTAGGATCAGGAAAGGTTTGTAGAATGGAGAACTAAGAAGTGAATTCGTTCGTTCGACAAACGTCTTCTGAGCAGCCGCTGGGTGCTAGGCGCGGTGCCAGCGCGGAATGTCCAGGGAGACCTGGTGCCCAAAGCTTGGAACCAGCGTGAGAAATGAGAAGCAGATACAAAGCAGTGTGGGAGTGCAGAGGAGGGAAAGCAAGCCTCCTTAGGCCCGTTGCTTGTTCTGTTCTCCCTTGTTCTTACCAGTGTTTGACAATATACAGGATTTACTAGCTTGGTTATTGACTTCTGTACCCTGCATTCAACTTTATTCAGTGCTGTATCCTCAGTGCCTAGGACGGTACTTGGAACGTGGTAAGTGCTCCTATTGGCGGGAAGAATAAATCCGGAAGAGCAGGACCAGTGGACTTACATAATCTGTAGTCTTGGAGCCGCATGGGGTTGGTAGTACCCTCGAGCACACCAGACTTGCAGAAAAAGCATACTCCAGAGGAAGCTGAGGCATGCCTGCTCGAGAGCCAGCTGTTCCATGTGCAATTTTCCTCTGATAGTTTCTGGTCACTGTTGCCACGGTGATAATGACTGGGCTATGTCATTATCTATCCGCCAACAGTAAGATAAGCTTTGCAGTCGAGATATTGTTTAGCAGATGGAGTGTTTTCTGTTGGACACTAAGTACTGCTACAAGTTACTCCTTTTTTTAAAACTTTGAGTATTTTTTTACAGTGTTGCTGGAGGTGATCTGTTTATGCTTTGGGAGTGTTCAAATTTAAAATCAGAAAATCAGCACATGTCAGTGAGTGAGTCTTTCAAATAATCCTTCTCCATGAAACCTGAGCCTAGTAAACTATGAAAGTAAACTCGGAACATTACCTGGAAGTCTCAGTGTCATGTTTTCACCTCCATCAATATTACTGATGCTTGCTCATTTTCTAATGTGGGACCTGAAATTTACCAGGTGCTTAAAGAATCTTTTTGTTTTTCAGATTCCTTGATTCCGGGTAAATCAGAGGAACAAACAACATGAACAGAAATATGTAGAAAATGCTATTATGCTGAAGCATAATTGTTGTTTCAGAAGTCCAGCATCTGGTGCACTTAACAATAGAGAATATATTAAATTCTTCCCAAAATAACCTGTTGTTCATGCCTGTGTTTAAGTTTTTTGTTTGTTTTTAAGTAAATATTGGTGATTTGTTGCCAAAAACCTAAACTGTTTATTGCTGTCAACGAACAGAGAGGCTCCCTAAAAGAAAATGGCATTTATTCAGGAATAGAGCATTGCAATGAGAAAATGCATGCTATAGCTAACTGTGTGTATCCTGGGAGATAGAGGAAGACAAAGGTCTTTAAAGGAAAAATGAGGAGGGTTACATAATTGTTTTGAGATAATTATTTTTGACTACAAGGATTAGTAGCAAAGATGACGCCAGTCCCAGGTTGGACAGGCAGTTGCTCAGCAGGCATTGCAGATGTATTTTTTGTGTAAGATTGAGATGGCCTTTGTGCAGGATTGTGGTTTTGCAATCTTTTGTGATCGTTTTTGCTATCAGGCATTTATGCTTGCGAACTCTTTATGACTTTCCCTGTGTCTATTTTGATTCTGACATCTTTCTCGTTGCTCACTCTAAACTGTCTAATTCTGCTTTTGTGTTGACTGACATTGGGAGAAGAATGTGCAAACGTATATCCTGAGACCGAGCAGTAATGAGGAGTGTGGTGTTCCTTACCTAATGTATAATATTGGGCTCAGAAGCAGTTGTCTTTTTTGTTTGTTCAACGTTGTATTAAGTTGAGAACGCAGCTGCCATTAAAGATGAAGAGTAATCCTTGAGAAGGAAGAGTACAAAGCCTGTGTTTTGCTAAATCATAGGGAAGTTGCCGTGTTTTTGTAGAACATGATAAGAACATACAGTGCGTGAAATGCTAAGGATATGGAAAAGCATGTTGGTGCTCTTTCAAGGAGCTGTTTTGATAGCATGACCAAGGGCAGGAAACAGATCATGTATCCGAACCAAAGAAATTGAAACAATACATCTAAATTTAAGTTTTTAATAAAACAACCCAAAATATAGTGAAATACTTAGCCCCAAACGTCAGTGATCTTAAGAAGCAAAGAAAACAGTATTCAATATATTGCGTCCAAAGTATCAGACTTTTGCCTGTATGTTGGCATTTTGGTTTTGAAATTCCTCTTTAGTCCTATGATGAAAACATGACGAAATATACAACTTAAATAAACAAGTGTCGTCAGTCTGCATCTATGGCCAAATGTTTTGGGTGTTGTGAGTAAATGGCCTGTCTTAGTTTGTGATCGTTTCCTGCCCCTGGACATTAGTGAAGAGGTGAGGGTGGGAAGTACTCAGAAACTTCTGAGAATCCTGGGATTTGAGTCACAGGATGGATTAAACCCCAAACTAAATAATCATGCCATGGAAACATGCTGACTCAGGCATCCTAAAAATGTTTTTCTTCCTTGTGTTTATTTATAGATAAGGCTTTACTATATTTAGTAGAACTCCTGTTTTCTATCCACTTCTCCAAAAACAAATTGACCATTGAATTCATAGTGTAAACCTTCACCTATCTGAGATAGCCCCTTTTTCAGCCCCAAATGAAGAACTAGAGTTCAGATTATTGAACTGAAGGTGATGCTTTATCTGAGCACTCCACATGTCAGTGTTTCTATACCTTTCCTTTTTTAAAAAATTATTTTTGAAGAGGTGAGTTCTTAGTAGGTTGCCCAGACTGGTCTCCAACACCTGGTCTCAAATAGTCCTCCCGCCTTGCCCTCCCAAAGTACTAGGGTTATAGGTGTGAGCCGCTGCACCGGCCCTGTTGCTTTTATACTCAGTGCTGCATTCTTGTTTGTTCTTAGAAAATGAGAGGGTGTGTTTGCATGAGAATGTGTGGTACAGCAGTGTGTATCTGAGCTGGCCAGAACATTCTGCAAATGTCATATTAAGGACAAGGTGGCTGCTTGGATTGTACAAGGGGCCGAACCACCACACATTCCTAAACTAAAATAGCATTTGGGACCCAGAGTTCTGTTGACCTGAGCTGGAACCTGAAACCTTTCTCTGTAATGCACTGAGCTAACATCTAGTAGTTTTAGAGCATCACTGCAACCCTGGAATTAACTGGATTCCCTGACAATACCAAAAATAATGTGTAAGAAACTGAAGCAAAATCCAGCCCTCAGAATTTTTCTAGTTCCTAATGTGGAGATAGAAATGCTTGTTTGGCCGGGCGCGGTGGCTCAAGCCTGTAATCCCAGCACTTTGGGAGGCCGAGACGGGCGGATCACGAGGTCAGGAGATCGAGACCATCCTGGCTAACACGGTGAAACCCCGTCTCTACTAAAAATACAAAAAACTAGCTGGGCGAGGTGGCGGGCGCCTGTAGTCCCAGCTGCTCGGGAGGCTGAGGCAGGAGAATGGCGTGAACCCGGGAGGCGGAGCTTGCAGTGAGCTGAGATCCGGCCACTGCACTCCAGTCCGGGCGACAGAGCGAGACACCGCCTCAAAAAAAAAAAAAAAAAAAAAAAAAAAAAAAAAGAAATGCTTGTTGGATTTCTACTACCTCTATCTGACAAGGCAGCTGGTTTATTAATATTTCTTTGGCCGAGGCTTTGCTCATGACAGCCGCCCACATCTTGGAGACAGGAAGGCAGGCCGCCTCCACTGTGTCACACAATTCCTGCTCCCTTCACCTGCCCCGAGTCACTGGGTCACTGAAGAGAAAGGGCATGCTATAGATCTGGTTAGTTCAGTCTAGAATAGACCGTGGGAGATAGGTGAGTGTTTATGAAAAGCCCAGATGCCATGACAACCCAGTTTTGTCCTGGAATTTGGGTAGAGGTGTAGTACTGGGTTCTGGTCTTAAATGTTGCTGAGTACTTGAGTTCTTTTTGATTTTCCTCAGATTTTTCCACATCTGTTTTCCCCTTTCTGGATTTTGGACAAATCCAAATTGACGTCTGCTAAAGATTGTATATAATTCAAGAATTTCTTCATATAAAGGCTGCAGGGTTGTAAGGAATCTGTGTGTACTTTCTCTGCTCCTAAATATTTACCCCCAAGTGTTATCATCTTGCATAGATTGTACTTTTTTTGTTAAATTTTTGTGTAGATATATGAATTCATTAGAACCATACATTAACCCTAGGATAACAGTTTTCAGACATTTTGGTCTCCAAATTATGTTTTTTTTCCGAATATAATATGTTAGATATTAGCACTTGTTTCTCTAAGTTTTTTGCCTTCACATGCAATTTCTGTTCTTTTGCTGATTCATAGCATCGCCAATAAGTCCTGTAGAAAATCAACTATCTCAGTTATCTTTACTGGTTCTGCATATATACTAGATACACAGATGATTTTTGTGCTTTGCAAATTAAAATGACAAAATGTGCAATCCAAAGATCTAATAGCGGGATGTGGTGGCTCACACCTGTAATCCCAGCACTTTGGAAGGCCAAGGCGGGCAGATCACCTAAGGTCAGGAGTTCAAGACCAGCCTGACCAATATGGTGAAACCCCGTCTCTACTAAAAATACAAAAAATTAGCCAGGCATGGTCGCGGGTGCCTGTAGTCCCAGCTACTCGGGAGACTGAGGCAGGAGAATTGCTGGAACCCAGGAGGCAGAGGTTGCAGTGAGCTGAGATTTTGCCACTGCACTGCATACTCCAGCCTGGGCAACAGAGCGAGACTCTGTCTCAAATAAACAAACAGAAAACCAAAAATCTAATAAAAAAATCTAAGCCCATAGCCTGCTGTTTCTGAAAGCTCTGTCCCTCTTATCCCCGTGCTACTTTCTCGCATTGAGGACCAAGCTCCTCGGCTGCATGCCTTGAGAGTCGTACACCTGTTGGACTTCATTCTGTTGCCTGATTTAATAACAAGGACATGGGCCTGAATCATATCTCCCGGAAAGCGGTATTAAGAATTAAGTGGTAATCATAAAACTTGTGAAGCCTTTTGATTAAAGGTGATGAAAGAATTGTTTATTTTCCCCAACTGCCTGTTGAATGGCAATGTTTTGTAGTATTATGTGTTTCATTTTTTTTAAACCAGTAGTTTTTGTAACTCAAATTATTACATTCCAAAGACCTGAAAAGGTCCCTAGATCACAGAATACAAAGAGTAAGGAGCCAGTGCTGCTGTTTCATGTATCAAACCTGTTAGGAACCTTTATCTGTTAGTTATGTCTCCCTCTGATAGTACTGAGTTTGCAGCCAGAAGAACATTTAGGAAGTTTGTTTTCTTTTGAATAATTGCCGAGATGTATTGCCAAGGCCATCAATGCACTTTATGGTGAGTCAGAATTTCACTTTGTACTTCAATCTTTGAGCTTTAATAATTTCGTGCCTTCACAATGCAGTCTTGCTATTGTGGGAACCCATTGCTCCAGCCTTCTTCAATCGTTGGTCTAGGCCTGGCACAGTGGCTCATGCCTGTAATCCCAGCACTCTGGGAAACCGAGGCTGGCGGATCACTTGAGATCAGGAGTTCGAGACCAGCCTGGCCAACATGGTGAAACCCCAGCTCTACTAAAAATACAAAATTAGCCAAGCGTGGTGGTGGGTGCCTGTAGTCCCAGCTACTCGGGAGGCTGAGGCTGGAGAATTGCTTGAGCCCAGGAGGTGGAGGTTGCAGTGAGCCACGATCACACCACTGCACTCCAGCCTGGGTGACAGAGCAAGACTCTGTCTCAAAAATAAATAAATAGAAAACAGTTCATCTAGCAAAGAAGAAATTGCCCCCGTTTCATTGCAGGGAGGGGAGGGATGATTCAGGTTAGAAATGAAATGAGGCATTAATTGTTCACTTTCCTTTGCTGGAAAAAAATGGAAGATTTTAAATATTATTTTCTCCTTTTACAGTCAGAAAAATCCTATTTGCTAATTCTAAACTTACTATTTTTTGAAAGTGTATCCTAGTGAGATACTGTTAATTGATATCAAATTTTAGTGAGCCACAGTTTTGAAGAGTTTTAATAAAAGACTGTATCATAAGGCTGGGTGTGGTGACTTATGCCTGTAATCCCAGCCCTTTGGGAGGCCAAGGCAGGTGGATCACCTGAGGTCAGGAATTTGAGACCAGCCTGGCCAACATGGTGAAACCCCATCTCTACTAAACATACAAAAATTAGCTGGGCATGGTGGTGGGTGCCTGTAATCCAAGGTACTGAGGAGGCTGAGGCAGGAGAATCACTTGAACCCAGGAGGTGGAGGTTGCAGTGAGCCGAGATCATGCCATTCCACTCCAGCCTGGGCAACGAGCAAAATTTCATCTTAAAAAAAAAAAAAAAGTCTGTATCATAAAACAATTACATTCTGTTTTTTTAAAAAAAGCTTTTTTGCATAAACTTTATTACATAGACAAAATTGGGTGACCAAAATAATTTTGTATTATAATAGTAATTTTGTATTTTAATACAAAATTTTTCTTGAGGAGAAGCCATCATATTGGCAAACCTTCTTCCCTCTCCAGATAGAGGGTGATCTGGCATTTTCATGTCTTTGCTGTATGAGTGCAGCCCTGAGGGGACATGCCAGGCTAGTCGATGTGAAATCGATGTGATACTCCCATCGTTTCATCTTTTTATACCGTGCAGCCACAGCTCCATGATAATCCACATATACTATTGGCTGTTTAATTACAGAGCAAATAATATCCTCTTACTTGAAGGAATTTTTGCTTGTGTTCAGAACATAACACATCTTTCAAAGTCATTCTGGTTTTGAGAAACACATTTTATAATCGAATGAGTGTCTTTCCTGGCAAGGCAGGTAGGGGGCACTAGTCTCTTTTTCTTAGGAAGCTGGGGCAAGAGCCAATAAGGGCTGCCCCTGTAATTATACAGTGTCTGGAAATTAATCATTTTGCCCAATTCTAGGAAGAGCCTCTCAGTTCTCACCCAATTGCTATTCTTATTTTAGGGAACAACTAACTTACTTAGTTTTCTAATATAACCACAACAGATCAGAAGCAGTAAATGTAAAAGGCTCCCACTAAAAGCAGAAAGAAACAATGACTGAACGGTAAGTGAAAGGTGAAGCACTAAGAGGCAGATATTCTGGGATTCTTTTTAAAAAGCAGCATTCTGGGGCATTCGATGTAAGAAGGGGTGAACAGCCTTCACCCGTGACCGTTTCTTGTGCATTAATGCCTTGTGATGCTTCCGAGCAAGAAAAAGAAATTCTTTTCTGCATGCTCTGAGTGGAAAGTCAAAAAAAATGCTGTTTATTTTAGCTTGCCAGCAAAAACTACAAACACACACACACACAGCTTAAGGTGATGTTAAAAAATAAAAGGATTACTCCATTGTGCTAGATAAACAGTTGTTCTGACTCTGTTATGTACTTCATGTTAGTCCATGGAAGATACCTTCGAAGTACCTACTAGATTTCATCAGGTGTTGAGGGACTGAATAATATTGGTGTAAAGTTGAATTTTTCTAACTGTAAACCAAATGGGCTTGATGAGAGCTCAGCTGACGTTAGGTCAGAAAGGGCCGTCCATAAAGTGGTTCTGCAAATGCTGATGTCAACCGAGGACACACAATTAGAGGCGTCAAAGAATATAACCACCTCACTTGTCCTACTGCCCAGCCCTGTTTCACAGTGGTTGGGGGCCAGCACCCCTTCAGGGAGTGTATGCATTGTAATGTTACCTATTCCTTCCCCACCCAGCACCACACACACACTAGGCCATCAGCTTCTAGTTAGGTAGGATTCATTTTTGAAACCTGGTGCCCCAGTGCCGTCCCTGGCACTTACTATGTGTTCAATATGTAATTTTGAATAAAGAAAACATGGTGAACAATACAGAGCAGGATCTCAGCAAATCCCAAATTGTGTGAAACTCATATCGACCACAGGTGCCATAGGAGGTGGAGAAACATTCAGTGATGTGCCCACAGGCTCTGTTAAGCGGGCTACACAGTGGAGTAAGATGCTCCCAAATCCCAAGGACCTTGCAGTCCTGTGATGGGGACAGATGCAAGAATGCCCCTGAGAACTGGAGAGAGGGGGAAAAGCTCAGCGCCTAAGGGGTGGGAAAAGCTTAGTAGGGAAGCAGCACTTGAGCTGAGTTTTGAGAGAAGGGTAAAGTGCCTCTATGTAAAAAGGAGGAGCATTCCAGGAAGAGGGAGCAACCAGGGCAAAGGCACAGAGGCCCCTGGGCCCGCTGGGGGAATGCCGGGCCGTTTCTTGAGAAATGCAGGACTGGATATGGCTGAGGGGAGGGCAGATGGTAAGGGCTTGGGCTCTCCTCTGGATGAGGGAAAGTCCCAGGAGGAGTGTATAAGCTGCTGAGTGCTTGAGAGATCACCCTGCAGGAGTGTTGATGGATTGGAGGTGGCTGAGCTAACGGGGCCACTTAGGAGAGGGTCACCAGATTTAACCTTTGCAGATATTGGGGTGGGGGACATAGGGGAAGGGCACCACTGCAAGCTGAGTTCTTTGAAGGTAGGGATGACGGAATTTGGTGACTGGCTGACTGGGGAAGGGGCTGGGAGGAAGAGGGGAAGATTCAGGCTTATTCCTGGGTTTTTGCTTAGCCACTGACTACACTTGCTGATGCAGGGAATACAGCGGGAGGGGGAAGGAGGATTGGAAAGGTAAGATCAGGAATTACTTTTGGACATTTGTTTCCAGGTGCATGAGGAACATCTAAATCATCTGGTTATGTCTGAAATAAAAGGAGAGATTATGCATATTATTGCCTCTACAGGTCTGGATCTATTGATAAAGGAGATTTGGGCAGGGAGGGCAAGAAGGAGTGCAGAGAAGAAAGCCTGGGGAAAGCATATAACTGGGGAAGGACAGGCCATGAGGAGAACTGGGAGCAAGTGCTTCGGGGAAGAGGAATTTACCAGAAGTCACAGAGGGCCTGGGCGTGGGGGCTTACACCTGTAAGCTCACACCTGTAGTCCCAGCACTTTGGGAGGCTTAGGCAGGAGGATTGCTTGAGGCCACGTGTTCTAGACTGGTCTGGGCAACATAGTGAGGCCCCGTCTGTAGAAAAAGTTTTAAGTTAGTTGGGAGCAGTGGTGTGTGCCTATAGTCCTAGCTACTTGGGAGGCTGAGGTGGGAGAATAACTAGCCCAGGAGTTCTAGACTGCAGTGAACTGTGATTGTACCACGGCACTCCAGCCTGGGCAACAGAGCAAGACTGTCTCTTAAAAAAAAAAAAGCCACGGAGAGGCCAGCTAAGGGCCCAGGGTCTTGTGGATTTGGTAATGGAGGTAAACACAGTGTGGACCGATACAATCAGTGTTTGCTGCCCTTGGACGCTTCACTTCAAGTGTAAGGGGCTCTGTAACATGATAGAGTTGGGCCAGTGAATTTGTCAAGTGTCTTCTGGCTGTTACTTTTGTCTGTGTGTGAACCCTTATTTTAGGCCATTTCTGTAGTTAGTGAGCAGAGCAGATGGAGTTCAGTCATTTTGCAGAAATGTTTCCGTTTGGATGATGAAACAAGCTCGATTGCTGAAGCTGGTGCACTCATCCCACTGGCATGGTGCTAGCCGAAAGCTTTGAAATACCTAAGGACACTTCTTGCCTATTTATAGAAGTTGCTTCTGTCTGCTGAATAGGGCTTTTTAATTAACCAGGAGGTGCATTGAGTGACACTGGCCATTTTTCTCTGCATACCAAGTCTATAACATCAAAGAAGAAATTTAAGATAAAAATTCTTTAACATCTTAGGCCAGGTGCTGCTGCTATTACCACTGCAAGGACTTGCGGCAATCAGTTGGGAAACGTTTGTTCTGCATGTGTTCCGTGCCAGGTGTTGGCAATAAGATTCTAAGGTTTTGGAACTAGGCTACGACAATGAAACAACTTTCTCTGTTAGGGAAGTGTCCTGGGCCGTCAAGAATTGTCATCAAGAGCAGCAGGTTTTATGAGATACATGGACCTATTTGGCATTTACCAGCCCCTGCCGCTCGGATAGAGGGACAGGGCTGGGCCCCAAGTGTGGGCTTCCCGGAAGAGCCAAGCGCCGGCTGCTCATATGGGATGGGTGGGGGTGGTGCAGGTGCCCTGCATGGGTTCCGCTGCCCTAAGGAGGGTGCCAAGGCCACGCCTCTGTGTGTCTGCCAGGGCTGGGCTCAGAGCCTCCCCGGCTTCCTGGGCACTCTGCCTATCACACAGTGATTCTAATATGATCACGTGTTCAGAACAGTCACACTTGTCAAAGCAAGGAGAGAGCGCTTGAGCAGTGTTCAAAAACGTATCTCCAGGGATAAAAAAAAAAAAAAAATGAAAGTTTCATTTTCCTCCTTAGTGGGGAAGTCTTCTTTACTCACAGACTCCTCCTGAGTTGGTGTCTATCGTGAAACATTCTTTGAAAGCATAGTAAGTGGAGGATTTAATTTACAATAGTAGTACACATTTGCACAGAACCTCAAGTTTGTAATGCATTTCATCATCTTTATGTGAATCTCATGACAGCTCTTACAGGGAAAACAGGAAGAACTGGCCCCATTTTCTAAATGTGGAGACAGGAGGTGAGATGGCTCGCCTCTGCCCAGCCAAGTGGGAAATGCAGAGCCCAGAAAGACAGCAGGTCAGGAGAGGTTGATCCAGGGAGCTGTTCATTCTGCCACCCACCCCATCGCTGGCAACACCGACATTATCAAGGCTGCATTTAGATTTCAAAACAAAAACAAGCAAACATGCCAGGCTCGTAGTATGCTGTTGTTTTAACCAAAATGAGACAGCTCAAAGGGTGAGCAGCCATCAGTGCTGTGAGTGAAGCGCGATCACACATCTTGTGTGTTTAGCAACTCAGGAGGTAGCTGAGCCTGGAAGTGACTTTCCTGGTATGTAGCAATTCAGAGAATACAAAACCACATTCATTATCTGAAATGGGCTCAGTTGCCTCTATGTTTTACCATATAGAGCCAGGAACTTTGATGTGTGTAGTGTGTGCGTGTTTTGCTGCATATGCAGATAATCTACACAACTGGAGGCTTCAGCCTTGCTGTTCACACACACACACACACTCACACACACCAGCAGATACATCACACACAGACTTCTCACCTGTTATGTTACTAACAGTGGTGCTGGTTTGTTTGAAAAGTCTTTGAACTTATCAATAACCTTCCCCCAGAAGGCTCAGCATAGCTGTAGCATATGCTGTGTGTGGAAAATATAACCGAAGAAACACATTGGAATTGAATCATGACCACTATTGCTATGAGACAGAATCCACAGCGATGAAGTGGGCGCTGGGGTCAGACTGCCTGAGTGTGTACCCTAGGTGAGTCACATAATAGCTGGGTGAATGGCCAAGTTTTCACCGTTTTTCCCTCATTTGGGAAATGGGATGATAATAGGAGCTATCCTGAAGGGTGGTGATGAGGACTAAATTAATAATATAGGTAAAGGCTTAGAACAGTGTGTGGCAGATGGTAGGTAAGCCCTTAATAAACATAAAATATCATTATTTGTCTCCATCATTTGAGATATATCTCACATCTTATCCAGAGGACTCCCAAACACTCGTGCCTTCCCTTCTCTCTCCTGTCTCTGGATTCCTCTACAAGTCAGTTTTGTACCACGCAGTCTCACATATGACGGACATGCAGCATTACTTAGTTCCGTGAATGATTCACGTGTCTTAATGTTGCTTCCCCAACAGACTCTAAATTCCTTGATGTCAGGAACCCTGTAACTGGCTTTTGTTAGATTTCCACGAGTCAAGACCCAGTCCAGGGCCACTGTTGGACACTTAAACATCTTTCATCACTAGCTGTGTTCATCACTAGGAAAAAGTAGGAAAAATCCAGTGTTGTGGGATTGTAAGTAGATATTAGATCCAGCAGCTGAAACTTAAGATGTTAAGAGTATATTGACACAGATGTGCACACAAAACGTTTATAGCAGCTTTATTGATAATAGCCAAAAACCAGGAACAACCTGGAGGTCCTTCAGCAAGGGAAGGGTGACCCAGCCAGTGATGCATCCATCACACCGTGGATTGCTGCTCGGCAATGAGGAGGCACAGACTCGATACAGGAACCAGCTTGGGTGATGCTCCAGAGAACTGCACTGAGTGGAGAAGGGCAGTCCCACTGTGTGATTCCATTATTATTACATTCTTGAAGTGACAGAATTATAGAAAGGAGAACAGAGGAGTGGCTGCCAGAGTTTAAGGAGGGAATGGAAAAGGGGGGAAGAGCAGCATGCGGGATCCTTGAGATGGAAGTGTTTTGTGTCGTATTGGTGTCTGTCAGTATCCTAGCTGTGATACTGTACCATTGTTTTGTAAGATGCTGCCATCAGGGGAAACCGGGTAAAGTATATGAGGACCTCTCTGTATGATTTCTTACAACTACATGTTAATTTACAGTGGTCTCAAAACATTAAATTACACAAAAAAACCCACATACACTTAAAATAGTCCCAACAGAAGCAGAAAAAGTAGACCAGGCTTCCCACTGTTGGGAGAAACATGGCAAACCTCTTCCAGAAGGATTTTATATTTTTTATTTTCTGTTTTTTTTTTTTTTTTTTTTGAGATGGAGTCTTGCTTTGTCACCCAGGCTGGAGTGCCGTGGCGTGATCTCGTCTTACTGCAACCTCTGCCTCCTGGGTTCAAGCAATTCTTCCGCCTCAGCCTCCTGAGTAGCTGGGATTGCAGGCACCCGCCACCACACCTGACTAATTTTTTTTTTTTTTTGTATTTTTAAGAGAGATGGGGTTTCACCATGTTGGCCAGGCTGGTCTTGGACTCCTGACCTCAGGTGATCCACCCACCTCGGCCTCCCAAAGTGCTGGGATTACAGGCGTGAGCCACTGCACCCGGCCAGATTTTATTTTTTAGGAATAAAATGTATCGATTGTCCTTTAACACTTTTGTTTATATTAGTATTTACTCCTTGGAGTATAATAGTAGCATTGTTTAGTTATGTTAAATGATGATTGTTTAACACAAACAAGATTCCTCTGTTTTCAAAAAGATATATGTGGAGAGAGAGAGAGAGACAGGGTCTCACTCTGTCACCCAGGCTGGAATGTAGTGGTGTAATCATGGCTCACTGCAGCCTTGACCTCCCAGGCCTAGGCAGTCCTCCTGCCTGAGCTCCAAGTAGCTGAGACCAGGCATGCAACACCCTGCCTGGATAATTGTATTTATTTATTTGTAGAGACGGGGTCTCACCATGTTGCCTAGACTGGTCGTGAATTCCCGGACTCAAGCGACCATCCCACGTTGGCCTCCCAAACTGCTGGGATTATAGGAGTGAGCCACTGCACCTGGCCATTATATATGTATACATATATAGTGATATATGTATACACACAGTATATATCATGATGTATTTATTGCATTATATATATTACATTATATATAATACTATGTGTGTGTGTGTGTATATATTTCTTATAGTTACTTAAATTGGGGGAATAATTTAGAGAAAATCTTTTCCAATTCTCTCATTTCACATATTCAAAAACTCAAAAGTGACCCGAGGTCATACAGCTAGTTAGCAGCCTTAACAAGGGTAAGAACCCCGTCATCTGAGAATCCAGTCCTGTGTTTTGTACACAATTGTATTTTATACATGCAGCACAATTAAATGTACGTAGAGGAATATTCGAGTTACTGCAGTTACCCTGCTTGGTACTGAGATGATTCATTGCCACCCGGGGGGTGCCCCTGCTCAGTTGATGGGTGGCAGCTGCCCATGGAGAAGTGAAGAAACCAGGGTGCTGGATGTGCTCACCCTAGAAGCACATGTGGCACCCGTGTGGGAAAGGACAGGCTAACACTTGGAGGACTGGCAAAGAAAAAACAAAGGAGAAGGGAAAGTTCAGAGCAGAACTGGGATGAGAACCAGCTCTCCAGGCTCAGACCAAGACCTCTCTGATGGGGCACCCCAGAAGTGAGCACCCTTAATGTGAGCTTTTCATCCGTGCTAAGCTGAAAGCACTTATGTTCCTCACCACTAAGTGGGAAGCCAGGCTAGAGACAGAGAGATGGGAATGTAAATGTTCTGAACAGCAATTCCTATCCTGGGACTGTGGGCAATGTCCCTCTTCCCTACTCTCTTGCCTCAGTTTACCCATGAGGTGCTTTATTAGCCAGAAAAGCCATTGCAGCTTTTGCTGTCATCTATCTGTGGAGATTGAACACATACACGCAAACAACTGAACACATCATGCTTACAAAATGAGGATTGTGCAGATTGCTGTTGAAGCTGGCTAACCAACAGCAAATGTGAAACAGACCCAGATAATTTCCCCTGCCTTCTTAAATTGATTCCTGCTTCCCCGTGAGTGGTGGTGGAGATGCTGGCTGCAGGGAACAGATACAGGGAAAGAGTGGTAAAAACTTCGCTTTTTGGAAGACATTTGGTATGTTGCACAAACAGCCCCCACTACCAAGTGAGTCAGAACTTCCGAACAGCATAATTTTAGTGCCCTTCTTGTGGTTCTCTCTCTGGGCTGCTTCTGAAAGGAAGGTCTCAGGGCGGGGTTTCCTGTGTTCCATTCCAGAGATGACAAAGGGACTTTTCCCCCAATCCTTTGCCAGACTTTTTTTTCCAGATAGGTTTTCATGTCCACCCGCTTCTGTAGCTGCAGGTAATGCTGAGGACTAAGGCATTGTGGACTTCCTAGTTGCAAACTGCCCCATCCCTTCATATTCTTTACTCAACTTCTGTTTGCCTTCCATATGGACTACTTTGGAGAGGAAAAAGACTGGCATCAAATAAAAAATAGGATTCTGTTTTTGATGTAATGTTTATGTCAGGCTTAAGAAAAGTAATGGATGGCCGGGCATGGTGGCTCACACCTGTAATTCCAGCACTTTGGGAGGCCAAGCGGTCGGATCTCTTGAGGTAAGGAGTTCGAGACCAGCCTGGCCAGCATGGTGAAACTCTGTCTCTACTAAAAATACAAAAAATTAGCTGGGCGTGGTGGTGCATGCCTGTAGTCCCAGCTATTCAAGTGGCTGAGGCACGAGAATTGCTTGAATCTGGGACGTGGAGGTTGCAGTGAGTCAAGATTGCACCACTGCACTCCAGCCTGGGTGATACAGCGAGACCCTGTCTAAGAAAAGCAATGGAATGGGAGAGTATTCTGAAAAGCAGCAAGCCCTGTAAAGCCCAAGATAATAACAATCACATTGATAATAATAAAACTATCTGCACAGTATTTTGCATTTCATAAAATATGTTTATCACATGTGTTTTCACCTATGAAAAATTATTACTATCCCCATCTAACACGAGAAAAACCAATGTTGTAAGAGGTCACATTCAGTGTAAGATTACACTGTATGTGTACACTGTATGTGTAAGTCAGTCTTACATTGTAAGATTCACTCAGCTAAATAAGTAGCAAAGCTTGACCAGGAAAGTGAATATCTCCACTGCTCTGAACTGGTGCTCTGTACTGCACCAGCAGCAGGAGGGACAGTTCATCTCTGTGCACCATGGTCCCCTGACACAGAATTATTACACCCTGACCTCCTTGGAGGTAGTCGTCTATGCCTCATTCTTCTTCGTATTCCCAGAGACTGGCACATAGTAGATACTCAGGAATGTTTGATGAAAGACTGAGTAGCTGTATGCCAGAAACTGTAGCAGTCATACCATTCCCAGAACCATAACATAACAGTTCACCTGAGTTGGGTGCTCAAATACCAGGCACAAAACCATACAAGATAAGCTCCTATTATTAGATCTATTTAACAGAAAAGGAAACGAAGTATGAGTAATCAGCTGAAAGTTGCAAATTGGGCACTTTGTCACTAGAGCCTGAGCTCCCAACTATACCCAGCCATCTCTTCCTGCAGGACATTGAGTTACAGCGGCCTGCTCCACTCTTGGAGCAGCCTGGGGGAGCCATCTCTCTCCTTGTGCAAATCACCTGCCCTCTTTGTGCCTTAGTTTCCCTTGTCAGGCGAAACTCATTAAACTTTTCCTAACTACCTGGAGGATGTTTGCAGAGATTTAATGAGGAGACACATTTGAAAGCATTCTGAAAAGCAAAAAGCATGATCCAGATGCAAGCATTATAATCATTGTTACTCACTGCCTGCACCTGCAGTTTGACTGTGGTAACTTCAAGGCCTGCGGCAGCACTTCTAATTGAGTCACAGTGATAATAACACGTATAATAGCATACTTGGAACCAGTCAGTCGCAGGGAGATGGGAGGGGTCTTGTGTATGTCTTCAGCAATGCTGTGAATAATTACAGCTTAATAAATGGGATCTAACTAAGAGGTGTGGGTCTACCTCAGAGTGAATCCTGGGTTTTGGCTAATTCTTCTACCTCCCTCTCAATTTCGAAAAGACATACACACACACACCCCATTAACTATCTTGTCCTGCTTTACAATTTAATCTCTTAGGATACTGACTTTTACACGGATCTGTTCTGCAAACATCTGGCATCCCTGCTAAGAAACAAAAAAAGGAAAACAGCATCCCGGAAGCACTGGATTTGGGTCAGTTACTAACTCCTCATCTGTAAAATCGCTAGCCGCACCTAAATTGTGATGACTGGAGTTCACATAAAACCTAGTTTTACAACCTGTATCCCTCATTAGTGGCGCTCATCTGATCCAGAGGCGGTGGAGTCAATCATGCAACTATGTAATTACTCGGAAAAAGATAAGAGCTGGGGCCCAGGGCTGTTCAAAGCCGGGCTGGATGCACAGGAAGGCCAGTGACTGCTGACCTGGGAGAGAGGGCCAGGGTGCGAAGGCTTCCAGCCATCAAGCAGTAGGAGTTTGGCAGAAGGCTGTGGAGCAAACCCCAGGCCAAGGCAACTTCATGTGCACAGGCACAGAGGCAGATACAGTTTAGACATTCTGGGACAAGGTTAAAGTGTTGGCATGGCTGGAGCAGGGGTTGGCAGGACGAGAGGATGTTTCTCCTGGATGGGAGGGAGAGGGGAGGAGCATTTTGAGGCCTTGGGTTTGCTGGGGGTTCACATTATGTCTGGTGATTCACATTCCTTGCGACTGCCGGACTGTGGGCCCGAACTGTGGAGTGGGAGAGGATGGGCAGGGTGCCACTCCCCCCCCAACCACCCCGCCCTTTCTCCCCGCGTGAGGCTGGCTGATGGGTGTCATTTTCTTCTTGGATTTCGCGCCTCCGGGCGGTGTGCCCCTTCCTAGGCCCCCACCTCTCCTCTGTGAGGGCAAGATCTGCCGGTGTCCTAATGCCTTTTCCAAGTCTGGGCGCACAGATCCAACTTTCCCGGGGGAGAGGCAGCTCCGCGCCATCCCCTAGAATGAGAAAAGGGAGGGTGGCTGTGTGTGTGTGTCGCGCAGACAGACAGGGGCCAGGGCTCCGGGCTGCTTTCCAGGCCAGCGTGGACAGGACACCCCCTTAACCCCCGCCCCGGGTCCGCGACAGGGAGCGGTGAGGCTCTTCCTCGGCCCTGGTACCCGGGGCCACGCACGGTGTCCGCCGGGCTCGGGTTGCGCACCCGGGGCCTCCGTTGAGCGCGTGCGGAGAGGGGCGCGGCCTCTCCCGCGGGGCCACCGGGCGGGTCCCGGCGGGGGCGGGGGTACTCGCGGTGTCCGGGCCCGCCCCAGCCCTGCCCCGCCCCGGAGCCGCCCGGGACGCAGGAAGGAGGGAAGGAGGCTCGGCCCCAGCTACCCGCGGCGCCGCGCTCCTCCACGCTCCGGGCGGGTAAGTGGCACCGGGCCGGGAGGCCAGGCCGGGGGCCGGGGCCCGGGCGGGTGGGGTCCTCAGTCCCCGGCCCAGCTCTGACACAGCCCCGGGGATCGGGGGCGCCGAAAGTCTGGGGGACCTGGGGAGGCGCGCCCGGCGCGGGGGCGGGGGCTCCGGCATGACAGCTGCGGGCGGGCGGGTATTTTTAGTTTAAATCCAACCGTTCCGTGCTGGCTGCGAAATTCCCGAGCCTTTCCTTTCAACCCCGGGAAGCTTCGGCCGGCAAGAAAAAGCCCTAAAGCCCGGGGCAGCACGTCCCAGGCGGGCCAGGTGCCTCCTCGGGGCTTCCCTCTGCCTCTCCTAGGGGCGAGCTGACCTGTCACCAAGGCTTGCGCGCGGCGGGGGCCCGACCCGCTCCTGGCGACCGCGAGCGCGCTCAGTGGTGTCTGGGAGAGCAGAGCAGGCGGTGAGGAGGGGAAGTCCAACCCCGAATGCTCAGTTTTGTTCAGACGCCTCTTGGCTGTGCAAACTTGACAAGCAGCTCAGCCTCTCTGAGCCTCATTCCCACATTTCTAAAGGGGAGGGCAGTGAGGCCAGAGGTGGCTTGCAGGGCCTGAGAGAGCCTCAGATGGATGTTGACTTCCCTTGGGGTCTTGGGATCTTGACCCCAAACAGCAGACCCATTGATGTGGCCCATTGGTCAACCCAGGAGCAGTGCCCCACACCGCCCAGCTGACTTCTGCTTCAAAACTGGAAGCTAGGGGCTCCAGCCTGGGCGGGGTGATAATGAATATTTTTAGTGAACCACTTTGGCCCTGAAGCTCCAACCATGGGCTGCCCTGGGACTCTTTCCCAGGTTCCTGGTCACCCCTTTCAACTCTGAAGAGTTACCCTTATCCCAGCACTGGGTGCAGGGGCTTTCTACAGCCAAGGGCTGCTAGTGGGATAGCCTGATGTGTCTTGGGGGCATGCCCCATCCCACATGAATGAGGGCATGAGGAGACTGGACCATCCTCCCAGAAAGAAGAGCATGTCAAAATCACTGCCGTTCTGAGCTTGGCAGGACAGCCTCCCTCATCCACCAAGAGAAGCAGAAACAGGCCCAGAGAGGGGGAGTGATTTGCCCAGAGCCACACTGCCTGGCTCTCTTAAAGGGCCTGGCCTTGACGCCTGCACTTCCAGGGCAGCTAACAGCCCACAGGAGTCAGGAGCTGGGAGGTGGGAGGGGCGTACCGGTGCCAACGAGCTGTTTTGCTCAGTTTCCTGTCACTGTGCCCCAGCGGGACGCTCCAGCACATGTGGGTCTGCACATTCCTCAGGCCGGACAGCGCTCCGCAGGCTGACAGCCACAGCTGTGCCAAGCCTGCTGGCCCCGGGCGTTGTTTTCAACCAGAGAGGCCCCTCTGGGGGTGGCTGAGCGGGAAGTGGGCTGGGATGTCTTATTTCTGGAACTTGTGTCTTGCTGCGGGTCCTGAGGAGAAGACCTGAGGATGTGTTGGTGGCACAGAGGGAAGTGGTGAGAATCCAGGCTCAGGTTTCTGCCTCCAGGTACAGTCTGGCATCTGGCACCTGGCTCCCTGCAGGTGCACTTCAGGGTGAGTTGGAGTCTCCATGGGAACAACCCTCCTGCCCGGGTGCTTTGCATGCTCTCCAGCAGCCATGGACCTGGCCATGCCTGGGCAGCCCCTTTGCCTTGTGATGCAGCCTGGAGCAGGCTGCCAGGGGCCCTGGCTTGGTGGCCCCGGGAGGCAAGACTGGGCAGGCCCAGCTCAACCTTAAAATCACCCTGGAGGCTTTGGGAACCCACTGGGCAGCTAGGTCTCCCACACTGTCCAGCTGTTAGGAATGAGGGCAGTCAAGTTGGATTGCCTGAATCCAGTCCTGCCTTAGCCAGCTCCTGGCTGTGTAGCCTTGGGAAAGTTGCTTCACCTTTCAGAGCTTCAGTGTCCTTCCCCATGGAAAGGGGCTAACCATAGCACTGCAGGTGTTGCCTTGCAGGGCGTCATGAGCACTGAATGAGCTTTGTCCTGATCAGCATCTCGTATGATGTCAGACACAGCACACGTGAGAAGGTGTAACAATTTGAGGCGAAGGGGCCTCATCGGGATACCTGGATTCCCCTCTGCTCTGCCCCTCCTCTCCCTACCTTGATTTCCCCTGTCTGTCAATGGTGAGTGGTCCTGGCTCACCCCCCTCACAGTCCTTCCAGCACCGAAAGCTGGCCCTTGGCCCCGGGGAAGGCAGGAGGTTCTAGAGAAGTTACAGAGGGACTCAGATGTGTCAATGGGGTCTTCCAAAGCACTTCCTGCCTCTCACCTCCTAGGATCTGGCAGTAGGCAAGGCTGTCACTGCTGGCCCGTTTACAGATGAGGAGGCTGATATCCGTGGCTGGATGTGGTAGAGCCAAGATTAGAACTCAGGGCTTTTGACCTGATGCTCTTCCTGATACCACACAGCCTATCCTAGACAATCCAAGGACAATGTTGTACATTCATCACTGGGAAAACAGTACCAACTAGACAGGATGCTTATCTTCATTAAGTCATCAGTACTTGCTGGAAAATAATATGGATTCTGAATATATATATATTCCTAAAGCAGCCTGACTGGACCACAAAGATAGGAACCCAGGAGCAATAGTGTTTCCTGACCCTCCCATCCCAAAAGGAACCTTTGCTTTAGGACTGAGGGATGATGTTCTGGGGCTGAGCAGCTAGGAAGTGGACGGGAGACACCTTTAATTCTGTCCTCTCTAAATACTTCCCTTTCAGGGTTGCTGTGAGGATAAGTGAGGTCACTGAGGATGATGCTTAGCAGAACGCCCAGGATGGTGGGGGCACACCATAAATAGGACTGATGGTTTTTGTTATTACTAACCTTCTGCTATCACTGGAACACCAGAGTGCAGCCTGGATCTCTCGCCTGGCTTTCTAGGCTGCAGATGCAGCATAGAGAACCCTAGCATCTCCATGGAGAACTGCTAAGGCAATTGTAAAAGCTCAAAACACAAGCACACTAAGCAATGAGTTGTTTAGTGACACATAGCTGAGAAGTAAAATGATGACAAAAAGCAAGAAGGTGATTATCTTAAATAAAAGCCAAGCATTACCACATGTGCCGAGGAAAGGCAAGAGAGGATCAGGAGAGTCATGGGGGGCAGTTGCAAAGGAAATCACTTTGTAGTTATTGGATAATTACATGTATGTTTTATACATGCCTTTATACATAGATTCTTTTTTTTTTTGAGGCAGAGTCTCACTCTGTCGCCCGGACTGGAGTGCAGTGGCCGGATCTCAGCTCACTGCAAGCTCCGCCTCCCGGGTTTACGCCATTCTCCTGCCTCAGCCTCCCGAGTAGCTGGGACTACAGGCGCCCGCCACCTCGCCTGGCTAGTTTTTGTATTTTTAGTAGAGACGGGGTTTCACTGTGTTAGCCAGGATGGTCTCGATCTCTTGACTTCGTGATCCACCCGTCTCGGCCTCCCAAAGTGCTGGGATTACAGGCTTGAGCCACCGCGCCCGGCCACATAGATTCTATTTCACAAAGTTCAGCCAGTTTAAAAAAGAAAAAGGTAAGGGAATGATAATACAAAATGAAGGTGGTGGCCGGGCGCGGTGGCTCAAGCCTGTAATCCCAGCACTTTGGGAGGCCGAGACGGGCGGATCACGAGGTCAGGAGATCGAGACCATCCTGGCTAACACGGTGAAACCCCGTCTCTACTAAAAATACAAAAAAACTAGCCGGGCGAGGTGGCGGGCGCCTGTAGTCCCAGCTACTCGGGAGGCTGAGGCAGGAGAATGGCGTAAACCCGGGAGACGGAGCTTGCAGTGAGCTGAGATCCGGCCACTGCACTCCAGCCTGGGCGACAGAGCAAGACTCCGCCTCAAAAAAAAAAAAAAAAAAAAAATGAAGGTGGTTATCTTTGGGGAGAAGTGGGTAACTGATCAGGGAGATGCCTGTTTCACTCTTAGTGGGATCCATTATGTTCTGTTTCTTCAGTCCAGTGGTAGGCTTGTGGGTGTTGTTTTTTATTTTAATATTTATTTATTTATTTATTTATTTGAGACAGAGTCTCACTCTGTTGCCCAGGCTGGAGTGCAGTGGCGCGATCTTGGCTCACAGCAACCTCCATTCCCCAGGTTCAAGCAATTGTCCTGCCTCAGCCTCCCGACTAGCTGAGATTATAGGCATGTGCCACCATGCCTGGCTAAGAGTGTTATTTTTAAATATTTTTCTGCTTCACCATTTGCAAATAGGAGACACATATATTACATTACATATATATATAATCTTACATAATACCAATTAAATTAAAAGATCATATGGAGCATTTTCAGATGCTTTCCTTGAAAATCTGCCTCTCTCCTCAGATTCAAATGTTAATCTGGCTGGATTTAAAAAATAAACCAACAAATCCTGTTGTATGACACATACTTCTCTTTAACATAGGAGACATAATCTCCTTCTTCCCAAATCATACAACGAGCAAGATAACAATAACACTGTATGACCTCAGGTGATCAGCAGGATTTGTAAAGGGCCTGGCCTAATGATTTATGCTTCTGAATCATAAAATCCTGAAATATTTGAGCTGGGAGGAACCTCAGGTCACCTGGACCAATCTGCTGGTTTTATAACAAAAGGAAGTGTCCTGGCCAAGATCAACACTGGCACACACGTAGGGAAGACACTTCTCTCCAGACTGCCACACCTGTGTGACTATCATGAGGATACCACCCGAGAGACAGACCAGTGTGAGTCCTGGGTCACTAGTCTCCTTCTTAGGGCAGTCAGGGAGAGAGACGGGAAGTATGCATGAGATTAAACTGATAGGATCATTTTATTTATTTATTTTATTTATTTTATTTTTATTTGTTATTTTTTATTTTTTTTGACACGGCATCTTGCTCTGTCTCCCAGGCTGGAGTGCAGTGGTGCGATCTTGGCTCACTGCAACCTCTGCCTCCCAGGTTCAAGCAATTCTTCTGCCTCAGCCTCCTGAGTAGCTGGGACTACAAGTGTGTGCCACCATGCCCAGCTAATTTTTTTTTTTTTTTTTGTATTTTTAGTAGAGACAGGGTTTCACCTCATTGGCCAGAATGGTCTCGATCTCCTGACCTCATGATCTGCCCACCTCGGCCTCCCAAAATGCTGGGATTACAGGCTTGAGCCACCACGCCTGGCCCAGGATCATTTTATTTTTTAAAAGTCAGAGGAGAGTTACATTTTACAATGGAACACACATTTCTAGAACTTACATGAACAGAGACATCCTCAAAGAAAACATGTAAGCAGTGCTTAGAATCTCCTTTCCTACAGGAAGTCCTCTTAGGGAAGAGCTCCCCTTACTCATCCTATTTTTTGCTGGCATATTTGATCGCCAAAACAATTGAGTGCTGCAGGTATGGTTATTTCCATTTTTCCGTGGGGGAAACAGGTTCAGAGAGGTTCAGTGCTTTGACCCAAATCACTCAGCAGGTGAAGATGGAGCAGGACTTGCATCCAGAGCGGGAGTGGAAGAGATGAGCCACTTTTGTTTTCAGTGCGCTGTGCTGTGAGCGCATTCTTCACTTCTTAGATGCTGAAATTCCGCAGCCCAGCCCAGCCTGGGCGGGCTGTGGGGAAATGTCCTGGTGGAGGATAGTTGAGTGGTGGCTTTCTAGCTGTCAGATCACAGAGACGATCTAAAGGCCAAAGCTCTGCCTCTGCCTTGCTGCTCTCCTGCAAGGAAGCCCACTGCCTTTGTGGCATGGGCAGTGGTGAGTCAGGAGTTGGAGAATCCATCCCAGTTTGGTCCTGCAATTTTTTTTTTTTTTTTTTTTTTTTGAGACGGGGTCTCACTCTGTCACCCAGACTGGAGTGCAATGGTGCAATATCGGCTCACTGCCACCTCCGCCTCCCAGGTTCAAGCAATTCTCCCTCAGCTTCCCGAGTAGCTGGGATTAGAGGTGCCTGCCACCATGCCCGGCTAATTTTTGTATTTTTAGTAGAGATGGGGTTTCACCATGCTGGCCAGGCTGGTCTCGAACTCCCAACCTCAGGCAGTCTGCCCACCTCAGCTGGGATTACAGGTGTGAGCCACTATGCCCGGCCAAGTGCTGCACATTTTGATTCTTGGCCACCTTCTTCTCTCATCAAAGGTATTCTTCCTGCCCTCCCTCTGCAGAAGTGCCTGTCACAGACGACAGGGCTCCAAGGGACAGATGTTCCAGGAGTGCTTAGCTTCAGAGGATGGTTTTCCTAATGCACGGTTGCTGTGTCCCAGCATGGGTGCTCCCCTGGGCAGTGTAGGCCTGGGTCCAGGTCTCAGCCCTTGCTCTCTACCCTCTGCTCTGTGAATCCATTTCTTGGCCAGTTGCTGCACTGTGAATCCAGTTGTTTCCCATCTAACTGGGTTGGTGATACCTCCGCATGGGGCAGGGCTTAGTAAGGACCTAATGACAGAGAACTTTACATGGGTAAGGCAGCTTTCAGAGACTAGGACACAAATCCTCATGTACGTGCCCAGAGACACTGTGTGTGGGAGCTGGAGAAGTATTTAGAAGTGACAGCTGCAGTGGAACCAGCCCGAGCCTTAGAGATGATTTACGCTTGTACTTTCACATATGGGGAAACCGAGTCTCCACAGCAGAAATGGTTGGCTCAAGTCTTGCAGATGCTTTAGGGCCAAGATGGTATCTCCTAACTCCCTGACCAGTGCTCTTA
The DNA here is from genome assembly GCF_009764315.1 of Trachypithecus francoisi. NCBI lineage: Eukaryota > Metazoa > Chordata > Mammalia > Primates > Cercopithecidae > Trachypithecus > Trachypithecus francoisi. The sequence goes on from NW_022681468.1 coordinate 11,333,791, forward strand.
CCTTACAATCACCTTCCCTAAGAGTTTGTCTCATTGATATTCGTGGTATAACACAACTTGGGATGGTTGCTTGATGAAAATGAAATGGCAGCGTTCAGCCCGTGTGGTCATCACCAAGGCATGGACAGAACAGGGTGGGCCACCATGGCTGGTTGGACTCTAATTTAAGCCAACAGTTTTATTTGAGATCTGAAAAGAACTGAGCCCCTCCCAAGTGACACTTGCTGAAATAATGCAGCCGGCTGACTCACTGGGGTAGCCTCGTTCCTTAAGGACGGGAGGAGCCTGCATTTGACCTTCACCTGGGCTAGTCTCTGTTTCCTGCTCTTTAAAGAGAGAGGTTGAGATTAGGGGATTTCTAAGGTACCTTGAAGTTCAGATGTTTTCTCATTCAAGGACCACAGCTTCAAAGTAGGTGTTTGGGGACCTGGGTCTGGCCAGTGCAGTTCACCCACTCACCCCAGGAGGGTCCAGATCACTGGCAGGTGACTCCTTGCTTACCCGCCTTGCTCTGAGGATTAGGTCCCATGTTCCCAACTGGTCCAGCTTTCTACAACCTGGGCCACCTTCAAGGACCATCAGGCCCCTAGCTCATCCTGGCCTTTCTCACCTGGACACCTGTGTACAAGCTGCTCCCCCGCTCAGCTCTCCTTCTCCCTGCCCCTTCCAACCAACACTTGGCTAGACATGACCTCCTCCTGGGAGCCCTCCTCAGCCACCTCCTACGGGATTGGTGATCTCTGTTTCCCTGTTCCCGCTGCACTTTGCCATTGATACTAATCCACAGTTTCAAGAGTGATTCCACACTAGCCTGTGACCTCCTTGAGGGCTGAACACAGGATTATTCATCCTCACATCCCTGTTCCCAGCCCAGAGAGAGAGCGTGCTATTACTACTATTATTAAATTAAAAGGCTTTAAAATAGGATCTTACAAACTTTAGGGGTGCTCACAGCTCCCTTGAATTAAGTATAAAGGGCAGATCCTGATATTTCCAGGACACAAGAAAAAAGCGAGCTCTGGAACCGTGATCTGAGGCTGGGGAGAGAAGGTGCAATATACATCATCTCCCTCTGTGGCCCCTTCAGGGAACTGCCCTCTTGGAGATCTCTCCATTCTCCTGGGTTCTGTGGGGTTGGCCCTGGAACCTTGCAAATATCTCTTGGCATCCCTGGGGCTCACATCTGATGTTCTCTCTCCTGTGCGTGCCAAGTCTTTCTCCCTGCAGCTTGACTTTTTGTTCGCTCCTCTTCCTAAAAAGTGCCTCCCCCAGGCCTTCCCCTGGCCACACCCTCTCTGCGTTGAGATCTCAGCTCACAGTCACAGCCTCAGAGGGACCCTCCTGCCCACGCAGTGGCACTCATCCCATCCTGCCAACATGCTCTGTCCTGTCACCCTGAAATTATTTGTGTTAATTATTTGCAGTTGAGTTTATTGTCTGTCTTCTGCACTAGAAGAAGATAAGGCCAGGGATTGTTATCTGCCCAGAACCCAGCCATCAAAGCTGCTCAATACTGTACATATTTTTAGAACGAATGAATGAATGAGTGAATGGGCTGATGGAGTCCATTGGGTGCCACCTAAGATTCCTGCATGGTTCACCTTTACAGCTCATATCTGCTCAGTGCTTACTGAATGTCTAAGTGCTCTCTGCCTTTTCTCTTTATCCTCACAACAGCCCAATGAAGGATGCTCTGATGTTGTTCCCATTTGGCAGAAAGGTTAATTAACCCATCCTCAGCTACCTCAGTTAGCAGTGGAGTTGGAAATTGAACCCAGGTTACCTGATCCCAGAGTTCTGGCAGGAAACTACCAGGCTACACTGGCCCTTCCACGCCAGGAGAGCTGTGGGCTGAAAGTGGTGAGTCACTCAGCCTCCTAACCAGGCATCTGGCTCTTTCTCCACAGTCTCCAGTGGCTCTCACACTGCCAGGCCATTCCTCAAAGGAAATCCTTTCTGTGGGACCAGTGTCACATGGGCTAGGAAACCAAAGGTTTTCCAGAGCCAGGGCCCACCCCGGAGCCTGTCTTCTCTGACCACATCCTTTTCTCCTAGGGAACCCCCTCTGCCATTTGTTCACTAGCTGTTGAGAACTTGGTGACCACAAGCCAGTGGCTGTGGGGTGGGGTGTGAGCCAGTTGGGGTTGCCAGGTTAATCTCTGTCATTTATCCAGCACCAGGCAGTGCGCAGGCCTGGCTTCCGTGATTTGCCTGTTTATCTGTTTGCCTTTTTCAAACTCAAGTTTGCTCAGGCATAATTTTAGAAAATTGATTTTTTAAAAAATTTCATCTTGTGGCATCTCTTGTCTCACTTCCCTCTGGGTGAAACCACCCGAATGCCCAGGGAGGGGGATCCAGGCCAAGCTCTTCTGGTCGCAGTCTTCACTTGCTAATGTGCTCCTTTGAGGGGCTGAGAGGATAGCCCCGGTAAGTTCCTGTCTGGGTCTCCTGCAGGAAGCTGCAGGGTTAGTCATGCAGCGCTTAGCTGGAGCTAGCTTTGGTTTGGGAGCCAAAGAAGCACGTGTTTGTGGCTGGGATCTGGGCTCTTCCGCTTTGTAACCAGTGCCTTGGGCAATGGCGTTTCTTCAACGTACTGACACTGGCTGAGGAGGACACGAACTAGGAAGACGCCAGAGACATGGCCCTGCCCTGTGGGAGGAGTCCAGTGGGTGAGGTGTGTGCTTTAAACAGTCCCATCCTAGGGGACGGTGACTCCGTGAGAGAGAAGCTCAGGGGATTGGGAGGGGCACCAGGAAGGACCCTTTAATTTTGCCCAGAGGTACAGTCTTTCTGGGCCTCAACTCTCTTCTCTGTAAAGTGGGGGTGCAGGTGCCACACTCCTTGCCTTGCTGGCTGTGCTGTGAACTGCAGGCCACCCCATGGAGGTAAGGGGTCATCACTATTGTTGGTTTAGCCAGCAGAGCAAGGCGTCACTGGTGCCATCTGTGCAAAGGAAGTTCGACTTTCGACTTTGGTGGAGTTTCTCTCTGTTCCAGGGCCTCAGGTGGAATCCTGCAGATCTGAGCTGGAACCCTGATTTTGTCACCTGTGGCAAGTCACATAACCTCCATGGGCCCGGCTATCACACCTGTAAGATGGGGCTGGCCACACCTTCCCTGCAGAGTCATTGTGAGGCTCAGATGAGATAACAGATGCCGGGATTCCCAGTAAACAGAAAGTGCTGGGTCACACCCATTCCCATGGATTCCCCTCCCAGCCTCTCCAAGTGCTCCCTCTTTTCTTTGGGTGCTCATTAGCTGGGGAGGTGACTTTGCCATTATGCAGGTCACTTGGAAGGGAGCGCAGCACTTCTGCCTGCCTCTGCCCCCAGCACGTGCAGTGAGTTGAACAGGGCACAGCTGCTGGTGTGTCAGCCCTTGGCTCAGGTGTTGCTGGCCGATGCCCATGCCCTGGCAGGTCTAGGAAGGCATGATGGGCCAGAGTCGACCCAGCTAAGCCTGCGCCCATGTGCACAGTGTCCCCCTTTAGAGGTATACAGGGTACAGACCATACACCTTGACCATTCATTGCCTGCCCAGGGCACCAGCCATCTGCAATTGGCCAATGTGACTTTTTTCTTTTATGGAATTAACTATGGAGAAAAAAGTCAATATCACCGCAGCAGGTCCTGCTGTCTCATTCCCAACCCTGAGCCTCAGGGTCCTCCTCAATACAGTGGATGGGCTTAGACTAGGTCAGATCTTGGTGAATTTGGACTAGAGGCTACTAGTAATTGCCAGGATAAATTTCATGGTACAAGCCCAGGGCATTGAATGACAGCCACTCCCTCTTCATCTCCTCTCCATCTTTTTCTTTTCTTTTTTACTTTTTCTTTTAATCTTTCTCATTATATGACCTTCTCATAACCACCTGGGCTCCACCTTGGACCAAGGAATTAGAGAGATCTCTGGATGTGGGGCTGCTTACCTGTAGCTTTTGAAAACTCCCCAGGTGATCCTGATGCACAGGGGTGGTTGCGAACCTCTGGATTTTGTCTAGGAGAACATCTCAGTGAGTTGCTAATGTGTTTTTAATAGCTCTCCAACACTTGCCTCTGTCTCTAACAATGAGCAGGCCCCAGGTGTAAACTGGCAACATTATCTAGAGTTAAACACTGTTTATATTCATTATTTTATGATATATGGCAATTTATCCCAACCCTGTTTTTTATTTAAGGTAAAAATATATTTCTTAATCCAGCTATAAGAAAAAAAAAGAAAAAGGTAAACAGAAAAAAATCTTCCTTTAAAATAGTTTAAATGGGTCAAATTGAAGAATATTAATTAGAAAAAAATGTGGATGTGTCTGCATGGCAGATATAGTCAAAATCATGACTAATGCACAAATGGCCACACTGTGAAGACGTGGAACTAGATGACCTCTGAGGCCCAACATTCTGACAGATCTGAGGGCTGCCCAATGAGATCGCTAACTCAGGACCATTGGCACCAGCCACCTGGACTGGCAGAGAGTGGGGTAAGCAGGCTGGGGTTTCCCAGTGTGGCTTTACTCAGAGCTCTCCAGGGACAGTGCAGCTAGATTCTCTCTGTTTCAATGCATTTGCCTTCTTGCTCCACCTTCCCCAGACCATAGAGGCAGCCTGAGAAGCAACCTGTCCAGCAATCAGGGCCATTTCCCTGGGGACAATGCTGCCATGTAAACTCGTTGACTGCAACATTACAGGACCCCAGCGCCCACAGGAGCCCGGCTTCTTCACTGGTGCTTGGGTGAACCAAGCCATGGAGGGAAGTGAGTCGCCCAGAGTCCCAAGGCAGGACCCAGCAGCACTGCTGCTTCCCAGGCCTGGATTTTGTATATCAAATAGGGCCCCTGTCCCCAGGTCTTAAGCTCCCCAGAAGGGAAACAGAAACAGAATGTGATATAAACAGGCCCTGCCTGGCCCTGGCCAGCTTTTTCCGCCTGTGTCTGGTGGACCCTACCTGTTATCACTGGAGAGTTGGCCGGTGAGCCTTTCTTTTGTGAGTGATTGTGAGGCTCCTATTGTCTTTTTTTTTTTTTTTTAAATAGAGGTGGAGTCTCGCTATGTCGTTCAGGTTAATCTCGAACTCCTGGGCTCAAGTGATCCTCACTCCTTGGCCTCCCAAAGTGCTGGGATTACAGCCATGAGCCACCATGCCTGGCCTCCTATAGTCTTTTAACTGATGTAGTAATTCATACCGTGGGCCCCTGGGAGGGTGGGGCCCAGTCTAGAAATGATTCAGATAGTGCTTGGAGGACGTGGGGAGATGGTTTCAGCAGAACAACCGTGACGGTGTGGGGGAACCTCAGCTTAGTGGCAAAGGCCCCCTAAATGACTGTAAGTAAGATAAATGCCAGATGGAAAGCCCTGATGAACACACGATTCTTAGCATTTGGAAACCTTTGCCCATCAGCAAAGCTGGCTATCCGGATTGTGACACGGTTTGCTGAAAGGACTAGTGTAGAATTTTCTAGGATAATGGACCCGCAGGAATGCTGTGTTGATAGGTAGAGGATGGGGTGAGGTAATTCCCTTGGGCTGATAAATAGTACTGGCCTCTGGAGCTTCTAGAACAAACTTTTTTGGTAAAAGGCCAGAAAGGAAATATGTAAATATATTTTGGCTCTCCATCATATCGAGAAGGCAGCCACAGACACTATGTAAATGAATGGGTGTTGGTTGTGTTCCAATAAAACTTTATGGACACTGAAATTTGGATTTCACATAATTTTCATATGCCATGAAACATTATTATTCTTTTGATTTTTTCCAACCACTTAAAAATGTTCAAAAACATACTTAGCTTGAGAGCTGTACAGAAACAGGCAGTGGGCCATGGTTGGCAGCCTCCTGTTTAGAAGCCCCGTCTACAGTGGAGGGTGAGTCTTGCAGGTTTGAGCTAGTCACTCTTCTAAGAATTTCAGTTCTTAAAAATGTAGTTCTGGCTGGGCACAGTGGCTCACACCTGGAAACCCAGCACTTTGGGAGGCTGAGGCAGGAGGATTGCTTGAGCCCAGGAATTTGAGACCAGCGTGGGCAACATGGTGAGACCCATCTCTACAAAAAATATAAGAAAATTAGCTCAGCATGGTGGCCCATGCCTGTGGTCTCAGCTACTCAATAGGTGGAGGCAGGAGGATCACTGGAGCCCAGAAGGTCAAGGCTGCAGTGAACTGTGATCACACCACCGTGCTCCAGCCTGGGCGACAAAGAGAGACCTGTCTCAAAAAAAAAAAAAAAAAAGTAGTTCTGAAACAAGTCTCAATCTTGTGTCTACTGTTTAAAATAGAACCTAGTGTTAATTTGTTTGCTCATTCAGCAAATATTAATGGTCTAGTGGTTAAGAGCAGGGGAAACTTGTCATATACAGGCTGTGGGACTTAGGGCAGGTGGCTTAGCCTCTCTGAGCCTCAGTTCTTTCATCTGTAAATAGGCAGGAATAGTAGGACCTACGGCAGCAGTGAAAGGATCCTTGTAAGACTGAGCCCAGTGTCTGGCAGATAGCATGCCCTTGGTGAAGGTTTACTATTACTGTCTCATGTCTATAAAGAGTTAGAGATTGGTATACAAAGGTGGATGGCAATGCTTACCCTGCATGGTAGGGGAGGCCCAGAGAAGTTAAGGGGCATTTCCAAGGTCACAAGCTAATAATAAATGGTAGAACTAGAAAACAGTGTGAGCCACAAGACCCAGCCCTTTCCATGCGACGCCCTTGCAGGGGACTTGAGGGTAGATTAAATCCACTTTATCTGGAGGCTGGCTAATGGGATTAATTTAATCATTAGCACCTTTCGCATGAGAGCTAGAGCTCTTGTAACTCCTCATCCCCGTGCCTCAGATTCTTGAGGAGACCTGCATTGTTTGGGGAGCCTCAAAGCTGGGAGTCAGACCTCCAGCAGCTTGGGGTGGCACCAGCCTGACTGTATTCTGTGAATGTCTTTGGTGGAAACTCGCTGCTTGACATGGAGCTCTACTTTAGAAACCTAGAAACAAGCATCTGTGGAAGACTCAGTTTTTCCGAGTCCTGTGGTTTCTGAGTCTCTGCAGGGTTAGTGGAAAGGGCCCTGGAAGTCAAGATTGTGAGTAGCTGCTTTTGAATAATGGAATCCTCGGGGCCTTGTGAAATGAATCCCAGAGGTGAGTTCCTGACCGGTTTTCCATGCTGGTTTTCCTTCTGCAAAATGGAGATGGTGGTGTCGTAATTAGTTGCTCGTTGCTTCAGTTTGGCACGTGGTTGCTTGCGGGGCACCCACAATGGGTCTCTTTCTGAATGCACAAAGACAGGCCGGGGAGGAAGCCTGTCCTTGGATTGTGGAGGCCTCGGGAGATAAAGCTCAGATAAGGAAGACAGTGAGTGGATCTGAGAGCCTGTGGCAGCTGTGATTAGGAGCCAGCCGGGGAAGATGGGACCTCAAAGGCAGGACACACAGGCTGTAGGTGGCTGTCCCATCATACCCAGAGCAAATCTCCCTCTCCACCCTGGAGGAAAGGCTGCTCGTGAGCCTGGCTAGTTCTGAGGACACAGGCTCCAGGAACCCAGCCCTTGTGAGTGGCTGGAAGGTGGGGGTGGGGTGTCAGTAGAGTGGGGGACAGTCTGGGGATCTTGGAAGGGGATATGAAGGTGAAAGTAAGTGTGACCAACTGTCCCTGGTTTGCCCAAGACTAAGAGGTTTCCTGGGGTTTGGGACTTTCAAGGTTAAAACCTGGATGGTGTGCATCAACTCAGGATAAATTGGTCATCCTCGGTTAAAGTCACGCTACTCTGACTGTGGCACTGGGCGGTCGAGTCATTGGTAGAAGGAGTAAAGCGGGGATCATCTCTCCCCTGAGCCTTGTTGCACCCTCAGACTAGATTGCCCCTTCGCAGTGTTCCCGGAGCCCCCGTGCTATCCTTCAAGGGTCTCTGTGCTCCCCCAAGAGTCTGTGAAGGCAGAAAACGCCCTTGTGCTTGGGGCCAACTCGTGCCTACTCTAGGCCAGCGTGTTTTGTAAATGCTGTTGAATGAATGAATGAGGCTTGAGGCTCTCCACCTTCATTTCTTCCCCGCTGGGGACAACCTACTCAGATGCTAATTCATGCTTTGCTGCTCTGCACATCTTGTTCCTTCCCCCCATGCCCTTCCCTCCTGCGGCCACCTCCCCCACTGTCCCTTCAGCTCAAGAGTCTCCTTCTCTGTGACTGCTCCTGACCAGCCCTCCCTCTGAGTGGAGTTTCTCCTGCCCTGCTGTGTCCCCTCTGAACCGAACCTCACTCAGTTCCCTAATCGGGCCTGCTTGTGAATGCATCTTTCTCCCACATGCGCTGTGAGTTCCTCAAGGGCTGGTGTCCAGCTTAGTGTTTCCTCTGCTGTACGTGGCGCCTGGATGCCCCATGGAGGTGCCTTGAGAGAATGAATGGAGCTGAACACACGGAGCACAGATCCGTTCATTTCCTCACTCACCAGCTCCTCTGCGAGGCCTCCTGTATGACAGGCACAGTCCTGAGCAGTGGGGTGGGAGTCATGGACGAGATTGGTAAAGCCTTTGTGCTGTTGGAACTCACATTCTAGAAGGATCTAGAGTCAACAAGCAAGCAAATAAATAAATGAGAACATATCAGAAGGATACGTGTGTTCCGAAGAAAACACAAAGGAGAAGATGAGTCACCTGAGCTCCTGCCAGCTGCTTGCAGGCTGGGATGGAGTCACCAGCTCCATGGAGCGGGCATTGCTGAGGCCCAGCACATGTGCCCATTCTATGGAGGCAGAAGGCATGCATTGTCCCCTGGGTCGTGGCATAGTCAACTTGGGCACAGTGGCTTTTGGCTTTCATGCAAAGTGTGTGGACTGTGAGTCCCTTTAGAGAAATTCATTAAAGCCAGTATTGTCTGAGAGGAGAGAGAAAATATTTTAGAAAGTCAGACGGGGTTTTGTGCCTGGTGTGGGAAGCAAGCGTGTGTCCTTCCCGCTTCACCACTCCCCCTCCCCCACTGGGAGTACAAAGAATGGGGCTCGTGTGCTGACCGTCCGCCTCTTCCAGTTGGGTGGGTGGCCTTGGAGCTGTAGCTGCAGCAGGAAGGGTCATGACTCTGCTATGGGGCTGCTGGGGACAACCCAGGGTCCTGCAAGGGAAAAGGTGTTAAAACGGCCAGCCACTGTCCCTCAGGCTGTCAGGGAGAGGATGAACAGGGATCATGAAGTTGGTTGCTCAGCTTCCAAGCACTGCACACAACAGTGGGGCATTGTTCTCTGGGTCTGATGGGGAGCTCAGCCCCGGACACAGGCCAGCTCCAGGAGGAAGGCAGCCTCCTCCCACTGAGTCCGGCTGGGCCAAAGCAGAGCCCCAGAGGGCAGTTTCTCTCTGCTGCCTGGCTGTGGGCGGCCGCTGGTGCTGAGGTGTGGGGACTCAAGAGGACACCTACGAGTCTGCAAGGTAGTCACTCACTCCTGCGGGTAGCCCCTTCAGGTTGGGAGCCGCAGAGAGCAGTGGGACAAAAGGCAGTTCCTAGGCTGGGTGCCTGGCTTCTCACAGGCACATCGTAAACCTGGCGTTGCAAAGTTCTGGCAGGAACAAGCAGGTACTAATTATAACCTGCACAGCCTGTTAATGATCGACCTTGGACTCCAAGGAGGTGAAGGTTCTGGGGAGAAGGTCTCAAGGGTTCTCTGAATATCTCAGATATAAGACAGGAGGTAGGCTGGGCACAGTGGCTCACGTCTATAATCTCAGCACTTTGGGAGGCCGAGACGGGTGGATCACCTGAGGTCAAGAGTTCAAGACCAGCCTGACCAACATGGTGAAACCCCGTCTCTACTAAAAATAAAAAAATTAGTCGGACATCGTGGCGGGTGCCTGTAGTCCCAGCTATTCGGGAGACTGAGGTGGGAGAATTGCTTGAACGTGGGAGGCGGAGGTTGCAGTGAGCCAAGATCGCGCCACTGAACTTCAGCCTGGGCAACAAGAGCGAAACTCCGTCTCAAAAAAAAGACAAGAGTTAGTGATACAGGGGGCTCTTCTAGGTAACTCAGAGGACATTATCCTGCAGCCCCAGCAGAATGAAGACAATTTAAAACCGCCCGGGCTCTGCTACGCTATTGCTTGCTGTGTGACCTTTGGCAGGTTACTTAGCCACTTTGAATCTAACCTCAACTTCTTTATCTACAAAAAGAAGCCAGTCATTCTGGTTTAACGGTGGGTGGGAGGACTCAATGAGCTGATGTGTACAAACACCTCATGGGTACTTAGTAAGGTGCTAGTTCCCAGTCCTCTACACTATGAAAAATCCTGGAAGACTTTCTGGAGGTGGTGATGCCAAAGCCAATGGGTGAGTGTAGCCAGGCAGAGAAGGGCGGAGGGACCAGCAGGAGCAAAGATCAAGGGGAGAAATGATGCATACAGAAGCCACAGGTGGCTCCTGCTACAAGCAGAGGAGATGGAAAGTAGGGGAGGCTGAGGCTGCAGAGATGGATGGAGAAGGACTTTGAATGTCCTGTTAAACACCTTGGACTTTCTTGGGTGGAGGCTGTCAGGCACAGGAAGTGTTTATTCAGAAAAGCCTTTGACCCTGAGCCTTTAGATGCTCCTTTCTGCCAAGAGAGGACTCTGGTCCCACTGCCTCCTGCAAAACTGGCAGGTTTCCTGGGAAATGAATGGAAGCATCCTCGTGCCTGAGCCTCTGGATCCAGGCATGGATTTGGCTCTGCCAGTCAAGGGCCCAGGCACTGCAGGGCCATGGATCTCCCTAAGGGTTCAGTGAGCTCTGAGATTCACTCCCGCCAAGAACTCCCATTTGAAACGAACTCTACCGTTTCTCAGGCTGGGGCACCAGTTATTAAATTAAAAGTGAGATTCGAATGGTTCTGTGTTGTTTTTGTAAACCAAAGCTGAAAACTGTGGAGAGTATTGTTTTTAGCTGGAAGGTAAAGCATGCCAGGCTTTGTAGTCCGCCTTGTCCTGCTGCCATAGACCCAGGGCCAGCAGGATCCAGCCTGGGGGACACTGAGAGGTGGCTTCTTTGTGTTGAGGGCCTACAGTGCGCCAGGCTCACTCAGTGCCAGGCTCTTTGCATGCTTGTGGGTGCCATTGTCATCCTCATTTTACAAATGAGGAAACTGAGGAACAGAGAGGTGAATACACTTGCCTGAGTCACACAGCTAGTAGATGGAGAAGCCAGATGCAGTCCTATTCTATACATACTTCAAAGTCTGTGCCTTTTCTGTCTCATGTAATGTGAATGCTGGACTTAATACTCTTAACTTTTTCTGAAAGTCTAGTGGAACAATGAAATCTTTTAATTTCTAGGCCAGGAGTAGTGGCTCACACCTGTAATCCCATCACTTTGGGAGGCTGAGGCAGGCAGATCACCTGAGGTGAAGAGTTCAAGACTAGCCTGGCCAACATGGCGAAACCCTGTCTTTATTAAAAATATAAACATTAGCTGGCTATGGTGGTGCATGCCTGTAATCCTAGATTTCTGGCGAAATGAATGGAATCCCAGCTACTTGGGAGGCTGAGGCAGGAGAATGGCTTGAACCTGGTAGGTGGAGGTTGTAGTGAGCCAATATTATGCCACTACGCTCCAGCCTGGGTGACAGAACAAGACTCCGTCTCAAAAAAAAAAAAATCTTTTAATTGTGATTAAAATGTAACGTTAAAAGCCTCTATTTTTTTTTTTTTAACTGTTAATACCACTTTAAGGAAATTGAAATCTTAGAAACATACCCATGATTTCACTGCTCTGTGATGCTACTTTTTTCCCTTTCTTTTTTTTTTTTTAAGAGATGGGATCTTGTCCTGTCACCCAGGCTGGAGGGGAGTGCAGTGGCGCTCCTGTCACAGCTCACTGCAGCCTTGGATTCTGGGCTCAAGAGGTCTTTCTAAGGCTCTCTAGTTGTTGGGATTACAGGCACGTGGCACTGCATCCGGCTTCATTCCTCATCTTTTTTTGACAGTTTTTGAATGATTTGCACAGGAGGGGTCGACAAACTGTGGCCTGCTGGTCAAATGCCACCTGTTTTTGTAAATAATTTTTGTTGGAATGCAGTCATGCTCATTTATTTACATGCTATCTGTGGCTATTTTCATGCTACCATGACAGATTTGAGGAGATGTGACAGAGACCATATGGCTTGCAAAGCCTAAAAGCCTTGCTCTCTGACCGTGTCTAGAAAGAGTTTGCCAACCCTCGTCCTAGAGTGCGGCGCTTTGCAGTCTGCTCTTTTTCTCTGCAGACCGTACATTATTCTAGGGCATTAATTTCTCATTATAAATGGCCAGAATATGCCGTAGAGTGGGTGAATGTCACAAACTTTCCTTGCTGGACTGTTATATTGCATCTTCTTTTTCTCCCCTCAGGAGAACTGTCACATTTGCACATTTATTATTTATTTAGGAGGCACTTCTGTAGCACCTACTGTGTGCCAGCATTTTTCTAAGCACTTTACCAATATTAACTTACTTAGTCTTCCGACCTGCAGTGAGAAGTTTGTGCTAATACCATCCCCATATTATAGATGAGAAGGCAAAGTCAGAGGAGTTAAATATACTAGGCTAAGACCGCATAGCTTATTTGGCAGCAAAGTCAGGTTTGAATCCTTAGTAGCTGTTAGGAAGTGTCCCAGGAAAAGCAAGTCTTTGTGAATCCCTGTGTAGGGGGACAGGGGCTGGGGCAGTGACTCACCAGGAGTGAGCCCTGCCAGACCCTACCTCGGCCCAGCCCTGGAGCCTCACACCATCGAGATTTGACTTGGCCCTGATCTTCCAGCTTGGGCCAAGTGACCACAAATTTTATTTCTTTGTTTAAAATGGCCCTGAAAAGATGGCCAGCAGCTGATGCTGAAGAGAAAGTGCAGAGGCCTAAGAAAATAATGACTCCAGATCAGAAAAATACCATTTGGGTGTAAGAGTACAAGAGTGGATGGTTGAGCCTGGCAGGAGCTCTGCTTTGTGGCCGGAAGAGTCCACAGCTTGCTCACTTGTTAGATAAATGGTAACTCTGCAAATATTTGAGTTGCCTGGAGAAAACAAAAATGTAATGTAACTATCCAAGAAAAAGGAGGTAGTTCAAGAAAGTTTGTGACCTTCACTCCATAGAATATTCTGAGCCATTTCCAATGAGAATGTAATGATGGACACCGTGGATTGCTTGTGGCAAGCATGTTCTTAGTCCTCTGGGAGATAAAGGGCCTTAGAGGAGCAGGAGGGAATCCCAGACGTTCTCACCAGGAGAACAAGCTTCCTAAGATTTCACGGAGCCCTCATGGCCCCTCCGGGCACCCCCACTCCAGTGATGTCAGAGGAGGCTGGTTAAAATCCCCTGCTCACGGAGACATTTTAGAATGTGAATTTAGCCAGGGCTTCCCACAGGACATTTATGAATGGGTGGATTCCAGAAGATCCCGTGTTAGGAAATGCCATGTTATCGAGACTGGAGTGGAGGCGGGCAGGGGAGGGAGCCCACAGTGTTGAGAATCCTCCAAATGCAACACTCACTTTCCAGAAGAGGAAAGACATACTGAGCTGTGTCAGGGCAGGACGCTCTAATCTGTTTGGTTCGTCTCTGTGATCTTCAACACTGACCACAGTGTCTGGCATAGGCTTTGAAGTAATTGTTATTAAATGAATTAAGCATCTCCCAAGCTTTGGAAAGGAGACAAATTGGGTCTGACATGGTTCTTGGTCAGAAGACAAGATGACCACAACCCAACTCTCTGACCATCCACTTAGGGTCCTTTTAGGGCACGGCCTTCATCTTCTCCCGGCCCCTCTGAGTGGAATGAGAGGTGGGAGAGCCCTGGCTTTTGGGGCCGCTGCCCTGTTGAGCTGCTCTGCCTGATTCATTTCAAGCCATACTCTTGAGAGACCCACTGAGGAAGCCTTCGCAGGTCTGGCTGCCATAACCCTAAGCCTGGCTGGCTCCTCCGGCTTGTCCCAGGCTCAGGAATGCTCACAGGGGATGGTCCGGCCTGAGCTGCTGGGGCTCACCCTCCACCCTGTCTGTCTCTCAGTCAGTTGGGAGGGAGATGGGAAATCCTGTTCTGAGTCGAAAAGCAACCCTACTCCCTTGCCTTCCTGATTCACTTCCTCATTCTGCCGACATTTTACAGCCTGGTACAGGCGCGGGAGCCACGCAGGCCTGGGCTTGCTTCTGACTTGGTGCCTCAGTCACTGTCTGACCTGGGTGGGAGAGCCAGCCTCAGTTTCCCCATCTGTCAGGCAGCATGATGACCCCTGCTTTGAAGGTTGATGAGGGCCTTCATGGTGTCTGCCCAGTGCCTGGCATGCAACAGGCCTCACACGTGGGAACTCTTGCGGTTGTGAGTAGCATTTGGTAACATTTTACCCAACCAACAGGAGTCTCCTTCGGCATCCTAAGCTCAAGACCCAATGATAACCTTGACACCTACCAGGACAATCACAGGGTCGCAGATGAGCCCAGAGCAGGAGATAGGGTAGCAGCAGGGAGGAGACTCCTTAACTGTCAAACAGCATTGTCCAAGGTGGGCCCGGCTGGGCATTTTGCTGGGAAAGGGACTGTAAGGACAGACTGGGCACAGACACTCTTGGAAAGAATGGAGGCTGCTCTCACAGTTCATTAGATATTGGCAAGCTTAATCAGTTCTTAAGAAAAGACCCTTCTATCTGAACCCATGGCTTGCTTCTCTCTCTCTCTCTCTCTCTCTCTCTCTCTCTCTCCTCTCTCTCTCTCTTTGTTTCTATTGAGTCTCGCTGTGTTGCCCAGGCTGGAGTGCAATGGCACGATCTCGGCTCACTGCAACCTTCGCCTCCCGGGTTCAAGCTATTCTCCTGCCTCAGCCTCCTGAGTAGCTGGGATTACAGGTGCCTGCCACCACACCCAACAGTTTTTGTAGTTTTAGTAGAGATGGGGTTTCACCATGCTGGCCAGCCTGGCTCAAACGCTGGACCTTAGGCGATCCACACACTTCTGCCTCCCAGAGTGCTGGGATTACAGGCATGAGCCACTGCACCTGGCCCCCATGGCCTTTGTTTTGAAGAGCAGGTTTACAACAAATAGGATGCCTTAGGGTTAAACGGCGCCTTGCAAGGCATCTCCTAGCATGTGACTTAAGGTGCCCTGTTGCAAGGGCCCTGCTTGGTCCAATGTGGTTTTCACACCATTGAGCAGATGCTGCCCTGACTGCATGTGGATCCTGTCACTGAGTAGGCCGTGCCACTCTCTTGCTCACAAACCCTCACTGGCTCCCTATTGCCCACAGAGTAAAACCCACACAACCCTTTGGAATCCTGTGCTGTTCAATACCCTCAATCTGCTCTCCACTGGGCTTTTCAGTGTGCTTATTGGCCTTCTTAGAGGTAGGTATGATTTAAAGAAATGTCTATTCAGATCGTTGGCCCATTTTATGATTGGGTTGTCTGTTTATTATTGAGTTTGAGTTCTTTGGACATTCTAGATGTAAGTCCCTTATCAGGTATGTGGTTTGCAAAAATTTTGTTCCATTCTGTGGGACATCTTTTCACCTTCTTGATGATGTCACTTTTTTTTTTTTTAACCTTTTTTGCCTTTGAAGTACAAAAGTTTTCATTTTGATGATGTCTAATTTATCTATTTTTTTATTTTGTTATTGTGCCTTTGCTATCACATCTAAGCAACCATTGCCTATTCCAAGGTCAGGAAGATGGATGCCTATGTTTTCTTCTTAAGAGTTTTATAGATTTGGCTCTTACATGTAGGTCTTTGATCTATTTGGAGTTAATTTTAGTATACAGTGTGATGTAAGAGTCTAATCTCATTCTTTTTCATGTGGCTGTCCAGTTGCCCCATCACCACTGTTGGAAAGATTATCCCTTTCCATTGAATTGTCTTGGCACCCTTGTTGAAAATTAACTGTCTGTAAATAGGAGGGTTGATTGTTGCTTTCTCTGTGAGTCGTTTTGAAGAAATGGAAGGATCCTTCTCAGAGGTACAAGATAGGTCTTGGCCATCACTCTACACTGAGCTGCTGCCAGATCTTGGGCAGGTCTATTTCCCTCATTAAGTCTCCTCATCTATAAAACAGCACAGCTAGATAACAGGATTCCTAAGAACAGGTCCAACTGTGACATGTTAGCTGGGAGATTTCCACAGAACCTTTCATTGTTCATTGGCTCACTGGAATGTCCTGTCATCCCATGAGCCTACCCCACCACCTGAGATCTACAGCCAGCCTCAAATCTGGGGGCAGTTCCAGCAACTCCCTACCCTGACCTGGCCCAGAAAAGCCAGCCCTGCTTTTCCAAGAATGTTGATGTTGTGTGTATTTATTGAATAAGCAGCACTGCCCTCCTCCTCTGTGCCAGCTGTGTCCCAGGCCTGAGGATACTGAGGGGATGAGACATAGCCTCTGCCCTTGAGGGGGACATTCTAATGGGAAGACAGACACATCAACAGATGATGCAGAGCTGAGTAGGGCATGCTGGCTGGTACTGCGTGCCACAAGCTGCAGATGCGAGAAGGTGGATGGCAATGCACGGCCTTGCTGATAGGGCCGCAGACCTGGCCACCGTGGTGAACACTTGCTCTGGGCCATATCTGAAGAGTGTCAGGTTGAGCTATGGAGTCAGGCCACCGTGGGGAACTCTTTAAAGCTCTTTCACCCGCCATCCAGCAGCAGCTCTTGCTTGACTTACGCCTTTGGCTCTGCAGCCAGCCTCAGCATGCTGACCAGGGGCTTGCTAGACACTTGTCTATAAGCTCAGTATAGTTCAGGGTAACAGGAAGCCTCTGCAGCTGGCCTGCCTGAAGTTCAATCTTGGCTCTGCATGCTTTTGGGAAAGTTATTTAACAGCTCTGTGCCTTATTTCCTATCTGTAATAAAGGGCTGGTCATGGCATCTACCTGATAGGATGTTTGCTTCTGAAGCCCTGTGTGGTACTGTAGAAAATAGCTGGGCACAGAGCTAGCTCCTGCCAAGGTCTCCAGCTGTTGCAGGTTGGAATTAGAGCTTGGAACAATATAGCATTTACTCCAGCCTGCTGTGCATGCCATAATCGGTTATAGCCCATGGCTATTACGCATTATAACATGGAAATATGGTATAATTAGCCTTTAGGTTGCCAGAACAAGAGATGACAGTGCTAGTCCTTTACACTGGGATAGGGCAGGGTCTCTCAGCAGCGTGTATTTCCCTTACTAACTGATTCTGTTAGAAAAAGCCCCAGGGTGAATCAGACGTGCCCCTCTCTTTCACAGCAGCCTTCCAACTGAAAGCTCACTCGTCTCAGAGCGGGTGGAAGTCAGGTGTGCACTACTGCTCCCCTCTGACCATTGAGGAAACTGGGGCTTGGGCGCAAGTTGGTGGTGGAGCCCACACTGGAACCATGACCCCTAACCCCATTCCAGAGCCTGTTCTGCCCCCACTCGTGACCTGAAGGAAGCCTCTTATTTTGGGGTTACAGAGTCTGTGCTGAGGCCCACTCTTGCCTCTGATTCCTGCCTTTCTCAGTTCCCCTGAGCCAGCAGCACGTGAAATCCAGGACTAATGAGGGCACAGAGATGTCCATTCTGGCTCCACACTTCTTTCTTTTCATAACAAAATAAGCCAGGCCTGGTGGCTCATGGTTGTACTCCCAGCTACTTGGGAGGCTGAGGCGGAAATCTTGGGCCCAGGAAGTTTGAAACCAGCCTGGGCAACATAGCAAGAGCCTCTCTCTAAAAACAGTCAAATAAAAGAACACTTTCTGAGTGCCTACTAAGCACCAACCGAGGTAGGTATTGTAGTTTATATTTTCCAGATGTATCTTTCCATTCACAAATGTGTGTAAGCACTTACTGTGTGTCAGTACCTGTTCCATGCCACATGTCGTGGTTAAAGTAGGCAAGGGCTGTGCCCAGAGGCAGTTTATGTTCAAATGAGAACAACAGGCTCAGAGTTCAGAGGAAGTGGACTGGAATCAGGTCCCTGAACTCAAAAGTTGTTGATTTCTAATCCTTATTCTAGGAGACCCCCTGGCAGCTGCACGAGTTGTTCAGAAATTCCAGGCCCTACACAGGAATCTGTCTGGGACCTGCAGGAGATGGGAGAGAGGCCCCGTGGATGTGCTGCTGGGGAGCTCAGAGAGCCCCATCACCTGTGGGTGACTCCATTTGTCTTCTGCTTTTACTGGTTTTGGCTGTTGGTTCATGGTGCTTGGTTCTGTCCTCAGAGAGTTGCCTGCATTCAGGGAATTGGCTGGTAGCACCCTGAGAATTGGAGCAGGTCCCTGTTGGCCATGTGTCTTTGTCACTCAGTCACTCAGCTGCTCACCCCCTTAGCCTTCAGCCAGCAGGCCCAGTGCTGAGCACAGCAAGGATCTTTCAAGGAGGAGATCCCTGGGAAGCGCTCAGCACAGAGTCTGGGAGCTCAGCTAGGCCGTCCTACACCACAAATGCCAAAACCCTTGAGAAATGCAAGCCACAGTGAGCCAGCATGGCATACTTACCAGAAGGGCTAAGATGAAAAGACTGACCTTACAGTGTTGGCAAGGCCGTGCAGGAACTGGAGCTCACACATGGCTGCTGGGTATGTAAAGAAGTGCAGCCACTTTGGAAAACAGTTCTACAGTTTCTCCTCTCCTCTCCTCACCTCTCTTCTCTCCTCTCCTCTCCTCTTTTATGAAACAGGATCTCCATATGTTGCCCAGGCTCATCTCAAACTCCTGGGCTCAAGTGATCCTCTCACCTTGGCCTCCCAGAGTGCTGGGATCACAGATGTGAGCCACCACACCTGGCCTTTGGCAGTTTCTTAAAAGTGTAAACATACACCTAGCATGCAATCTAGTCATTCCACTTCTAGGTATTTACACAAGAGAAATGAAAGCATATGTTCACACACAGGTATTCATCACAGCTTTGTTGGAGACTGTCCATCAGTGGGTGAATGAATCCACAATCGGTGGCACAGGAATGCTATGGAATAGTACTCAGCAACAAAAAAGAACGAACCACTGATACAGGCAACAACATGGATGAATCTCAAAGTAGCCATCTTGAGTGAAAAAATCAGATCCCTCTCTCTAAAAAGAGTACAGTTGACCCTTGCACAATGCAGGGGCTAGCCCCTTCAACAGTTGAAAATTTAAGTCTAACGTTTGAATCCCCGAAAACTTAACTGCTATAAATAATATAATATAGTAATATATTATAATTATATAGCTATAAATAATATAATATAATATATACTAAATAATATAGTAATATAATTAGTAATAATAATAAAGTAAGCTAGAGTTAAGAAAATGTTATTAAGAAAATCATAAGAAAGAGAAAATATATTTACTGTTTATGAAGTGGAAGTGGGTCATCATAAAGTTCTTCATCCTTATCATCCTGATGTTGAGTAGGCTGAGGAGGAGGAAGAGGAGGGTTGGTCTTGCTGTCTCGAGGGTGTCAGGGGCAGAAGACGTCTGCGTATGAGGGGACCCACACAGTTCAAATCTGTGTTGTTCAAGGGTCGCCTGTATTTTCTGTGTCATCCCATTCCATTTATGTACAAAACTCTAGGAAATGCAAACAAATCTACAATGACAGTCAGCAGATCAGTGGTGACTGGCACAGGGTGTGGGTGGGAGGTGGGAATTACAAAGCCAGACAGGGACCTTTCAGGGGAGGTGGATATGTTCATTTTATAGATGGGTGTTGGCTTTATAAGTGTATATGCTAAAACTTAATAAATTGTGCAGTTGAAATATATGAAGTATCTTGTTTACCAATTATACCCCCAAGAAGGTGGTTTAAAATAATGTCAGCTCCAATCTCCAGCCAATCAGTCAGGAAGATGAAGCTGCCACACCCCTCTTTAGGGAGCTCCTGTGGTTTGTGCCAGCAACATGGACAGTGAAACATGGCACCGTGGTGGAAGTGCCAGCTCCGGGTCTCACTCTATCCCTCACCTTGCCAGGCCTCCCCAAGCCTTGGTCTTCTCATTGAGAAATGGGAACAATAATAGGACCTACCTCCAAGGTGTAAGAAATATAAGAAAGAATATAAGAGAATATGAGAAAATCATGTCAAATGCTTAGTAAACGTGTCATAAATGGCAACAGCCACAGGGCCCCGTGGGGACCCAAAGAAAAGAAAAGTCGCTTCTACCAGGGGGAGCAGAGGCTGAAAAGATTTCTTCCCTGCACCTGCAGTGACTGTGAGCTGAAAGAGACAGGGAAGAGTCAGCTAGAGGCAGGTGCAGAGGGGCGGGTGGGGCGGAGTAGGGGAAGGACTCTCCAGGCAGAATTAACTGGAGCTGTGGCACCCAGACTCTGATATTCTAGAAATGCAGGCAGTGTGGTACAGCCGGCGTGCAGCGTAGAGAGCACCCTGGCTAGTTAGGACTGTAGGGCTGGCAGGAGGCACTGTTCTTGAGGGTCCGAGGAACACTGACTTTATCCTTCAGGCTGGGATCCCTCACCTTGGGGTGTCAGGAGGATTTCTCTGGAGACCATGAGTTTTATGTGAAGTTTAAAAATTTGTGTGTAATAAAAACAAAAAAGTGTAAACCCTATATTTTGGCACAGTCCTTTTCAATGGAAAGACATTTTCATCCAGTAGAAGGCTGTCATTTCTCAAGTCTGTGTTGATAAGAGTACAGTCTGAGGATGTGTTCTTGTGCAGCCATAATTTTGCTTTAAAAGGGTCTGTCCACTGGCTGCTGGGGTTTAGGGCTGAGGAGGACTGTGGTGAGGTGTGTGTGGTCATTGTGCCATTCCCGCTTCTTTGGGCTGCAGTACAGATGGCCCAGGAAGAGGGAGATGTCTGGGAAGGCAGGGCCAGCCGGCCAGGCAGGTCTGGGGGGTTCACGGAGGGTCCCTCTGTGGGGAAGACTCCTGTCTGAGAAGGCATGAGGCGCTGGTGGGGAGGGTGAGGTCTGGCACCTCTGACTCCCAGGGCCAAGAAGACATTGGGAGAGGGGTGGGGGATGGCCTGGGGGACAGACGTCAGTGCCATGCTGTCAGGGGTGCTGGGTGGGTCACTGGGGAAGGTACAGGCAGGTTCAGGGACCAGGGGTCAGACATCCTGGCTGGTTCTGCCTCACTGGGCCAGATCTTCTTGAGGGTGATGGGGGCCTGGGGCCTGGCTCAGTACCTGGGATTAGCCTGGCCCCAGAGCATATGGGAGCTGTCCTCTGGGGCCAGGGTCCTGGGGGTTTCATCTATGGGCACTGGGGAGTATGTTTCCGCTGCAAGGTGTGCGGTTGGGGAAGGGCTGCTTTCCCAGGGCTCCTAGAGGGCACAGCCCTTCTCCCTTCTGCCTGGCATGGTGTGGATGGAGCTGATAAGGGGTGGTGGGGGTGCAGTGTACCGCTTGAGTGCAGGCTGCTGTCCGCACCTCTGTCCCTCCCCTGACCCTTGTCCCAAATCAGACTCTGCTGGTCCTCAGGGTTGAGGTGGGAGAAGTTGCATTCATTCCTATTGACTCAGAGCAGGCGCTGAGCTCAACGGGGGAGGTGAAGTGGGGAGCAGGAGAGATGAGGGGACAGATATTTATAGTCCAGTGGGATCCAGGCTGAGATTGACATCTGCATAGGAGTGGACATGGCTGGGTCAGTCATTCAGGGAAGGCTTCCTGGAAGAGGAGCCATCTGAGCTGAGCCTGTGGGGATGCTGGGTTTCCTAGAGGGAGTGGTGTAAGGGGAGAGGGAGAGGAGACAGCCTGGCGAGGGCAGAGGGGAAAAAATCGCTGAGCATTTCAGCTTTACTGGGAGGTCTAGGGGCTCTGGGGCAGGGGTGGCCATCAGAAGGTGGAGTTGCAGCGCTCCTGGCACCTGTAGTTTAGGGAGTCCTGTCCTTGGTCGGGGAGCAGCCAACTCCCTCAGTTTACCTTCAGGGCCTCTGAGGAATGTGTGCATTTTCACCCTCAAGTGAATGCCTCAGGTCTATTGATTAAGGTGGCTCCAGGGAAGCTGTGTGAAGTGAAGCCCTTTGGAATTTGGGGAGGGAGCCAGCAGCCCCGCCTCACTCCGTCCTTCTCCAAGAGGAGGAAGCTGATTCTGCTCTTCAGAAACAGAAGTGACTGATGCACCTGAGGCAAGAAGGGCAGGGGTTCTTTGCACTTGTATTGCTTTCTGATTTCTAGTCTTGGCCCACATGGACTCAAACCTAATAGCACCCAGCCCCAACTGCCCCCCACACCATATGGAAGAATTTGCCAGATACACTCACGCCCACGGTTAGAATCATCTGTTTTCATCTACTGGAGCCTGAGACATCCTCCAAGCCCATGGTTCTCAAAGTGAGGTCCTGGAGCAGCAGTGTCAGCGTTACCTAAATACTCATTAGAAATGCAAATTCTTAGCCCCCACTTTTATAAATTGGGGGTGGGGTCCAGCTATCTGTGGTTTAACAAGCCCCCAGGTGTCTCTGAGGGAGGCACCAGTGTGAGAATCACTGAGCGAATCCACCGTTCCTCAAAGGATTTTGGTTTTGTTTAAATCACAACTCTCAGGGAAATATATTCTACATTTATACATATGCAACGCATCCATCAAACAAGCAAAAGTCTCACAAAACAGTATTTATCCTTCGTCCGTGAGAGGCACTGTGATATTTTTCATTCTATTCTGTCGTCTTTCCTTACAAAGCACTTTTGATCAAGACCCCTGATTTGATTTCACAATACATGCGTAAGTCACACTCACAGTGTGAAAAACCAGTACCAACCCCGCTGCATTAACTGGCCTGTCCATATCACTCCAGTGGCCCATAGCACTCAATGTTCCAGCCAGGCTGGGACCTGTGCCCTGGTACCCTGCCCAGTGCTCTCTGACCTGCAGCAGACAGCCAGTGCCCTGCCTGCCTGCCCTCTGACCCAGCTCCACCCACACTGCCAGCAGCCCCTGTCACTCTGTGGCCAGGGCTCCTGGGAGCCCCCTTGAACCTGCTGGGAGCCGTCCCCTTCACAGTCTCTGGAGCCTGAGACAATCACACCTGGTCCCAAGAGCTAAGGCCCCACCCCTTGGAGCTGCCCGCCCTGCCTTAGGAACACACCTCTGCAGCAGCCTGGCCTTCATCCCTACCACAGCTGGAGACCTCTTTTTATCTTGCACACACTCTGCCCCCTCCGCTCTGTCCCATTTCCCTCTTAGCTGCCCTGATGTCTTCCCTCCCTCTCAAACACCTGTATTTGTGTGTTGCTAAGGCCAGCACTCCTGGGTGGAAATCCTGGCGTCCTCCAGACTGTGCCTGTGGAACCTGGGCTTCATTCATCGAATAGAGACTGGAAATGGGTTCCATGGTCGGCGTATTTGGAAAAGGAGGTGCATCAGAGAGCAGCTGGCTTTCCCTACCAGGCACCACTGGTCTGTGACAGCGGGGCTGACTTAAAACGGCTTTGGGACCACCTGCCTCCAAAGCAGTCCCTGGCCAGTGTCCTTTGTGACTGTAATTGTAGAGTGGGCCTCCCAACCCCTTCCAAGGTGGGACTTCTTGTGTAACCATGCATAGCCGGTGGACAGAGGGCAGTGTGGCCCTGCAGCCTGCATGGCTTTGGTACAGTCCCTTAACCTGCCAAGCCTCTGTCTGCTCACCTCTAAGATGGAATGAAGCCCAGTAATTGCTCCTCACTTTGGATTAGCTGCCTGGCAGAGTTGCTGTGAGATTAAATGAGATAATGCATGGGCGCCATCATTGAGTTCCTATCCCTCCTTTCACACATTTTGTTCTGAGAATCACCTTCGCCAGTGCCACAGAGGAGGGGATTGCCAAGGTCCGTGCTCTTGGTGCAATCTCCTCTGCGATAAATAAACAAAATTGTGTTCCCAGAATCCACTGGAAAAAGCTTTGGGATTAAGACCAGCTGTAACTCAGTGCCTGAAATTCCATCCAAGCATAAGAGCAGTGGGAAAGAGAGGATAAGGGTGGGAATGTGTGTGGCGGGGCAGGAATGAGTCACAGGACAGCGAGTGAGTCACAGCAAGTGAGGACACCCATGCCAGAACTCTGGGTCAGCTCGTGGTGGGCGGCCCTGGCCAGCTTGACAGAGCAGGGGCACCAGGCGGTAATTGCTAATGGCGCCTGCCATGGGAGCTGGGGTTTACCTGGGTCTGAATCCCAACGCTTTCTAAGTTCCAGAGCAGAATGTCAGTGGGCAGCTGGGTTGGCACAGGGCTGGAGTGAGCGGGCACAGTGTGACGGAGGCTGCCTGGCAGCTGGGGGGCTCAGCTGGTTGTCCTGAACTCTAGATTCTTGAGCTGCAGCTCAAGATAGATTCCTGCCCTGGAGTTACCTTCCTGGAACTCAGCAGCTCCCATTGGGGTTCTGGGAGGGACAGGGAGGGCCGTGGAAGCTGTGTGGCACTGGGGGATTTAAGAGCAAAGAGTTTAGACTCAAGTCATCCTTGGTTCAAGTCTTGCCTCTGCTACTTAGCGTCCCAGTGACTTTGGGCAGCGGTGTTAGTGTCATTAAACCTGTTTTCTCGGCTGTAAAGTAGGGATAATATGAATGTGTCACTGGGCCTGTGTAGGATAAGTGAGTTAATACCTACAAACATTTTATCATACGGTCAGGCACATGCAGAACACCGGGTAAATGTCGGCTTTTACTGTTATTGATGGACCCGGGTTCGTCACTTTTCAGCAGGCTGTCTGCTTCTCCGAGTCTCAGTTTCCCTCTTTGTAAAATGGGACAAATAATGCCCGCCACATGACAGTCACTCCCTGAAACTGACGTTGCCGCTTTCTTTGCTTGGGAGGGGCGTGGCGTCATGTTTCAGGGGTGTTCACTAAGGAGATTGGGTTAGGTCCCGAGCAGGATTCTTGGAGCCTCTGGATCATTGAATGACAAGAAGAATTACAGTGTTTTCAAATTCCCAGATAATATTAATTAATTAATTAATTTTGAGATGGAGTCTTGGTGTCGCCCAGGCTGGAGTGCAGTGGCGCAATCTCTTCTTACTGCAACCTCTGCCTCCCAGGTTCAAGTGATTCTTCTGCCTCAGTCTCCCAAGTAGCTGGGATTACAGGCGCATGCTATCACGCCCGACTAATCTTTGTATTTTTAGTAGAAACGGGGTTTCACCGTGTTGGCCAGGCTTCTCAAACTCCCGACCTCAGATAACTCGCCTGTCTTGGCCTCTCAAAGTGTTGGGATTACAGGCGTGAGTCACCGCGCCTGGCCCCAAAGAATTTTAAAAACTGCTGTTAGGATGTTGGAGGGATTGAGACAGAGGTAAGAACCTGGTCCTCATGGGGTATCAGCCCCTTACCAGTGGCATTGCAAAGCCAAGTAGGGGCTCCACCCAGCACCCTGAGCTTTGGAGAGCCAGGGAAGGAGAAGGGAGGGAGAGAGGTCTGTGCCCAGCGACCCCAGGACACAGGGCCCTCAGCCCCAGTTGGCAGTCCACGTGCTGACCCAGCAGGCGATCTGCCTCAGGCATTTTTTCAGTGCCAGTATCTTTCCTTCCTGCAAGGCTGGTCCCCCAGAGACCAAATTGCATCTCGGCCAATTGCTTTCAGGCCCAGATTCAGGGCAAAGGGAGCTGATGTCCAGATGGACATTCACAGTTACCCGATGGACCACAGGAGCAGCCCTGGCCTGGGGGCCCACACATCTATTTCTCCCTGTCCTCAGCTCTGCCCTTTGTCACAGGAGAGCTGACCCCTGCAGGCTACATTGTCCCAGCTCCCCTATACTGGCTTCTGGCAGGACCAGAGGTAAGCAGTCGGCTGGGGGTTTCTCTGACAGCCTCTTCTCTGACAGCCTCTCCACCCCGGGTGGCGTCTCCTGCAGCAGATGTATCTCCTTTGGGGCTCTAGTTCCTGCTGCTCAGCGGCCCCCAACATGGGTCTAGTAACATCTAACATCGCCTCCCCGCCTTGTGTCTCCAGCCTAGGGGCTGATCTCTGGGCTTCCCTTTGTCTCCTTGCAGCTTCTCAGCTCCTCCTCCTCATTACACCCTCCTGGTTCGTAGCTGGACTCAGAGGGGCTTTGCTCTGCTGATTGGACCTTGACTCACACGGGGTTGCTTTCCTCGCAGGGGCAGTTCTGTCGGATGCCCCCATGGTAGGTGAAGTTCAACTTTATTTTGGAGTCAATATGGTCTAGGGAGAATCTAGGGCTTCAGAATCCAATAGAACAAGGTTTAAATCTCAGTGTTACTGCAAGCGCCTCCATGCCCTGGGCCAGTGACTGCAGTCTGCACATTCTTATCCAGGATCTTGGAAGGTAACAGCCACTCCTGTGCCCTGGGTACCTATTACCGCTCCGGGCACCTATTACCGACCAGGTGCTCCCACACCTGCCCCAGTCAGCCCCACAGCATTCTCAGAGGCAGATGCCCCTGCTGTGCCTGGGGGCGGGGTGGGGAGGAGGCTCTGCCTAGGCCGCCAGCTAATGGGCCACAGAGCTCACCTGAGACCAGCCCTGCTGCTCCCCTCTCTGCTGCTCCTGAGATGGGCTGGGGCTGCCTTTCAGACCGGGATGCAGGAGGCCCAAATGGACAAGGGCCTCACATGGTGTGGGCCTGTCATAATTTCATGAGTGTTAGCACCTTCTCTTCCATGGCTGGCCTTTTTTTTTTTCAGTCTGCATCACGTTTGCCCGTATCTCCGAGTCAACCACATGCTTCCTTATGACATTTCAGCTTCTTCAAAGCGCTCTGAGCTTTCTTTATGACTCAGATTAAGGTGTCCCATTTTGAGAAGATGGCTAAAGCCTGGAGCTCAGATTCTGGAAGCTTCCTGTCCTCTCCCAAAGTGCATCCTTGCCGTCCATTCCTGGGGAGACTGTGTCTCCAGCTGTGCCCACAGGCCTTATCCACCTCTGGGGGACTGGCTGGTCTTCCAGGCCCATGGCTTTTGACCCAGGTTCTGTGTTCTGAGCATGTGCTGAGTCTCAAGCCTGCCTTATCATCTGCCCTAGCTCGGGGCTTTCCATCATGAAAAAAAAAAATCACTTCTCTTCCGCTGTCATTTGTGGTAACCACATGGACGCTGAAACCCAAACCCAAGGCTGTTTCCTTTCTGTCTCCTCCATACATCAGCGCCAGCATGACCTAGAAAAGGTCAGCACCCTCATGGCCAGCCCTCTCACTGACTCAGTGGGGACTCAGAGACACGCCTAGAGCCCCACTCTCCCGCTGCCTGCAGCCACACCCGAGGGATGTCCCCAGACAGGGCTTGGAAACAGAAACTACTTTTTTTTCTTCTTTTTACCCCCGAGCACAGTTATTTTGCAATATTGTTTGGTAAATGCACAGTGCCTTTTCTTTCTTTCTTTTTTTGTTTTAATGCTATCTCCATTTAACCAGTCCAGAGATGAAAGTTCTCCCCTCCCAGAGAGGCATGCTGGCTCTGCTCACTCCTGCAGCCTTTTCTCATTGTCCTTGGCCATGTGTATCTGCCGTCTCTGCAGGGACCCCAGTGTCAGCCTCCCTCTGAAGTGCAGAGCGCTTCCCTCCTCCACCCACCCTGGCCTGGAGCTGTCTCCCATCTGCCCCCTCCAATGCCTAACCCTTGCCAGCTCCAGTGCCCTCAGCAGGCAGTGCCTCCCAGCCACCTTCCTCAAGCCAGGTGACAACCACTCCTTTGAGGTCCCGTGGCCCCTGATCTCCTATCTCAAAGCTCGTGCTGGCCTCACTGTAGCTGCCTTACTGCATGTCCATCCCTGCCGTCCACCCCTACTACACTGGACATGGAGCCTCACCAAGCCAGAGCCACACTTGGTCTGTCTCCACATCCTCAGCACCTGCACTCAGCAGCCACTTAGTGCACTGATTCATTAGTCTATCAGCCGGTAACCCAGTTCCTATGCTCCCCCAACCTTGAGCTGGTGAGACAGCTGCTGTCTGGATACAGGTTCCCAAGGAAGGAAAACCCTCCACCCAACACCTGTGCGTTTGGTAAAAAGGAACTATTTCCAAGCATGGTGTGTGCTCCAGGCTCTGGACAATTTTTTATTTTATTTTATTTAATTAATTAATTTATTATTTATTTATTTTAGAGACAGAATCTCTCTCTGTCACCTAGGCTAGGGTGCAATGGTACCAGCATAGCTCAATGCTGCCTGGACCTTCCAGACTCAAGTGATCCTCCCACCTGGCTATTTTTTGTTTTTTTGGTAGGGACAAGGTCTCACTATGCTGCTTGGGCTGGTCCTGGGCTCAAGTGATCCTCCCATATCAGCCTCCCAAAGTGCTGGGATTATAGGCGTGAGCCACTGTACCTGGATGGGTTTTTAAATTAATTAAATCTAGGTGTTATCCCCATTTTCCAGATGAGAATATGGACATCCAGAGAGGTTAAATGACCAGCCAGATGCCACACAGCTAGTGAGTCATGGGGTCTTGACCACTGGGACCAATTCTAGATCCTTCTGGCCTCATGGCTGGCTCTTTCCCAGACACGTGCCTGTGGGGTCACTTAGCCAGCGAGCTTTGCTGCCTGCTGGGCTTTCCTCAGTTTCTGGTTGTAGCCTTGGACCAATGAGGGAGGGGCTGGCTCACAACAGCCTATAGGCCAAGTGCCCTTGTGGTGTGTTTTTGTCTAGCCAGTGAGCTAAGAAAGGGTCTGACATTTTCAAAGGGTTGTAAAAACAAAGAAGACGATGCAACAAAGACTGTATGTGGCCCGAGACAGCTAAAAATGTTTTCTACCTGACCCTTTACAGGAAGAGTATACCTCTGCCAATAGACAGTGTCCCCTAGACCATTCTTCCTTGCAAGGGGTTCAGGGGGTGACCAGCAGCTGTGCAATGGTTGTGGGAGGCTGGCTTACCTCAGCCTGCCTTAGAGGGAGTGGTGACACAGGCAGCAGTGCTCTAGGCTGGCTGAGGAGCGGTCTGACCGGCAGAGAAAGGGAGGACCAAGAGCAGTCTGATAGTCCCAGGGCAGAAGCTAGTCCCCAGAACTTGGCGTGCAGAGGTCACAGTAACATCGACCCTCTCAACCTACAACCTCAGAGGTCCCTCGGAGACTCTCTGTTCAACTGTCCCTAATACCACATGAGGTGGTAAAGAAGCTCCTCTGAGAGCTTCTTCAGAGTAGTATAGTGTCTGCTGTCTGCTTATTTGATGCTATGGTCGTAGCATCAAGTCTGGCTCTTAGCATGTGCTTAAGTCCTATGTTTCATTGAACTGAAGCAAAATAGGCAGAATTGGCCAAGAGGAGGCTCAGGTCTCCTGAACTCTGCCTGCAGCCTCGCCCAGCCCACAGTTTGGTTGGTTTGAGGCAGCCCCGCCTGCTCAACCCCACTGGGTCCCTGGGTTTTCATCTTCCATACCCTCCGGACACCAACCACTGAGCCTCAGAGGCCACGGGCGTTGCCAACAAGAAGGGATGCTCTAAAGCCTCGCTGCCCATTGATGATTAGAGCCACGCTTCCCCACTGTCCCATCATCTGAGACTCAGCGGGACTCTTCTCTGTCCCTCCCATTCTTTGCTTAATAAAAATAAAAGCTGAGTTTTTGGAAGCCAGTCAAGTCACACACTAGCCGAGAAATGAGAGCCAAAACAAATACATTTAAATGCTTGCACATCCAATGTGCTTTTCAAGTAAAGCATTCAAAGGCAGGGAGTGGCTACAGGGAACATATTCAGTTGTTACAAAAAAATCAAAACAGGCCTGAAGGGAAAACAACTCGTTGGGAGAATCACAGGACAGGTTTCCAGAGCACAGCCCGCTACGTCGCCTGCCTCCCCTGGCCAGCCCGCATCCTTTGGCCCAGCACGCGTCTGATGGCCTCTTCCATTTTCTCCTTCTCTCTCGTGGATTCTCTCCTGAAGCTTCCTCTGGCCCCGTGCAGGGCCTGGGGAAGGTGCCCAACTTCCCAGTAGATACGTACTAACGGATGAGTGAAGACAATTTTTATTTTTAATCGTGATGGTTTTTACTGCAATGTAATAAAAATTGTAATGTAAATTCTAAGTGCTTAATAGAAAAAAATAAGGAAAAAAAAAAACTTTCAACAGTGGTCCTACCCATCTCAACCAAGTGGCCGTCAAGGTCACTGTGCCAGGGAGAAAGAGGCCTGAGGGTCCCATGGGATGTGCTTAAAAGCCAGGCCTGGAAGGGGCTAAGGCCACTGCACACAGCCCCAGCTTGATCACATAGACCGTTTAATGGCAAGACGTCTCAGCCTTTTTCTTGAACTCCTGAGCTCAAGCGATCCTCCTGCCTAAGCCTCCCAAAGTTCTAGAATTATAGGCATGAGCCACCATGCCCAGTCCCGGCCTTTTTCTATGAGTGTAATTTTTGTTAATGTTTTGTTTTCTTTTACTAGTTGTTGAGCTAATATAAAATTTTGTCTCTTTTTTGGTATTGCCATTATATCCTACAAATTCCCATTCACGAATTCATTTTAAGCCTCCTTTTTGCTGGTTGCATAATATTCTAAAGTGCCAGTATACCATAACTTACTTAAGCAATCCCCTATAATTGGGCATGTGAGTTGTTTCTGGTTTTATTTTGCCATTTTAAATAATGCCGTGTTGAGTTTTTTGATGTGTTAAACTTTATACCCATTCTGGGCTCATTTAACAGCATCGGCCTTACTCTCTATAAGGTATTGTGGGAGATTGGAGGATAAATGAGATAAAGTCCCTTTAAATAAAATGCAGATACAAATAACTTTAGTTCAAAGCAGTTACATGGTTGCTATACTCAGACTAGAACTGGAATACGGAAGAGTTTTGCCTGGACTTACTGGGATTTCAAGAAAGTCACAGGAGAAAATCTGAGACTTTGCAGCCATAGCCCAGGGGAAGTCAAATGGACATTCCAGCAAAAGTGGTCTCTGGTGGGTGACCTATGCCAGCAGCAGGTGTTACCTGGGCCAGCGTAGCAAGCAGGTTGCACCTCAAGCGTTAAGTTCGTTTTCAGTGGTTGCGAGGAGTACTGTGCGGACATCAGAGGGGAGCGGCTCAGTGGGTAACTTTAGCAGCACCTGCCCATGGACCCAGGTTGGTGGAGCGGTGGGGACGGCATACACCTAACATGGCCATCCCCAGCCTGAGAGGTTCATCTCAGGGAGAGCTCGGGGCTGGTGTCGGCTTGGCCCATGCCCAGAACTGTGTTCCTTAGGTTGAGGCCTCTTTGAGCTATTCAAATCAGGACCATTATGGGTCCAGACATTTCGGACTGCAGGTTTTGAGGTCCTCTTTTGGAGAGCGTGCAGTCTGAATAGACAGACGAGAATTGCCTCTGGGCCCCAAGCTGGGAGAACAGGAAGCAGGGAACCTGGGAGGCCGAAGACAAAGCAGTTTTGCCAGGCCAGAGCCCTGGACTGCTTCTCCCAGAGGCCAGACCTGTTTTCCTTCCCTGCCTAATTCCAGTCCTGACAAACGCTCCCACCTCTGGCCGTATTGCCCAACTGGGAGCACCAGGGGAGGGTTGGTGGTGGGAGTGGACCTGTCCCAGGTGTCCTGCCGGAGTCCTCTCCACAGCCCCCTACATTCCTGCCTGTTGACCTGATCTGTGGCCCTTTCTTAAGCCCCTGCAGGTGCCATGACTCAGCAGCCCCAGGAGGACTTTGACAGGAGCGTGGAGGATGCCCAGGCGTGGATGAAGGCTGTGCAGGATCAGCTGCAGGTCAATGACAACACGCAGGGACCCCGCGCGGCCCTGGAGGCCAGGCTGTGGGAGACAGAGGTATGCAGAGGCGTGACCTCAGATGGCCCTGTGGTCTTGGCCCCGTCCTGTCCCGCCCTCAGACCTCAAGTTTCCTATCTGTTAAAGGCAAGGGTGGACTAGACCAGTGTTTCTCAAACTCTGATGTGCACACAGATCTCCTGGAGATTTTGTTTAAGTGCAGACTCTGATCCGGTCTGTAGAAGTGAAGCCCAAGACTTTGCTTTGGGCAAGTTCCAGGTGATACCATTATTGCTGGTCCTTGGAACCTTATCTGATGATAAGGAACTAGAGCCTGTCCTCTCACCCTGCTGTCCCTGCAAGGGGAACCTGTGCAGCCAGGTGGGTCCCCCAGCCCTTGGTGGGGGGCTTCCCACCCCTTCTCTGCTTCTGCCTGGTTGGGGTCCCTGCCAGATCTGGGTTGGCCAAGGTCTTCCCCCAGAGGAGCGGGGAAGGGGCTCTGCCCAGCTAGAAGTGACTTCCTGAGCTTCTCCAGAACCGGAGTCTGGCTTTACCCACCCCACCTGGCACAAGTCCATGTAGCACTAAGTGCTGGTGCCCAGTGCCTGGCCTGGCATAGTGGTGCCCCTCTCTGAGGGTGGGTTGCCGACAGCCTGGGGACAAGAGGGAAGAATACTGAGCTAAGAGTTAGCAGCTGGGGTTATAATCTCCTTGCTGATGCTAGACTGCTGTGTGACCTTGGTCAAGTCTCTGTCCCACTCTGGGCTTCAGTTTTCCCATCTGTAAATGGAGCAGTTGACTTACACACCTCTGGGGTCACATCCATTTAGATATTCCATAATTCTAATTTATCACCCAACAATGGTTGCTTGTAGTTGGGGGATGCTGCCTTCTCCTACAGCAAACCAGTCACCCAGCCAGGCTGGAAGCAGTGGTGACCCCACAGCTGGTTCCTTGTGTGTTTCCTTTGTGTGTGTTGTCTTCTCGATTCTGCATACTGCGCGTCGTATTGCATATATCTCATGCCCTTGCTGGAAGTGGACAGTGGGAATTAAGAATCCTCATCACCTTTCTGAGTCAATGTTTGATTTCAGTGTCACCACCACATCCAGACGCAGGGGCCATTGTCTGCCTTTTGCAACTAGGGAAATGGAGTCTCCTCACACCGTTTCCTGTGCCCGGAGAGCCCTGTCACTCATGTTCAAGCTCTCTGCTGTGCTCCCTTCACCTTCTGTTTTGGGAAGCTCCCTCACAGATCACCCAAGAGTGGAATACCTCCTGCTTTCCGCCATCCCTGTGCCGGGGCTGGGGCTGTGCAGGTGGGTGAGGCCCACCCTGCTCTGGAGGGTTCCCAGCCCAATGGAGACACATATGCAAACAACCAGGGCGACTGCACAAGCATGTATAAGGCACACCCCTAACGTGGGTCCCATGATGTTATGTTCTTCCTCTAAAACCTTCCATGGCTCTCACTGTCCACCAAAGAAAAAACAAACGTCACCTGGCATCAAAAGTCCCCCACTATCTGCACTGCTCTGTTAGCTCCAGCCACTGTCACCCCTCCCAAGCTCACACCGGTCTTAGCTCCAGCCACTGTCACCCCTCCCAAGCTCACACCGGCCTGAGCTCCAGCCACTGTCACCCCTCCCAAGCTCACACCGGCCTGAGCTCCAGCCACTGTCACCCCTCCCAAGCTCACACCGGCCTGAGCTCCAGCCACTGTGACACCTCACAAGCTCACGCCCTCCTTTGATTGGCTGAAGACCTCCTAGACTTCCCATCACCAAGCCTTTGTTCACGTGTTGCCTCTGTTAGGAATGCTCTTTTGTTTGGGTCTGCGTGTGCACAAGAAATGAAACCCTCCTGTCCATGCATCTTTCCTGACCAGTTTCCCCCTTTCTCAGCCCCAGCTCCTGACCTTCCCTGTCTATGAGCATCACAGCCACTGTGTTAGGGTGCTTAGCATTTCAAACTTTCTGCCCTTTGCTGGCAGGTCTTTCCCCGCAGGTGGTGGTTCTGGTTTAAGCAAAGTCAAGGGTGGTCCTTATGAAGACACATTGGCAGGCAGGGTGGACGGGCCCTGGAAGCCAGCGGCAGCACTTCTGTGGGCCCCGAGGGTGCGGGAGTCCAGGCAGAGAGGAGTCATGGCCTGAGCCTTCTGCCACTGTCTCCTCCCACAGGGCTCCAGCATGCTTCATTTATTGTGTGTTTTGCCATTTTCAAAACCAATTTCACAATAAGAAAGAAAACATTTTCCTATTGCCAGCTGGTAAGAGGGGGCAGCTAGTGCCTCTCGACCTACCCATGGGACCTGCCCCCAGGTTCTGGGATCTCCCTTGTGCTTCCTCCACCAACTGTTAGGCTTGTCTCCAGTGCCTGTTTGCTGCATGGACGAGGACATGGACTCTGATCCAGTTCTGACCCTTAATAGCCTGCAGCTGGGAGGATGTCCCATGCCTTCCCGGGACCTCATGTTCCCATCTGTAGAGCAGGAACGAACCCCCTCAGCCCTCGTGTTCCCAGGGGGTTAAGGGAGACTCCAGAATCCTCATGGGATGGGAGCTTTCTGTAAGGTGTGATTGGAGAACCCATCACTCCTGGATTGAGAGCTTGGCTACTGGGCCTGCAGGCCTGGGCTCCAAAATCTGCCATGGCTGTGACACCTCAGGAGGGTTTCCCAGAGCTCTCTGAGCTTCAGCTTGCTTCCAGGGAGAGTGATAACTGCTGCCTTGCAGGAAGGAGGGAGGATTAAGGAGAATCACTTATAAACATGCTTGTATACACAGTGCAGGGTATGCTGGCAGAGCTGGCTAAATGGAGACGATTGTTTCTTGTGGTTTTAGAAGCTGGGATACACAGTGTACCAACTGTCCCTGACCATCCCCAGAGCCTCCAGGAGTGGGTCTTAGGAGCTTCCAGCCACACTCCCAGGTCCAGCATAGGTAGTTATTTATTTGTTTATTGAGATGGAGTCTCGCTCTATTGCCCAGGCTGGAGTGCAGTGGCACGATCTCAGGCTCCCTTGTCCTGTGTCTGGGTCCTGGCCTGAGCCAGGCAGCTTCCTCACCAGCTTCTGGGCCACCCTCTTGGTCAGGAGCATCCTGGTGTTTCCCAAAGCTTGGCTTCCCAGTGCACTCAACCTTCAATATATCTTACTTCCCTACCTTTGCTCAAATATCCTTCTCCAATTGTCTTTAATTAGAGACCTGCAGGCTTGATGCCAATGCCACCTTCTCCACAAAGCCTTCCTGGATTTCTCCCATCCCTCCTTGAGCTCTCATACAAACTTTGCGGTCTCTTCTGACCCTTTTTGCAGTCATCTACGCTCTTATCTGCAGCCCTCTTTCCTGCCAGCTTGTTCATCCAGGACCCTAGCACCCAGCGTAATGCTCAGCTGGGGGTCACCTGGTCTTGGCTGGGTTGAGGGGAAACCCTGATTAACCCCATTCCTCCACTTTCCTGGTCTCCTGATTCTTCTCTCCAAGGTGTTTCCTTACATCCACTCGCCACCTTCCCCTTGACCTCATTGGCTGCTTCAAATTGGAATAATTTTGTGGCTGCAGTTCAAGTACTTTCTCCCACTTGGCCTCGCAGCCCTTGCCAAGCACTCCTGGACTGTGTCCTTGCTGGTGATGGGCTATAAAAGAACCTCGCACCAGCCAAAGAGTGTAATCATCAGGACAGTCAAAGAGAGTGGAATCTACTTCTCAAAATTTGGCTTTTCCAGCCCAGCCACAGCCTCTGGCCTCCCCTGGCTTCAGGCCTCCAATAAACACCCTACAGGTTGATCTTTCAGGGCAGACGTTTCTTCTCCAGGTCGGGGAAGGGGGCTTGGTGTCTGGCCTGCCTTTGGACCAGCCAGCTCCTCTGCTTTGGTAAAGAAGCATCAGACTCACTCCCTTGAAAAGGCAGTGGGTCTCAGGTCTTTGTGTCCCCCTCTGTCCAGCCTGTGCCTCTTTCATGAGGATAAGAAGGACAAAGGTCCAGGGGCCTGGGGGGACCACACAGTCAGGACACCAGGCTTTGGAGAAGGGGCCATTGTCCACACGGGACATTCCAGACCTGGCTGCTCCTTCTAGATGTGGCCAGGGGAGATGGAATTTCACTTCTTCCCCAGAGTTGTTGGCTCCTATGATTTTCAGAGCTGGACTCCATCTGAGCTGAAACCGGGAGCAGGTGTGGAGGAGGCTTCTCTGGCAGCTACAGAGAATCATTCCTGTGGTTTCCGTGGGTCCCCAGCTCCCCTGTTTGTAAAATCGGACTTATTGTGATGCCTGTCTTGCTAGCTTGGGGAATATGAAGTCTCCTTTCACATTTCTGGGAATCAGAAATATCATCTTACTTTTTTTTTTTTTTTTCCTGAGATGGCATGTTGCTCTGTCACCCAGGCTGGAGTGCAGTGGTGTGATGGCTGGAGTAAAGTGGTGCGATCTCGGCTCACTGCAACCTCCACTTCCCGGGTTCAAGCAATTCCCCTGCCTCAGCCTCCTGAGTAGCTGGGATTACAGGCACATGCTGCCATGCCCAGGCTAATTTTTGTATTTTTAGTAGAGATGGGTTTCACCATGTTGGCCAGGATGGTCTCAAACTCCTGACCTCGTGATCTACCCGCCTCAGCCTCCCAAAGTGTTGGGATTACAGGTGTGAGCCACCATGCCTGGCCCTTTTTATCTTATTTTTATTTTTTTAGTGACAGGGTCTTGCTCTGCTACCCAGGCTGGAGTGCAGTGGTGTGATCATGGCTCACTGCAGCTTCAACCTCCTGGGCTCAAGCAATCTTCCTGACTCAGCCTGTTGAGTAACAAGGACTACAGGCATATGCACTAGGCCTGGCTAGTTTTGTTTTGTTTTGCTTTGTTTTAATTAAAAAAATGCTTTTGGAGAGATGGGGTCTTACTATCTTGCCCAGGGTGGTTGCAAACTCCTGGCCTTGGTCTCCCAAAGTGCTGGGATTACAGGCCTGAGTCACCATGCCCGGCCTACTATTATTTTTAATCAAATTAAATCTCTCTCTGAATGACAACAAATTCATCCTCAGCCATGCTGTGGAACCCTGCTCCTTGGTGGTGTGAAACGTCCTGGGTGGATAATCATATTCGGTCTAGAACATTCCGCACTGACCCTTGGGTCTTCGGGCCACACTGGCCACTATGGTACTTTTGTTTGCCCCATCATTGCTTGCTGCTGAGAGGGACTCAGGGTCCCTGTCTGGGTACTTCCTGTGGCCATCACTCCTTGGGCTCCTGCCACATCCTGCTACTTGGCCAAACAAACCCTGTTTCCTCTCTTGGGGCATCTCCCCATTCTTCACTCCCCCTGAGCAGCCCCCACGCACATGCACACAGAGACAGCCTTTGGAAGGAGCTTGTTTGCCTCACTGTTTGGTAATGCACGTAGGAGGGGAAGTCCCTCTATACTGTTATCATCGTCATCATCATCATCGTCGTCATCAACGATTATTGTATGGAGTAACAAAAAGGATGGAGACCGTTGCCCATTTGCACACATTGGGGAAGAGTCTACATAACTATTCAACAGTTTACAAAGTACTCTAACTTATACCCATGTTTAATTCACAGTGTTTTTATTTTATTTTTATTATTTTTAATCTTATTTTTTGAGGCAGGGTCTCACTCTGGCACCCAGGCTGGAGTGTAGTGGCTTGATCACGGCTTACTGCAGCCTCAACCTCCCAAGCTCAAGTGATCCCTCCACATCAGCCTCCCAAGTAGCTGGGACTACAGGCATGTGCCACTACATCTGCCTACCTTTTAATTTTTTTTTTTTTTTTTTTTTTTGTAGAAACGTGGTCTCACTGTGTTGTCCAGGCTGGTCTCAAACTCCTAAGCTCGAGCAATTCTCCCGCCTCAGTCTCCCAAAGTGCTAGGATTACAGGCATGTAGCACTGTACCTGGCTAATAGTGTTTTTAAAGTTAATATTATAACCCTGGGAGGTGGACAAGCAGAGATTGTTATCGTTGTCTCAGGATGAAAAAGGAGACTCAGAGTAGTCTAGTGACCTGCCTGAGGTCACACAGCTGTCGGTGGGGCCGCATTCCACATGGCAGGAGCTCCTCCCTCACCCCAGCCATGGGGAAGGGTCAGAGACAAGCAGGCTGCTGGGAAGCCAGTGTGAGGACACTGACCGCCAGCCCCCGGGGAGACAGGCTGGGGATCTGAGCTTGAGCTTTAGACCATGCCTGCTCTTGGTAAAGACAGATCCAAAGATAAGGATAATAATAATAATAGTGAGCAGGTAGTAACTGGGATGCGGTGTGGACTGGGCAGCGTGCTCATGGCTCTCCCTACATTACCTAATGCTTATCTTCCCTCATTCTTAGGCCTAGAGAATGTCACTCCTGTGACAAAGATCACATCAGTAGTAAGGAGTGGCCCTGGGTTTGGAATCCAGTGATATTTGCCTGCAGAGACCAAGCCTTGGCTGCCACTGAATAGTAACAGTGGAATAGTAACTGGAATAGTAACAGCAATGACAACAGCTAGCATTGCTTGGAGACTTGCTATTTGCTGGACATCATGTGTTGGTCTTGGTCCTCCAAGAAGCTGACAGCAAGATGAGATAAAATGTGCATGGCATTTATTATGGGGATCACCCCTGGGAGAATATGGGGAGGAAGGGAACCAGGAGAGGCTGGTCAGAGGGATGCAGATGTGACCCCAAGGCCAGGAGAGCAGGGAGGAAGGAGCAGGGTCAGGAGGGGCCATCTCAGACTGCTGTGGGTTCTAAGGCAGTTAGCAGGAACATGGGCAGTCTGTGAGTTACAGTCACTCACTCAGCATCTCCCAGGAATGGAGCTGCTTCAGTGTCCCGGCTGCTCTTGGTCTCTGGTGGGAGCAGCCTCAGGAGCAAGCCTCTGGTGCAAACTGCAAAAGACAGAGATGATTCTGGAGGCTCAGCTGGGCCCCGGCTTGGGCCAGCTCCCTGCTGTCCCCGTGAGAGGTAGACCCTCACGCTGTACACTGAGACATGTACCTCACATGCATTTTCTCATCATTTAATCGTGAAAAAATCTGAGAGATAGATGTGATTAATACTTGCTTTTTACAAATGAGAAAACCAAGTCCAAGGAGAGAACAAAACTGGTCTGAGTTCACACTCTAGAAATGGGCCGAGTGGGGAAGGAGGCAGCCATTCGTCGGACAGCACCCAGCATGCTAATTGCCTTTGCTCCCACCTCTTACCCTCAGAGCTATTAGCAGGTTGCCCAAGACCCCACAAGAAGGGGTGCAGGGCCTGTGATGTGAATCCTGGATCCTCTGGCCTTCGAGTCCTGGCTCTTTGCACCATGCCGCTGTCTTCTCAAGGCTGTGCCTGTCTGCCTTTTGCTCAACCCTGGAAACTGGCTTGTGTGTCCACAACAGAAAATATGCCAACTGGAGCCCGAGGGGCGTGTGAAGGTGGACCTGGTGCTACGGATGGCCGAAGCCCTCTTGGCATGCTGCCCTGGGGACCAGAAGCCCGAGATCCTGGCCCAGCTGAAGGACATTAAGGCCCAGTGGGAGGAGACGGTCACCTACATGACCCACTGCCATAGGTAGGGCATCCAGGGCCTTTGTCCACAGCTGCCATTGACCCTCCTTGCCCACTGCGACACTAGCTTGGGCCCTCTGCCCAAGAGACATTTCTCTAGTCCTGGGATTCCAGGGGACAGGATATTCTCTTGGGATTAGGGCCAGCCCTGCCTGCCTCCTTCTAAATATAATCAGGTTGAATAATGATAACAGGCACTGGGAACCCAGCATGTTTTGCCAACAATTCCTAAGAGACTCGCCGTGTGTGCATCCTCCAGAGCATGGCACAGTGGCTCTGGAGAAAGAGGGCCTGGGGCCCTGCTAGCACTGTAGCCAGACTCCCTGCCTGTGCCAGGAAGCTGGGTGGTGGTCAGTGGGGACAGGGGGTGGTGGGGAGCAGACACTCGGACAGACCTGGCATTGACTATTGTCCTGCTGGTTACTTCCTGTGTGGCTTTGGGAAAGTTACCTGACCTCTCTGAACCTCAAGCACCTCCTCTGGACAATGGGAATAATCAAGTGCTCCTTGAAGGTTGTTAGGAAGTTAGAAGGGGACACTGCTTGGCGCAAAGTAGGCCCTCAGTAAACAAGAGCTGCCAGGATCATCTCCATTTTTAGAAAGCAAGGATGTGCATGGAGATGGGAATGACTCTGCCCAATGCTTTCTGCTTTCTAAATCCTTGTGCTTGAAATTCCGAACAAAGTGGCTTGATGTTCGCTGGGGAGATAGAGCCACCTCCATGTTAGAGATGGAGAAACTAAGGCAAGCGAAGAGGCAGGGTTGCAGAGTGAGTTCACAGCACCCCTGGAACCCACACGCAGGCTCCCAGCCTTCCATCCCCATTGGGTTCAACAAGCCCACAGATGCAGCGGTGCTTTGCAGCTGCCTGGACACATCCCAACCGCAGTCTGCTCCTAATATTAGTGGGTGTGCGTGTGCCAGGGGCCTGGAGAAACTGTGTTCAGAGCCCCAGTGCCAGAGAGAAATGATTGAGGGTGTCTGTGCATTGATAGTCGGAGTTCAGGGCCAGGATTTAAGGTGCTAGAGGTAAAGGACTCCCCAAGATGCGTCCCCAAAACTGGTGGTTCTGGGAGGAAGTTTGGAGTCTGAGCTCCCCCGGCTCCTACCCTCACACAGGGAGCTTATTTACTGGGCAGAGGGTCTTATCCAGTAGCACTGAGGGAGGGTCTAGAATCTGGAGTGTCAACCAGCTGCCCAGGTGACTCAGGGGCCAGAAAGGGCATCACCATGTCCCCAGACCACAGCCCCCTAGTACTGGGGAGGGGATGGCAGCACGGATCCCCGACCTGGGAGGCAGGTGACGGGTTCTTCCCAACCTTGAGGTCTCTGTGCCCACAGCCGCATCGAGTGGGTGTGGCTGCACTGGAGCGAGTACCTCCTGGCCCAAGATGAGTTCTACCGCTGGTTCCAGAAGATGATGGTCACGCTGGAGCCCCACATCGAGCTCCAGCTGGGCCTGAAGGAGAAGCAGTGGCAGCTGAGCCACGCCCAGGTGCTGCTGCACAACGTGGACAACCAGGCAGTGCTCCTGGACCGGCTGCTGGAGGAGGCAGCCTCCCTGTTCAACAGGATCGGGGACCCCAGCGTGGATGAAGATGCCCAGAAGAGAATGAAGGCCAAGTATGATGCAGTGAAGGCCAAGGCCCAGGTGAGGGTGAGGCTGAGTGGGCTCCATCTTCACCCACCCATCCATGTATCCACCCTTGTCTATCCATTCCAGCCACTGTTTGCCTACTATCAAGCTGTCTACCTACTGTCAATCTATCTTCCTACTATCAATCCATCTACTCGCCTGTTTCCTATCCAACCACCCTCCTATCCATCTACCCACTCACCCATCTACCTCCCCACTAAATCACCAAATCTCCCCTTCACTGTCCACCCACACACCACCCCATTCACTTATCTACCCCACCATTTGTTCATTCACGTATCCTGCCACCCATCTGTTGACTCACTCATCCATCTACTTCCCTGCCAGCCTAACCAATCTCCTATTCATCTCTTCAAACACTTAATTGCCCACCCATTCATCTAGCTATCCATTCACCTACCCATCAACCCAGCCACCTCTTCCTCACTCACCCATTCACTCATCCATCTCTCCACTGCCTACCCCTTCACCACCTACCTACCCACTATCGACCATCACCCACTTGTTTATCCCACCATTCACCCACCTAGCTACCCATCCCCCAATCCTCACCTACCTACTCTTCCACCACCCCCTCACTCATTCACCATTATCTACCATCCAGATACCCAGTGTTGCGCAGTGCTTAATATACATATGGGTGTGTTGACCGACTGACTGATGGACTGTGATGTTCACTTTGATCCAAACAGCTTCCCCCTTCTCCTCCTTTCTCTCTCTTCCTCTCTCCCTCCTCCCCTCCCTTTCTCCTTCTACCCTTTAGTCCTTCTCCTTCAGTGTTTCCTCCTTGCTCTCTCTTGCCCTTACCCTAGTCCCTCTGTCCATCCCCTGTCTGCATTTCCTCAACTCATTCTTGCCTTAATTTGGAAACAGTCCATTGAGTTACCAAGTTCAATTATATATTTTAGAAATTTTATTTGGTTCTGTGTTATGTCTCCCTGTTCTTTTTAACGCATTTTGTCATTTTCCCCCTGAGATTTTGCATTCCTCTCAGAGATAGCTTATATTTGCAATCATTCTAAACATACGTATTTTACAGTCTCCGTCAGATTGTTCTAGTGGCTGAAGTTCAGGGTCTAAGGCTGAAGTTCCACATCAGGCACCTACGTGTCCCCTGACATGGTAGCTTGTTTCCTTGGGGGGTGTCGTCCTTTTGAGCTCTGAGCTCAGCCTGAGCGGGCTGTGTCTGCAGAAGCCCACAGCTGGGACACCGCCTGAGAGTGGCTTTCTGTTGGCTTCAGCCGGGCTCCCCCGGAGGTTTATCTTCATGACTCCTATTTTTATGTCAGTGAATTGGCTTGGGGGTTCCCAGATCAAGCGGATATTCTAAACGTGAACCCCTAGCCAGAATCACACAACAGGCCCCAACTCCATATTCTGAAGGGTGATTGGGATTTTTGTTGTTTGTTTGTTTGTTTTTAGGCCGAGGCTAAAACACACAAGTTTCCTTCTTGAATTGTGTTTGTAACGATTTTTTTTCTACTTCACCCTTTGGCTAGTGGGGGCGGGCAGTCACTTGAGGCTCTGTCTTTTTGCAGTGGTCTCTGTTGCCTCTGAGCCCAAAGTCTCACTTCTTACTCTAGCCTGAGCATTAAACCCAAGTTTCTAGTAACCAAGACTTCAGGCACCTGTGTGAGCTTAACAGAGTGGTTTCCTGGGCATCTTTACTTCTAGCTCACAGGAATGTCTCTTCCCTCGGTGTGACGTGGGTCTGCATTGAAACAGTGTTTGTTATGTTACATTTTATCTGGCATTTCTGGCTCTCTAGTCGGCTGTAGCGCAGGAAGCTGGACGTCTCCTGGGTTCTTCATGCTGACGGTTTAAGGGAAGTAAGCTCTATGATAAGCAGAGCTAGAGAATCCACCAGGAACAGGACTCTGGCACTTGGGAAGGGACTTGGATTCCAGGCCAGGCACTGCTGCTTTCCGGCTGTGTGGCCTCAGGGCAGCTCACCTGACCTGCACCCAGGTTGTGGGGGCTGTATGGTTACATGTGAGCTCTTTGAAAACTGGCAAACATTTTGCTAACATAAAGAATGACTTCTACTCTCAGTAGCAGTGAGAATAAATAGTAACAACAGTGGCTCTTTGCCATGCAGCAGGTGCTCAGAACTATCTGTTGAAATAATGAGAACTCCACCCCTGCAGTTTGAAGGCAAGCAACACCCAGGGCCCCAGAGAGAAGTGGTAGGAGGCTCCAGGAGGCTGCACAAGGTCCCAAATGGATGGGATTCGACTTGGCTCTTGCAGAGGCAGCCAACAGGCCCTCATCCGGTCCTGCCAAGTCCCGTGTGGCACAGGCAGGCTTCACGGAAGTTCTCCAGGTCTGCCCCTCTGGCCCAGCTGGGACAGGTGCCTGGCTCCACAGCCTCTTTGCTGTGACTTTACAGGAAACAGGTGCTCATGCCAATCAGCAGACAGCGCCTGGTGCAGGGTGTAGAGATGAGATCAAAAGTTGTTGGTGTGTGTGCAGGTTTACATGTCTGTGCGTGGGGGTGTGTGCATGTTTGTATGTGCGGGTGGATGCTGGGGTGCTGAGTGAGCATCAGTTCTGGCCCAAATGCTGAAATGATTGCCTTCAAGAGCCTCATTTTCATTCCCGGAGGCTCTCCCCTCCCATGATCCAAAACACTATAGATACCATAGCTCTTATCAGTGAGAGCTGTTTTTTCTAACCTTTTCCTGTCTCTGACCTCATCTGCTCCCCCAACCTTTCTATGAAGTAGATAGAGAAGCTGTTATTGAACTTTTTTTTTTTTTTTTAATCTGAGACTGAATTTCACTCTTGTTGCCCAGGCTGGAGTACAATGGCACGATGTCAGCTCACCGCAACCTCCTCCTCCCAGTTTCAAGTGGTTCTCCTGCCTCAGCCTCCCAAGTAACTGGGATTACAGGCTTGCGCCACCATGCCTAGCTAATTTTTTTAGTAGAGATAAGTTCTCTCCATGTTGGTCAGGCTGGTCTCGAACTCCTGACCTCAGGTGATCCACCTTGGCCTGGGATTACAGACGTAAGCCACTGAACCCGACCTTTTGGACTCATTTTTTAGATTAAAAAACATTCTATGTGTCAGACACCAGCGGCCCAGTAGAAAAAGCCAGAGGTGCTGGCGACTCCTAAGGTGGTACTCCCTGCAGTGGCACCTCAGGTCCTGGGTGAGTGTCTGCACCTGTGACCATCAGGATGAGCTGGGGCCCCGGGTGCTTCTGTGGTCAGGCTGGGACAGTGAAAGGCAGGTTTGAGCTGCTGAAGAGGGAGCCCTTGCGTCCAGGGCTCTCAAGAGGCGAAGGCCCACCTGGCAGTGTCCTGGGGCAGGAGCATGGGAGCCTGTGTCATGTGCGGAGACAGCAGTGATGGGGGAGATTTGGGGGGCAGTGAGGGGGAGGCTTCCTCCGTGGTGGAAGCCCTTGGAGTTGCCAGATGGCTGGTCAATGCTGATGCCAATATGGAAATGGGGTGCTGTTGTTTGTGGGGTGACTGGACCCTGCATGGAGAAGTGAATTCAGTTTTGGCTTTCTCAGCTGTTGGTTGAAGCCTGTGGCTCCTGATTAAGTCTTCCTG
Organism: Trachypithecus francoisi; assembly: GCF_009764315.1. Taxonomy (NCBI): domain Eukaryota; kingdom Metazoa; phylum Chordata; class Mammalia; order Primates; family Cercopithecidae; genus Trachypithecus; species Trachypithecus francoisi. Next base: position 11,378,026 of record NW_022681468.1, read on the forward strand.
CAAGCTTGAGGACTTTGTTCTCACTCACAGGGAGCCTGGTCAGCTCTTAGGCAGGAGACCTGTGGTGTACCCTGGAGGGGATTCCTGCCTCTATAAATAAGCTGGTCATGGGGAGGACTGAGGGGTAGGTGGGGAGGGGCTAGGCAGACCCCTATGGCCCCTTTGATCTTGTATTCAGAAGGTATGAGCATGCATTTATAAGGTATGAGGAGCTATAACATCCACCAGATTCTATGGATGGAGCTTTTGTGGATCCAGAGGGTGCCATGTTCTTCCTAAGCCTGAGAGGCTCCTGAGAGGGGCAAACTTTTCCATTGACCTTGGCCAGAGATTTAACCACCCAATCCTAAGCTCCTCATCAGCAAGGTGGGATGCAGTCCCAGGCGTCGACCTCCTGGGTGTCCCCAGCCCTCCAGCCCCAGACAAAGGGGGAGGATTCTAGCCTTATCTCAAGGCGGGTGGCGACTCCACATACCCAGCAGCCCGCAGGGATCCTTGATGGTCTCAGCCTCCCAGTCCCTGCTCTGAACGTTGATGAAGACCCCCCCTGGGTAAAAGGTCTCTCTCAGGGCAGTCCGCTGACTCCAGCAACAAATCTGTCCTGGTGCCTTCCTAGGGATCCAGGCCTGGCTTCGGGGTGGGATTGGTCTCTAGGTTCAGATTAGTGCCCTTACTTTTACCTATGAGAGCCCATTGCCACTGCTTGGTGTGCTAGGAACAGGCCACTGCTCCAACAAGGAAAACACATTTTTGACGTCCAACATGTTAAGTAGCACAGCCTCTAGGGTTGATGGGGACAGAGCCACAGAAGCACCATGGGGTCCTTCCTGAACTGGAGCCTTTGTGACCACCTGATGGAGGGAGATTCTTGACTAGGGCCAAGGCTAAGCCCAGAGGGGAGCAATGGCACATTGTCACCCCACAGCGTTTGCAAGTGAAGTGTAGACAGGGCAGGCTGGCTGCGGGGAGGGGCTTGCTTGTTTGTTTTTAATCCTGATTTAGTTTTCCCAAAGGCAGGCACATGGAAGCATCTTCACCCCCCGCTGCTTCCCGTGGTGGCCCTCACAGAAGGCGCGTCTGTCTGGCATCTTGGCCATGAACCAGAGCTGCTTGTGATGAATCAGAGCTGCTCGTGCAGCCCTTTGCAGAGGCATAAATCCACACCACCCTTGTTAATTGGTTGGGTTTTGACATTCCTGACAGCTCTGCCCGCCGCAGATAGTGTAATTGCTGGGTCTAATGAGAAGGTTGAGCACCTTCCCGTTTGTCACCCTGTCATTCTCCAGCACGGCTGGATTCTGCCCTGTTACTGTTATGCCTGGCGCAGGTCTCAGCTGGATCCCTGCGCCTCCTGCCAAGGTCCCCTCTGAGCACCTGCTCCCCATCACACAGACTTTTATTTACCCTGGACTTCTCTGGGTGCCAGCACCTCATCCTTCACACCCTGGGAGCTGCGGCCGGCACTTCCATGGGAGAGTTCACTCCTAGCTGCATCTATCATCATCGGCGCGGCCAGGGGCCCAGCATTCAGCCTCTGCCTGTTACTCCTGACCCACTTTGTTTCATGAATGAGCCTTTCCTGTGGATGGAGGAGGCTCCAGGAGAGTTTTGACGGATTTAAATAACCCTGCAGGAAGGGGAAGCCAGCAGGGGAGCTTGCCGAGGCCCTGGAGCCATCCTTAGGGCTGCAGGCGGAAAGCATGAAGGGCACCATCCTCCCTGCACTTGCTCCATTTTCAGATTCAAGCAGGGCCCATGTTTTGTAAGAATTTTGTCTTTCTTTATTCAAATTGTGAACTATTTCAATTACTGTAACTTTAAAATAGGCTTTTGACTGGGCGAGGTGGCTCACGCCTGTAATCCCAGCACTTTGGGAGGCTGAGGCGGGTGGATCACTTGAGGTCAGGAGTTCGAGACCAACCTAGCCAACATGGTGAAACCCCATCTCTTCTAAAAATACAAAAAAAAAAAAAAAGAAAAGAAAAGAAAAGAAAAAAAGAAAGAAAGAAAAGAAAAGAAATAAAAGAGAAAAAAAGCTAGGCATCATGGTGCACCCCTGTAATCCCAGCTACTTGGGAGGCTGAGGCATGAGAATCGCTTTAACCCAGGAGGCAGAGGTTACAGTGAGCCAAGACCAGGCCATTGTACTCCAGGTTAGGGGACAGAGCGAGTCTCTGTTTCAAAAAATAAGAAATAAAAATAGCTTTCTAAATAAGAATGTATGGTGCCTCCAATGTTATTTCTGTTTTTCACAATCCCAGTTGGAGTGCTCAACATTTGTTGTTGTTGTTGTTATTTTTTGAGACAGAATCTTGTTCTGTCAGGTGAGATAGGCTGGAGTGCAGTGGTGCAGTCACAGCTTACTGCAGCCTCTTACCTCCCGGGCTCAAGCGATCCTCCCGCCTCAACCTCCCAAGTAGCTGGGACTACAAGCGTGCTTCACAAACCCAGCTAATCTTTAAATTTTTTGTAGAGATGCCATATCACTATGTTTCCAAGGCTGGTCTCGAACTCCTGGGCTCAAGCGATCCTCCTGCCTCAACCTCCCAAAGTGCTGGGATTACAGACATGAACCACCATGCCCAGCCTTGAGAGAACTTCTCAGCTCTCTACTGAAGGGCTTGGTCCTAAGCCTGGGCTTCCCGTTTCTAAAATGGGGATATTTTCTCCTACTTGCAGTGGTGGTTGCAAGGTTTATATGAATTCATATTTCTAGATTTGGTGAGGAGCTTCCCAAAGAAGAGAAAGGCATATCTGAAAGAGCTAAGGGTGCATTTCAGATGCATTTGCTGGTTCACTCTACCCAGCTGAGAATGTCTGACTTAGCTTTGTGGATGGTCAGAACCCTCCTGGACAGGGCCTGGCTCCATGGTGAAGAGCTGAGGTCAGCCAGCTATGGTTCATGCACCACATCCAACCCATTCCTAGCTTCAGCCTCAGCCTCCCGAGTAACTGAGACTACAGGTGCACACCACCACACCCAACTAATGTTTTTATTTATTTTTTGTAAAAATGAGGTCTGACTGTGTTGCCTAGGCTAGTCTTGAACTCCTGGGCTCAAGGAATCCTCCTGCCTCAACCTCCCAAAATGCTGGGATTATAAGCATGAGCTAGAATGGCATTTATATTTTCAAACGGTTGGGAAAAATGAAAAGCCAAATATTTCTTGATGTGTGAAAATGACATGAAAAACATTTCAGTGTTCATAATTAAAGTTTTATTGGAATGCGGCCATTCTTTTCACGTTATCTGCAGCTGCTCATGTGCTACAACAAAAGTTGCATGACGGCGGTGGAGGAGCTCCATATGGCAGGTCAAGCTAAAAGCATTTCCTGGGTGGCCCTTGACAGAAACAGTCAATGATTTTGGAGTCTGACACTTGCTGTTGGAATCTTTTCTGTAAGACCAAGAGAGTTCTGTGACATCCCAACTCCAGTCTGAACATTTGCAGATTAGGAGGGTTTTGCGATTGTTTGAGTATTAAATAAGATAATGCTTTGAAGTTTCATGCACACCTAGCATAGGTGCTTATTGAATGAGTCTCCTTTTTCCCTTTTCTTGGCTCTCTTTGGAAACTTCCCTCCGATGGCAAACACTCCAGATTTGTGCTTCCTGCCATTCAGGAAGCGTTCACAGAGCCTGCCCTGAGCTAGACCCTGGGAGATGAAATAACAGGGGTAGCCTTTTTTCTAGGGACCCCCTGGATCCCCCAGTGGGTGACGATGCCATGGACAACTGCTGTGCTGGAGTTGCATCCCAGTGGTTTGGGAACGCAGAAGGAAGGCCATTAATTCAGCTTGGGGCAATGGGCACAGCCTCAGAGTGAGAAGGGAGCCTGGGGTTAGTATGGCAGGTGGGCACCCGCTGGGGGTGTCAGAAGAGCTTGGAGAAGGCAGGAGACGATCAGCAATGCCTCGAGGTTGTTAAGCACTTATCAGTTGCCAGTCTCTGTTTTGGGGGCTGTGTGAGCTCTGGCCTATTTCATCTCACTTTCTCCCAATGAGGCAGGTGTTATTAACCATACCATATGGATGAGGGGACTTGGGCACAGAAGGGTTAATTAGGTACCTAAGGGGGGCCAAGGTTCAAGCCATAGGCAGTGGGATCCCAACCCCAGGGTCTTGACTGCTGGACCACAGAGCTACATCATGGGGACCTGTCCTTGAAATGATAGGCTACCAGGATTGGACTTGGGCCTGGGGCCAGTGGGGAGCCATGAAGGAATATGGGGAGACAGCACTGTGATCAGGGCGTGTTTTGAAAAACTTAGTCTCTAGGAGTACAGTCTGGCTCATAGCAGGGACACCATCATTTTTCCAAATGTCAGCCACCCTCAGGACATCATCTTGCCTCTGTGTTGTTAAGACCTTTGGTGGGACTGGCTGAAAATAGAGATGACTCCAACCCATGCAACACATATTGCCATATTCATGGGGAAGTGGGGCAACTTGCCATTGATTTGCACACCCTGTGGACACTGTTGTGTAATGGAGCTAGAAATACTGGTTTCTAGCATTCAACCCAGCTCAGATTGAATCTTGGCGCTTCCTAGCTGGGTGCCCTTGGGCAAATCGCTTTCTCTCTCTGTATCTTGGTATCCTCATCTGTCAAACTGGGATTGTAATGGTACCACCTTATGGAGTGGTCAGAAGAGTTCACTGAGCTCGTGTATGTCAAGCTCTTAGAGCAACGCCCAGCACCTTGATGAGCGCTCAGAACGATAGTGTGATGTAGTAGTAGTCAAGCTCTTAGAGCAACGCCCAGCACCTTGATGAGTGCTCAGAACGATCGTGTGATGTAGTAGTAGTCAAGCTCTTAGAGCAACGCCCAGCACCTTGATGAGTGCTCAGAACGATAGTGTGATGTAGTAGTAGTCAAGCTCTTAGAGCAACGCCCAGCACCTTGATGAGTGCTCAGAACGATAGTGTGATGTAGTAGTAGTAGTGCTAATGTTGCTGCTGCCGCACCTCAGTCTTGAATGTCATTCCTAGGATGTGGCAAACAAGAAAGCCAGCTGCATAGTGACAGGGCCCAGTGTCAACATGCTCTGGTCTCCAAAGCCAAGTCTCTTGGCATATTGCTTGTAAGGCAGAACAGAGTATCTGAGAGCTCTTTGTATCTAGAGAAAGGGCTGGGGGTTGGTTGCACCTCCTGCTAACACACACAATCACACACACACACACACACACACACACACACAGGCAGGCTACGGGTTTTCTGGCCTTTGGGCTATCTGGGCTGGGGACCCTCATGGCTGGTGATTCTCCTCCTCCCGCAGGACCGGGTAGATCTGCTGGAACGGGTGGCCCGGGAGCATGAGGAGTACCAGGCAGGCGTGGACGAGTTCCAACTGTGGCTGAAGGCGGTGGTGGAGAAGGTGAATGGCTGCCTCGGGCGGAAATGCAAGCTGCCCATCACACAGCGCCTCTCCACACTGCAGGTAATCCCCAGCTGTGTCTCAACCAGAGGGACCCTAGGGACACTCACAGAGGGCGGATTCTATGGCATAGTTTCTTTAATAGGACAGTGCTCGGTGCCACAGAACACATAAGTACCTACAGACCCCCATGAAGAGAAGCATGGAATCTAGTCTAAACGCTTGGGTCCTCAGAGGCTTTATGGAAATCCCTGGCCAGCAGAGCATTTGGAAAACCAGGACCACAGAAGCACGGTCTAGGCCAGTGGTCTTAAATGGGGGGCATTTGGCAGTATCTAGAGACTCCTTGTCCCGAGGAAAATCTTCGGCAATGTCCTAAGACAGCAGAGGGGGTGGATGCTGCTGCTGCATCCAGGTGGCGACCGGGGTGCTGCAAAACCACCGTACAGTGCACAGGACAGCCCACACAGCACAGAGCGATCAGCCCACGTGGCAATGGTGCCAAGGGAGAAGAACCGTGGTGCAGGCACCAGGTCTGCCTTTGGGAGAAGTGGGCTCCCCACTTTTCACCTGCTGTGTGGCTTCCAGTGAGCCCCTGACTCCCTCCATAAAGTCAGTGGGTAGAATGTCTTTAACAATTCAAGAAGCACTTGATAAATTTTGCCACAACTGTGCAGTACCTGAACTATTTCTTTAATATTTGTATTTAAATGGACTCTTTTTTTTTTAAACTGATGATTATTTATTTAGAAAGAAAACATATCACTGTCATAAATGGAAAAGATGGTGCCAATTCCAAATAGGTAGATAACCACACAAATAAATACAATGAAACCGAACGGAGCCATTTGGTTCTATTTGGCTCCACACTGTTTCCAGCTGAAGGCGTGGAAAGGAAGATAAACGAATGTCAGAAAGTGTTCAAGACAGAAGCACCCAACAGAGACTTTTTTCTTGACTTAATCAAATGGCTTGAAAAAGACTTATGGGGAAGGAATTAGGTTCTCAGATGGTGAGTCCATGCTGCTTAAGGCAGACAGTCCAGCCCTTGGGAAGGCCCCTCTGGCTCTAACATGGGACTCCAGGAATCAGTGTTTTGCAGGGCAGTCCTAGGTCTGCTCTGGAAGATGCACCAACTGTTTTCTTTTTCCCTGCCTGTTTTTCCCTCACTCCCTCTACCCTCTTCAGGACATTGCCAAAGATTTTCCCAGGGGCGAGCAGTCTCTGGAGAGGCTGGAGGAGCAGTCTGTGGGCGTCATTCGGAACACCTCTCCTTTGGGTGCAGAGAAGATCACCGGAGAACTGGAAGAGATGAGGAAAGTTCTGGAGAAGCTACGCGCCCTCTGGGAGGAGGAGGAGGAGCGGCTGCGGGGCCTGCTCCAGTCCAGGGGAGCCTTTGAGCAGCAGATTAAGCAGCTGGAGGCTGAGCTCAGCGAGTTCAGGATGGTCCTGCAGAGGCTGGCCCAGGAGGGCCTGCAGCCTGCGGTGAAGGCGGGGACCGAGGATGAGCTGGTGGCCCACTGGAGACGCTACTCGGTAAGTGTGTTTGGCCGAGTCATGGAGCCCGGGTTGCTGTCTGTGCCCCAGGGTCCTGGCACTCAGACCTCCTCTGTGATGGAGAATCGGGATGAGCCCTGAACACACTCACTCCGCTTCTCCAGGATTCTTGATATCTCAGCTCCCTGAGCGGGGAGTAGACAAGTTGGATGTTTATCCCCATTTTCTGGAGGAGAAAGCTGGGGCCTGCAGAGATTTTTTTTCCCCCCAGCATCCCTAGAGTCACATGGTGGGTCTGTGAAGAAATAACAGCAGAAGTGGATTGGGCAGCCAGGGCTGGGCCTCAAAGCTAGTCTCTTGCCCAGTGGTGGGATAAGATGTGGGCTTCCTCTGCGTGGAACAGGGAATATTGGATCAGAAGGGGAAACTCTTAGTGTGGAGATGATGGGGAACAAACATGGGCCTCTAGAAGGCCAAGCAGCCCGGGGGGGTGCTTCCCAGACCAGACACGACATCCCATCAGAGGCTCCCCACCCCTCCCCGCAGGTATATGAGCCGAAGCTTGACTTGTGGATAAAGAGAGTTTTAAAATAATAAGCAACGGTCCTCCCCACCTCTGTCTGTATATATTGTTAACTCAGGATCACGACTCCATGAGAGGAGATATCTCCAAGGGAAGTCATCCCAGGTCTTACCTGCACTCTGCCACCTTTGTTATATTTCTCCTCTTCCTTCTAATCTCTGCCCATACGCAACAATATTTTTTGTAGGGAGAAACAAAGGGCACGTATTCTTCAGGACTGTCTTCTCGTTCGATCTTGTAACAGAACAGGTTACCCTGCAGTGATCACCTTCCTGCAAAGGGAACTGTCCCCCCTCTTTAGGACTGTGTGCCTCAATGCTCATTGGAGGTGGTATGGCACAGTGGTGAGGGATGGGGACTTTGGGGCCAGACTAACTGGGTTTAAGTCCTAGTTTCACTCCTTGCTAACTGAGTGGCTTTGGGAAAATTACTTTAACTTCTGTTATGTGTGAAATGAAGCACTGAGAGGCTAGGAGACTTGCCCGTGGTTATATATCCAATAGGTGGAGATAGGGATTTTAACTTGAACCCAGGTAATCTGACTAAAGGTCATATGCTTCCAACCACTGGGCCAGCTCAGGCTCCCAGTTCTAGAAAATTAACATAGCAAGAGGAACAGACCAGGAATCCAGACATCAGTGGATCTGTCCCCTCCGGGACTGCAACCCTGGGATGCTCCCGAGAGAGCAGAGGGCTGGGTATGACTTGCGTTATCCCTCTGCTGACCAGAACAGGACCCTTGTCTGTTTCAGGAAGACTGTTTTCATCGAACGTTGAAGTCAGGGTGGATTTGTGGCTTATCCAGTGTCAGGTCAGGAAATGCAACTACCTGGCAGGGTCCACCCTCCTGAGCCTCCCAAGGAATCAGCAAACTAAACCTGATAACAGTATAGGTCCCAGCACGGCATGTCAGAGCTGGAAGGGATGCAGTCTTATTTTTACAAGGAGCGAACTGAGCCTAGAAAAAGGTCATGCTTAGCCAGGCCACCCAGCCATGGGGCAGCGTCCTTCCCAGGAATGAGGGTCCTGGGTGTTCCTGTACTGCCTCAAGTTGATGATGGGCCTTCCAGTGGCCTGGACAGGCCTCTCTCCAGGGGCAGCCCCTCTGCACCCTTGCCCTTCTTTGGCTGAATTCCTGCTGGCCAGCCAGCTTTCCTGACCACTGATATGCCGGGCTGCTTCATGAATGATTTTCAACCTGCCAGTTCCCACAAACCAACTGTGTCTGGTCTGTGAAAACTTTCATAGACGTCATGACATTTGCTAACTAATTGAATAGCGATAGGAATATTTTTGAGAATGAACAGGGCTGGCTGGTCAGCTTCTGTGTCCTTCTGCCTACATAGTGGCAGCCACTATGCCCGTATTGCCCCAGCCACTGCCTAAAATCCTTCCCTCTATTTGTGCTTTCTCCCTTGAGCTTAATCCTCTAAACCCTGTTCATCCGTGGGTCACCCCAGGCTAAGCCTAATTGGAGCTGCCCCTGGTTCCTCGTGAATGAAGGATTGAGCAGAGGTCGGTATAGTCAAGAAGGGCAGAAGCACGAGGCTGCCTCCTGGGATTGAGGGAGCTGGGGATGGGGAGGGACCAATGTACCCCTGCTCTGTACCAAGTGCCTTGTCAGTATCACCCGACCCATGTGGTTGGTGAAAGTGACCCCATTTATCGATGAGGAAATAGCCCAAAGTGCACAGCTAGGAAAAGACAGAGGTGGGTCTCCAGGCCAGCTCTGTGTTGTGGCAAAGCCCATGCACTTTCCACTACCCCACCTTGCCTCCTACTGAGCAGGGCCAAGCAAGGGACCGGGAGTCCTGCAGATCAAGGTCAAACGCAGAACTTCCCAGGACAGCAGGGAAAGGCTGTGTCTGGAGTGTCTGCACACATTGAAGTGAAGCAACTTAGGAATAGTCCATGCAAATATCTTCTAGGCCTGCCGAGAATAATAACCGGGTTCACAAGCACCTTTAGAGGCATGAAGAGGCCCTGCTCTGATGTCGGGTCCACCATCTGCAGACTCTGCAACCATCAGAGAGCTCTTAGCCCAAGTTTCCTTGTTAATAACATTGGGACACAGAGACTAGCCTTTCAGGACTGTTGCGAGGCTTAAACGAATGGGACACCCAGGGCGCTCAGCCTGGCATTAGTTATTTGTACCATTAGGTGCTAGTGTTTGCCATGGCAATGCTGGGAGGTAGGGGATAAAAAAGAGCAGAACTGTAGCCCAGCAACAGACAGGAAAGGCTGAGTTCCGGGTCATGGAGCTGGAGATGGGAGGGCAGGGACTGAGCTCAAGAGTGGGACCCAAGTTCCTGCCCCCGGTGACAGTTTCTGCCCAGCCTGGCCCACCCCCACTGGCCACGCTCACCCCCCTTCACACACACACTTATCCTGTTGAGGAGCCTCATCCTCCTGCTGTGATATCGTCATGTGCTGCAGGCAACACGGGCGGCGCTGGCCTCAGAGGAGCCCCGTGTGGACCGGCTGCAAGCCCAGCTGAAGGAGCTCATCATCTTCCCCCATGACCTGAAGCCACTCTCTGACAGTGTCGTCACTGCCATCCAGGAGTATCGGAGGTATCTGGGAAGGCTGAGGGTGGTGGGACTCAGGGTGTGCTGGAACCCACATTTCCCCATCTCCAGAAGGCAGGCTTGCTTTCTCCTGCAACATAGTAACTTCTAAATCATTCTTTGCACCTCTCAATGACTGACTTTTGCAGGTTCTCTCTTGGCTCAGACACTGTCCCCTTTGACTGCTTTGCATTTGCTCCCAGAAAGAGGCCTGAACTTTGCATTTATCCAGGCTAGTGGCTGAGCCACCCATCCTGTCATGACTCTTTATGCAGGTTAGCACTGGGGAGGGGTGATGGTCCAAAGGGAGGACTTTTCAATAGACCGACTCCATTCCCCTGCCCTCGGATGCTGACTTCAACATCCGAGCTGTCTCCAGACCAGCCTCCACCTGCCCCCTCAGCCCCTGGGCTCAGGCACAGCAGGACCTTCCAGCTTCCTAGTTTAGCAAAAGCAGCAGCCCTGTATCCTCCCTGTGCGGAACTGAGCCAAGTGTTGATTTGAAATCTGTTACCTGTCTTCACTGCATGAGCCTCCAAGGTGTTCTGAACATGGTACAACTGTCCACACAGCTGTCGCACGTCTCCTACCTCTGCCTGGTGCAAGGAGCTCTTTCAGAATGAACGAAGGGAGCTCCTTCTTTGCCGTGTGTCTCTCATCCCACAGCATGCTCAGGCCCACATCTATAAAACTGGGGCAGTGGCCTGGATCCCCCATGGCATGCTAAAGTAGCGGTAGGACTGGGGTTGGGGGGTTGAATTTCCTGTGCATGAAGCAGGCAGGGAAACAGAGTGGCCAAGGGTCTTCCTCTCTCTCTGGTTTCTCTCACTGAGGTTTCAGGTACTGGTTTCCTATGACTTGGTGCTGGACATTATGTTTGAAAAATTATTTGTAGAAATTAAATGGGCCTAGAATAACATTATCTTACTCAAGAAAGGGTTTTGTTTGCTTCTGCCAGATGCCTGGGGGCAGGCAGGACTAGTCTAGGGTCTCCATAATTTATCTTCAAGGCTTGTATTCCCTGGTCATGCAGCTGGGCTATCTGTCTGTTGTACTGGCTTGCTTGCAGTGCATTTTTTATCCTGAGGGCATGGACCTTTGCGATCCCAGCTTCATGTGAGGTGCTGTTTTCAGAATCTGCCCATTTTTGATAGACTCTTATCCTGAGAGGCTGCCAAAACCCTAACTCAGTTTTGCAGCTATTTCTTCCAGATTGGTAAGTGCCCTCAGGGTCAAAGTAGCTTTGGATGTTGGACTCACATTTTTATTACTTGTTTTTTAAAACTTTGATCAAGCAATTTTTTTTTTTTTTTTTGAAGCGGAGTCTCGCTGTTTCCCAGGCTGGAGTCCAGTGACCGGATCTCGGCTCACTGCAAGCTCCGCCTCCTGGGTTTACGCCATTCTCCTGCCTCAGCCTCCCGAGTAGCTGGGACTACAGGCGCCGCCACCACGCCCGGCTGGGTTTTTTTGTATTTTTTAGTAGAGACGGGGTTTCACCATGTTAGCCAGGATGGTCTCGATCTCCTGACCTCGTGATCCGCCCGTCTCGGCCTCCCAAAGTGCTGGGATTACAGGTTTGAGCCACCGCGCCCGGCTCAAGCAATTTTTTTGTTTGCCTTTTGTTTTTGTACTCAGTGGGAGGGCCAGTCTGAATTAATTATTCTTCTGTTACTGGAAGAATAACGTCTCCATGTGTCATCTCATCTAACACTTAACATGATTATATGTGAGGGACACTGTGTTGCCTATTTCATAGGTGAGAAAACTGAGGCTTATTAATATTGAACCACTTGGCTGGGCGCGGTGGCTCAAGCCTGTAATCCCAGCACTTTGGGAGGCCGAGACGGGCGGATCACGAGGTCAGGAGATCGAGACCATCCTGGCTAATACGGTGAAACCCCGTCTCTACTAAAAAATACAAAAAACTAGCCGGGCGACGAGGCGGGCGCCTGTAGTCCCAGCTACTCGGGAGGCTGAGACAGGAGAATGGCCTGAACCCGGGAGGCGGAGCTTGCAGTGAGCTGAGAGCTGGCCACTGCACTCCAGCCTGGGCGGCAGAGCAAGACTCCGTCTCAAAAAAAAATATTGAACCACTTAAGGTCACATAGCTGGCCTGTCTGGCTCCAAACTCCCAGCTCTTTATACCTACTATAGAATCAGAGAACACTCATGCCTCTTATTTATTTACATATTTACTTTGGAGACAGGTGTTGCTCTGTCACCTAGGTTGGAGTACAGTGGTGCAATCACAGCTCACTGCAACCTCGAATTCCTGGGCTCAAGCAATCCTCCTACCTCAGCCTCCTGAGTAGCTAGGACTACAGGCATGCACCATGATGCCTGGCTAATTTTTAATTTTTTTTTTGTAGAGATGGGGTCTTGCTATGTTGCTCAGGCTAGTCTCATATTCCTGGCCTCAAGTGATCCTCCTGCTTTGGCCTCCCAAAGTGCTGGGACTACAGGTGTGAGCCACCGTATCTTGCCCATGAATGTAAATTATACAAGAGCCTACAGGTCCCAAGGAGCTCCGGTGTCTGTCCTCAGGAAGACCCCAGGCCTGCTGCTGATGCCTTTTCATAGTAATATTAACCAGAGTCCCTTCCAGCTACATCTTGTGTCTACTGCTGCAGACACTCCCAGCAACTGAGATAGGAGAAGGCCCACCCTGGGAGCAGTGCACCCTGGGCCTCTTGAGGGTCTTGGTGGAGGCCTCATCCCTGGACTGAACCCACTCTCTCTCTTCCCTCGTTTTCTCCCTCCATGCTCCTTGCAGCCTGAAGGGGAAGAGTGCCAGGCTGCGCAATGCCGCGGGGGTGGAGCTGTGGCAGCATTTCCAGCAGCCTCTGCAGGATCTGCAGCTGTGGAGGGCCCTGGCCCAGCGGCTCTTGGAGGTCACTGCCAGCCTGCAGGACCTGCCTTCCCTTCACACCTTCCTACCCCAGATCGAGGTAACCATGGTCCTGCCAACTGGGTGTGGCTGGGGTGGGCCACTGGCGGGGCATGGAGTTTCAGCCTCTCTCCCAGGGCAAGGCCCACTGCTGGGTCCTCCGGATATCTGGGGAGAGCTCACTGCGGCCGGTCTGCTGAGTCCTGGTGCACAGGGAGTGTCCATGCTTGCTTGTTACAGTGACAAAGGTCAGCTCGGCTCCGGGTTAACCCGGGGCTCCGTAGGGACGCTCCCCACCCGCAAGCACCTCCCAGGTGGAGGCATCAGCAGTCCTGAGAGAGCAGCGTTTCAGGCCATTGACTTTACTGCAGCTGCAAGCGGCAGGAAACCTGACCCGACCTGCGGTATCTTAAAACAGCGACATTCAGGCAGTCCAGGGTGCCAGGCCATAGCTCAGTGGTGTCACCAGGACCAAGCCCTTTGTAGGTCTAAGCCAGGTCTCCCTTCATGGCCCCAGCATGACTGCTCTGGCTCCAAACATACATCTCCCATGAATAACAAATGGCTCCGGATGGAGCCGCGGGTGCATGGGGCTCTCTCCACTTCCACTTCCGCCTTTCAAATCCTCCCGACTCCTGCACACTCCCCTTACATCTCATTGGCTGGTCAAGGTCATATGATTATTCCTGGCCCAATCACTGGCAAGGATGATGGGATTACCGTAACTGGTTTATACCAATTAGACTCAGTGCCCCGGAACTAAGCACTTTGCCTCCCAAAATTCTGGTTGTTTGGGAAGAGAGAAGGAGGAATGACGGTGGGATGAGCAGAAGACAGCATCTGCCATGATGTCCACCATTACGGTGCCCCCAGTATGCCTGTACGTACTGTCTCTGACATCATTGAACTCTGAAGTGCATAAAATGATTTTGTGTCTAGAGATTGTTAGACACAAAGAGTGGGAAAAGGCTCAAACGTGTGTGAAATGTATAATCATTCTGATTATAAAAGGCACACCTACTTGGAGAGTGTAAAGGTATGTGAAGAAGAAAACGAAAAGCACCCATTATCCCACAAGCCATAGGGATGAACATGTTGGGGCAATTTCTCCATTGCTTTTTCTGCCACCTTGGTATTACTGGGGAGAACCAATAACCAGGATTGGCCCCTGCTCACCCTTGGGTGCACTACTTGGCCATGTGCCTGCATTTTGAAATGTCTACCCTTGTGATTTTCCGCTTGGGGCTTATGTTGGGCCAATAATTTGTTTTCTTTCTTCATGGCTTTTTTTTTTTTTTTTTTTTTTTTTTGGAGACGAAGTCTTGCTCTATCATCCAGGCTGGAGGGCAGTGGCGCGATCTCGGCTCACTGCAACCTCTGCCTCCCAGGTTCAAGAGATTCTCCTGCCTCAGCCTCCCAAGTACAGGATGCACCACCACGCCTGGCTAATTTTTTGTACTTTTAGTAGACTCAGGGTTTTATCATCATGTTGGCCAGGCTGGTCTCGAGCTCCTGACCTCAAGTGAGCTGCCCACCCCAGCCTCCCAAAATGCTAGAATTACAGACATGAGCCACTGTGCCAGACCTCTCTTAATAGTTTTTAAGCTGCAGGGCATGGCCTTTCTTTCCAAGGGTCCAGGGGGCCTCTTCTTCCAGCCCCATGCTCCAAAGGATGATGGGACATCTTTTCTAGGTGCTCCTCAGGGCATCCTGGAGTGAATTTCATATGTGCCACAAACCTCAATTTTAGATCAGAAGATCCCAAATCTGTCCTTTATATCTGATTAAATCCATTTAGATATTTTCATGAGATATGGTCACCAAGAGACAGAAGATTTAATTACAATGTTTATGTATTTGGGATCAAGTTCTATAATTGTATATTCTGATATTCTCACTCCACACATTTGAGCTTTTGTTCTCAGCATCATTTAAAATCATTCAAATAAAAGTGATCATTTTCAATGGCTGGATAATACTCTATTTTGGAGTGTGCCATAATTTAATGTTGCCACCATTAGAGGCTTAGGTTCTTTCTGATTTTTTATTGTCGTAATTCACATACTTTGAATATCTATGCACTGTAGTTTTATTTCCATTTCTACCATGATCTTCCTTGTTTTGCAGATGAGGGATCAGAGCCAGGGAACCTATTTGACAAAAGAGGAAACTGAGGCTCAGAACTGCCCCTAGCTTCCCAACCAGTACATAATCCAGACTCATCATCTCAACTCCCCAGCCTAAACTCTTAACTCCCATAATATTGTGTCTGAGCTTGGTGAAAAGGGGGTAAAGGTGACTCCCCTACAGTCATAATCCAGACTCATGATCTCAACTCTCCAGCCTAAACTCTTAACTCCCATAATATTGTGTCTGAGCTTGGTGAAAAGGGGGTAAAGGTGACTCCCCTACAGTCATAATCCAGACTCATGATCTCAACTCTCCAGCCTAAACTCTTAACTCCCATAATATTGTGCCTGAGCTTGGTGAAAAGGGGGTAAAGGTGACTCCCCTACAGTCATAATCCAGACTCATGATCACAACTCTCCAGCCTAAACTCTTAACTCCCATAATATTGTGTCTGAGCTTGGTGAAAAGGGGGTAAAAGTGACTCCCCTACAGTGAGAGGCTTGACCTCTGTGTGGCTGAACACAAGCTAGATGCCCTGGTTTGCAGGTCATGCCAGTACAGCTGTATCAGCTGTGGCTACACTGCCTCTTCCAGAAACACCTACCCTTCAAGGCCTGTCATCAGTACTGCCTTCTCCAAAGTAGTACTCGATTTCCCCAACCAGGAGTGTCCACCTCCGCCTTGAACTCCCACGGCACTAGCTCCAGCTTTGCTTAAAGAATGACCACTTTCTGTCTTGTCTTGAAATGACTTACCTGGGTTGGAATCTTTGTTCTTTCTCTCCCAACTCTGTGCCTAGCTCAGTGATTTAAGTCTGAGAGTGGGTTCTCAGCAACATCATCAGGTATAAAATGAAAGAACTCTGGCCAAAGACAAAACCTCTGACTTCCAGAACCCCAGACTCTTGATTAGAAATGCAAGAGGTGCTTACCTGAAACAGCTGGAGAGGCAACAGGAGCCAGAGGCTTGGTTCAGGCTCTAAGAGTTGCAGGGCTTTTGGGGCAAGAAGAGTGAGTGTAGGCTGGGAATGGGGCCAGGGAAGGCTTCCTGGAGGAGGTAGGGTCTGGGCTGTACAGAGTTCAGGCCGTATGGCAGCCTGCTACCATTATAGGAGGCTTCTGAGCCCCCTTAGTTCTCCTCTTTGCCTGGCAAACTCCTGCACATCAGCAGTCTGCTGAGTATCACCTCCTCTGGGAAGCCTTCCTGAATTCTCTCTGATCATGCTCCTACAGGCCTGTAGCTCCCTTCAAAATGTCCAAAACACTGTTGCAGGTAGTGCTGGGGGTGCATCCACTGTTACTGGTGATGGGGGATCACTGAGTAGAGGATCGAGCTGGCTGGGTCTGGGTTCTGCTGCAATGTGGTGGGTCGGTGGTGGGGAGCCAACTAACTGGGAGGCAGCAGCCATTTAGGAGCTGTGTGGTCCAGGTGCCCAAGGCGGAGGGTGCACTGCAGTCAGGAGCAGAGGCCATGGAGAGGAGACAGACTACTGAGGCCTGTAGGAGGTGGATATTACTCAGGCTTGAGTATCAAGAAAGACAGATGTGGGAGGCGAGAGAGGAATCAAAGTTGACCCCAAAACTCAGGGCCTTGCCGGCGCATTCCTGCCAGCTCATTTTGTTTCTACTTGAGTTTGCTGCTTCCTCAGATACCTGCACAATGGTAAGCTTCCTAAGCAGTTGCAACCAGAACAGTTGTGCCCCTGGCTGTGTTTCTGAGCTGTGTCCTGCCCGGTCTGTGGTTCATAGAAGTCTTGTCTCCCACAGGCGGCCCTGATGGAAAGCTCCCGCCTGAAAGAGCCACTGACAATGCTGCAGCTGAAGAAAGACCTCCTGATTGGCGTCTTTGGCCAGGAGAGAGCCACGGCACTCCTGGAGCAGGTGGTGGGTTCCGTGAGGGACAGAGACCTGCTGCATAACAGCCTTCTCCAAAGGAAAAGCAAACTGCAGGTGTGCAGCACGTGGCGTCTGCTCAGGACTCGGCCTGGCCACAGGGCTGGAGCACCCGCTGGGGAGGCAGATGGCCCTATGTCCTAAACTCAGCTCTGCCACTTGCCACTGTGTGGCCCTGGGTGTATCCCTTTGTCCCAGACAATCTCAGGCTCCTCGTGTGTAAACTGGGTAGGATTCTTGCACGCTCCCTCTAACTGGCTTCCTAGCCACCACCTGTCTGCCTCCCAGCCCTGTCCCCAAACCCCCTGCAATCAAATTGAATCCAGTCCAGTCTTCTGCAGAGAGTGACTGGAGGGTCAAATAAGAAAATGGCGATAAAAGCCCTTGTAAAATTTAAACCACCCTGGAGCTGGAGGCTCATATTAGCAACACATTTCAAAATGACTACTCTACATCAATGACATGGCCTGGCACGTTGTGGACAGCTTATTCTTTTAGGTAGCAAATGTTTGCTGAGCGTCTAATGATAATGACAATAATAACTGTGATCTATGAGGCACTGGCTATGGGCCAGGGCGTTGCTAAGAGCTCCAGATCCTTGATCTTATCGAATCCATGTAAGAGCACTGTGAGGGAGGTACTGTTATTTTTCTTGTTTTACACACGAGGACACCGAAGCAGGATGGTCAAGAAGGTGGCTCATGGTCCATATGGGGTACAGCCAGGACCCTGTCCAGGTACAGCCAGGACCCAGTCCGTGATTTCAGCTCCCATGCATGTTCCTTCCATCTGCAGGGCCTGGTGCAGTTCTAGGAGCTGGGGGGATGAAGAAAGGAAGCCAAAGTCTTCACCCTCAAACACTCACAGCTTGCTGGTGGACACAAATAAATAGGCAATTACTGGAAGACATCGAAGTGCTGTTTTACAGCAAGGGTTGGCAGACTGTTTCTGTGAAGGGCCAGATAGTGAAGGTTTTAGAGTCTGCAGGGCAGGCCATCTCTGTCGCAGCTCGTCAGTGCCACCACTGCAGCATGGACACAGCTGTAAATGTATGGGCATGGCTGGGTTCCTATAAAACTTTATTTACAAAAACAGGCCTCCTGTGGGATTTGGTCAGTGGGTGGAGGGGTGTAGTTTGCCCCAGTTCTAGAAGGATGTGGCCAAAGTGTTCTGTGAGGACACTATGGTGACTCTAAGGAGAGGCACCCAACTCCATCAGGGCTCAGGGCAGGCTTCCTGGAGCGGGCGGTGCCTGGTGAGCGTGAGCTGGCCGAGACCAAGAGCAGCCTGGCTGCGCAGGTCAGGTCTCACAACACGGTGCCCATGAGGAACGCTCTTAAGGTGCACGCTGTCCTGTGTCTCTGCAGAGCCTGCTCGCTCAGCACAAAGACTTCGGAGCGGCTTTCGAGCCCCTGCAGAGGAAGCTCTTGGACCTCCAAGTCAGGGTCCAAGTTGAGAAGGAGCTTCAGAGGGACCTTCCTGGAAAACAGGCCCAGCTCTCAAGGTTACAGGTGAGGGGTCTGTGAGGCCTGAATCACTGCTGCCCAGGCGCTCACCTGCACCCAGCAGCAGCTTCTTCGTCTAGCAGTAAATGCAACAGCTGCCGTGAGCCAGAAATTTAGACCCTTGGTTGAGATCTGACCTTTCATCTCAACAGAACCTCTGCTTATTTATCTGATGGTTCCTGACCTCAAACAACTGAGTCTTGAGCTCAGCAAAATGACAAGCTGTCTTTTTGTTTACTCCTCAGTTCCAAAGTCTAACATTGGTATTTGTTTTTAGAATTGCTTTGCTAAGTATTCTTAATGAGTCCAGGTGTTCAGTTAAACCAACTTTGAGATTAAGAATAAATGTTCTGGCCGGGTGCGGTGGCTCAAGCCTATAATCCCAGCACTTTGGGAGGCTGAGACGGGCGGATCACGAGGTCAGGAGATCGCGACCATCCTGGCTAACACGGTGAAACCCCGTCTCTACTAAAAAAAAAAAATACAAAAATCTAGCCAGGCGAGGTGGCGGGCACCTGTAGTCCCAGCTACTCAGGAGGCTGAGGCAGGAGAATGGCATGAACCCGGGAGGCGGAGCTTGCAGTGAGCTGAGATCGCGCCACTGCACTCCAGCCCGAGCGACAGAGCGAGAGTCCGTCTCAAAAAAAAAAAAAAGAATAAATGTTCTGAAGCGTAGACTGTAAGTAGGTTGGCCGTTGATCATTGTTGGCTGGATAAGGAACTTGCTGGTTTTTAAAATGCATGTGATACAATTGTTCTCTTTTTAAAACCCAAGCACAACTCATACACAAATTGAGAGTGTTCTCTGGAAGACATTAAAAATAGTGCATTTTAGGCCAGGAGTGGTGGCTCATGCCTGTAATCCCAGCACTTTGGGAGGTGAGCAGATTGCCTGACTTTAGGAGTTTGAGACTAGCCTGGGCAACATGGCGACACCCTGTCTCTACTTAAAAAAAAAAAACAAAAAAGCAAAAAAATTTAGCCAGGCGTGGTGGCGGGAATCTGTAATCCCAGTTACTCGGGTGGCTGAGGCACTAGAATCGCTTGAACCCAGGAGGTGGAGGTCGCAGTGAGCCTACATTGTGCCACTGCACTCCAGCCTGCGTGACAGAAGAAGACTCTGTCTCCAAAAAGAAAGAAAAAAAATAGTGCATTTTGGGTTTTAAAACTAAAATTGGGCCGTGTTTCTTCATAATGAGAGGTGGTCGCCAACTATGAGTCCCGATGTGAGCTCGTCCCTGAAGATGCCATCTGGCCTGTAGCAGAGTTTATTTTCATGGTGTCCCAGAATATTTGTGTCTGATTTTTAAAATCTCTCCAGCCCTGAGAGTGGGCCCATCAGACCAGCCATGTGGTTGGTACTTCCGCTGGTATGAAAGAGCCCCACCGCCTTGGGGAAGTCACCCCTCCCAGGCTCTCCCACTCAGAGCCTCCGCCCTGATCAGCCACCCTGAGGGAGGGAAAGGTGGGAAGATGAGCCTACCTGTTCCCTTCTCTACTGCAGGGGCTGCAGGAAGAGGGGCTGGACCTGGGGGCACAGATGGAAGCTGCGAGGCCTCTGGTCCAGGAGAATCCCAACCACCAGCACAAAATGGACCAGCTTTCCTCCGACTTCCAGGCCTTGCAGAGGTCTCTGGAGGTAAGGGGCTGGCAGAAGGGCCTGTGTTTTGACAGAGAGCAGACCCCTGTCATCCAACACGCCTGGGGACTTTCTCCCCCTTTCCTGCCTTTGTTCCTTCTAACCTATCTTTTTTCTTTCTCCCTTTTTTCTTACCTTCCTCATTCATACAACAGATAATTATTGAGCACCTCCCATATGCCAGGCGGTGTTCTAGGTAGCCCTAAGGATGGAGGTAGCAGAGCATGACCGCCCAGGCCCCTGCTCTTCTGGGAGTTACACCCCAGTTGGGTAGATGGACAATTAATCATCAAGCAAACAAGTCAATGCACAATTACCTATCGAGATTAGGGCCATGAGGCAAAAGAAGAGAGCAGACTGCTGGAATCCTTAGGCAGCCCAGAGCACGGGCAGCCTTGGGTCCCCTGCAGCCTGCACTAGGCCTGGAGGCCACAGAGCTTTGTCGCCAGTGCCCTCTAGTGGCCACCTTGGCTCTTTCTAGGGTTCGCCCAGGATTCAGTCCCCTTCCTGCAGTGGGGATGGAACTCGAAGCTCCTTCAAAACTGCCCTGAGGACAAGTGGAAATGCAGACTCCAGGCTCCACTGTGACACTGATTCAGATGCAGTCCTCGGTCTGCCTTTGTAACAAGCCCTGAGGAGTAGAAAGCAGGGTCTCTGGCGCTCACACCTCAAGAAAAAACCCAGTGAGGCAGTGAGAGCTCTCCATGCTACCTGACTTTGCACACCCTATTTCATACCAAATATTCCTAACCTCCTCTTTACACTCCTGAAATTCATAGGAAATGTAAGTTACCCACCCAGGAAACAGAAAAGAGAAATCAAAGGAAATAATTATAATATAATATTGTCCTTCAATATGTAAGTACTCCCAGATGGCCACACTCAAGACATAAGGAGGGGTCAGAACGTGTCCTCCCTGCATGACAGCTGTCAATGTCGTGTCAAGTGGCACAGCCATCACGACCTTCAGTGATGTGGTTTTCTGAAATGTGAATAACGCTTGATAGAACTTTGATCAAAGCCAAGAGCAGTCTCCCGTCCACTTACACAAAGGGTGCAGCTCTAGAGAAGTCAGTACGTTTGTTAAAACTGCAAAACGTTCTTTGTGTTTGTGTGTTGATTGGAGTGAGAGTCTGAGCTCAGGTCATGACAATCAGGTTTTTTACTGCTGTGGATATTAGGAGGACATGAGAAAATCGTGTGGGATGTGGGCCAATTCTGCTTTGGTGGACTGTCCGCCCCAGGGTGGAATGCGAGCGCCCATCCCTCTCACTCCTCCTAGTGTCACCCTCACCACCTCTATCTCAACAACTGCAAACCCTCCCCACCGGTTTCCGGGAAATAAAGCACCACCTGTGGAGACCCGTTGGTCTAAGTGACGATTGATGTCTGGATGAATTCATTTAGTTACATTCAATAAACTAGCAGTGAGTAGTTTCAAGGTCGAGGCAGTAGAGAAATAGGACACACTGTCCTCACTCCTCAGGAGCCCATAGAAACCCACAAAAGCAGCAGAAGTCTCCTAATACCTCCATCCAAATGATGGGCTAGATTAGTCATTATAAGAAGCAGCATTAACTGAGGATCACTAGGTGTTGCAAACGATGATATTCCAACTCTTATTGATTGTTTCTATTCTTCTTTAAAGAGAAATTGCCCTTTTATTATTTTGGTACCCAGTGCTTGTTAATCTAATGTGTCCTTCCCTACAGCGAGGCAGTCTCTGCGTCCCCCTGGGGGGCAGGTATCCCATGTTGGAGATCACAGCTCTATGCACGGGAAGCCCTTGGAGGCGTCTGGTCTAATGTTGGCACACAGGGACCAGGAGGGGACAGTGGTAGGGACATCTCAGAGAAGTGGAGTTTTAGATAACTTCTCAGGCCCTCATTGATGGTTCACTGAGGACAGAGGCAGCAGTCTGCCCAGCCCCGGGTATGGGCCTGGTATCCAGCGGTCTCAGCCGGTGTCTGTGGAATGCAGAAGGCAGGGCCTATGGTAGCCCTGCAGAGAGTCATGACCTTATCCAGCTAACACAGCTGGAATGGGAATGGCAGGCCCTGGGGTCTGACTGGTTCATGGCGGGCTATGGAAAGAAGAAAGCTCCACGGGTCTCAGGCTGGGTGGCCAGGGGCATAGAGAATGGCTGCCCTTCTGGGGACAGTGTCCTCCTTTCCTGGGGACAGAGAGCTGAGCAATAGATTGGCCCAGGAAACAGTACTCAGGGAAAAAGAACAAAGAAAGACCGAATGCGAATATCTGAGTGTGCCGCTCGATGAATTTTTTAAAAATTAAATGCATCTGTGTTACCAGCAGACAGCTAAAGCACAGAATATTACCCGCCTCCCAAAGCCCCTGTGCCTGTGGTCACGCCCAGCTCACCATTCCCGACCCTCAAGGGGAGCTCTGACTTCAGGCTTCTCGCGACACAGCTTGGATTTGTCTGATGTTATCCTTCATTTCAATTGAATTGGACAGAATGTTTTCTTTTGTGCCTGGCCTTTAGCTCTCCACATGATGGTTGTAAATTCATCTACCGTATGGCATGTGGTTATAGACTGTTCATTCTTGCTGCCGTAAAACGTTCCATGATGTGAATATATACCACCGTGTATTTATTCATTCTGCTCTCGATGGGCACTTGGATCGTTTCCAGCTTGCGGCTGTCACATATATGCCCCTGGGTGAGGACATGTTCCCATTTCCGGGGCATGCACTGGAAATGGAATGGCTGGGCCATCAGCTACAGCCACATTCATTTTGGGTAGATTTTGACCCATGGTTTCCACAAGTGGTTGGGCCAATTTACACTTGGATCAGTGGTGGACAGGAGATCCGATTTCCCCCACCCACACCTAGACTTGGTCGTTTTCCTAAAAGTAAGACAGGCTTTAAACCAGAGTTGATCTTCCCAGGGTAAATTCCTTGTGCTGTGCGGAGGGAAGGGCCGGCCCAGCCTTTTGTGGTGCTACTTGGTGGGGAGCTCTGGGGTCCCCAGCAGGTGTGAGAGCCCTGCAGGGTGGAGGTGGTGCAGGGGTCTCCCCCTTGGACAGCACTCAGGGCACCCTGGGCTCCCCGGGCTACGCTGCAGGACCTTGTGGACAGGTGTCGGCAGAGCGTGGAGGAGCACTGCACCTTCAGCCACCAACTGCTGGAGCTGCGGCAGTGGATTGCCATGACCACGCAAAAGCTGGAGGCACACCGGGGAGAGGCTGGCCCGGGGGATGCTGAGTCCCAAGAGGCCGAGTTTGAGGTAAGGCGGTGGTTCCCTCACCCACTTCCCAAAGAAGCAGCCTTGACAGGCCAACGTTCCCACACCGAGGAGCAGAAACCTCCCTCCACCTTCACCGTGTATGTTTCTGTGTGTCTGTGTGTCCTTTAGAGGCTGGTGGCAGAATTCCCAGAGAAGGAGGCCCAGCTGTCCCTGGTGGAAGCGCAGGGCTGGCTGGTGATGGAGAAGTCTTCTCCAGAGGGTGCTGCCGTGGTACAGGAGGAGCTCAGGGAGCTGGCAGAGTCGTGGCGGGCCTTGAGGCTGCTGGAAGAAAGTCTGCTGAGGTGAGAGTGCCTCCTAGGCTCTGAGCCTTGTCTGGGACACCGCCTCTGCCCACTCAGGGGCACTCAGGTGCTTGTGGAGCAGATGGCCAGGGTGCTGCCCAGTGTGGAGCCAGGGGCCTTGGGCACCTTCACACTTGGCCCAGTTGGCTATTGGCTATTCTAGCAGGAGCAGGAGGAGCCAGGAACTGTCCCCATCTTAGGAGCTAGCCTCCAGTCCATACTGGTTTGAGCCTCAGTTTCCCCATCTGCATCAGTGGGCATATGCACCTTCATGACAGGTTACTGTGAGTTTAAAGTCAGAAACCGGATGTGAGCATGCCTCAGGACCATTCTGACAAACTTCAATGGGGGCACTGACTCGTCACCCGTGGTTCCCCAGTTCTATTACTTTTCCCATGTCCTGGTGGGTTCCCACCACATCTCTGCATTGACTGGGCTGAGTTTGTCTTCTCAGCCTCATCAGAAACTGGCACCTGCAGAGGATGGAAGTGGATTCAGGGAAGAAAATGGTTTTCACCAACAACATCCCGAAGTCAGGATTTCTCATCGACCCCATGGATCCTATTCCCAGGCATCGTCGACAGGTGAGTCTATCTAGCAGGGCTGTGGGAGAAGGGGCCAGGCCCTCAGGTCAAGAGATGGGTAGGGGTCTCCAGCACAGGCCCCTCCCTGTCTGGGGCAACATGCTCTGCTCTGAGGACTTGGCCACGTCCTGTCTTATTTGAGCCTGCCCCACCTGTGGCCCAAAGAGCAATTGATCCTGCTCCACAGTGGACCTCAGAGATCCCAGAGTCTGCAGAGCCAGGCTAGCAGCAGCTCCTGCAGGGAAGAGAGTGTCGGGGCTGAAAGCTTCCTGCTGGCCCTGGATTGGAAACCAAAACCATACGAGATGGGAATATTTTTGTGCCATGTTTCATCCATCCCTTACTGCCCGTAAGCAAACTTGAGCTTTGTTGAAAAGAAAGTTATTCCTTGTTATTCAAAGACATCAAATTATTCATTTTCCCATTCATTCTTCCACTCAGCCTCCATTTGCTGAGTGCTACTTTGTTCCAAGGACTGTGCTCAGAGCTAGGATACAGCTGTGAGTAGCACTTCCCACCCTCAGAGAACTTGGAATCCAGTGTAGAGCTTTTCAGTGGGCACCCAGCCTTGTATTAAAATGCAGGTTCTGGGCTGGGTATGGTGAGCTACACCTACAATCCCAGAACTTTGGGAGGCCGAGGCAGGAGGATTGCTTGAGGTCAGGAGTTTGAGACAAGCCTGGGCAAGATAGCAAGACCCCATTTCTATAAAAAATATTTTAAAATTAACTGGACATAGTGGTGTGCACCTGTGGTTCCAGCTACTCAGGAGCCTGAGGTGGGAGGATCATTTGTGCCCAGGAGTTTGAGGCTGCAGGGAGCTGTGGTTGTGCCACTGCACTCCAGCCTGAGTGACAAAGCAAGACCCCATTTCAATCAATCAATCCATCAACAAAAAATAATAAAATAAGATAAAATGCAGACTGTGAGTTAGTAGATCTGGCTGGGGCCCACAATTCCATTCTGCATTTCTAACAAGCTCTCAGGATAGGCCCGTGCTGCTGGGCCCGGGAGATACTCGCCTCTGTGAGCCACTAGCAGTAGCACCTGCAGGGGAGAGAGCATGGGGGCTGGACACTTCCTCTGGCCCCAGAATGGAAACTAAAATCAAACAAGATGGGTCTATTTTTGTGCCATGGCTATGTTTTTTTTTTTTTGAGACGGAGTCTCACTGTGTCGCCCAGGCTGGAGTGCAGTGGCCAGATCTCAGCTCACTGCAAACTCCGCCCCCCAGGTTTACGCCATTCTCCTGCCTCAGCCTCCCGAGTAGCTGGGACTACAGGCGCCTGCCACCTCGCCCGGCTAGTTTTTTGTATTTTTTTTTTAGTAGAGACGGGGTTTCACCGTGTTAGCCAGGATGGTCGCGATCTCCTGACCTCGTGATCCGCCCGTCTCGGCCTCCCAAAGTGCTGGGATTATAGGCTTGAGCCACCGCGCCTGGCCAATGGCTATGTTTTATAAAAGAAAAAAAAAAAGAAACTAACTACATTGTTTCACCCATCACTTTCCCTTACTGCCCTTAAACAAACTGAGCTTTGTTGAAAAGAAAGAAGCAAGGGAGTGGCATCCACAGGCAGTTAAATAAGGGTTTCCAAAAAAAAAAAGCAGCAAAAAAAAAAAAAAAAAATGTGGTGCACCTTGGCAGACAGGCCAGAGGCCACGGGAGTCTGCAGCAGTTCCCAAGTCCAGGACAGGAAAGCCCCTCCTGGAAGATAAGAAATCTCAGCTGAATTTTCACGGCTGAGTGGCAGTGAGGAGAGGAAGGAGGGAGGTGTGTTCCCAATAGAGGAGACAGTGTGTGTGAAGAGCAGAGGGAGAAATTCGAGTGCCAGTTTGAGGGGCCAAGACACGTCTCCAGGCCCAGGCTCAGAGGACAGGGAAGGCAGCACATGCAGTGGAACCAAGACTCCTGGGTCACACTGAGGAGGAGTGAGAGGCACCAACATGGATAACCAGGAAGTTAGCTGCATGGGCTTACATCATAGTCAGATCACTCTAGTCATGGAGCCCCGAGGGGACAAGCATGGTGGAAGGGTCACTATTTGTATAGTCACCCTGGTAAGAGGTGGCGGTGGCTTCTGTCACCTCTCAGGGGACCAGAGAGGGGACAGTGAGGAATGTTCTTGGCCCCTAAATGTGGCCATGTTGTGTAGAGATTCATTGTTCATCCCCCAGGCCTCTCCTGTCACCACTTTGGGCATCTTGTCCTCGTCCCTGCCCCTCTGCCTCAGGTGGAATTCCCAGGACACACGGCCAGGGGGTCTCTTTCACCTCTGATGCTTTGGCCGTGTGTGATCCTACAGGTAAATCTTCTCCAGGAAGAAGAAGGGAGCCATGAAGATTTCTCCCAGCTCCTGAGGAACTTTGAGCAGTGGTTGCAGGTGGAAAATTCCAAGCTGGTTAGAATCATCGCAATGAGGACTTCTGCAGCCGAGGACTTGAGGACCAGAGAATCGAAGCTACAGGTCTGTTCCCCAGGAAAGGTCCCTCATCCATAGGGTTTGCACCCACAGATGCATTTGCCGCCAGGGGGCTCTTCAAGAGAAAGAGCACACCCACAGTTGTGAGCTGTTCTGCCGTGTGTATAGATAACGGCTTTTATACTTTTTTGGTTCAAAGATTTTAGAACTTTTTCTGGCATTCATTCATGTATTCAGCATGCTTATGTATTTCCCTACTTGGAAAATATCACCACTAATCACTTGACTCCTGTGTCACTTAGCTATTGCTGTGTGACAAACCATCCCAACAGTTTGTGGCTGAAAACAACAACTAGGTATTTAACCCATGGTTCAGAAGCACAGCAAGTTAGGCTGAACTCAACCGGGCAGGGCCTGCAGTCTGTCTGCTATCAGTTGTAGGTCAGTTGGGTGTCTCTACTTCTGGGGGCTAGTGGGCTATTAGAGATGAGAATGACATGGACTACACATCTCTTATACTCCTGTGGCACAGCCTGGACTTCTCATAGCAGAGGCAGGGCGGAAGAGAGCAGTAGCAGCAGGCAAAGACTTTTGAGGTCAAGACTAGGAGCCAGCATAACATTAATTCCCCTGCATTCTGTTTGCCAAAACCAGCCTAGAGTCAAGGAAAGGGAAACAGACTCCGCCACTTGATGGAAGGGATGGCAAAGTCATGTGGCAGTGGGTATGGATATGGCTGTGGGGAGGGAGATGGGGAAAGTCACAGCCATTTTTGCAACTGTACTATCACTTCTCTTCTGTCTTCTTCACTCTCACATCTAATCAGTTGCTAAAGCTCCTTGATTCCATCTCCTAGATATGTTGTGTTTCTCTTTCCTCGCACTACCATTGTCTTGATTTAGGCACTTACCGTTTTTGGCCTTGACTATGGCTGTAGCTTCCCAGCTGATCCTCCCTTCTTCCTGTTGGGTTCCCATCTAGGTCATGGCTCATTTTGCAGCCAGAATGACAAATATGACCCTGTCCTCCCCGTAATGAAAACCTTTCACTATAGAGTTTAACCCCTGAGTTTATTACTCAAGGCCTTTCTCAACCAGGCTCCAGCTCACTTCTGTTTTCCTATTTTTCTGCAAGTTTAGGTTTGAATTTCTTTTTATTTATCTGGGTTGCGATTCATTTTAACTCCCGAATTTGTGGTCTAGGATCTTTCTGGAAAATTCTCTAACATTATTTTTTTTCTCTTACTTCCCAAACTTGTTACTCGTATTTTTTTCTACTAACAATATTTCTTAAAATATTACCTCTGCCTTGTTCCCTTTCTCCTCTTCTATTGTGATATCATTTAAAAATATGTAACTACTTCTCACTGTGTGCTTTATGTCTCTTACTCTCTCTTGTGTATTTTTCATCCTTTTCTCTCTTCGTGTTGCATTCTGGATAGTTTTTCTGATCCATCTTTCAGCTTACTAATTCTCTCTTTAGGTGTGTTTCATCTTCTGTTACACATGTCTATTGAGTTTTTCACTTTTGTTGTTGTAGTTATCAGTTCTAGAACTTCTTTTTGGTACTTTTAATAATCTAGGCTATCATTTTTCTTACCTTTATTTTTTTTTCTTACTTTATAACTCACGTCTTAACTGAAACTCTATCATTTTTCATACTTTCCAGATGCTTGCTTAAATTTTTAAGCCTATCTTTTAATTATTTGAACATAGTAAATATAGCTTTTTACAGATTGTGTCTAATAATTCTAATATCTCAAGGCATTTTATGAATATTTCTGTTGTATATTATTTCTGCCTGTTCTTATTCTTGGTTTCTTGTGTCTTTGTGTGGCTGCTTTGTGTGCTAGACATTGTGTTTGCCAAAATATGTATAAGAGTGATTTAAGATTTAGGAGAGGCTGGGTGCAGTGGCTCACGCCTGTGATCCCAGCACTTTGGGAGGCCGAGGCGGGCGGATCACCTGAGGTCAGGAGTTGGAGACCAGCCTCAACATGGAGAAACCCCATATCTACTAAAAATACAAAATTAGCCAGGCGTGGTGGTGTATGCTTGTAATCCCAGCTGCTCAGGAAGTTGAGGCAGGAGAATTGCTTGAACCTGGGAGGTGGAGGTTGCGGTGAGCTGAGATTGCGCCATTGCACTCCAGCCTGGGCAACAAGAGCGAAACTCCATCTCAAAAAAAAAGAAAAAAGAAAAAAAGATTTGATTTAGGATAATCTTTTCCTCCAGAGTCTATTTCATTTGCTACTGCCAGGCAAGTAGGGACCTTTCGTTCTGGGACCACTAAATCCAAGTTCAAGACTTGAGTTTCCCTGGTCTACTAAGATGACTTTGAACTGGGCTACAAGTCTCCACAAGGTCCAGGTTTACTTCTGGTTCATTTTTAACAGGGTGAAGGCTTTAGGAGCTCAGCAAAAGGGTAAATGAATCCTATCAGAATCTCCACCTCGCTAGGGCCCAGACTTTGACCTTTGTCTCCCCAGCCCAGTGAGGCTGCCAAAAGCACAGGTGTTTTACAGCTATTCCTTCCAAATTGGCAAATGTTCTGTGGACAAAAGCCGGTCTGAACACAGCACTGTCTGCCCTGGGTTTTCATTCTGTCCCAAGTTGTGTCCCGATGTGCCTCACATTCTTTTGTTAATACTTTTATGCCTTTAAAATGCTTTAAATATTTTGTCCTTAGTGAGAGGTTTGGTCCCAATGATCTAGTTGGCCATTACCTGGAAGTCTTCCTTGCCTGCCTCTCCTGTCTCATATTTGGCTGCTCCTCTCATTGCCCCCACCGCACCACCACCCGATTCCAGCCATATCAGAAATGACTTTCTGTTCCTCAAGTTAAACCCACTTGCTTTTGTACAGCATACGTTCCTGCGGGCTCTGAGAAGCTAAGCAAGGTGTCCCATATGACTTGCTAGTAGGATGGGGCAGAGTCAGGATCCAAAGCCAGGACTTAAACCTGGGCTCCCGGATTTATAGCCCCGCTGCTACTGCCCCATCACACCACCTCTCCGGAGTCCTGAGAATAAAAGGTTCCATCCCAAGGGAACACAGTACTTCTATTTCCTGAGAAAAATCTGCACATTCCAACACCACTCTGCCAGGCTCATAATGCCAACAGAAAGACATGTTCACAATGACAACTTTTAGAATGAGGCAAACTCTAGTCAAGCCCTCTGGAGGACTTGGTCCTGGAATGTCACAGTTGGAAGTAACCACTGGAGGTCTGCAGCCCAGCTGCTCGTTCCGTGCAGGAGGCCATCCTGTAACGTTCCTGAGAGCAAGGGCTAGGCCTTGGCTTGAACTGCACAGATGGGAGTCCCACTTTATGGATTCTGTCTGCCTCCTCCCTTCCTACCTGTCTGTTGAGTGAAATTTGATGGACCCATCCTTACCAGCCAGGTGGGGCTGTCTGGGCCATTTGGAAACCCCACCATGACGCTGCTGCTTCCCCCAGGAGCTGGAGGCTCGGGTGCCAGAAGGTCAGCATCTCTTTGAGAACCTCCTTCATCTTGGGCCGGCAAGGGGGACCTCGGACGAGCTGGAAGATCTGCGCTACCAGTGGATGCTGTACAAGTCCAAGCTGAAGGACTCCGGCTACCTGCTGGTAGGTGCCAAGGATGTGCAGGTCCCAGATTCCAGGGACAGGACTGTAGCTGGGCCTGGATTTGCCTGAGGATACAGTGCTCAGCCCGCATCCACCCTGCCCTGTGCATTCACACACCAGGCAGAGATGACTACTTAGAGGACAGGGATACTCAAGGGTCCTGGACACTTGACTCAGGTGATGCCATTTGGCCATCCAACCACCTCATGAGGCTGGAGTCCCAATCAGGACAGCAGTGACCTTGTAATTAATGTGTAAGGAGTGCTTCCTACCTCCCAAGCCGAGGGCTCTGTGTGCACTATCCCATTCAGTCTGTATGGTTCCCCTCTGCTCAGGTCATTGTATCTCCAGCCTCCAGAGTGGAAGCTGAGACTCCAAGCAGTGAAAAAACTTGCCCAAGGCTGCATGGGTGGTCAGTGGCAGAGCCAGCCTGCAGACCCACCGTTGTGTTGTAGGCGTGACCTGGGGAAGCACTGGAGTGGCATCAGGAGCCCTGGGGTCCAGCCCCATGTCTCTAACTTGCCCTGTGTCTTAGTTGAGCAAGCACCTTCCTTTTTCGGGGCCCCTGTGTCTCCACACAAAATAATAATAATAATAATAGCAAAACTAGTAATGATCATAACCTTTGCTCAATGCTATGTCCTCATAACAGTCCTTTAAAGGAGGTGCTGTTATATGCCCTGTGAACCAATGAGGAAACTGAGGCACAGAGGTTAAGTTTCCTAGGTCCCTAAGTCTGAGGAGGGTGGTGGGATGGCCCCTAAGGGCCCTTTCAGCCTCAGACCCCAGGCCCAAGCTGGGTGCCCCAGGCTTTCCTGGCCCCGCAGCAGCCGAGACGGCCACTAGGTGTCACCCTAGCCCAAGCCAGGTCGGCCATGGCCCCAGCCGGTCTTGGCCACCGCCTTTCCAGACAGAATCCCAGCTGGGCCTGAAGTGTGTTAAAAAGCTCATTAAATCGAATCACCTGCTGGCTCAGGCTGTCCAGATGACCAGAAGTTTTAAAGAAACACTCCCCTGACAAAATGAATATTCCATTACAGGCTCTGTTGGGATTTAAGTTTCACTCACTTAACTTATTTTTTTTCCCCCTTTTCCTCTCCTTCCCTAAAATAACAGACACAAAGTTCTCCAGGGGAGCCGACTGGATTCCAAAAGGTACAGTGTCTGCCATCTGCTCCACACAGCTAGCGGGCAGGGTGCCTGGAGGGTTGGTGGGCCTGTGACACTGGGGCAGGACTCGTGGGCTTTCTGGAAGGCTCCAGGAAGACCAAAGAACATTTATGGGGGATCAACTCTGGGCTGCGCTGTGCTGGGCCCCAGGATTCTTGGTCTCAAGAAGCCCCAGGCTCAGGGGGAAGCTGGCCAGGGTGTGCAGAGTCCTCTGCTGTGACAGGCACATAGCAGAGAGGGGATCTTGGAGTTCACCTTCCCAAATCAGGACACGCTGGGGAGTGGACAAAGATGCTACCAGTGATTAGGCTGTGACAGCAGGTGTGAACCAGGACTGTCCCAGGAAACCTGGGTTGTTGTGGGTAAACTGGACGGTGTGGCCACCCTGGTGGTGGAGGGTCTGCAGGGCTCAGTAGGGACAGGAGAGGGAGGGATTG
Organism: Trachypithecus francoisi; assembly: GCF_009764315.1. Taxonomy (NCBI): domain Eukaryota; kingdom Metazoa; phylum Chordata; class Mammalia; order Primates; family Cercopithecidae; genus Trachypithecus; species Trachypithecus francoisi. The sequence goes on from NW_022681468.1 coordinate 11,409,875, forward strand.
TGCCTTTGAGTTCTACTAGGCAGGTGTTTCCACTTACCCTGTGGAGCCGTGCTCAGAGTCACTCCCAGGGCCTTTGCAGGCTGAAGCAATAACAATAACAGCAGTAATAATGACAACAATGAGAAACAGGTATGATTCTTACTCGAGATGCTATGTATTGGCCATCCACTGTGTGTGTAAGGAACTGTGCTAAGTTGTGGTTAGGGCCTCTCCTGTAACTCTCCCATTGACACCCAGGAGGCAGTATAATCTCAACTTTCAGCATGAGGAAACAGAAGGGGCAAGCCTGAAGTGACTTGTTCAAGGAAGGCCTCAGCCCCTCAGTGGTCTCTGGCCTCTGAATCCAAAAGCCATGTTGTTAACCTTCCACGTTGTGACTTGCAGAAGACTTCCCTGGGGCCCGGAGTGTCTCCCCATTTCTGGAAAAGCCAGGTGTAAATCGGTGTCCCCTGGTGTCAGTGTTTGCAAAAGAACGAATGCTGTGTTTTCCTGCTAGGCACTGGCCCGTACTGACACAAGCCTCCGGCATGCTCTGGCCCAAGGAGCTGAGTTCCTTGAGATCTCTCATTCTTTGGAATCTGAGTTTCCTAGAAATCTGTGATTTCTTCTTGGCCTCAGGCTGGTGTCATAAGTAACATCTGTAGGAGAGTGGATGACACATGGACTGGGCAGGGCAGTCACAAAATCAAGGCTGGGCTCTGAGCCCAACACCAACTGGCTTTGTGGCTTTGAGGGAGTTGTTTGGCTCCTTCGGGCTCACTTTCCCCATCTATAAAATGGAACGTTTTTCTTTCTTTTTTTTTTTTTTTTGAGATGGAGTCTCTTGTCACCCAGGCTGGAGTGCAATGGCATAATCTCAGCTCACTGCAACCTCTGCCTCCCGGGTTCAGGCACTTTTCCTGCCTAAGCCTCCCGAGTAGCTGGGATTACAGGAATGCGCCACCACGCCCGGCTAAGTTTTGTATTTTTATTAGAGACGAGGTTTCGCCATATTGGCAAGGCTGGTCTCGAACTCCTGACCTCGGGTGATCCACCCTCCTCGGCCTCCCAGAGTGCTGGGATTACAGGCATAAGCCACTGTGCCCAGCCTAAAATGGAACTATTAATGGCAACCTTATTTACTTCATGAACTTAGTTTGAAGATCCGGTGAACTGCTGTATATGAAAGTAGAAGTGCTTCTGATCACTTAAACCCTGCCCCCAACACACCGCAGTTTCCAATAACAAACAGACTTCTCATGAGATAGGGAAAATCATCAAGAAAGGACAGGTGTTCTACACAGGCCGGCCAGGGGGGTCCTGGTGGGAGACGGGGCACCCAGGACCTGGTGTCCAGACTGACTCTAGCTCCTGCACTTCAAGCCTCTCTCTGGTTGGAAGCCCCCACCTCTGCAGCCCCCAGGCCAGGATCCATGTGGGTGTCAAGTCTGCGCCCCCTGGTGTCTAGCCATGGTGCCTAAAACATAGTAAGTGCCCACTAAATGTTTTTGAGTAGTGACATTTGTAGGCTGACACCAGCCCTCCAGTGCAGGCTCAGGTTCCTACAACCTGTAATTAATGTGTTACTGTGGTATGTTCATAGCCATAGTGTTCATTGCTATCTCTACGTCGCCTCCCTCCCTCCCTCCCTCCCTCCCTCCCTCCCTCCCTCCCTCCTCCTTCCTTCCTTCCTTAGTGCTGACTTTGTGCCAAGCTCTGCTTTAGGCACTGGGATACATCAGTGAACAGAAGAGCAGCGACCTGTCCTGTAGACTGTACATCCTGCTTGGGTGGAGAGAGGGGAATGAGGCCAGAGCACACGTGTCCAGCTGATGTTTCTCAGTAGCACAGTGGGAATCTCTGGATCAGAGAGCTCTGAAGGTCACACCGCTTGGGATCCATGTAGTCCTGAGGTGTATCTTGTCTGTGACCAGAAGACGTTGGGCACATCTTGGTGGGGTATGCAAAGCAGGAAAGCCCTAAATGACTAAAGAATCTGCTTACTTGGGCTATGTTTAAAACAATTGGATGTGTAAAAATTTGACTTTGGTGCTTGCTGGCTTTTGAGCGAACGGATCTCAGCCCACTGTGAAGAAGTAAACAACGTGGGGGCCAATACACAGAGACCGTCTGTGGCTCCTTTATAGGACAGCTTGTTAAAACATAGATTGTTGAACCCCACCTCTGGAGTTTTCGATTCATTAGTTTTAGGGTGGCCCATGAATCTGCATTTCTGACATGACCCAGGTGTTGCTGCTGCTGGGGTCCCGGAGACCACACTTTGAGAACCACCACTTTACATTCTGGATTCAAACCCAGGCTCCATGATTAGTGTGTGTGACCTCCAGTGAGTCATTTAGCTACAGTCTTCCAAACTCAAATGTGAGTTCACTGAGCTCCTGGTAGCAAAGTTCCTGTTGTCACAATGGCACATAGTAGGTTCTCAAGTGCTGTGTGAATGGGGACCTGGGAGACTTCTGCAGACACCGCCCTGCTTTTCTTTCTGAGAGCAAAGGGAGCAATGACACATCTGAGGGGAAATCCTCCCTTCTCTTTGGTGTGTGCGTGGTTCTTTGCGGGTTGGGGTGTGGCGTATGCCTGTGTGGTTATGCGCACGCATGCACGTATGCACATCCACAGGCTTGGCAGGTAGAAAGTAGGTGCTGTCTTCAGAGGCTGTAATCTTGCCAACTTAAAAACATTCCACATATTATTTTTGGTCTAAAGGGAAACGGGGAAAAAAAAACTTACCCCAAAGCTAATTATTTATGAGCAGTTGGCTCTCCACACTTTTTTTCCTCTCTCCATGCTCCAAGTCATTGAAAGCCCCAGCTACGTCAGTGGCTTCAGCCTGCTTGTTTGTATAAACAGAATAATTAAGATTTATTAAATTTGCAGCTGCCTACGCACTTGCCAACTCACTGCCGCGGGTGTTTGCCTGCAGCATTTAGACACGTGAAATGTAATTGCTTTTTGAGTTGCAGTTGCGCTGTGAGTAAATTGCATTCCTTGCATTGGCCCAGGGAAGTGGAATAGTCCTACCTGAGGCAAACTTTTAGTTGGGGATGGATTGGCCAAAGGTTCTGTGAATCAGGGTGCAATAGGGCAGTGCTAGTTTGCAGAAACAGAGAGCAGGCATCTCCCATCCATTTCATATGTGGGCTCTTGGACTATAGACCCAGATGCTGTGTGACCTGAGAGTAGCATTTTATTTATTTGACTATGTTGCATAGGTTTTAAGACTCATGTTTTTTCACATTTTCACATCTCTGGAATTCGGGTGTCTTATTACAATGTAGTTCTTCCAGTGAAGATTTAGATTTACTGCCCGTCACCCCCAACCTGAGATTCCTTTAAATTAAAATGTCTGCTTGCGGGTTGTGTTCTGTTTGGGTTTCCTTTGGACCACACCGGTTGTGTAAACGGAGACCGCCAACCTTGGGGAGCTCCAGCCCGTGGTTCAGACTCTTGAGGAAGAGTTTCTGGTTTCCCACCCTTCACCCAGTGCCAAGAGAAGACCTGGAGTTTCCTTGCCTCCTCTTTCTGTGAGGTGGGTTTATTTCTCATTTCTCCTTATATTCAAGGTGCAGCTCCCTTGGTCCCCCATATTGATGTGGGCTTTCCAATCAGATGCGCCATCTTGGTTGCTGTTCTTTTCTTTCTTAGCGGTTTGTAAAATAATGGTGCACTTTTTAATCAGCGTCTTAGATTGGATGAGCTACTGTGATACCCCAATCTCAGTGAGTATTCCATGTTAGATCGTAACTTTCACTCTTTGCAAAAATCCCTTTTGTGTGTCAGGCCCTGTGCTGGGCACACATGTGCTTGGTCCTTAATACTCACAACTGCCTTCTTCTTTTATAGTGGGAGGAAATGGTTTCTGGGCCCCTTGGCCCCTTCTCTCACTTGTGGGATGGGGTCAGATGGGAGTCAGGAGAGGCAACATAGCTTGAGTTTTTACTCCTGTGACTTACCATGGAACTCCAGGGGCAGGTCAAATCTGCTTCTTCCCTGGTCACAACCAAAGGCCTGGGCTTCGCTAGGGCCATGCAGTCTCTGACCTCCAAAAGGCAGAGCCAGGGACAGGCTTCACCATGCTCTGTGTCATCCCACGGCCTCGCCACTCCTTCCGTCTACAGAGCCCAGAGACAATCAGTCTTTGATGATTTGTGAACAAGTTGGTGCTAAAACTTTGGTGGTGAAGTATTTGAAACTAGTCCTTGACTACCAAGATCCAGAGACGCATTCTCTACACTTGCTCACTCACCTTCCATCCCACAACTCGTCTGAAATTCATCGCAGTGAGGGACCCAGCAGCTACTGCTTCACTAAGGCCAGTGAACTGCTATCCTCATCACACCTGGCCCTGGGGCACTGGGGCTGATCACCACAGCCTCCTCTTCCAGCTGCCTCTATCCTGATACCTCTCTCTTTGTTTTACTGTTTGCCAGCTATCTAAGTCAGTGTTGATAACACTCAATGTTAATGAAATACTATTATTTAATCCACAGTCCATATTTTAAAATTTTAAGCTGTCTCAATAGTCTCTTTTGAATTGATAGACTTTCGTTTTTCAGCAGCTTTCGGTTTATAGAAAACTTGAGCAGAATGTACAAAGTATTCCCATAGACCTCCTCTCATCCCAGCCCCCTCCATCGTCCACATTAGTTAACATCTTGTGTTAGTGTGGTCCATTTGCTAAGGATGATGAAGCACTTGATACATTGTTAATAACTCAGTTCGCAGCTTGCCTGAGCACCCACTCTTGGTGTTGTACAATCTATGGGTGTGGACAAATGTCTAATGACCAGTATCCACCACTAAAGTATGATGCAGAACAGTTTCACTGCCCTGAAAATCCCCTGTGCTCCACCTGTTCATCCCTCCCCACCTCTCCCCAGGCCCTGGCAACCACACATCTTTCTGCTGTCTCCATGGTTTGCCTTTTCTAGGATATCCTATGGCTGGATTCATACACTATGCAGCCTTTCAGACTGACTTCTTTTACCTGTCAACATGCATTTAAGGTTCCTCAGTGTCTTTGTGGCCTGATAGCTCATTTCTTTTTTCTTTTTTTTTGAAATGGAGTCTCACTCTGTCACCCAGGCTGGAGTGCAGTGGTGCAATCTCTGCTCACTGCAACCTCTACCTCCCAGGTTCAAGCAATTCTTCTCCCCCAGCCTCCCGAGTAGCTGGAATTACAGGTGCCTGCCACCACACCAGGCTAGTTTTTTTTTTTTTTTTTTTTTTGTATTTTTAGTAGAGATATGGTTTCACCATGTTGGTCAGGCTGGTCTCAAACTCCTGACCTCAAGTGATCCGCCTGCCTCGGCCTCTCAAAGTGCTGGGATTACAGGCATGAGCCACTGTGCCTGTCCAATAGCTCATTTCTTTTGACCACTGAATTATATTCCATTGTCTGGACATACCACTTACAGTCTTACTGGTAGATTTTTTTTTTTCTCAGTCCAGGATCCAATCCAAGATCACACATTGCATTTATTGTCACATCTCTGTTTTCCTCCATCTGGCCCAGTTCCTCAGTTTTTCCTAATTCTTCTTGACTTTGACTTTTTTGAGTACAGGCCTGACAGTTTGTGGAATATCCTTCCGTTTGGGTTTCCCTGCTGTTTCCTTGTGATTGGATTTGGTGACAGGTTCCTGGCAGGAATGTCACAGAGCGGTGCTGTGGTTTACTTGTGCCTCTTATCAGGAGACGCATGGCATCAGTATGTCGCACATGGGCTGTGTTCACTCTGATCATCAGTTAAGAGTGGGAGGTGGCCGGGCGCGGTGGCTCAAGCCTGTAATCCCAGCACTTTGGGAGGCCGAGGCGGGTGGATCACGAGGTCAGGAGATCGAGACCATCCTGGCTAACACGGTGAAACCCTGTCTCTACTAAAAAAATACAAAAAAAAAAAAAAAAACTAGCCGGGCGACGTGGCGGGCACCTGTAGTCCCAGTTACTCGGGAGGCTGAGGCAGGAGAAGGGCATAAACCCAGGAGGCAGAACTTGCAGTGAGCTGAGATCCAGCCACTGCACTCCAGCCTGGGCGACAGAGCGAGACTCCGTCTCAAAAAAAAAAAAAAAGAGTGGGAGGGATGGCATTGGGAGTTATATCTGATGTAAATGACGAGCTGATGGGTGCTGACGAGTTGATGGGTGCAGCACACCAACATGGCACAAGTATACATATGTAACAAACGTGCACATTGTGCACATGTACCCTAGAACTTAAAGTATAAAAAAAAAAAAAAAAAGAAAAAAAAAACAAACTAAAAAAAAAAGAGTGGCCCTTAGGGAGGCTTCTCCCTGTGAAGTTCCTACCATTGCTTTTGTAATGGATAAGTGACCTGTAGGGGCTGGGTAGAGGCACTAGAAATACAATACCTCTTTCTTCTTGGGTGGTATCCTCAGGTTCTCCAGGACCTGTCCCTCTCCTGGTTCACTCTCCCTGGCACCTCCTTCCATGCCTGTGGTTTGCACACTATCTTATGGGTAACTCTCCCTGGCATCTCCTCCCATGCCTGTGGTTCATGCACCATCTGGTGGGTGGCTCTCCCTGGCACCTCCTTCCAGGCCTCTGGTTTATGTACTATCTCTTAGGTCATTCTCTTCTTGGCATCTCCTCCCACACCTGTGGCTTTCTGCACCATCTCGTAGGTGACACTCCCCGGTACCTCCTTCCACGCCTCTGGTTATGCACTGTCTTCAGGCTGTGTGAGCTCTTGCTTCATCTCTAATGCAGGTCTGTCCTTCTAGCCTCAGTCCTAAAACCTCAACTGCCCACTAGATGCTTCCTTGGGGGTCCTGCAGCTGACTCAGTGGGCCTCGTCCACCGTCCCGCACTTGGTGCCGGCCTGGAAGCATCTTTGTGGTGGGTACTGAGACCTGGACAGGTCCTGGGTAAGACCCTTAACCTCAGTGGTGATGGGATGTGACTTCCTCTCTCTAGGCCCCAGGTCAGAACACACCCACCCTCCACAGATCCAGGTTGAACACCAGAGGCCCCAAATACGTTTGTTGTTATTTTATTTGTTGTTTCTTGTGAGAAATGCCACGTGGGATAGTAGGAAGAGCCTGGGCTCTTGACTGACACTGGAGGGCTGAGCCTATCTGTGTGACCTTGGACTGGATACTCTCCCAGCCTCAGTTTCTTCCTCTGTAAAATGGGCATAGGAAAGTCGGCCTCACAGAGATGCTCAAGGTGCCCAGGAGGCCCCTGAGTGAGGTGAAGAGCAGAGCTCAGGACCATTGGGGGTGTGTTTAGTGAGTTCACTAACAAGTGGAGCCCAGACATCCTGATGAACCATGGGCACAGTGAGAACAGCTCACAGATAGCAGGTACCCGTGTCTCCGGGGTGGCCTCCGATGTATTGAGGGAGAAGCGGATGGCCAGAGGTGCAGGGAGGGAAGGAGCCTTATATTCATGGTTTCATTCATTCAGCAAATATTTACTGAGCACTGCTGAGGATACAGTAAAGTACAAGACTAATGTGGACCCCGCCTCCGAGGAGTTAAGGGCAGCACAGATCTTAATCAGTGATCCAGAGGAAAGGGTGCCTTGAGGATGTGTAAGGCCAGGGAAGGTCTCCTGGAGGAAGTGACTCAGGGTGAGATTAGAATGGTCAGTCAGCACTAACCAGGTGGAGTGGAGAAAGAAGGACAATGAGCATTCCAGACACAAGGGACAGCCCGTGCAAAGGCCCTGTGGCAATAAGACGTGAGAGTCTTTAAGGAGCTGAGAGATGGCATTTAAGGAGGGCAGTGCTTTCTTCCCTGATGGGACCGAAGGTGATGATGGTGCCTAATCCCTGCATCCGTGGTGGAGGGGAAGCTTGTGGAACTTGCAGAAGCTGCCTCTCTGCCCCACACCCATCAGCCAGAGGAGAAAGGAAGTGAGCCTTTATTGGGTGCCTACTATGCATTTTATGCATAGCATGCATTGCTTCATTTATCCTTCCTACATTGGTAGGCAAGTGTCACTGTCTCCCAACAGAGAAGAAATTGAGGCTCTGAGAGGCTAAGCAACATGCCCTAGATCACACAGCTAGAAAGTGGTAGAGTCAGGGTTAGAACCCAAGACTCCAAACCTTTTATTTTCCCCACATCCCATTTCACCAATGGTAGAAGATTAGGTCTCATGGACTGAGATGAACTCTAGCCTGCGATCCTCAGAAATCTGGAGTCTCATGTAAGACCTTGGAGGACTCTTGGTCAGAGCCTCTGTTGAGTATGTTAACTCCTCTACTCCCTCCCCACCCCTATGGGCTCATCGACCCCTGCTTCCCTACCCTCAGGGATGGTGTATGAGTCCGTTTTCATGCTGTCGATAAAGACATACCCGAGACTGGATAATTCATAAAGAAAAGGAGGTTTAATGAACTCACAGTTCCACGTGGCTGGGGAGGCCTCACAATTACGGCAGAAGAAAAGCATGTCTTACATGGCAGCAGACAAGAGAGAATGGGAGCCAAGTGAAAGGGGAAATCCCTTATAAAACCATCAGTTCTTGTGAGACTTATTCACCACCATGAGAACAGTATGGGGGAAACTGCCCCCATGATTCAATTATCTCCTACTGGGTCCTTCCCATAACACATGGGAATTATGGGAACTATAATTGAAGATGAGATTTGGGTGGGGACACAGCCAAACCATATCAGGTGGGGAGCTTATAACTTCCTGAGGAAGCCCTTTCTCTCTTTAGAAGAGCCGAGATTGTCATTTTTCTTGTTGGCTTCTTAGAGGGTTGTGTGTGTGTGTGTCTGTGTTTGTATGGGCGTCTGTGTGTGTGTGTTTCTAAGCATTTAGAAACATATTGAAAGGTGTCCTCTTTTAAGAGCATTTTTGAATCCAGGACCCTTTAAGTGAGGATGTGAGCTCTAAGTAAACAGGCACTGGGCAGGCTGCAGGAATCCTTTGAGAAGACCACCCCTTGTCAACACTTGTATGTGTAAACACTTTTTGGACCTTCAAAGATGTTTTCCCCAGAGGATCATGGCCAAGGCACAACCCCTCTCCTGAATAAGCAAAGTGTTAGCTCTGAGAATGGAGGGGCAAATAAAAAAGGACACTTGTAAGCAGACCCTCCATTTGGGAGATCCTTAATTACAGGCTGTTAGTTGCAGTGAAAACCCAGACTGGGTAGCCCTGCAGCTCATTGTCTTGCCTCTTTTCTCTCTCCCTGGGTGGGTCACATGTGTCAGAGATTTGGCTCCACCCAGCCCAGCAGTTGTGGGAAGAGCCATCTTCTCTGTGAACTCACACTCATTCAGCTGCTTAAACAATTTGTCACCCCCTACCCTCCGCTCCCAAAGTCACTGCTGAAATACATGCAGCCAAGAGTACTTATTCATTGTTTTAAGCAGCCTGTTTTATAAAATCAGTGTTTAAGGACTTTGGTGAGTGAACACATTTGAGGCTGGAGGCACAGGGTTAAGTGTTATCATCTGGAGGAGATACTTGGAGCAGGGGAATACATGAGTTGACTCAGAGAGGAGAGGTAGAGAACTGCCCAGGTTAGAACCTCCCAGGAATATTTGCATTTAACAGTGCTTCTTCATCACCATCTTCACCCTCACCGTCACTACCACCACTACCACCATCACCACTACCATTGCCATCATCCTTAACACCATTGCCCTCACCTTCACCACCACCACCATCTTCACCTCTATCACCATCACAACTATCACCATCACCACCACCATCACCATCACCATCATCCTTACCACCATTACCGTCACCATCACCACCACCACCATCTCTACATCCATCATCATCATTACTATCACCATCACCATCACCAACACCATCAATCTTACCACCATTACCCTCACCATTACCACCACCACCATCTGTATCTCCATCATCATCACTATCACCATCACCATCACCACCATCACCAACACCATCATTCTCACCACCATTACCCTCACCATCACCACCACCACCATCTCTACCTCCATCATCATCACCATCACCATCATCCTTACCACCATTACCCTCGCTGTCACCAGCACCGCCATCTCTACCTCCATCATCATCACCATCACCATCATCCTTACCACCATTACCCTCACCATCACCACCACCACCATCTCTACCTCCATCATCATCACTATCACCATCACCATCATCCTTACCACCATTACCCTCACCATCACCACCACCACCATCTCTACCTCCATTGTCATCACTATCACCATCACCACCACCATCACCATCACCATCATCCTTACCACCATCACCCTCACCATCATGACCACTGCCACCATCGCTGTCATCATCACCATCACCATCATCACCAGCACTATCATCATCACTATCACTCACACTTACAATCACCATCACAGTCACCACCATCCCCATCCCCATCACCATGATCATCACCATTATCACCATCATCACCACCTTACTGTCACCACCCTACCCCCATCCCTACCACCATTAGCGTCATGATCATTATCACCATCACCACCATCATCAAGCATCACTGCCATCATTGCCCTCACCTCCATCATCATGGTCACGATCACTATCATCATCACGGGACTGTGGCTTTTGGTGTTCTGGAGGATGAACCTTGGTTCTTCAGGGAGCCAGCACATATATTCTATGATAATAGTACTAGTGCTATGATTACTAATATTAATAGTAATGAATGTTACTAACAGTTACTAATAATGCTAGCACTATTATTATAAATAATTACTAATAGTGCTAATAGTAAGAACTGGTACATTTATCAAGCGAGGTATAAATATACCTTTGCTTTGAGCCCTCACCACAGCCCAGCAAATAGGGGTAGGTGTTTGATCCCCATTTTGCAGAGCAGGAAACAGAGGATCCAATATTGATTTGCCCAAGGACACATAGCTGTTGAGTAACAGAGTCTGGGTGGGGACATGGTCTGCTAGGATCCTAAAAGCTGGGCTCATCCTGCACTCTGCAGCATCTTGACCATGAGGGCCTCACTTTTCTAAGTGACCAGCTCTTTCCCTGCACTCCTTGGAAGTCAGACATCCATGAAGCCACAACCCCGCCAGTCCCTCCAGAATCTAGAAAATGTTTTCTTGACCACTTTCAGGGATATTGTAGCAGAGAAGTCCATTAGGCATTTGGACTTGTGAGACTGACCTTCATGTGATACTGATGGCAGTGGTGATGGTGATGAAATTGATTATGAAATAAAAGGAGAAGGAGGAAGAAGGGGAGAAGAGGGAAGGGGAGAGGAAGGAAAAGGAAGACAGGGGCTGGGCACGGTGGCTCACACTTATAATCCCAGCACTTTGGGAGGCTGAGGAGGGTGGATCATGAGGTCAGCATTCAAGACCAGCATGGCCAACATTGTGAAACCCCATCTCTACTAAAAATACAAAAAAAAAAAAAAAAAAAAAAGCTGGGCGTAGTGGCAGGTGCCTGTAATCCCAGCTACCTGGGAGGCTGAGGGAGAGAACTGCTTGAACCTGGGAGGTGGAGGTTGCAGTGAGCTGAGATCACGCCACTGAACTCCAGCCTGGGTGACAGAGTGAGACTTCACCTCAAAAAAAGAAAAAAAGAAAAAGAAAAGAAAAGAAAAGGAAGAGGGGGAGGAGAAAGAGGAAAAAGGGAAGAAAGACGGGAGGAAGAAAGTGATGATGGTGAACTTGATGGTGGTGATGATGGTGATGACAATGATTTAGATGGTGACAATATTAAGGATGCGTACTAATAATGACAGCAGCTGGTACATACCTACTATGTGCCAGGCTCTGCCTCATTGGATCCTCATGACAACTCTGTCATGTAGGTACCATTATTGCCTCTATCTGTAGATGAGAAACTTGAGGTTCAGAGAAGTCAGGTAACCTTAGGATTCACAGCCAGCCCTCTGCTACACCAGGCAAAGATGTATGTCACAATGGCAGAGCCTGCAACTGTATTTTCTGTTCTTCCTTTCATGCCTTGAATGCTTTGGGAAAACTGCAGAAACCTTTGTTTCTGCAAAACTTACATTAGCCCCATTTCACCCATGAGAACACAGAGACATGTACATACAGTCAGTTCAGTGCCACCACCGCTCCTGGCATCCTCCTCACCCCCTGAACCTGCCCCCCACCCCGAGAGTCCCCCAGCCCACTCACCTGTGCTGTGTTGGTTCCGCAGACTCGGCGGTGGCGAGGACTGGGCTCCCTCTTCCGGAGGGTGTGCTGTGTGGCGCTCCCACTGCAGCTGCTTCTGCTGCTGTTCCTCCTCCTGCTGTTCCTGCTCCCCATCAGGGAAGAGGACCGCAGCTGCACCCTGGCCAACAACTTCGCCCGCTCCTTCACGCTCATGCTGCGCTACAATGGCCCGCCACCCACCTAACCCACTGGGGCACACAGGTGACTTTATTCTCCAACCTCCAGCAGTCCCAGGGCCCCTTCTGAGGATGCCCGCCAGGGAAACTGGAAACAGGGGCAGGCCAAAGACTGCAGAGCTGCATCCGTATCAGTGCTGTGTCAGCATTCCCAGAACAGACTTACTTTTTATACAGTGTTGTCTTAGTCTGTTTATACCAAATGTGTACTACATGTGACTAGGGAACAATGTCTAGAATTTTTATATGATCTGTATGTAAATGCTCAGTATGTATAGTTTCATATATGAGGTCTATTTGGAGTTGGGAAAATTCCTAGCAATGTCTCCCTCCAATGGGATTTTGTGGTATTGTTGACTTGGTCTGCAGTCATCTCTAGAAAGCAAGAACAATAACCTGTCACTTTCATGGCAACCTCTTCTCCAAAGCCAATCCCAGAACTAGGATGTAATGAAAGGCCTCTGAGCTGCAACGCAGAAGAGCGGCACAGACCCTCACTCGGCGCCCAGCGACTCTGGCTTTCTGCATAATGACAACAAGTATGCTTGTCTAGTTTTAACAACCACAGAGAGTAGCTGCTACGGACGAGAAGTAGAAATGGCGATGACCAGAGGCAGGTACAGTGATAGCAGTGACAACTGACAGAGTGATATCAAGAGAGAAAAAGAAGAGCTGCAGAGAGCAGATCCCCGAACTAAGAAAGTACAGCCGCGTGGAGGCACCCCATGCGGGAGCCCTAACCCCAGCTCTCAGCGGCTTCTGATTACACAGACCTGTGAGGACTGTCCCTGCTGATGACACCGAGCTCCCCGTGACATGGTGAGATCCTGCGCTGTGTGTTTCATTCAGGGGAAAAGGGAAGAAGACAGGCTTTGTTTTTAAGGTTTCCATGCAGAATGGTGAGGCCCACTCCGTGAGCAGCACCCACTAGCAGTGCCCAGGAAAGATGCATTTCCTCTGTCGCTCTTGGACTGAGTTTTCATCATCGAGAGCTCAAGCTGCAGGACAGAAGGGAAGCGTCTGCCATGCCGGGGGCCAAGGATCCAGGGTCCAGGACAGAAGTGAGAGAATCTGCTTTGGAGTTCGGCCTGTCTCAAGGGCTCTCCTTCCCCTTCCCAGAAAGGACTCTGGAGACAGCAGGTCCACGGGGCCAAGAAGGTCTCACAGGCATTCTCATATGGGACTAGGGCCCAGGCCACCCAAAACCAGGCCCTCTCCAGCCAGGTGTAGGCGAGCCGGGCTCCAGGCACCACCTGGGCTGGGGCCGCGGTGACTCTATGTGAGTTCCCGAGGCCAGAAACTCATCCCTTCCTTGCCAGGGAACTCTGGGATGGTTCCTAAGTGCTTAGCAACTGGATCATGTTTGTCCTACATCAACACTAAATTTTCCCCTTAAAAAAATACTTAATGCCCACTCTTTACAAATGGATTTTGTCTGTTCAACTACAAATAGGAGCTTCAGAGGGGATTTCCTTGGACCTTCTGTCTAGCTTTGGAATCATAAGGTATTATAGACCCAGAAAGGCCCTTTAAGTAGAGAGGAAACTGAGGCCCTAAGAGGGCCTGACGCCCAGCACCACTGCTGTCTCACACACACTGACCCTTGGCCTTTTACCGTGAGCTCTGCCCTTGGGAGCCCCGGCCCTCGGCAACCAGGATATTCACGGGCAGGAAACCCGTGCTGCCAAGGAGAGCCCTCGGGGCTGACTCAGAAAGCATACTTTTGTTTTTCTTTTAACTCGCCTGTATTTGTTACAGCTTTAAGCAGAACGTGACTTGGGCAGTATATTTCCATCCACAAGCCTGGCTCTGAGTTATTATTATTATTGTTATTATTATTATTTTGAGATGGAGTTTCGCTCTTTTTGCCCAGGTGGGAGTGCAGTGATGCGATCTCGGCTCACTGCAACCTCCACTTCCCAGGTTCAAGCGATTCTCCTGCCTCAGCCTCCCGAATAGCTGAGATTACAGGCACCTGCCACCACACCCAGCTAATTTTTGTATTTTTAGTAGAGACGGGGTTTCACCATGTTGGCCAGGCTGGTCTCGAACTCCTGACCTCAGGTGATCCGCCCGCCTCAGCCTCCCAAAGTGCTGGGATTACAGGCATGAGCTACCATGCCTGGCCATTTTTTTTTTTGAACAGCTTTATGATAAGCTATAGGCTTATAATTCTGCTCCTCCAAACAATACTTTTCTCTGGAAAACAAGCCCCGTGGACGCTCCATCCTTCCATCAAGTTCCTCCCCTCAGGTTGCTTCAGTTTAATTTATTTCTACAGGACCAGTACATGCAGAATTGGCAACTACAGGGGATGAAAAGTTCAAAAAGTAGATTCTACAACCCTATGGCTTGGTATCCAAATATCTGGAGAAGTATGTGATTTCATGGAAGAAGAGAAAGCACACTTTTCTCCAGATATCTGGAAAGCAAGCCATAGGGCCGTTCTCTGCAGGCGACCATCTTACTGGAAAATCAGGGGCTGAGCGAGCCCAGGCAGCCATGCACAGATGTCCAGTCCTGGAAGTCAGAGCTATGGTGCGGGGGCTTGCCAGGTTCCTACTCTCCCATGTCACAGGTGAGAAAGCGGAGGCCTGGAACGGGGAAGAAACGGATCCATGGCCACACAGTGAGAGGCAGCAAGGCCAGAGCCCAACTGGCCGCCACGGCCCTCAGGCGGTGCCCTGCTCACTGTGGTGTGATCCCTGCGTGTCGGCAACTACAGGAAAAAAACAGCCACCGGGCATGTGTGCAGCCTGTCACATATACCACATATTGGGGAAGGAGAAGCTGGAACATGCGGGCGGGGGTGGGGATATCTACCTATATTTTTTAAATTTTGATAATGATGCCATCAAGTCTGCTTGTCTGCATAACTGTTTTTTAAAAAAGAATTGATATTTTCAGTACTTTCTTATAAATATACTTGTAATATGACGGAACAGCCCACTGGTGCTTCCAAACACAAGTGCAATCTCCTTTGCTTAAAGGAGAGCCAGGTGATTGTTCTTATGGCTTTAGTTTCTAGCCTCTTTAACAGCCATGCAGAGCTTTAAGGTGCTGCTTGAAAAGGTGGCGCTGTGGCACGTGTGTGTGTGTGTGTGTGTGTGTCTTGTTCACCTGTCTCCAAAATGAAAGGGGTCTTAGAGTTTATAAGAATTAGTACTCTCATGGCCCAACACAGGTGTGTGTGTGCGCGTGTGTGTGTGTGTGTCAGAGAGAGAGAGAGAGAGGAGGGGAGGGGAGGAGGGAGAGAGAACCACCAGTGGGTCGGTTGATGAATTAGTTATCCCTGCTTACCTGTCTGCCCCACCCCTTTCTTAACCCATTTTCTGTATGTGGAAAGGCACATGCAGCACCCAGAGGGTGTTTAAAAAGAAGAGCTGGGAGTGAGTGGGATGGGCAGGTACTGACAGCACATAAAGCCAGGACCCTGGGAGGTGCTCAGTGGTGGCAGGACAGAGGGAACACTGACAAGGGAGACAAAGAACGTGCTCCCTTTGGTGCTCGTGGGTGCGCGACCCCCTTGGGTGGCACTTTGCAGCCTCACTTTGTGTAATTCCCCCACGGACACCTGCCCCCAGGGTCTGATACTATTTTACCCCCATGTTTGAGATGGAACACTGAGGCTTAAAGATATAAAGACCCTTGCTCATGCTGAAGTGGGTCCAAACCCACAACATGGGGCAATGAGGACCCCAAAGCCCAGGCTGGAGGGGGCTTGAGGCTGGTTCTACCAGGTTGCAGTCTCTGTAGCCTCTGGGAATGGAGTTCCCTGGGCAAGCAGGCAGAACTCTCTGCCCATCGGTTTGCCTGGGACATGGCCAGAGTGGAGCATCCATATGTTTCCCTGAGGGACTGGCCCTCAGCTCTGAGATGAGTCGCCACCAGCAGCACATTCCCCTGGGCCATCTATCATTACCTTCACATGCTCACCTTGAAGATGAGCCCCTCTAATGTCTCACGATGAGGTCCTCAGTCATGAATGACAGAACTCCACACCCACAGTGCCCAGCACAGGATAAGAGCTTCGGCTGTGGTTTGTTGAATTACATTAAAAACCCCAAGGCAAATATGTTTCCTGACACCCAACTCCCTTCCAGAGGAAATGGGTCATAGATGACCTGACCCAGTTCCATCTCTCAGGCCCCGTTTGCCTCGGGCAGGTGGCTGGAGTTCCCTGCAGGGACCAGGGGGCCAAAGATGCTTGTCTCCGGGCAGCTTCAGGGGAAGGAAGCTGGGGACCCTCTGCAGCCTGGGGGCCACAGAGAATGACAGGCAGAGGGCAGAAAAAGGCCTGAAGGTGGGCAGTTTGTGCTAACTGGGGGTTCCCTAATGGATTTTACTGCTGGCAAACTGGGACCGGTGGCATCATACTGCCCTGCTTTGCAGGGGATGGGAGGCTGGGGCTGCCCACAGTTAGGGAGTAAAGAGGGGATCTTAACTCTTCCATTAAACTGGAGCCAGGCCTGACTGGGAGGCCGGGAGGCTTTGCAGAAGCTTTGGGGACCTGCACTTTATGCTGGTCTGGCTGGAGAGGGCAGACAGGGAAGTAGGCCAGAAGGAGTCAAAGGCAAGAGGTGATGTCGGGCTTGATGCACTGAACTGTGTGCTTAAAAGTGGTTAAGATGCTAAATTTTATGTTATGTTTATTTTACCACAATTTGAGGGTGAGAGGAGAGAGAGAGAGTGAGAGCAAAAGAGACAGAGAGAGAGAGAGAGACAGAAGAGAGAGAAAAGGAGGGAGGGAGGGAGGGAAGGATAGTGAGAGAGAAGAAGAGAATGGGAATGGCAGGCTGTACCTTCGTGGTTCCCAGCTTTCCTCCAAGGACAAGCACTAGTGGCTTTCACTGACCAAAGGCGAGTGGAACAATACGAGGGAACGCCTTGAGTTTTTCTTTCTATAGGATTTATTTCACCCAAATGCTGACTCTTCATTCTAGGATTATGTTCTTCCTACTTCAAGGGTGCTCAATGGCCTTTAGGAAATGAGGAATGGGTAAAGGTGGCTCTGTCTTCTTTGATGGTTTCTATTGTGTTTTGGGAGCCCTCATTGGACAAAATAAAAAGTTGCCAACTCTATGTTGGTTTTGCTTCCTATACAGTATTCTTCCTGAAAAAACATGCTGTCTGAAAGTTTGGGAACCCGGGAGATGGTTGGGAGAAGAGAGCAGCTTGAGGATCGCTTAGTGCGGGAGTCCCCGAGGGAGAGAAGGAAAGAGAAATGGGAGGAGGGACATTGCGGAAATTTGTGTCACCTGGGCTCAGGGGAGGCCAGGAACCTGCCAGCTGTGCCCCCCCCCCCAAAAAAAAGGCGCTCACTGGCCCTGCCTTCCCACTGGCCATTTAGATGCTGTCCAGGGTCTACGACGTTCTCGCTTCTGGTTGGTGGGCAGACGTGCCCTGTGCCTCTTTGCATCTTAAGCCAATGCAACAAGCATTCTCCAGCCTGTGTCAGGCTTTGTGCCAGGAGATTTGGGGTGAGCAAAGCCCAGTCCCTGCCCTCAGGGCACTCGCAGATGAAGAAAAGGGTTTGTACCATTGAAGATGCCCATCTGGATTGCAGTCATTGCCCTTGACTTTGCCTATCTGCCTCTCCAGAGGGAGCAGACCCACTTCACAGAAACTGGAAGAGTCACATGGGGGAGACAGTGGGAGAGCTCAGGACAGGGCATGAGAGTGTCTTGCTGCCTCTTGGAGGCCACCATCATGACTATGAACCATGCCGGGCAGAGGAAATGGGTCAAGGCGGCCAGGGCAACTGGGCCGGGCAGGGAGAGGACCTGGGCATGGCAGAAGGAGGGGAAAATAGACTGACTCGGCCTCAGGAGGTCAGAAGGATGTTGGGCTGTGCTGAGTCTCAGAACAACACAGCTTGGGAGGCTCCTGGAGGCTTCAAGGTGAGGCCCAAGGCTAAGGCAGTGGATGTTGATTGTCATTTCCATTACTAGCCCAATTATTAGTCTGTCTTCCTGGTAAAAATATGTGGTTGGAAATGCCAAACTGAGAAGCCTATTTTTCCCCACTGGGGATTGTCTGGGTTGGCATGTACATCCCAGTGACCAATGTGTCCATGCTCGAGGATAATCTCTTGCCCTTTCCTGCCCCCTGCCTAGGATTTCTCCCCAGAGGAGGGGAGCTGAAGGACCCCCCAGGGAGGCTGTGCCTGTGGCTGTCAGCCTGAGATGCCAGAGGCTTCCTTTGGATTCTATAATCAGAGTATTTTTCACTGGTATCTGCAGTGATCACCAGGGTGCCTCTGTGTCCATAGGCCAGTGGGATCCTGCCCTAATTCCCTTTCTCATGGGGACTCAGCCAATTCTCACCCCAATCTGATTGTCACCAGTCTAGGTCAGCATTGGAGGGAGGTGTGGGCAACTACAGCCCTTGCTGCTTCCAAGACAGACATCAATAGTTGATTACCAACCTTTCCCACTCCCTACTCTCCAGCCCAATGGATGTCACAGTCCTCAAAACCACTCCAAGCAGCTGCCAATCAATCATATTCGCATGTGAGCAAAACCTGTTTGACATCCGTACACCTGTACCAGCCCTCTCGGAAAGCTCTCAACTCTGGCCTCTTTTTCTTTTTTCTTTTTTTTTTTTGAATGTATGTTTTTTTTTGTATGTTAAAATTAGGATGTTCCCAATCAAAAATCACTTTTCCTTCATCTAGTACTTGGGTGAGACAAACTAGCCCCAGAAAGCAGACAATGGGATGAACTGTCAGGTAGGACTTTTAGGGGAGGCAAAATGGATTAGGAAATGCTAAGTTCTCTGTTGAAGGAGGATACCTGGATTTTTTAGGCTGTCAGAGGTGGAGGGCTTCCATAGACTGTCTTGTTCCAACTTTGTACTCATTTTACAGGTTAGGACTCTGAGACCTCAGCAGTTCTTGTTTGGCCAGTGAGCTCAGGGAGTTAGTTCCAGGAGTGGGGGTCGGTCTCTGCACCCTCTGGATGACAGGGCAACATTGCTCAGCACTAGACAGGGTTGAGTTGGAACTCCGCTGCTGATGGGCTGTGTGACCTTGGGCCAGTTCCTTGCCACCTCCCCGCACCTAATGATAAGGAGGGAAGTCAGTCCTGGAACATCTAGTGCTCCTTGAAATATTAGGTATCCTAGGAGGGTGCAGGTGGGCTCACATCTGGAAGAGAAATCCCTAGATTCAGCCACAAGTAACAGAATCCCTCCTCCCCCGACCAACTTTGGCTTAAACCAATGAGAGACTTTACTTTTCTCTCCTCCTGAGAAGTCTAGAAATAGGCGGTTGCTGGCATCGTCTCCTCAGCTTGTGGATGTCAGAGCCAAGGCTTTGCAACTCTCTTTCCTTCATATCACAGTCACTTCATGGCCCAGGATGCTTGCTGTACCTCCAATTTTTCATCTGGGTTCCAGGCAGGAAGGAGGGGAGTGAGTTAGATGAATCTGCCCTACTCATGAGGAGTTTTCCCAGAAGCTCCACCAGCCACTTCGGTTCTCATCTCGTTGGCCAGGGTGGTGCCACATGTTTTCCCCACATCTGCAAGGAGTCTGGGAACATGCACCCAAAAAGATGGGGCCTTCTAGTAAGAATGAAGGGTAGGGTGGCTTGGAGTGGGACTTAGCTGTCTCTGCTACAGTTGGAGGAAAAAACTGGGGTTCGTCCTGACCCTCCATGCCTTGGCCATATGCTCCTTATGCGGAACGTGAAGGCATCATCCTTGCAGTGTGAGAGTGACCTGCCACCATGGCCTGCCACCTCGTCTCGGGGGTCCCTGAGTCCTACAGGTCTACCCAAAGGCATTGTAGACATTCTTCCTGCAAGACTTGGGAACCAACAAATAGGTCTGCCCTGCTTGCCAGAGTTTTTGTGTAGGAACAGCCCCTCCCGTCTTTGTCCTGGCCGTGAGCACCCAGGGCTAAGCTTTTGAACACGTTCTTTGTGTTTGGATTCAGCCCAGGCAGTGCATATTTGCTTTCATTTCTTCTCGAGCTTGAGAAGCTCCTGGGTGCAAATCTTGGAAAATGAGGATCTCTGAGCCTTTCCAGGCCAGCCCTTTGTTTTCTAGCAGACAATTGAGGCTTTGAAAGGGAAAGTGGGTGCGGACACCCCACAGGTGGCCCTCATCACCCAAATGCCAGTGCCTGCAGGCTCCTTCAGCAGAGGCCCAGAGTCAAAGAGGACTTAAAACCAGCTGTCATTTCTCTCTTAGCTTCTGTGTATGAGAGAAACGCCTTCATTTTTCAAAGTAAGAACAAGGAGGAATTTGTTTCTAAAGGAACATTAAAACACAGGCTCGGGGTTTAAAAGCAAATGGTTCAGCAGGATGTTCAGGGCCTTAAAACAGTCAGCAGGACTCAGCATCTCCCAGTGCCTGCTCTCCAGTTGTCATGGTAACACCATCCCCAACCCAACCACCTTGTCCAGCCGGGAGACACCAATCACAGGGAGGGACCTCGGTTTCCCCCAAGGATCCTGGGCTTCCTTTCTGAAACGCTTGCTTCTGAGCTCAGCAACCAGGAACACCCGGCCAGCCCATCCCCAGCACCTCTGTGGAGATGAGGGACAAAGTCCTGCAGCCCCTCTTCCTGTTCGGATGAGAAAGGGAGGGAAGGAGACATACCCTGAGGGCCTGCAATATGGTCATGACACTTTCAAAAAGCCTGTGCTATGGGGTCATGATCAGAAACCAGGTGCAGAAACCAGAGTGTGGAGGGTCAGCAGCCTGCCTGAGAGCAGCCAGCAAGGGGTGCGTGGTAAATGTGGGACTTGTACCCAGGCAAGACTGGCCCGATGCTCCACTCTATGCAATGTTCCCTGGGCCTCAGCTGCTTCCCTTTCCTTTGCAGGCTGTGGGCTGCTGTCACTCTGGCAGCTGGTGAGCTAGCTGGAGGGCGACATTCCAAAGCGGGGGCAGTAGGGCTTTCCTCCTGTGCCCACTCCCACGGGGAAGTCTGTTGACTCCTACCACTGCTGGGAGCTGGCAACATCAGGATGAGGTCCCAGGGGATGGCAGCAGGTACCCGCTGTCTGTCTACCTTCCCACTGGAAAAGCACCGACAGGCCAGCGCTTGGGGGGACAGGCAGAGGGCAGAGTTGGCTTTGCACGGTCTCTGCCTGCTGAGCAGCTCCAATTCCTCTCATGGGAGAAACAAGGAGGCAGTCACTTGTGCACATTCCAGAAGTTTTATTGGGGAGGAGGAAGCGGACAGAGGAAGCTGTGTGTGCGTATGAAGGGGTCGGCGGCATGGGAGGGATGCACGCGTATGTGAGCATAGCATGTGCGGGTACTACACATACATCTCCATGCAGAAGCACCCCTGGGCAGCCCTGGCTTCCAGCATTGGGCTTCAGCACAGCAGACCTCAGCCTGTGGTCTCTCTGAACCCAGGGAGACTGCATTGGGCTCAGGACGTTTTCCCCGAGGTCCAGAGTTTTATGCCTCTCCCTGGCATTCTCCATAAAGAAGGGAAGGTCAGATGACCCCTTAGATCTGTGTCATCTGGGAATTTCCTTGGGCTGGTTTAAAAACAATGCCCTCTCTTTTTCTCAGGATAGCAGATAACCTGCTGTGAAAGAGGGCTTAATTCTATGGGTCCTAAATTTTCTCCTTTGTCTCTCTCGTTCTGTGTGTGTGTGTGAGGAAAAATGGCAAGTTTCCAATACCAGCTTTGGAGGAATGATTATGTTTTCCCTCCATTTCAAGTCCAAAAGACCAGAGCCCTCATTCCAAAGGGCATCCACCCAGATAGATTTTTTAGTTTCATTTGTCATCCCTCCCATGGGAGGGCCCCATGTCTCCTCAGAACCCATCCTGGGCCGGGCGCAGTGGCTCAGGCCTGTAATTCCAGCACTTTGGGAGGCCGAGGCAGGCGGATCACGAGGTCAGGAGATCGAGACCGTCCTGGCTAACACGGTGAAACCCCGTCTCTACTAAAACACAAAAAATTAGCCGGGCTTGGTGGCAGGCGCCTGTAGTCCCAACTACTCGGGAGGCTGAGGCAGGAGAATGGTGTGAACCCAGGAGGCAGAGCTTGCAGTGAGCCGAGATCACACCACTGCACTCCAGCCTGGGAGACAGAGCAAGACTCTGTCAAAAAAAAAAAAATAATAATAATAACAAAGAACCCATCCTGGAGGCAGCAGGTGGGGTAGAGTTTGGCCTGCCCATGACTTCCACCCCTGAGATTGTGAATGAGGAAGGTCTGGGGCGATGCTGAGAATGTTTTTGAAGATACTCCCAGATGATGCTGATAATCACACGAGATTGAGTGCTGCGATCGCCTTGAGTCCAACCTCCACATAAACGCGGTCCTCATAAACAAGTTCACTCTACAAATTCACTCTACCCTAAGCTAAGTCTATGTGAGCAAATTCACTTCATCCTTTGTACCTGGAGACCTGGACCTGATACTGACCTATTCATGTAGCTGGAATGGTGTGTTGCGTGCAATGTGGACCAAGCAATAGCATGGTGTGTGTGTGTGTGTGTGTCTGTGCATGTGTGCATGTGTATGCGTGCACACTTTTGTGTGTATATGTGCATGTAGATGCTGCATAAATGATTTTTGATGTCAAAGGCAAACTCATTCCATTGTTTTAAATGTTCTATTATGTAAACAATACACAGAGGGACCATATCTACTCTTGTCATATTATTTGTGATGGTAAAACATGCATTTGCAATAAATTAAGCTTTCTGGGAAGGCGAGCAGTATTGGAGCCAAACGACTGTCTCGGAACATGTGTGTGTTATCTCGGTTCATATCAAGTCCAAAGCCAATGGAGCCTTCCCCGCCATCCAGGGAGGAACACCAGGACCCCAGAGTTTCTTCTTAGTGCTATATTTTAAAGTTGCATTGACGTTTTCCTCCCCTTCCTTTTGTGCAAGTTGGAAGTAGCAGTGTTCTAAAAGATGGTTTGAGGTTTTTGCTGTTGTTTTATGTTTTTAAAAATGTATCTGCTTTGTGTTTAGAAATAAACATCTCTATTTTGGTCTATGAAATATTGTGTGGTTTGGAAATTCGTTTTCTGAAGTAAAGGAGTTTGTCCAGGAAGTTATGAGAAGAAAGATGACACGTGGCTGAGGCTGACATTTTAAGATTCTGACTTCCAGTTCAACCTCGTTCATGCAGAGGTTGGACTCAAGGCGACAGCAGCATTCAATCTCACGTGGACGTCAGCCTCATCTGGGAGCATCTTCAAAAACATTCTCAGCATCGCCCCAGACCTCCTCGTTCACAGTCTCAGGGGTGGGGGTCATGCGCAGGCCAAGTGGATACTGAAAATTCCGAAATGTACTCTGAGTGCATTTTGTAGAGAAACAGCACCCGCAATAGATCCAGGTACTAGCCCAGATAGGGGTAAAATGAGGCCTTTCCAGCCATTTCACTCCCAACCCCAGGGATCAAAGCCCCACCAGGACAGTTTGTTTAACAAAGAATTCTCGGGTTTGGCTATCTGGTTCCTTAACTCACAGTGCACTGGAAGCTGCGGAGGAGAAAGGGAGGACCCTGCCGGATGTAGGAGAAGCCAGAGACACCATCCTGACTTTTGAGGGCAGGTCTAAGAAACAGGCAAGTAAACCCAGGAGCTGCCACAGGCTAACAAAAGCTCCTAACAATGGCCTTGGTTTGCCAAGAAAGGGAAAGTGTATGTCAGAATCTTCTGCTTACAAAGGCACGGAAGTGCACCCTTCAATTCAGAACACTGTCATTAGAAGGATTTAAAATAAAATGGTTTTGCCTCTTGTATAATTGGTTCTCCCAAGTGAGAATTTTTTTACAATCTGCCATTATTTTAATAATGAGTGTAATATGTTTCCTAAGCTTTTTCCATCTCTGTGATCTTAAACCCTTCTCACCTTTGGGAGGTGGGGCGGGATGGGGGTTGGGGTGACTTGAGTGAGAAGCATTGTATCTGTAGCCCCTCACTCCTTAAATGACTGGTAAGGAAGAGA
Source organism: Trachypithecus francoisi (assembly GCF_009764315.1). NCBI lineage: Eukaryota > Metazoa > Chordata > Mammalia > Primates > Cercopithecidae > Trachypithecus > Trachypithecus francoisi. Next base: position 11,434,140 of record NW_022681468.1, read on the forward strand.
CAAAGTTTCAGTCTCCATATGAATTCAAGTGGAGTCCAGAGCAGTGCATGAGGCTTTGAACCACTGGTGCAAAAATTGCTACAGGCTGGAAGTGGTGGCTCATGCCTGTAATCCCAGCACTTTGGGAGGTCGAGGTGGGCAAATCATTTGAGGTCAAGAGTCCAAGATTAACCTGACCAACATGGTGAAACCCTACCTCTACTAAAGATACAAAAAAAATAGCCGGGTGTGGCAGTGCACACCTGTAGTCCCAGCTACTTGAGAAGCTGAGGCAGGAGAATCGCTTGAACCCAGGAGGTGGAGGTTGCAGTGAGCAAGCCAAGATCACGCCACTGCACTCCAGCCTGGGCAACAGAGTGAGACTCCATCTCAATAATAATAATAATGATAATTACAGTTTTTGCCATCAAAAGTAACAGATTTGGATCTGGTTCCGTGGTGCATGCCCTAGAGTTAAACGCCATTCAAATGAGTCTCTGAGTTTTTGACTTGGTGAAGCAGTGCTGCAGAGAAAGGGCAAAGGGTGGGAAAGTCTGTTCTATTAGGAAGAAGGAGTCCTTGGTTTTTCCATCTGCCTTGTTTAGGGCAGATGAAGCCAGGTTGCTGGCACTCCTATAGCAGACCTGCAAATGGAAGAATCACTTTCCACTGTCAGGCTGCAGCGAGACCACTGCTGGCTACAAGGAATTTACAACTGAGGGAGGTGATTTCACCCAGCATATCTGGATCCATTGTCTAAAGTCTTAGAGTAGTGCTAAGTACCCTCCCAGAAACATTTGTGAGTCTCGTGGCCCTGAATAACGAGAACCCTTACCTTCTAAGTAGTTGTCCAAAAAATAAAGCAGCATGTTTTTTGAAGAAAGACAGAACTCTGTCCACTGGGATGCTCTGCCTTTTAGGTCTATATGGAATTGATCACGGCATAGCCCTGTTTAGTTGATCTGAAGAAGTCTTAATCCATATAACATAAAGGTATACCACGTGTCATTTATGTTAACTAAACGTGGTATGCATGTTTATTTCTACAGCAGAAACATCAAACCTGGGGTCAGGAACTTCAGGGTTAAAACACTGTTTCAGTAAGAAAACTAGATTCACCCTTCCTTGTTTTAATTTAGCACCTTTTGTGAGAACCCAATCCACTGTGAGAGTAACATTAAACACACACGGTTTCTAAATCTTTACTGAGTTCTCTAGTGTTTCTGGCTGGGCGACTCATTCATTTTTATGACCGTGTGATTTTTTTCACAACCAGGCGTCCCATGGAAATAATTATCTTACCTCAGTTTTCATCCATGGCTTCCAAGCCCAACCATGACATGCTTAATTGGAGAGATTCATCATCTTCTCGTGGAATCCCCTTGGTGAGAAGGTTACTCCGCTACTTGGCCCTGCCCACCTGCTCTGTCACTGCCTCTGCAGCCCTGGCTCTCCGTTCTGCTACCCTTCATTATGCTGCAAGAGGAGATACCCCAACTTGCTCAGGGCTTCCGGGCTGGAATTCTGTATTGCAATTTCATGCTGGCATGCGTCCTGGTCCCTGCTCCCCGCTCCAGCTTGGTCTTCACTGTGGCTTGCTGCTGCCAATTTCTAACAGGAGGGCTCCTCTACCAATGGACAGCGAGGGAAATTGCTCTAAATTTTTCTGAGACATGGCCTGTCTCATGCTGTCTGTATTTGCTCTCTTTGAGCTTGTGCACATCACTGAGGCCCTTTTCCTTTGGAATGAGGTGATGGGATAACAAAAAATAAAAAGCAATAAACCACAATGCTGAATGCAATGTGGAATCCTGCACTGCATCCTGGAACAGTGAACAGGCATTAGTAGAAAAGCCAGTGATACACAAATCGAGTTAGCAGTTTCATTCACACTATTGTACTGGTGTTAATTTCTTGGTGTTGACAAATGCCCCATGGACATGTAAGATGTTACCATTAGAGGAGACTGGGTGTGTTCGCCTATTTTTGCGTTGCTATAAAGGAATACCTGGAGCTGGATAATTTATAAAGAAAAGAGGGTTAATTGGCTCATGGTTCTGCAGGCTGAACCGGAAGCATGGTGCTGGCGTCCACTTCTGGTGAGGTCCTAAGGAAGCCTGCAATCATGGCAGAAGGTGACAGGGAGCCAGCGTGTCATATGGCCAGAGCAGGATCAAGAGAGAGAGGGAGAAAAGTGCCATACTCTGTTAAACAACTCGATCTCTCTGAGCAAGCATCCACTTATCACCAGGGGAATGATGGGGGATCCAATGCCTACCTCCCACCAGGCCCCACCTCCAGCACTAGGGATTCCATGAATTCTGGAGAGACAAACATGCAGACTGTGTCACTGGGTGAAGGTTATGGGAACTTTGTGCTGTTTTTGCACCTTTTCTAAATGATTCCAAATAAACATTTTAGGTATTGTTTGTTCCATTTTATTTCATGTCTATTTTCATTAGAATGAAATGAATAGAATCTTATCAATAATCTCTTTTGCCTATCTAGTAAATGAAAAGACCTGAATTTTTAAAAGCATCAAATATTTCAAAAACTGAGTTTGCAGTTTTTAATGATATCTTTATAATTAAGAAATAGTAAAAAGTTATATGCTAAATAATGGCAATGTTCCAAAAAAGATTAGTCTTCCCTTCCAAGTGGCAAATTCAGCAGTATTTAGGACAAGCACGGTATGATTTGAACGCTAGAAAAATGTATATTTCCTTCTTTTTTCATCAGCTTACGTATTTTTCTTTTTTTCTACACTTAAAATTCTTTTTTTTTTTAAATGGACAAATAATAATGTTACATATTCATGGAGTACATAGTGATGTTTTGGTACATATAATATAAGGGATCAGATCAGGGTAATTAGCATATCCAGCATCTCAAACATTTATCATTTCTTTTTTTGGGAACATTCAGCATCCTTCTTCTAGCTATTTGAAACTATATAATATTGTTTTGTTTTGTTTTGTTTTTTTGAGATGGAGTCCCGCTCTGTCGCCCAGGCTGGAGTGCAGTGGCCGGATCTCAGCTCACTGCAAGCTCCGCCTCCCGGGTTCACGCCATTCTCCTGCCTCAGCCTCCCGAGTAGCTGGGACTACAGGCGCCTGCCACCTCGCCCGGCTAGTTTTTTGTATTTTAGTAGAGACGGGGTTTCACCGTGTTAACCAGGATGGTCTCGATCTCCTGACCTCGCGATCCGCCCGTCTCGGCCTCCCAAAGTGCTGGGATTACAGGCTTGAGCCACTGTACTATTGTTAACTATAGTCAGCCTACAGTGGTGTAATATACTAGAACTTATTTTTCCTATCTAGCTGTAATTTTGTATCATTTAACAAATCTCTCCCCATGCTTCCTTCCTCCTACTCTCCCTAGCTTCTAGTATCCCGTTTTACTTTTTACTTCTATGAGATCAACTTTTTTTAGCTTTCACATATGAGTGAGAACATTTGGTGTTTAACGTTCTGTTCCTGGCTTATTTTGCTTAACATAATGTCCTCTAGTTCGATCCATGTTGCCATGAATGATGGGATTTCCTTTTTTTTTTTTTTATGGCTGAATGGTATTCCATTGTGTATATATCCCATATTTTTTACATCCATCTGTTGTTGGACACCTACGTTGATCCCATATCTTGGCTATTGTGAACAGTACTGCAATAACCGTGGAGGTGCAGATATCTCTTCAATATAATGATTTCCTTTCCTTTGGATAAATTCCCAGTAGTAAGATCACTAAAAATTTTATTTTTAAAAATATGATTTTTTATGGTTGGAAAAAAATGTGAGGTTTCTCTTTTGCTCTTAACTAACTCCCTTAAAAGTGACGGTGAAACTGTTCTAGGAACAGGCTTGGAATCATCCTCATCAGTGTTTGGCTCCAAGCAACCACATCTGCAAGGCATTGGACCTTAAAAAAGTTCTCCCGTCTTCTGGAATACTTATCTCAAAGGAATGTGGTTGTGCGGCTTAAACGGGATAGTATGTGTAAAGGGCTTTCACGGTGCTCAGCCCACAGGACACACTCCGTAACTGGGAGCTATTTATTCCACCCCATCCCAAATGCCTTCCCCGGTCATGCTAGGCAGGTTCTGAAGAAGCATCTTCTTCTACATTCTCTAGGATGCATAGTCTGACTCCAAAGTACTGCCCTGCAACTACTGCCAGGAGTCTGGGGTCTCCCGCATGGGCTTACACGTGTTCTGGGGATGCTTGTTAAGGGGAGAATCTAGAATCCATCAGCGGTCAATTGCAGAAGACAGAATCCACTCTAACTAGCTTAAGGAGAAAGGGATTTATGATGGGGTGTAAAATGGCTCACAAAATTGCTGAAGAACAGACTCTAATCTGAGATTTCAGGAGGAGCTCAGCCTCAGGACCACGCTGCCTCTTCCATGGTGGAGAAAGTTAGTTGCTGCCACCCCCAGGGGGCTGCCAGACCAGGAGAGCACTGCCGCCGCTGACTGAAGGCCTCACCTCCGCTGCACTGCGGCAAAGGGGTGCCCGTGTCAAGCTGTCTCCTCGTGCACCTCCCTCCCACACTCAGTCTCATGAAGGAGTATTGGAATTGAAAAAACCTGGTTCACATTTAGAACACGGAAGCAAAGGAGGCAGGGATATGCCATGTTATTTTTTTTTAAATGATTTTTTTTTCCTTAAAAAAAGAGACAGAGTCTCCCTATGTCACCCAGGCTGATCTCGAACTCCTATCTTGGCCTCCCAAAGTGCTAGGATTCCAGGTGTGAGCCACCACACTCAGCCAACACCATTTTAGCTTTACCCTTCTGCATTACGGGTAAACATCTTGCAAGGAGTTTAACGGGCAATTAATAAGCAAATCCACAGTATCCCCCACAGCCCATGCCTCTGGATACTTCATGTCCGGGTGCACCCCAACTTCCATATTTAAACTTTCAAGCAAAAACAGCAGTGGAAACAATAGCTCCCATTCCCCCTAATGCACCTACCCCCGTATGAACAAGTGAATGCTTAGCAAAATGTCTCATTTATCAGTATATCCATCCCTGTCCTCTATTAGTTTTCCTGTGTTTCATTCACAATTCTACTTGATGTCCTGAAGTCTGTGAACTAAATTATGAGGTTGACTGTCACATCCCTGCCACCAGGCCCGCTTGTTCACGGGCAACTGAACTGACATCCAGTGACGTCTGGACACTCGATTATCAAGAGCCTTCTCTACATAGATGGACTTTTGATGAGCATTCAAACAGTACACACATATCTTTATACCCAAGATCTCATTGAAAGGGCTACCCAGATGTATTTTCCTTAAACTTCCATGTTATCAATCCCCATTCTTGTCCTTTTCAAGTCCTTGACCATCCTTAAGGAAAGAATCAAGTAAAGACTATTTAAATAAAAAATATTATTGAGCTCTTTTTTTGTTGTTTGAGATGGAGTCTCACTCTGTCACCCAGGCTGGAGTGCAGTGGCACGATCTCGGCCCACTGCAACCTCTACCTCCCGAGTTAAAGCGATTCTTCTGCTTTAGCCTCCTGAGTAGCTGCGACTACAGGCACACGCCACCACGCTTGACTAATTTTTGTATTTTTGGTAGAGACAGGGTTTCACCATACTGCCCAGGCTGGTCTCGAACTCCTGACCTTGTGATTCACTCCCCTCTTGGCCTCCCAAAGTGCTGAGATTACAGGCCTGAGCCACCGCACCTGGCCTATTGAGCTCTTATTATACATCAAGAATAAATAAAATGGCGAACAAAACAGAAACCCCCAAACCCTGCCTTCCCAGAGCTTACTCTCTGGTGCTGGGTACTGCCCATTCATCCGTGTAGATCTGTACTCTCAGTTATTTCTCCTTCTAGGCAAAATGAACTACTAAATACACGTTTCAAAGACAGTGGGGGACATTCCTTCCCCATTGTCTTTCCTCACAGGCCTTCACAGAGGCTGTAATCCTATAACATTATACATCTGACTAGTTGCATTGTATCACGCAAGGTCAACTAGGCTCAAATACTTTTTTTTTTTTTAGACAGAGTCTCACTGTCACCCGGGCTGGAGTGCAGTGGTGTGATCTTGGCTCACTGCAACCTCCGCCTCCCAAGTTCAAGTGATTCTCCTGCCTCAGCCTCCCAAGTAGCTGGGACTACAGGCACCTGCCACCACACCTGGCTAATTTTTGTATTTTTAGTAGAAATGGGGTTTCGCCATGTTGGCCAGGCTGGTCTCAAACTCCTGACTTCAAGTGATCCACCCACCTTAGCCTCCCAAAGTGCTGGGGTTACAGGTGTGAGTTACCACGTCCAGCCTCAAATTCTTTATTCTGAAGACAACTGGTCATGGGGGACGCCAAGTGAAGCTATGGGGTGGGCTGAGGGTTAGGCGTTATGCAGCAGGATTAGGTATCCTGGGGGGTGTGGACCACTGGTACGGCCTGCATGTTTATTTTCCCCCACTCCCAATTCATATGTTGAAATCCTACCTCGCAAGGTGATGGTATTAGGAGGTGAGGCCTCTGGAAGGTGATTAGGTCATGATGGTGGAGCTGTGATGCATGTGACTATTACAATGACGCCAGAGGGAGCGCTTGCCCCTTCAACCACGTGAGGATACAGCAAGAAGGCACCATCTATGAACCAGGAAACAGGCTCTCACTAGACACCGAAGCTGCTGGTCCCTTGATCTTCGACTTCCCAACCTCCAGAACGTGAGAAAAAAATGTCTGTTGTGTATCAGCCACCTAGGCTATGGTATTTTGTTGTAACAGCCCAAATGGACTGAAACACCACAGACTCACGCAGCTCACAAAATGACCAAATGAGACACTGCACAGAGATTTCAGGCCTGGGCATTCATTCAGCCAGTGGACCATGGCACTGAGGGTGGGCAGTGTGAGGTCGCCACCCATGAGAAAACTGGACAAGCACCTGCCGAGGTCCTTCCAGCCCACAGGGCTCCTGCCCCCCTGAGCACTGCTCCCGCCATGGAGGTCCCCTCCGTTGCCTCACTTTGGACCTTCCTGGAAAATGGACCTTCTCTCTGACCGCAGCCTCTGATTGAGCGCCATATACCTGGGACTCCAACCCCCAATCTCTGCAGGCCAGTTTGTGAACTCAGCTCTGCACTTCTCATCCAACACCGCCACGGCTCTTTGTTTGCTGCCTGTTCTGTGCGCTTGGCTGCCGGCACTCACCTTCTTGTGTTTGCTCCTGTTTGGGGTTCCATAAGTTCAGATTTGTCTACTTGTTTGTTTTGATGCTCAGAGCCTCAGACAGGGGTAGACCTGTGGGTCAAATCTAGCTGCCACCTGTTTTCATACAGTTCAAGGAGTAAGAACGGTTTTTAAATTTTTAAGCGGGTTACATTTTAAATGGTTATGTAAGTACCAACAAAATAGCTTTAATTTTGCCTCTTGCACTACAAAGGCCTAAAATATTTACTCTTTGGTCCTTCACAGAAGCGTTTGTCAACTCATGCTCAAGGACATCGCTGTGCAATTTCCTACCTGATTAATCCATGTAGCCAAGCTGTCCGACCCTGAATCCCAGCAAGGTCCTTCCCTATGACCAGCTCCCCAGCAGGCTGGCCATGACCTCCCTGAAGGGGGCCAGGAAGAAAGCACACTGGCCGAGGAGGCAGGAGAAATCGGTTCCAGCCTCGCACTCATCACCAGCTTGCTTTGTGTCTTTTGGTAAGTCTCATTCCCTCTCTGTACCTCACATCCCGCTCTGTCAAATGGGGAGTTTAGATGTGAATCACCTTGGAAATCTCTCACAGCACGGCCAGTCCTCTTCAAACCATTGTTCTCCATAACCATGAGGAACACGCAGAGAGAACAAGGCACAGGACTCTCCCAGGGACCCCAGGATTGAGCCCACGATCAATTCTTCATCCTAGAGCATGGGTGACAGGTCATGCAGGCACACAGACACACATGCTATATACACTGTAGACACGTGCACACACCTGAATGCCTGTGCACACACACCACTCATTCATGCACCACACACACAGAGGCACACATAGACACAGACAAACTCCATACACACACACCTACACATACACCACACACCTGTATGCAAGGACACGCACCACACACAACCATGCACCATACACAGAGGCACACACAAACACAGACACACTCCATACACACACACACTTGTACACATATACCACACACCTGCATGCAAGTACATGCACCACACACAACTATGCACCACACAGAAGCACACATAGACATACACTCCATACATACACACACTTGCACACATACAATCACACACACCATGCATACACACACATGTCACATACACAAAACACACACCACACACAGAGATATGCACACATGCCAAACACACCCACCACACCACATCCAGGCATGCACACATGCATGCACCACATGCAGCACATACATACACATCAGAGACACATGTACGTGTGCACACACCCCACACACACCAAACACACACAGATGCACACATACACTACACAAGCAGATATACTACATACCACACAGAGACACCACAGAGGCACATATGGATACAGATACAGACAGTCATCATACGCAACTGCCAGACACACAAGCCATATACACAGATGCACACCCACACCACACACACAGAGACCTACAGACACAGATACGTGGTGCTCTGGGCAAAGTGTTGTGACTGTGTCTCACGGGTTGTCACGATGGGAGCCGCAGCAGAGCTCTGGGGCACATCCCTGGGGGATCCCTCCTCGACTCTGGTCTGATTAAGTCAGCTCTGCAGAAACCAGAAAATTAAATTTGGGGCCATGTCTGTGTTCCGGATATGCTGAATAATTTCAGGATTACTCTGGGTAGAGAAAAGAGAAAGGGCTCTTTTCTTTTTTTAGGATTTGGAAAGGAAAACATGGTTGTGTGGGCTAACGTGTGTTGCTGGACGAGGTCTTGAGGGGTATGGTTTGAAGCAATGGGGGAGGCGTCTGTGCAGGCAGCAAGCCTTCCTTTTTGGGGTCAGGTAGGGGGTTGGTAATGCAGGGGTTATAAAAAGAGATTGCATTTGATTAATGAAATATTTTCTTACAATCATGTTTTTGCTGAAATGCATGTTCAATCCTGACCAAAGGCCAGGGGAGCCAAACGCAAAATATATAGTGTGCGGTTGCCAGAATATCTCCCAAGCTACATTTTAGTATATGTCAAAATTCAAATTTACCCTGGAGTCAGGGAAGTCAGAGAGGGAGCCCTTTGCCTTATGGGTACTGCATACCATGCTTAATAAAATGATAATGCAACCTTCACAGTTTGCTGGGCACTTCCACCCACAGTCTTTCATTTGATTCTTACAATAATGTCAAACGCTTTTTTGTCTCTTCTACTGAAGAGTAAAATAAGGCTGAGAGAGGTAGAAAGGTGACCTCAAGGTCATAGCCTGAAAATGGCCCTGCTGCCGTCCAGCCCTGCCCTCCAGTGATCTCTTGTCCCAAACCTGCACACAGCAACGAAGCAAACCCACTGTTTACGTCTCTTCAGTTTGCAATCCCAAAACTATCAGGTGTAGATGAAAAAGCAAGCCCCTAAGGTTAACAGAGCAGAGTTAAGGGACCCTGAGCAAAATCTCTTATCCCTGAGGTACCTGATCGGTTATCTGAATGGCTGCCAACACAGAGCACTGTATTAAGAGGGATTCTGAGGCTGTGATCAAGGAAAAAGCTGCATGATCTCTTGGTGATGTCTCCCATGACAGTCATAGGAGACAGTCATAGGGAGGGGCTTATTGTCATCCTCACTTTGGCCTCAGTTTCATTATCTATAAAGGTGAAAGAATTGCTCTCAATCTAGGTCTGTGAACTAGCATGCCTACAGAACTCAGATAGGAAACATCTGAGCAGACCGGACGTATTAGTTTGTTCTCTCTGCTATAAAGAACTACCTGAGACTGGGTAATTTATAAAGAAAAGAGGTTTAATTGTCTCACAGGTTCCACAAGTTCTACAGGAAGCATGGCTTGGGAGGCCTCAGGAAACTTACAGTCATGGCAGAAGGCGAAGAAGAAGCAGGCACGTCTTACATGAGTGAAGCAGAAGGAAGACAGCGAGCCTCTGCTACACACTTTTAAACAACCAACTCTCATGAGAACTCACTCACTATCACGAGAACAGCAAGGGCGAAGTTTGCCCCCATGATCCAGTCACCTCCCACGAGGCCCCTCCTCCAACATTGGGGATTACAATTCGACATGAGATTTGGGTAGGGAAACAAATCCAAACCATATCACCAGACCAAGTGTAAAAACATCCTGAAAGAAGGAAGGTTGGGATCTTTGTCCGATCATTGCCATGTGGGGATGTGGGCTTTGGATTAGAGCGACAGTTTCTCAATCATTCGAGATTTCACATTTTAATGTTAAAAAAATTTTTTAGGCCGGGCGCGGTGGCTCAAGCCTGTAATCCCAGCACTTTGGGAGGCCGAGACGGGCGGATCACGAGGTCAGGAGATCAAGACCATCCTGGCTAACACAGTGAAACCCCGTCTCTAGTAAAAATACAAAAACTAGCCGGGCGAGGTGGCAGGCGCCTGTAGTCCCAGCTACTTGGGAGGCTGAGGCAGGAGAATGGCGTAAACCCGGGAGGTGGAGCTTGCAGTGAGCTGAGATCCGGCCACTGCACTCCAGTCCGGGCGACAAAGCGAGACTCCGCCTCAAAAAAAAAAAAAAAAAAATTTTTTTAAGGGGGCAACTAATTTGAATGTTATTAAAAAATACCTGTGCTAACATGAGTGTGTACACATGTGCTATCAGGCTGGGTGTGGCCCACAGACCATTGCTCTGCAAGCTTTGGTTTAAATAAGCCCCAAGATTCCTTTCATTTCAAAAATTCTAAAATTCTATGTGGGATGTAGGTCCACAGACTAGGTGCATGTGAAATGTTTCTCAATAGATCTAGAGTTCTAAACTCGGTCCCTCACCCACGTGGGCCGAGATTAGTTCGGGCATCTGCTATGTGCCTATTGGGCTTCTACAGACATTGTCTCACTCAGGCTTCAGGACTCTGTCCAGCTGGCTCTTCTCCTTTATTTTGCAGCTGAAGACACAGGCTCAGAGAGATGATAATTTGCCTAAGCTGGTCCAGCACATAACCAAATTGAAATTTACTCCTTGGTGATTTCCCAAGATTTTGGTTTTGTGGATGGAAATTCCATGACATAATCAGCACTTAGTGGAAACTCAATGTTAAATGCATAAAGCTTGGGAGGGCTTCACCCCAATATTGTATGTAGATCCATTGTGGAATTTCCAGCATTCCCAAGGATTGTGACTTGATTGTCTTCAATGAAGAACCCAGCAGGCATTATCAGGCTGGGCCGGTATTGGCACCCCCTGGGTGAGCAATTGCTTGGCAGCCATCCAGCCCATAAAGTGTTCTAAAAGGTCACTTGGTTTTGGCTGTTGGTAGAAGGTAAGAGAGATGGAGAGGCCCTGAAAGCTGGGGTCTTTCCCATCTGTTCCACATTACAGTGCTGTTAAATATGTTATGATGTCCATTGTACCAACAAATAAAAGCAGAACCAATCTCTTTGTTTAAGGTTCCTTGACTGACATCATTGGTGATTAGATGACATACTTATTTTCTCATGACTAGGGTGGACTGGTTCAGTGAGAGGTTTGGAAAGAGTACAGGCTCTCACCCACGAAGTTGAGTGGGAAGTATCTTGATGCTGATGGATGCGAAAAGCAACCACAGCTCCAGGGATGGGGGTGGAAGAGAGAAAGGCTTTGCCATTGTCTCAGCCACAGAGATGAAATCTAAAGGAGACTCAAGACTTTCGGAGTGTCCATTCATTCATCCATCCGTCCATCCATACATACAATGATCCATCCATCCATCCATCCAATTATCCATCCCTCCATCCATCCATCCTTACATCCATCCATACATCCAGCCAGTCATCCATTCATCCATTCACCCATCCATCTATCCAACCATCCATCCATCCTTCCATCCATCCATCCATCCATCCATCCATCCATCATCCATCCATATATTCAACCATCCATTCATCCATCCATCCATCCATCCTCTGTTCATCTCTCCAACCATCCATCCATTCATCCATCCATTCATCCACCCATTCATTCTTCCATTCATGCATCCATCATTCAGCCATCCACCCTTCCATTCATCCATCCATATATCCAACCATCCATTCATCCATCCAACCATCCATCCATCTGTCCATCCATCCATGCATCTATCCATCCTTCTATTTATCCATCCTTCCATCTATCCATCCATCTACCCTTCCATACATGCATCCATATCCCCATCCATTTCTTTATCCCCGTTGCTGGAAAGGAGCCACAAACTGAGGGATGCACGTGGTTTCTCAAGGTTGCATAAGGCAAGGAACAGATTTTCCTCTAGATTGTCCAGAAGGAACATAGGCCTACTGACTTGATTTTTAGCCCCATTTTAGGACTTCTGAACTCTGTAAGTGTAAGAGAATAAATTTATGCTATTTTCAGACACCAGGTATGTGGTAGTTTGTTACAACAGCCATAGGAAACTCATATACAACCTCATGGGGTCATCAGAAGCATTAAATTAGCTAATATATAAAACGCAGTTAGCACCATGCCTGGAGCATAATAAATGCTCAAGAAAGTGGTAGTGACTCTTATTTTTGTGAGTGCTCTTATGATGTACTTTGGGGATGTGGCGTTGCCCTCTGAGGAGCCCTCAGTGTATTGCAACACAAGAGAAGTAAATTTCCAGGGGGTTGGATAAAGGGGAAAGTAAAGAGAAGCCCTCAAAGTGAGGAAGGCTGTGGTTTTGCTGCCTGAAACTGATTCGCCATGCAAGCACTGGTCCAGAGGGGTAAGGGGTGCATTAACACCTGATCCTAATGTGTGGGTGATGTTGCAGTGGCATAGCCAGATCCAAAGCAGACTGCAGGCCTGATGGAGAGGGTGCTCTTCACATCCAGCTGGGGCCTGGTTCTTAGCACACCATCCCCCAGGCTTCCAGGCAACTTGCAATGCTCTTCCTCACGCATTGACATGTTTAAATCTTATTTACTCCTCATAATAATCCTCTCTTGTTTTCTAAGCACTATTTTTGTTTCAAAGTGATAATAGCTAAATTTGTTTCTGATTGAAAATGTAATGCATGCTCATCGAAGCAAATTTGGTAGACAAAGACAGTGAACTTTGATATTTTCTACCACAATACTTATGATTAGTCCGAAATCTTCACACTCCCCCTACCAGCTCCCTGTGGCATGTGCTTGATCAGGGGCTACTGCTCTGGGTGCGGTGCTCGCCATGTCTTGGCTCTAGGCTCAGCTATGCAACTTGTTTTGACCAACGAGATGGGACTAAGCATCACAGTAATCGGAGGCCTGAAAGCACTGGCACCTCTGCCACCTCCATGAGAACATGCTGGATTAGCAAGTTCTCATGGCACATGGGGCAGAGATCCTCATGCCCATTTTCAGAGACACATGGCCTATTTGCCCCATCATTTCAGTGGACAGCCAGCTGGCAATGAACCTGTGAAGTGAGCCCAGACACAACCAAAAGAACCACCTAGCTGAGACCAGCCTGCATCACTGACCCGCGTATTCCTGCGATAAACAAATGCATATTATTTTAAGCCACTGGATTTGGGGAGAGTTTGTCATGTACCACTATTATTGTAATAATTAGAATAATGATTACAACAGGTACCAATGACATGTACTGAAGACGTATTGTATGCTGGGCTTGTTACTAAACCCTTTTTAAACATCAGTGCTTCTTACTAACATATCTAGATAAGAATCTCCTAGAATTTTGTAAGACTGTCCCAGAACTTAATCAGAAAATCTGAAGAGATGCCTGTGAACCTGCATTCCAACAGCTCTCTCTTGATTTTTGTGCACCATATGCCTGGGAATCATTAATACTTGTTATCTTGTTTCAGTTACACAGCATTCCCATGGGGCAGAGATCCTCACATCCATTTTACAAACAAGGAAAGTGAGGCTCAGAGGAATTAAGTTTTCTAGCTCAAGGTATAGCCAGAACTTGAACCCATGCTTTGTGATAACGAGAGATCAAGCCCTTCACTCATCATCAAGGCTGCCCGCTATGGTCTAGGGCTAGCTTGGTATAGCTCCCCTCTCGGCCTGACATTCTAGGGGCTGCCTCTGGTGACCAGCAGTAAGTGCTGTTCTGGGCTCACCTAAAGCTGGGGTTGCTACAGGAAGAGGTGAGAAGTGGCAGGGGATTAAAGTCTGCTTTCTTTGCTAAAATGGAAATTGTTGTTAAATAAGAGCATAAATATTTAATTACACAGAGTGACTACTCTTTGCATAACAATTTCAAGTCCAGATTCAATATGAAGCAAGCTTAACATAAACACAACACCTGGGTACAAGTCCCATACCTTCTGGACTAAAGTCAGCTCTTCCTGCTTACTCACTCCAAGACTAGTTTCCCGTGGTCTGCCCTGAGGAGAAGCCTTTTATTTTATGCTTACTTCTGCTCCCAGGTGATGAAAAGTGCCAGCTACCTGTCCACAAGGCCTTCTCACACCACAGATGGCTCCGACATTAAAAATCTCACCTTTTTGCTGCTAAAAGCCCTTAGAGCACAATTCACTGTCTGAGGCAGAGGTGGTGGTGGTGTGGTTTCCCCATGCCATTGGCTGCACCTCATGACTCCCAAAACAGCAAGTTTCAGGGGCTACTTTTCTCTATTCTCTCCATGACTTAGGTCGCTTTGCCTAGATTTTTCTCCTCTTCTAAGCTCACAGCAGAAAAGATGCAGCCATCTTGCATTACGTCTGTCTCCGCGTGCTATACGAAGGCTGATATACAAATCCCTGCCCATGCTGGGATTCTTTCTTCTGACTTAGGCTCCAGCCCGTCCTCTTGCTCTCTGAGCTGTTCTCTTGCCCCTCAGATGGTCTGTGGCAGCAAATCACTTCTCAGGAAAGCCCTGCTGCATTTAACACTTCATCACCTCCTCTGAGAAATATTTCTGGGACCTGCTACTTCAAAATGGCAGGCTTATTCTCTATCTAAACACTTTAAAGATAAGAGCAACAGAACCTTGAGACAAATCCCACAGAAACTATTTCAGCTGGGTGAAAATGTGAAATGGCTTAGCATTTGAGAGGCTCACAGATGACCAGGGCTGACTGGAGTGTTGGGGCAAGAGACAGCGTGGTGAGACATGAAGATGGAAGTAAAGACAACAGCCAGATCATGAATAGGAAAGTAACAAAACTAAAACAACCACATTAATAGTTATAGTAGCTAATTCTCACACTGTGCTTATCATGTACTGGATACCTATAATAACTCATTTAATCCTCAATGCCTCTATGAGGCAGGCACTGTTATTACTACCATTATACAGATGAAGAAATGGAGGCTTCCTTGGTCCTTGCCATTTCTAAGCCAGATCTTCCAGCCTCTTGTTACTAAGGAATGTCCCCCCTACCTCTACCATAGCCTTTCTGTACATCTCCTTTTGGGAATTATCCTAGTTCATTGTTGTGCTGCTATAACAGAATACCTGAGACTGGGTAATTTATAATGAACAGAAATGTATTGGTGTATGGTTCTGGAGGCTGGGAAGTCCAAGAACAAGGGGCTGGCATCTTGTGAGGGTCTTCTTGCTGTGTCACCACATGGCAGAAGGCATCACATGGTAAGAGAGAGAAGGAAGCAGGCCAAACTCATTCTTTATAAGGAAACCAGTCCCACAATAATGGCATTAATTCATTCATGAGGACAGAGCCCTCATGACTTAATCACCTCTTCAAAGTCTCACCTATCAACACCTTTGCTTTGAGGACTAAGTTTCTAGCCTATGAACTTCTGAGCACACATTCAAACCACAGGGGGAACGTTGCAAAAACTGACATTTGCTGCTTGCCACCCAAGATCCTAACCAATGTGGGGCAAGCCAAGGAGTCACCATTTATTCCACTAACTGGATCTTTGTTTACTCCTTTGCTCCTCAATCTGCCTCCCAAATCCCAAACAAGTTCATTTTCCAGATCCCTCTCAGCCTCAACAGGAGATAATTTTGCCTCCCTGCTCTATGGACATTTGGCGGCGTCTAGAGATACTTTTAGTTGTTACAACCGGAGGGGGGGTGTTACCAGCATCTAGTGTGTGAAGGCCAGGAATGCTGTTAATGCTACAACACATAGGACTGTCTCCGATGACAAAAAAACTATCCAGCCCCAAGTGCCAGTTGCGCCAAGGTTGGGGCATCCTGCTGTAAGCCTGGGGTTTTGCTTTGTTCTTAGAACTGACCCTTAATATGAGGATCCTATTTCTAAATTTCCCCCTTTAACTTGAACTATGAGAGTTCATTCCTGCCTGCACTTAATGCCAGCAAACTACCTTTGGGCATCCCATGGCTCTCTGTGGATCCTGACTACTTGCTGGTGTGGTCACCTGTTCCTTGTCATCATTGCCACATGCCACGGGCCATCTGGACATCCTCCACCACCCACAGCAAGTCCACTCCACCCACCTGCCCTCCCACAGTGCCAGACTTGACACATGGGCGCAACTTGCACTCAGGTCTTGACCAAAACCAGCTGCTCTGCCAAGACACAGAAGAGACCCCTACTGGAGTGAGGTCATCTCACTCTAGGACACAGTGTCCAGCTCAGACAGAACACCACCCACCAGCTTCCTGCTGAAGCTATTCATTTCCCAGGCTTCCAGAGACCCAATTCCCTGGAGTTCCAGTGCGGGGGCGAACCCGGCAGCAGAAAGAAAAGACTCTGTGACCCATGCCTAAAAATAAAAATATTATTCAATTTCATGTCTGACAGACTGAATGTCTGACGCAGAAAGCAAACCCATGGCAACCGGAAGAACACATTGAAAACCTTTTCACTTAGGCAGATCAGAATGAAGTGAGGCTGGGCCTTCTGGAGACAGAGAGTTTCTCAGCTCAACTCTCTGGTTTTTGGGCTGGGATAGGGGTGTCTGTGGGTGTGTTGGAAGGAGAAAGGGAGTGGACCCCACTCAGTGGATCTCATTTGTTTGGGCTTCCCCTGCTTTCCTGCGATTTCTCCCTCTCTTGAAGGACACGCAGCTTTAGAAGTAAACTTCCACTAGAACAGGGGAACCTGGAGGGCAAGTCAATACAGAGACTTCATCTGGGTCCTCGGTTCGAGTGAGCCTCTTTCCTTTTTCACCCACGTGAAACTGTGGGCTATGGACAAGCCAGACAGAGCCACGTTTGTCCCCCAAATACTTCCCTGGCTTTAGGTCTTGCTTCTACTCTCTGCCTTGTTTGAAACATCCTTCCCTCTCATCTCTGCCCCACTAAATCTGACTCATCTTTCTGGATCCAGCTAAACTGTCACTTCCTCCAGGAAGGATTTCTAGGTTTTTCCTCTCCACCAGTCTTATCCCAACCTTTGCAGGCAGCAGTGGTCTCTGCCCACCCAGGGTTCCCATAGCATCTTGTCAATGTGCATATCGGGCCTTCTAGCTCAAGGCAGGGCCAGGAGCCACTTGGAGGAGAAGTCAGGGGAACCTGCTCAAATCCCAACTCTGCTCCTAAGTGGGGTTGTGTTACTTTGAGCATTTCACCTCTGCATGCCTTAATTTCCTCACCTAGAAAACGATGGCCCCAATGCCTACCTTATAGGGCTGTTATGATTTTTAAGTAGTAAGTACGTAAGGAATTACCCATACACCACCGTCCCCTGAGAACACTGGCTGTCGTTATCATCAGCTTCAGGCAGAAAGAGGAAGGGCTGTGGAGTGAGACGTGGGTTTGAGGCCTGGCTTCACTGCTTAATGGGTTTTAGGAGTTGAACCCTTTCCTCCAAAAATGATGCATTGAGCCTTTACTCCTAGTAACTCAGAATATAAACTTGTTTGGATATAGGGTCATTGCAGACATAATCAGTTAAAACGAGGTTGGGATTTTAATCCAATATGCCTAGTGTTCTCATAAGAAGATGGCCCTGTGACCATGGAGGCAGAGGTTGGAGTCAGTAGCTACAGCTGTGGAATGCCAGGATCACCAGCAACTACCCGAAGCTCTGAGACAGGCAGGGAGTGGGTTCTCCCTCATGGCCCTCCAAAGAAACCAGCCCTGCTAAGACCTTGATTTTGGACTTCTGGCCTCCTGAACTATACAAGAATAAATTTCTGTTGTTTTAAGCTACCCAGTCTGTGGGTATTTGTTACCATAGCCTAGGAAATTAAGACAACAGGTGTTCACCTCTTTCAGCCTTGGGCCCTCCAGCTGTAATCCAGGGCTTAAGGGAGATAATGAGTGTGAAAGTGCTGGACACCCAGAAGACACTGAATTAATATTAATAGAATCTGAAACCCAACCACCATCAGAAAAAGGAATACAAAAGTGGGGAGATACGCATATTCCCAGCCCAGGCTAGAAGGAGGCAGTGTGGACCCCAAACGACAAATCCAATCAGCAATGCCTGCTTTATGTTTACGCATGTATTTATACTCTGTGACCTTTCACAAAGGCAGACAGTGTGCTGGAACACTCACCAGACAATAAGACAGAAAGGGTACCAGCCGGAGAGAGTACAGATAGCATAGAAAGATGAGGTGGGAAAGAGATATCTCTGAACGATCCAGGAGTCCTGCCAACCTACGCCCCCAAACGAAGTGGTGCGGAGGTCATCTGCTGTTTCTATGTGTCCAACATTCCTTCCTACATCTTCTTGAAATACGATCGTCCTTCCTCCTACTGACCTGTCCTCTGTGCATGTGATTCTAGTACAGCTGCCTATCAGTCCCTGGGCAAAGTAATGGGCATGTGAGCCAGACCTTGACAGTCAGAACTTCCCATCTCCCTGGACATAGTAATGGCGATAATACAGGAAACTCAGGTGACCCAGCTGACCAGTCCCAAGCTGGGATTCTACCTATGGGGGTTGGAGAAAGAAGACGTAAGCTTAGCCTGAGGCTAAGTTGGGATGACGTACACCTGAAGCTCCTGCAGCTGTGACCCTTTCTCCTACTGCGCGGAGGAACTCATCTACAGTAGGAAAAGCTGGGCCCACATGCAGAGGGGAGCAGAGGGTGTGTGTGTGCAGCGGGGAGCGGGGAGAGAGAGAGAGAGACAGAAAGAGAAAGAGGTCTGATGACATTATTTCGGTCCTTAAGCCAGCTCCACTCATGGACTTCTCAGTTACATGGGTCAATAAATTTCCTTTTTCACTGTAACCAGTTTGAGTTAAGATTCTGTCTTTCACAGTGAGAAAGTCCTGCTCAGTACAGGAGGGCTGGTAGACAGGAAGGGGGATCAAAGAGTGAAGCCTCACAGGAGGGAGCAGCCCCAGGGCGCCCAGAACCCTTCAAAGGAAGGACAAGTCTGTGCCTAAGTAAAGGCGCAGGGAGGGTCTTGTCTGGAGAGTGTTTGGAGTAGCTTCCAGGGTTGGGGGCTTTTCAGAAATGCTTACCTGGGGCCTAGCGCTGTGGCTCAAGCCTGTAATCCCAGTAATCCCAGCACTTCGGGAGGCCAAGACAGGCAGATCACCTGAGGTCAGGAGTTCAAGACCAGCCTAACCAACATGGCAAAACCCCACCTCTACTGAAAAAAAAAAAAAAATTAGCCAGGCATAGTGACATGTGCCTGTAATCCCAGCTACTTGGGAGGCTGAGGCAGGAGAATCGCTTGGAACCAGGAAGGCAGAGGTTGTAGCGAACCAAGATCGCACCACTGTGCTCCACCCTGGGCGACAGAGTGAGACTTCATCTCAACAACAACAACAACAACAACAACAACAAAAGAAATGCTTACCTGGGCATCCAGGCAAGGAGGCCTCAAACCTGCGTTCTGTGCACCCTGCTCAGAACCGCCACCATCGGCCCCCTAGGCCGGCTTTAACCCGCTCGTTTTAGTAAGTGTCTAGTGGAACAGTCCGTTCAGTTGCCTGCCAGGCTCACCTCCACCTCCTAACTCAGCTGTCCGGGAAGCTTCCATATGGAATCTTATTCCATAAGCCCTGAAAGAGGCCCAGGGATCCAATCCCTATCAGAGTTGTTTGGACTCTTTCTTTTTTGAGAATCTCAGCTAAGTGACACGAAGACAGTGGACAGTAGAGTTGTGTCGGAGTCAGCAGGGAGGGAGGCTGAGACTATGAGTAGGCTGGAAAAGCCGGTCTGTGGTTAGTTGTTGGGGGTGCGGGGGAATGGAGCCACCAGGAAGGGGCAGCTGAGCATCCAGGTAGCCTCTGCAAAATGCGTCTCAATGTTGTTCTAGTTCCCACGAGGCCCAGCTGTCCTTCCCGCACCTCCTTTCTGGGAGATTCCCTACCTCCTTCAATAACCTCTCTTGACTTGAGTTAGTTAGATGGGGGTTATGTTCCTCGCAGCTGAGACACAATGACCACACCTTCTCTGCCTCAGGTAGGCATGCTGGCTGCCAGCAACAGAGACCAACTCTGCCTGACACAAGCAAGAGGGAAATTATTGGAAGCCTGGCAGCTAAACTATCTGACTGGGAATAGGTAGGTTCTGGCTGTTCTGGAAAGTCTGGGGAGCATGAGCTTCTCAACAGTCTCCCTGGGCCTTGGAGGTGGAATAGATGAATTCTAACCAGGTTCCTGTCCCTCGCTCAGAAGAGTGGAGCCAACTGGTCTACCTGAGACTGTGCATCAACTCTTTGTGCATCAACATGTCAGGGTCACTCTTGCCCCTTCCTCACTCTGGCCCCCAGTTGCCCAGACCTGGGCCAGTGGAGAAGGAAGAGTTCAAGATACAGAGCTTTTGTTCCATACAACTCAGACACAATGGTGCCATCTGCATCTTCAGGAATCATGTCAGGGGTCCATGGAGAGACCTTCCAAGTGGGCAGGGAGGCACAGATGAAGGGCACAGAGGGTGAGATTGGTACCAGCTTAGAGGAGGGATGCCTTTTCTGCTAAGACAGGTGGACATGTCCTGCAGGGGTGCGGAGGTCAGGTGTGAGTGACACGCAGGAGCCCTGTGGTTCCTTCTATGAACTGGGTGTCAAGGCTTCTCCTGAGAGTGGAGAGGCTGGAAGAGAAGGAGATATTTGTGGTTTAATGGAGGCTTGAACATGCTGATGAAGGATGAGATGCAGAGAATGACCCAGAATCGGTCCAACAATCACCAAGGCATGGAGGGCCCCAGTGGGTTGGAGACCACAGGTTTTTGGTGGCATCAGTTGCCCTTGGCAGCCAGGTGAGAAATAAAGCAGGTAGAGGGCTAGGTGGGCACAAGATGGGGTGTTTACAGTTATGTAGGAAGAAGGCAAAGGAAAAAGACATTGAGGGTGGAGGATAGGAGACTCCAAGGAAGGAAGGTGGGGCTGATGGAAGAGAATGGGGGATCCAGATACTGGCGGTGCAGGTGGGCAGGAGGCTGCTCAGGGAGGGGCACTGGCGATCTCCCATATACTGATAGTCCCAGGTATGTGGGGGGGTGGTGGCCAAAGTGGAGTGGTGGGGCCCTGGGAGCCAGGGGCTGGGTCGTGCACATATCCCCTGAAGTCCTCTGGAGAAAGACAGGTCTGGAGAGGAAGAGAATACTGAACACCAGGAACCACAGTGCTTGTTGGGGTTGGCTCCACACCATGGCTGGATTGCCTTGAGGCTGGCTGAGGTTGCACTGGTTTCCTCATTCTTCGGAGTCTCCAGTTATTTATTTGCAAAGGGAGTTGAGAGAGGTGGGACAGGGAAGGCCCCTCTGAAGGGTTGAGCCTCATGAAGCTCCAGGGTGCTGCCCAGAGGGTGAGTAGCCGCACCCAGGGCCGGGGCTGGGAGCTCAGCAGATGTCAGGAAGAACAGAAAGCTTGCAGCCTGCGCCCTCTGCCCCAGCTCAGCTGTACCTACACCACCCTGGCTTAGGTCTGCCTGCTGTCCCCTTGTCCCAGAGGCCCGCCTGGCTGGCTCTTTTCAGAGAGCACCTGGCAATCACATGGCTGGCCACCCGCCTACTGGGCTTTCCTTACTGCTCATGTCACCCCCTTACCTGCAGGTTTGTGTGTCATTGTTCTCTATCTTCCCATTGGGCTATAAGCTCCGGGAGGACAGGGCTTTAGTTTTGCTCACTGTCAAGTGCCCAGAGCCTAGCACAGTGCCTGGCATGTGATGGCATCCAGGATTTCTCTGGAGGGGACTGCAGGGAGATGGCATAGGGCTTCATCAGTTGCAGGAAGAGCTTTCGGTTTTGTTCCACACTCCAGGCCTGAGCCACTGGAGGGAGTGAGCAGGTACAATGGGACCGGTTTTAGCCTTTGACAGCACCTTTCTGGCTGCTGGGTGTGTGTGTGTGTGGTTTATAGGGGCAAAAAAAGAAACGGGGGCCTGCTAGGAGCCCATTCCTGCAGTCCAGGTGAGGATGGAATGTGGACGGTCTTAGACCCTGAGTGTATAAGGGCCACACTGGAGACCAGCTGCAGGGGCTTGGAGTTCCCAGCACACACTGTCCACGGGAAGGGGAGGAGGTGGGTGGACAATGACAATGCCTGCCTGCCCCTCAACACACACAGAGCCAGGCTCACTGGGTCAGGGAGGGGACAGGCATGTGGACAGGAGCCGAGATATGGCCAAAGTGGAGAAGTGCAGGGTGAGGCAAGGGCGCCCGGCTCTGAAAAGTCCACATCCCAGGCCACGAGCAGCTGGAAACTGAGTCCTACTCCTGGACACTTTTTCTTTTTTTTTTTTTTGAGGTGGAGTCATCTCTCTGTGTCACCAGGCTGGAGTGCAGTGGTGCGATCTCGGCTCACTGCAACCTCTGACTCCCTGGTTCAAGCAATTCTCCTGCCTCAGCCTCCTGAGTAGCTGGGACTACAGGTACCTGCCACCACATCCAGCTAATTTTTGTATTTTTAGTAGAGACAGGGTTTTACCATGTTGGCCAGGATGGTCTTGATCTCCTGACCTCGTGATCCACCCACCTCGGCCTCCCAAAGTGCTGGGATTACAGGCGTGAGCCATCCTGGACACTTTAAATGCAACATGGTCTCTCTTTTGCTACAGAGCAAGCCACACTTCGTGCCAAGCAATGATTCTTTCTTGTGCCTCCCCCATCTTTTGTGTAATTATGCTCTTGAATACACCTGATGTGAGCAGCAGTACACGCAGTGGTTATGAGCCTGGAGCCAGACTGCCTGCAATCAGATTGTAGCACCACAGTCACATGCTGTGTGACCGGTGACAAGTTAATTAACCTCTCTGTGCCTCAGGAACCCATCTACACGATGGGGGTGACATCAAGAGCATCTGCCTCATGGGCTTTTTGTGAGCGAGCATTAAATAGGACAGAATGCAGAAGGCCCTTAGCAGAGCTGGAGGACAAGCTGGAGAGGGAGTCTCCTGTAAGCCAAACTTTTCATGGAGTGACTGTTACAGAGTAAGACAAGGGCCCGGCAGCACAAGGCCTGAGGAGTGGCCACAGGATTTGGGGACAAGGAAGCTGCCTGGTACTCCTGGCTGAGTTTTTTTGAAACACAGGACAGGCTTGTGAATGGTCTTAAAACTTTGAGAAGAAAGGCGCCTCCCTCTGCTTTTCTCTGTGTCTGCAGGTGGGATCCCAGTCTCACCCTCCGCCGCAGGTCTGCATGGGAGCCTCCAGAGTAACAGACCTCCAAGGCTGGCTCTGTCCATCACCAGATTCTCTCTTGAGGATTTCTTCTAGTGCACACTGGACAGCCTCTGCTTTGCAGGAAACTGAGGAAGGGCCAAGGTGATTCCAATGCAGTCAGACTCACAGTGGAAACAAATCAGTTGAGCTGAGGGTGCACCTGCTCCCACCTATGCCCACCCATAAGCTTTCAGAAGCATCTACTGCAAGGTAATCACTCTTGCAGGAAAAAACTGATAGACCTGGAGATGGTTTGAGCACTCTGACCTTGGGCGTGGCTCACACTGGGCCCACCCCATCTTTGAGCCTGGAGGACTCCCCAAACCAAGGGGTCCTCCAAAGTCACCATCAGGGGCCCTCCTTCTGCAAACCATGCCCTGCCCTTTGCCCTTCACACCCCGCTCAACTCTGTCTCCTGCATAATGACTGGCGATCACATTGCATTTGTCCTTCACAAAGCTCTCTCAAGTCCATTATTTCATTGACCTTCTGTCTCCCATCCAAAGACTGTTGGCTTCATAAGGGCTGGCACCAACAAGTAGACAGCTGCTGCAAAGGATGCTGGGCTGTGGCAGAGGAGCTGGGGCCATGTAAGCACCATGCCAGGAGTGGGAGTTCAGCGCGGGCTTCTTGGAGGAGGTGACACCTGAGCTGAATCCACTGGATGAGTGGCATCTTGACTACAGAAAGTTTTTATGCAATCATGACTTTGCCACATGTTAATGTGCTTCTTTGGGTTATATGATGAATAGAGGAATTGAGACATGTCATAATTACTGGTGGCCTCATTGTTTCCAGACAACTTCACAGAAAATGCCAGAATGTGTATAGTAGTGTCAGGAAATACGTGTGTGTGTGCATGCGCACACATATTTTAACCATATAAAAACTACTGGACTGTTCAGACTCCTCCAAGCCAGAGACAAATTATCTGCTATGAGATTTTCATTTGCCCCCAACATTTTTATGCTGAAACTTAAGAAGAGGCTTGTGCTGCTTCCCACAACTCCCCCCAACCCAGGTTATTTTCTAGGTAGAAGCTATAGATTTGGACAGACCTGGGCCTGACTTCACGTTTGACCTCAGTCAACTCCTCTGAGCCTCCAGTTCCTCCCCTGTGATTCTTCCTGGGGTTGCGATGAAGCCGTGTGTGTGGAGGCATCTAGCCACATGCCAGACCGATAGAAAGTGGCCAGTACCTGTTGGTTTTCTCTTTCCTCGCAGCTTGCTTTTAAACCTGGGGACTGTCTCAGCTTGGTAGAACGCAGCATGGTACCTGGCACAAGGATGACGCTGAATAAATGCTTGGCGAATGAAATAGACTCAGGGGGAGATAAACCACTCAGAAAACACAGGTTGACAAACGAATCCTATTTTGGAGTCTTTTGCTTTCCCATTTGATGGAAACCACGATGCTAGGCTTTGAGGACCCTCTCATCTTCCCCAGTGGCTGTAAATCCTGCCAACAAGTTATCAGATAGTAAACGTTTTTCTTGTGAAGTTTTCTCTTGAACAATAAAGGTGACCCTTCGGCCTCACTTATCACATTTCATGATAAAGTCAGGCCTCAGTGATGGGCCAGTTTGGAGATCATAGAAACATCTGTTTGAAAGCAGAAGGTAATACCCATTCAAGACAAGGGCTTCAAACGGGAGAGTTCCACCCTATATAAAATCCCAACCCCGTTTCCACCACAATAAACTTCTTTAGAAACTCAAATCTGATTTGGGTCTCAAAGGAGAAAATTAAAATCAGAAACAGAGATGTGAATGCCGTATTTTGCTTGGTTTGTTTTTTTCCGTGTGTGTGGCAGCATTTTAAAAGACAGAAATGCAAACGTTCTCTGGTCGGGATTCCACTTGCAACAAGGTTAAACTTTTCACTGAGCTATTGTTCTCAACAGCAAATCTGTGACTTCACAGACTTATAAATATTTTGCTGATGTGCGTGAAGTTTCAGTTATATGAACAGAGGAACAGGACTGTAATTTCTGTAAGCCAAGACTGCCTTGTCTGCCACTGTATTCTCAGCCCCTGGCACAAGACCTGGCCCATAGCAGATGCTCCTCCAATATTTGCCCAACAAATGAATTAAGCCATAGCCTCAAACATAATCATAACGCCATAATCAGTTTGGCAGACATTTTAGAGTCACAAGGCACTTTCACCCCTGTCGCAAGCAGTTCAGTCTACTGTAACACAATACCATCGATGGGATGGCTTATTAAACAACAGAAATTTATTTCCTACAGTATCGGAGGCTGGGAAGTCTAAAATCAAGGTGCAACAGATTCATGTCTGGTGAGAGATCACTTCCTCATAGACAGCTGTTTTTTCACTCTAACCTCTTGTGGCAGAAGGGGCAAGGAAGGGGCACTTTTATCAGTGAACCAGTCCTATTCATGAGAGCTCTGCTCCCACAATTTAATCACCTCCCAAAGGCCCCACCTCCTAATACCATCAGTTTAGAAGCGAGGATTCTAACATGGAAATGTGGGGTGACACAAACATTCAAACCACTGCATACCCCTGTCAACAGAAAACCCAGAGCAGTTTCAATCTGATACGTCCAGACTTCAGAACAGACACTCATCCAAAGGAAAATACTTGAACACCTCAATTTCCTATCAGGTCACAAGTCAAACTCTGCTCAATTTCCTATCAGGTCACAAGTCAGACTCTGGTCAGCCCTATATCTAGGCTGAACATGCCTCCCTATGGTGAGTTAGCTGTCTTCTTCTCATCTCTCATTTGAGAAGTGTCACACACAGCGATGCAGTGGCCTTCAATTTATTCTTTGTCAGTCACATGCAGGTATCTCACCTGCATACATGACCCCATGAAACTCTTTAGAAGACTCGAAAGTTAGGGCTCTATCCACCTCCAGCTGTCTAGTGTGGTGTGTTAGAAAGAGCGCAGGACTGGGGCCTATACTGAAAAGAAATTGCTGGAAGGAAATAATAAAAGCTGAGTCATAAGGAAGCAACTGAGACTACGAACAAGAAAGGCCAGATAAGAGCGGGGAGCTGAACAGAGTCAGGGGACTCAGGCAGCAGCACACCATATTTTAAAATATGACATGAAAACAACAGAAGCAGCAGCTCTGTGAAGTTAGGAGCATTACCTGAACAAAGCTTTCTTGTGAAAGTTCAAAAAAAACTAAATTGGCACAAAAAGGAGCAACAGGAAATAATCATCTTATACCAAGTTATTGTAAGAAAAAAGAGAACAAGAATCAGAATAATATCCCTACAGACAATGAAAGCACACCAGAGACACTCACAAGATACATCAAGCTGAAACCTACTATTAAAAAAAAAAAAAAGCTAAAAGGCACTGGGGATAAAATATGAGACACAATGGAAAGACATAGATTAGGCCAGGCGCAGTGGCTCACGCCTGTAATCCCAGCACTTTGGGAGGCCAAGGCAGGCGGATCACGAGGTCAGGAGATGGAGACCATCCTGGCTAATACAGTGAAACCCCGTCTCTACTGAAAATACAAAAAAAAAAAAAAAAAAAAAAAAAAGCCAGGCGAGGTGGCGGGCGCCTGTAGTCCCAGCTACTCAGGAGGCTGAGGCAGGAGAATGGCATGAACCCGGGAGATGGAGCTTGCAGTGAGCCGAGATAGCGCCACAGCACTCCAGCCTGGGCGACAGAGCGAGACTCCGTCTCAAAACAAACAACAAACAAACAAACAACATCAACAAAAAAACACATAGATTAGATTTTGAAAAACTAAAAAGAAAAAAAAATGAGAACTAAGAACTAGAAATAGAAGAAAAATTCATTTTATAAATGAAGACAAAACCAGAAGAACACAAGTGCAAACAACACAAATAAACATGCCCTAAGAGAAATCAAAGACAAAAAGCAGTTAAGTTTTTTTGACAAAAATAAAAATGAAAGAGACAAAGTGTTGAGAGGATGTGACCAAAGATTGAAAATAGTCAAAGAAGTTCTAATATATGGATAATGGAAACTCTGAAAAGTAGAATGAAAGCAAGAGAATAGAGAATAGTAAAAACTATAATTCCCAAACTCTCTTCTAAAAGAAAAACGTAAGATTTGAAGATATGTATTGAAAGAGCACACCATATATCTAGGAAAATTTACCAAGAACAACCAACACCAAAAGAGTCTATTAAACCCACAGACTTTAAGGAATAAGTCCTTTGAAAGCTTAGGAACAAAGACCATGTGATTTATAAGGTAAAGAAAACGATCAGATTTACTATCAGATTTTTTAAAATAGTAACAGTTTATGGCAGAAAATGGAATAACTTAAGATAGGCAAGAGGAAAAAATGCAAAGCAAGGATTTTATACCCAAGAAAACCAGTTTTCAAGAATAGAGGGTATAAAAATGGCACAAACTGTCATCAACATGTAGCACCCAGAAAATACTGTTAGCTGGGTGTGGTGGCTCACCCCTGTAATTCCAGCACTTTGGGAGGTCGAGGCAGATGGGTCACTTGAGCTCAGGGGTTCAAGACCAGTCTGGGCAATGTGGAAAAACTCTATCTCTAAAAAAATAATAAAAATAAAAAATTAGCAGGGCATGGTGGTGTGCGCCTGTAGTCCCAATTACTCAGGAGGCTGAGATGAGAAGATCATCTGAGCCCAGGAGATCGAGGCTGCAGTGAGCCATGATTGCACCACTGGACTCCAACTGGGTGACAAAGTGAAACCTGTCTCAAAAAAAAAAAAGAAAGAAAGAAAGAAAAGGAAAAGAAAACAAAAGAAAAGAGTTGTTCCTGTAGTCTTCCTAAGGAATCTACCAGAGAATCAGCTGCAGATGACAAAACGATAGAGCGACATTAACATGAAATATATATACTTACTGGTAGAACTAGGGGCAAAAGACAGCTTAAAGAAGGCATGCAGACCAGATGCAGTGGTTCACACCTGTAATCCCAGCACTTTGGGAGGCCGAGGCAGGTGGATCATTAGGTCAGGAGATCGAGACCATCCTGGCTAACACGGTGAAACCCCGTCTCTACTAAAAATACAAAAAATTAGCTGGGCATGGTGGCACGCACCTGTAGTCCCAGCTACTTGGGAGGCTGAGGCAGGAGAATCGTTTGAACTCAGGAGGCAGAGGTTGCAGTGAGCCAAGATTGCTCCACTGCACTCCAGTCTGGGGGACAAGAGTGAGACTCCATCTAAAAAAGAAAAAAAAAAGAAAAACATGCACTGGCCATATGTCCTGACAATGGACATAGCACAAAGACAAGTGAGAGGAGAGGAAAGCGCAGGTACAAGACATTCTTCACAGTTTTCAGTCATCATAATTAATCATATCAATGTTATGAGGCTGTTTTGTGTGTAAGATGAGATAATACAAATGAGTAATTATGGAATATTTAAATTCTAGCATCCCTCGTGCCCTTCAAAATCAACATGCTCAGATATGGAAGAAAGCAGACATAGATGTAATCAAAAGAGGTTAAGTTAAAAAACAAAAATCTATAGTCCTGATTTGAATGAGAAACATCATTATAAACTTATGAGGCGTGTTTTGCATAGTCTAGGTATCCTAGCTCTGGCCACTGAAAAGACCTAGAAACGATACCGGTCACGACATGCAAACATTAACCCAGAGACTTAAATGTAAGAGCTAAAACTAAAACTTCCAGAAGAAAATATCGGCAGAGAAAAATATTTGTGACTTTGGGATAGAGAAAAATGTCTTAGGAAAAAAGAAGTTTTGATCATCTAAGAAAAAAATGGATCAACTGGACTTCATTAAAACTTTCTGCTTTAAAATAACACCGTTAGTATCCACTTAAAATGAATTTTATAAAATGTAAATTATACTTCAATAAAGCTGTTTAAAATTTAAAAGCAAAAAACAAAAACATACTAGAAGAAAATAGAGCTTTCTTATTGTTTAAAAAATAACAAACTCCAAGACACCAAAATGAGCTGTGTGTGGTGATGCACACCTGTATTCCCAGCTTCTCAGAAGGCTGAGGCAGGAGGATTGCTTGAGTCCAGGAGTTTGAAGCCAGCCTGGGGAACATAGTGAGACCTCCATCTCAAAAAGGAAATAAATAATTTTTAAAAATAAATTTTTTTAATGCACAGAAGAAGAAATTGAAAATGCAAGACATAGTCTGGGAGTAAATATTCCCAATACATGTACTTGATAATGGACTGATATTCAGAACATATAGAGGACTTCTACAACTCAATAATAAAGAAACAAAATGCAATTTTTTTAACTGGCAAAAGAACAAATGTTCACAAAAGAAGGTGTGTGAATGGCTGATAGAGGTGGATACAACGACACACCCACTAAAACAACTAAAATTTAAAATCCTGAAAATACCTGATATGGTTTGGATTTGTGTCCCCACCAAAGCTCGTCAAATTGTGTCATGTTGAATCCCCAGTGTTGGAGGTGGGGCCTGGTGGAGGTGATCGGATCATGGGGCAGAGTTCTCATGAATGGTATAGCACCATTCCCTCGGTGCTGTTCCCGTGATAGTGAGTGAGTGAGTTATCATGGGATCTGGTTGTTTAAAGGTGTGTAGCACCTCCCCACTCTCTCTGGGTCCTGCTCCTGCCATGTGAAGATGCCTGCTTCTGATTCGCCTTCCCCCATAAGTAAAAGCCCCCTAAGTTCCCCCCCAGAACCTGAAGCCACTATACTTCCTGTACAGTCCGTGGAACCGTGAACCAATGATATCTCTTTGCTTTATAAATTACCCAGACCCAGGTATTTCTTTTCTTTTCTTTTCTTTTTTTGAGATGGAGTTTCGCTCTTGTTACCCAGGCTGGAGTGCAGTGGCATGATCCTGGCTCACTGCAACCTCCACGTCCCAGGTTCAAGCGATTCTCTTGCCTCAGTCTCCCAAGTAGCTAGGATTACAGGCACGTGCCACCATGCCCGGCTAATTTTTGTATTTTTAGTAGAGACGGGGGTTTCACCATGTTGATCAGGCTGGTCTCAAACTCCTGACCTCAGGTGATCCACCCACCTCGGCCTCCCGAAGGGCTGGGATTACAGGAGAGAGCCACCGCACCTGACCTTCAGGTATTTTTTTATAGGAATGCGAGAATGAACTGATACAATACCCAAAGGAGAGAAGGATGTGGAGCTGGAGTAACTAATTCTCAAAGGTTGCTGGTAAGAGTGTATAATGGAACAACTCCTTTGGAAAACAGCTCAGGAATTTCTTTAAAAAAAAAAAAATAAAGTTAAACATACACCTACCATATATCCCAGCAATTCTATTCCTAGGCATCTACCCAAGAGAAATGAAAACACATAACCTTGCAAAGATTTATACAATGATGAGTATGAGTCAGTAATAACAAGGAAAGAACTAGAATCCAGAATGAAGGAAGCCAGTCACAGAGGACATCATTCTATAGTCTGACTCCACGCACATGAAGTTGTAATATGGATAAAATGATTTCATAGTGATTCAAATCAGATGAGGAGTTGCCTGGTTGGGAAAACATGTATATGTCTGACCAGAAAAGGACAGAGGGACCTTTCTGGGACTTTGGAATATTCTCTATTTTGATCAAGGTGGTGGTCGCTTAGGTATACAATTTGTCACAATTTGTTAACTATACATTTTTGTTTATAAAGTATACCTCAATAAAATTGATTAAAAATAATAGAGTAACAGGCTGGTCAATATACATTTGTATAAATAAGGGGGTTTAAGGAAATTCTAACAAGTCACAGCTTTTTTTTTTTTTTTTTTGAGACGGAGTCTTGCTCTGTCGCCCAGGCTGGAGTGCAGTGGCCGGATCTCAGCTCACTGCAAGCTCCGCCTCCCGGGTTTACGCCATTCTGCTGCCTCAGCCTCCCGAGTAGCTGGGACTATAGGCGCCCGCCACCTCGCCCGGCTAGTTTTTTGTATTTTTTAGTAGAGACGGGGTTTCACCGTGTTGGCCAGGATGGTCTCGATCTCCTGACCTCGTGATCCGCCCGTCTCAAGCCTCCCAAAGTGCTGGGATTACAGGCTTGAGCCACCGCGCCCGGCCAACAGCTCTTCTTTCTTTAAGAAACACTGAGAAGTAGATCCAAGAACCAGGCAGATGGAGATTTTTTAAAAACCAGCTTCGTTACTGAAATTGCAAAGGTCACAGTTTTGCCTGGAGACCGCAGCTGGGCTCCCTACTTCTTTCCTCTTGCCCCTCAACCCGACGCTGCCAAAGCAGGTGCAGTCAGGCTCGTGCCCGCACCTGCCAAACCCAGCACTGGGCAGAGATGGGGTCTTAATTTGGGTTCTCCCAAAGCAGAGCCTGATGCAAGGACTTAGGTGCAGGCAGTTGATTTGGGAGGTGCTTTCAGGAGGCAGGAGTGACAGGCAAGGAGAGCAAGGCAGTACATGGGGAGGATCCAGTGTAAGAGAGACCCATGGCGGTGGCTGCTGCTGCAGGCAGAGTGACAATTCCAAGGCACCCTCTGAGAGGCACCCATAAGGACTCACAGAGCTTTTACAAAGGAAGCAAAGCCGTGCCTTCATCCACCACCCCTCTCCCACATGACTGACTAGTGCCTACTGAATTTACCTGGCTTTAGACTCTCAGAAGGCAGAGTGGCTTGGGCTGGGAGGGTCAGCATTTGCAGAAGGAGCTGACCAAAGCTGGCTGTTGCCATTGATGGTGAACCCCTCAAGGGCAGAAACGCTGAGTTACTCATCTCAGTGTCCCCTGGCACACTGATTCGTACAAAACAGGTGGTACACAGTGCACAATACTGCATAGTAAGTAAAGGAGGGAGGGAGAGAGGAAAGAAGGAAGAGGGGAAGGAGGGAGGGAGGGAGGAAAGAAGGAAGGAAGGAGGGAGGAAGGGAGGAAAGAAGGAAGAAAGGAAGGAGGGAGGGAGAGAGGAAAGAAGAAAGAGGGGAAGGAGGGAGGGAGCGAGGAAAGAAGGAAGGGGGGAAGGAGGCAGGGAGAGAAGAAAGAAGGAAGAAGGGAAGGAGGGAGGGAGGGAGAGAGGAAAGAAGGAAGAAGGGAAGGAGGGAGGGAGGGAGAGAGGAAAGAAGGAAGAAGGGAAATGGGAAAGAGGGAGGGAGAGAAGCAGGGAAAGGGGAAAGAGGGAGGAAAGAAGGAAGAGGGGAAGGAGAGAGGGAGAGAGGAAAGAAGGAAGAAAGGAAAGAGGAAGGGAGAGAAAAAAGAGGGAAGAAAAGAAAGAGGGAGGGAGGGAGAGAAGAAGAAAGAAAAGAAGGAGGGAGGCAGGAAGACAGGAAGGAGGGAAAAGGAGAGGGGAAAAGCCTTATCCCTATGAAGGGGCAGGTCCTGGAACAACTTCGCAGTCTCAAGGGAGATACAGGGGTCACACTGAGCTGGTGAGGGATGGGGATGGGGAGTGTCCAGAAGTGGGAACATCTCCAGTGAGAGAGGACTCCTGTCCCGGGGGAGAGCACAGGATTTGGGCTGGAGAAACGGCATGTCAACAGACCCAGGGGTTAAGTGTGTGCAACACTGTGATTTAAGAGATACACATATGGTCCCTGCCTCCGGCCCCTGACACAGAGTTCCTGATGCCCTTGGACTCTCTGGAGTGGTGAGTGTCTTTTTTCTGCTAATGAGATGACCGGTGGCTGGCAGCAAAGACCAAGGCAGGATTAGAGGGTTGGGACTTTAAGCCCCACCTCCAAGCCTGTGGGGAGGGGACAGGGACTGAGGGTTGAGTTGATTACCAACGGCCCATGGTTTAGTCCATCATGC
This sequence comes from Trachypithecus francoisi, assembly GCF_009764315.1. Classification (NCBI taxonomy): domain Eukaryota; kingdom Metazoa; phylum Chordata; class Mammalia; order Primates; family Cercopithecidae; genus Trachypithecus; species Trachypithecus francoisi. The sequence goes on from NW_022681468.1 coordinate 11,467,395, forward strand.
CTACCTAATGAAGTCTCCAGAACACCTCAAAGGCACAGGGTTGGGTGGGTCTCCAGATAGCTGAACACGTGAAGGTTCTTAGAGGGTGGTGCAGCTGGAGAGGGTGGAGGCTCCGCGCCCCTTCCCCCACGCCTTGCCCTGTGCTGCTCTTCCACCTGGTTTCTTACCTGCATCCTTCGTAATACCCTTTATAATAAATGGTTCAATATATGTAAAGTGTTTCTCTGAGTTCTAGCAAATTAATCAAACCTGAAAAGGGGAGCTGTGGGAACCCCTGTCCATAGCCAGTCAGTCAGAAGCTCAGGCCACAGCCTGGGGCTTGTGATTGACATCTGAAGTGAGGTGCAGTTTTGTGGGACTGAGCCCTCAGCCTGTGCAATCTGATGCTTCGATCTGATGCTATCTCCAGGTAGATAGGGTCCGAACTGAATTGCAGGACACCCTGCTGCTGGTGTCTGCCGGAGAACTGCATGGCGTGGGGGGAACCGCTCTACGGGTCTGAGGTCAGAAGTGCTGTGCTGAGTGCTGTGACAGATTAGGAAAAACGCCTTGGTTTTTCCCATCCTTGATTAATGTGGAACCAAGAAAATCAAGCATGACGTTGGTGCAGGAAGGAGCAGAATCAGACCCACTGTGCGGGGCAAGGCGGCTGAGGGCATCTCCTGTGTCCTGTGCCTGCCGACCTTCTCCAGCAGCAGGAATGACCTTCACCAGGGCACAGCCAGGGTGGCGGCAAAAACTCCTCCGCTTCCTGCCCTTGGTGGGACAATCCTGGGGGGGGCACCAGAAAGACTCTCAGAGGGTCCCTGGTTCCCTGAGTTCCTGAGGCCCGCCCACCACAACGGTCTCATGAACTCCCCCTGGTTTTGGCTTTCCTGCCATCCCTGTTCCCTCATCTACTTCCTGGAACAACTTCCCAGATAAACCACTGACACCTAAGTCTCAGGACCTGCTTCGTGGGGGCCTCAAACTGTAAGTGAATAAAGGACAGTAGGTTGAACTGCAGGCTAGGTTGGATCACATGGAAATGAAAGGCCCCAAGAGCTGGATGCACCAGTATCTCTGTGATCACACTCTACTAGGAGTGTGCGGCCACCTTCTCCAATCTGCCGCGCATAAAAAACAAAATTAAGGCCCGCTCTGATCATTTCCTTCTTGTGGCTACCATATTCGTTTGCTTGGGTCCTGTAACAAAGTACCGCTGACTAAGGGGCAAAAACAACAGAAACTGACTTCCTCACCACTCTGGAGGCTGGAAGTCTGAGATCAAGGTGTCAGCTGGGCTGGTTTCTCTTGAGGTCTCTCTCCTTGGCTTGCGGACGGCTGTTTTCTCCCTGTGTCCTCACATGGTCTTCTCTGCGTGTGTCTGTGTCCACATTTCCTCTTTTACGAGGGCATTAGCTCCATTGGATTAGGGCCCACCAGTTTGACCTCATTTAGTTTAATTATCTTTTTAAAGACCCTATGTTCAGGCTGGACACGGCAGCTCATGCCTGTAATCTCAGCATTTTAGGAGGCCGAGGAGGGTAGATCACCTGAGGTTAGGTGTTCGAAACCAGCCTGGCGAACACAGCAAAAACCCATCTCTACTAAAAATATAAAAATTAGCTGGGCATGGTGGCGCACACCTGTAATCCCAGCTACTTAGGAGGCTGAGGCAGGAGAATATCTTGAACCTGGGATAGGCGGAGGTTGCAGGGAAGCAGGGACAGTCATATTCTGAAGTACCCACATTCATATGAATTTGAATTTGGAGGGGGACACAATTCAGCTCAAACACTAATCCTGAATCTTTTCTTTTTTTGTTAGACAGAGTCTTCCTCCGTCCCCCAGGCCAGAGTGCAGTGGTGCGATCTTGGCTCACTCCAACCTCTGCCTCCCGGGTTCAAGTGATTTTCCTGCCTCAGCCTCCTGAGTAGCTGGGATTACAGGTGCCCACCACAGCGCCCGGCTAATTTTTGTATTTTTAGTAGAGATGGGGTTTCACCATCTTGGCCAGGCTGGTCTCGAACTTCTGACCTCCTGTTCCACCCGCCTTGGACTCTCAAAGTGCTGGGATTACAGGCATAAGCCATCGCGCCCGGCCAATCCTGAATCTTTTATTACAAGCAGGCTGGCTAGTCATTTGGTTTGGTGGCCCACATGGGCTGACCTGTGGACAGCAGAGGACCCCCCGGACAGGCACTCTCTCCCCAGGCATCGCCTTCCCTGCCTCCAACGCCAAGGTCACTCCGGCCATCTGTTGCTCAGAGCTCACTGTGAGCTTAACCCCCACTGGGGTTTTAAAATTTAAATCCCCTCACAGAATATTAATCCCTGCACCTCCTTCCTATTCCGGGTCCCAAAGAAGGCGGCAGTCATTGAGACCCGGCCATTCAGTCCTCCCACGAGTGAGCTTGGGCTCTCAAGGTGCAGACGATCTGGAGTGGTTTGCATTTGTGTTTTAACGTCCTCCAACTCCGGAGCATTTCCCTGAGGGCTGGAGAGGCCTGAGCTCTTTCCCTTCCACCTGCGTCGGCCCCGTACAAAGCTCCGTTTGTGTCTCTGCGGCTGAGGGGAAACGGCTACCCCGCGCCACCTCATCTACCCACAGGCCACAAAAGCCCAAGCACGAGGTGAGGCTCAAAACAGGCCAGGCCGAGGCGTTGCCAAGCCAAACACAGAGGAAACGGGTGCGAGCCCAGCAGAAAAACCAGATTCCCCTGGAAATCGCTGCTCCCCGCCGTGTCTGGAAGGCCGGCCCCAATAAAGCGGCTCCGGAAGGCCTGAAGGACCCCCATGGCCCTCACCTTGATGGAGATGCCAATAAAAATCTCAGAACATCCAGCCTCCAGGCCCCGTAGGCACTGCCCCGGGGCCGTAAACCCGGATACGAGCAGCTGGGGAGCCGGAGGGAAGAGGCCTGCTCCCAAGAAAGCCCACCAGCCAGCCGGGCCTGGCCCGCGAGTAACCGAGACGCCTTCAGGGAAAGGCAGGCAGGGCAGGCTGGACGGGAGGGAAGCCCGCAGCCGGGGCCCCTGCTCCAAACCAGGTCCAAAGCTGTTAAATCCATGGGAACTTCAGGAAAGAGTAATAACCGCCCAGCAACTGCAGGTTCTTAAAGAAACCCGGGAGAAATCCGCCTCAGGAAGCAACAACAGAGCCTGTGGTTGTAAACTCAACTCGGAGGGCACCTTGGGGTCACAACTGTGCTCATGACAGAGGAGGAAGTGTGTGTGTGTGTGTGTGTATCTGAATCCATGGGCAAAGGACAGCCCAGTTATGCATACGTGTGCACATATTTGTGTCTCTGTATCAGAGGTGTTGTGGAGGCACATACACAAATGGGTGCATTTGTGTGTCTGTAGCATTCCCAGAGTTAACAAATAAAAATACAGGATGTGCAGTTAAATTTGAATGTAGACAAAAAGCAAATACTTTTTGAATGTGAATATTCCCAAATATTGCCCGGGATGTACTTATGCTAAAAAGTGTTCACTGTTTATCTGAAATTCTAAATATCGAAGTGGGTGTCCTGTATTTCTCTAGCAACCCTATGTGTGCATGAATGTCTAAATTCAGAGTGGCAATGACATTTGAGATCACAGAAGAGGTCTTTGATAAACAGACACATACATATACACACTCATACACTTTGCCTCCTTACACACACATATATAAAATGATACTATAATAGTCCTCAAAAGTTCTCTTAACAGGCGATTAGTCATTCTTTGTAAGAAGAAAATTATGTGCCTTATATGGTATGGCCATAACCTAAATGCATTTAGCTTGCAAATTCATCTACAGGGGCTTGCAGAGAGAGAGACATAACACAAGTAAATGGTGTGGTAATAGCTCCTCCTGTTCCACCCAGAGCTTAGGTTGGGAGATTGCCTCTGAGCTCCCTCCACCATCTCAGCCCCAGACACCATCCCAAGGGGAGCACTGGCTGTCCAGGCTTCTCTAGGGCTTAAAGTCACACATATTTTTCTACCCTGTGACTCCGAAAGGTAAGCCAGCTCCTTCATTTGGGGCACCCTGCAGAGACAGAAATCTGATTGAAGGGGATGGAAATAACTGATTTGAACCTTCTGGAGGCCAGAGGAACTGAACATTCAACACAAAGACTTTTTTTTTTTTTTTCCCTTCGAAAATGGTCTGAGCTTGCAAACTCCCAAACACGAAATGTCTTCCAAGGGTAACTTATTCAATGGTATCACTGCATATCCCACTTGATGTAATAAGCATCTCCCAGGCCATTCCTTAGCCTTTTCCTCAGTAAGGATGTGAAGGACAGGAGTTCAGGAGATGGGCAAGGCTCAAGTCTGGTGGGTAGGCAGAGGGGCTGTCAAACCAGACTGGGCCCTAGAAATCCTCTAGTTGGGGGATCTCAAACTGGCACCCTGCTGGCCAAGTCTGCCAGGTCAGCAGCGCACAGTCATCTTTAAATATTTGAATTTAGTGCTTACACACAGGGCACACACCCTCCATTTTCACCCCGACTCTTTACCCTCTATGATCTGAGGATCAGCTGTTTATTTTATTTTATTTATTTATTTTTTTTGAGATGCAGTCTCACTCTGTTGCCCAGGCTGGAGTGCAGTGGCATGATCTTGGCTCACTGCAAGCTCCGCTTCCCAGGTTCACACCATTCTCCTGTTCACTCCAGACTCCCGAGTAGCTGGGACTACAGGCACCCGCCACCACGCCCGGCTAATTTTTTGTATTTTTAGTAGAGATGGAGTTTCACCGTGTTAGCCAGGATGTTCTTGATCTCCTGATCTCGTGATTTGCCTGCCTTGGCCTCCCAAAGTGCTGGGATTACAGGCGTGAGCCACTGCGCCCGGCCTCAGCTGTTTATTATACGTGGGCCGCCTGCCTGCTCCTGCGCAAGACAGACTCCCTTTGTGAGGACACTGGGTCCCACACAGAGTGGGGCTCACAGCAAAGCATGGCAGGAACCCAGGTCTCCAGCTCCCAAGCCAGGGCAGGACTCTGTTTCCCCTCCATTCTGTAGCCCTCAGGCCATGGAAGAGTGAGTCCTACTAGTTGAGAACGCAGAAGTGAGACATGAGCCCTCTGTCCATGTCACCTTGAGAAGCCTTCTCAGCAGTGGTGACACTACTTTCGAATCTGAATCTGATCTGGTGGAATTCAAAGGGTTACCCTGATCCTGCTCTGTTTACAGACCTTGATCCCAGCTTCTTCATTTAATTTGGTTTTTGTTTTTCTGGTTTGTTTGTTTGTTTGTAACAGAGTCTTACTCACAGAGGCTCACTGAAACCTCCACCTCCTGGTTCAAGCCATTCTCCCGCCTCAGCCTCCCAAGTAGTTGGGATTACAGATGTATGCCACCACGCCCAGCTAACCTTTGTATTTTTAGTAGAGACAGGGTTTTGCCATGTTGGCCAGGCTGGCCTCGAATTCCTGACCTCAGGTGGTTTTCCCACCTAAGCCTCCCAAAGTGCTGGGATTACAGGTGTGAGCCACCATGCCCCCCTTCAGCTCCTTCATTTAAATCCACTGATTGGAATCCCAAGCATCTGCAAAGAAAAGAGAAAAAGAAAACCACATTTTTTTCTGTGGGGGTGTTTTCTGATATCCAGGGATCCCGTAAGAACCCACTGTTAAATTTTCAAGATTTTGAAATTGCTAAGCACAATAAATATTAAATTTATATGCTTAATAATTATATTAAAATGTGGCAATAAGTACTTAAAACTTATCCCTTCCTAATTATGTCATGAGAGTTCACTGTTACCTTTGCTCTCAAGGATATGGATGTTTATTGCATCTGTGTGGTGATATATATATATATTTTTTTGAGACAGCATCTTGCTCTGTAGCCCAGGCTGGAGTGCGGTGACACAATCACGGCTCACTGCACCCTCCACTTCCCAGGCTCAGGTGATCCTTCTACCTCAGCCTCCCGAGTAACTGGGACTATAGGTATGCATCATGACACATGGTTAATTTTTGTATTTTCTGTAGAGACAGGGTTTTGGCATGTTGCCTAGGCCGGTCTCGAACTGGGCTCAAGTCATCCACCCACCTCAGGTTGGTAATATTATATAATGGCATGCTATTGTTCAACTCTTGCCAACTCCATGTTCAATAATATCACACACATTAGTAGCTTGAAATTTGTTGTTGTGGAAATATATACACCATGGAAATTGGCAAGTGCTACAAATGAGACTTGGATTTATTGTTTTATTGATTGTCTAGACTTAAGAAGGTGATGAAGAAAATGTTAATGATCAAGATTGTTAGAGGACAATTTTCAAAAAAGGCTAAAATTATGACTCTCAAGCAGGCATAATATGAATACAAGTGAATTATTTTACCTAACCCATTAATTAATGAGGAAGCAGTAAGAAGTTACAACTGGGTTAAATGAGGATTTGCCTTGTGCAGATTTACCTTTTCTACCTGGTAAAATTCATTTGCATGGCCTTGGACAGGTATCGTTTGCTTAGCCATGGACATAAAAGATTTGCCCACTATCAATTTTCTGTAAGTCAACATCTCTGCACAGTTGTAAAATACAAAGACAAAGGGACATACCTCTATAGCATGAGATAATCCCTGGAGGCCCCAGAGATTTACTAAAAGAATATCCAGTAATCTTTTATTTGCCTCAAAATCTTCCACAATTTTTCCTCAAGAGATTACATTTAAAAGTATGTTACACCTGTAGCCATTACATTGTGAATAGCACCCAAAAAATTAAGAAAATACTCTTAGAATTTGAAAACTATTATCCAACTTAGGAAAAAGGTGACACAATATTGATGAATAAGTGAAGTTCTTTTTTTTTTTTTTTGAGAGAGAGTCTCACTCTGTCGCCCAGGCTGGATTGCAGTGGCTCCATCTCAGCTCGCCATAGCCTCTACCTCCCGGGTTCAAGTGATTTTCCTGCCTCAGCCTCTTGAGTAGCTGGGATTACAGGCGCCCACCTCACACCCAGCTAATTTTTGTATTTTTAGTGGAGATGGGCTTTTGCCATGTTCAGGCTGGTCTCGAACTCCTAACCTCAGGTGATCCGCCCACCTTGGCCTCCCAAAGTACTGGGGTTACAAGTGTGAGCACCACGTCCAGCCTGATGAATGAGTGAAGTTCTGACATTCATCTTTGTTGTGTTAGTCTTCTGTCACTCATTGAGGTAAAAGAAAATGCCAACCAACATACATGTTGAAACTATACTCATTCATCAATGATGGGAGTCACTTCTTTGCTGAACTGGACAGTATTCAAACATTTACTTGTAGTCCGATCTTCTCAAATCATGATTGAGATGCAACCATAAGTCAGCTATGGATAAGAAGTTAGTAAAAGTTAACAAAAGCATTCTATGAGAATCAACTGGCTCTATGGAATTTGCAATAAAGAATATTATATATTTTCTTATTTGTAAGTTGTGTGCTACAATCTTTCATATCAGTAAAATGCATAATAAACGTGTACACATATGAATGCATACTTTTTTTTTTCTTAGTCAACTGTTTAAAAATTTAACCACACACCACTGATGGAGATCCTCTGCATTCTTATCTGGATCATAGAATTTCCTTAAAAATGTTTTTAAAAATTTTACTCTATAAGAGTAAGAACATTTTATATCAAGAACCATACACACACACATACACTTCTAAAACAATCATGACACAATTATTTTTCCCTTTAACTCTAGACACATTCCAATATATTCCATTCCAGTCCAGTCCATTTCAGTTAAAATAGTTACCATTTCATTATGATCTTACTATTGATCTCAGGAAGATTCTCATCTGCAGTTTGAAAAACTCTTACCTAAACTCAACTTTCAAACCTCCGTCCTCTCCCTCCTCCTCCTCCTCCTCCCTCACCCCCTCCCCTTCCCCTCCCCTTCCCTCCTCCTCCTCCTCCTTCTTCCCCTTCTTCCCCTTCTTCCTCTTCTTTCCTTCTCCTTCCCCTTCCCCTCTCCTCCTCTCCTCCTCCTCTCCTCTCTCTCCTCTCTCTCCTCTCTCTCCTCTCCCCCTCCTCCTCCTCCTCCTCTTCCTCCTCCTCCTCCTCCTTTTTCTTCCTCTTCTTCTTTTGCTGTTGCTGCTGCTGCTGCTAGACAGGGTCTTGCTCAGTAGCCTACGCTGGAGCTCAGTGGTGCAATCATGACTCACTGCAGCTTCACCCCTCACCTTCCCAGGCTCAGTCAATCCTCCCACCTCAGCGTCCCCAGTAGCTGGGACTACAGTTGCGTGCCACCACATCTGGCTAATTTTTTTTTTTTTTTTTTTTTTCGTAAAGACAGGGTCTCTTTGTGTTGCCCAGGCTGGTCTTGAACTCCTAGGCTCAAGTGATCCTCCTGCCTCAGCCTCCCAAAGTGCTGGGACTATAGGCATGAGCCACTGCACCTGGCCCCTCCCAATTCTCTCCTTATTCCCACATCACACTGGAATTTGAAGGTCTGTCTCAGATGCCTTCTCCTGGATCAGTGAGTGAGCTAATCTCCAGAATTGGCTCTCTACCCCAATATTTTTTCACCCTGGCACAACTGTATGTTCCTTTGTGTCTGGCCCTCCTGACTTACTCTACATAAAGGTGGGAATAACCTTGTACTCATCTCTGGAGCTGCAGCACATGACACAGTGCCTGGCACAGACAAGGCTCTTGAAAGTGTGCGGAATGAATATATGAATGAACAGTTCATGCCTGTTTATGAATGAATGAAATTCACAGTGCACTGCCTCTTATGAAAAGACAGCCTTCAGTAGAGTGACCACTCATTCAGTCTCATGAAGTCTGTAGGAATCAGATGAATCATCATGCCCTTTTCACTAGACAGAGAAACTGAGGCATCAAGGAGCGGAGTGACTTGTAGGGAAAAATACACACAACTTATTCTTTGGCCGTCCTGTTAGCAGAAAAGGGGAAAATAGTTATGACAATTCTTGCACGGAAGAAACCAAAAAAAATCTCTCCCACACTGGCTGAAATAGGAAGTAAAGCTGAATGCTGATTTGCAGATGTTAGAAATCAAATTGCATCATGTGTAATGGAATTCTAGAAATTTGTAGGGCCAAAAAACAAACAAAATAACCAAACACACACTTTTCATTTCTTATGCAATAGTACCAATAAAAGAGTGTTAACCCAAATCACATTTCTTTGTTTTAGCTTCAGTTACCCTTAAGAAAATTCCAGCCAACAACTTACCACACTGTTGTTTAAGTAAGCTGACCCGGGTCTGGCTTTGATGTGAATTGTGAATTAGACATGGACATTTGTATTTTATTGATAACAAAACGCTATTATTTACCGAGGGCTGATGATTGTTATGTCAACTATGTATAATCTTTGGTAAATTTCCCATCACCCATATGAAGATGTTACTATTATTATGCCTATTTCACAGATGAGTAAACTAGGTTTAAAGCAGCTCTTCAGCCAGCAAGTGGCCAAGCTGGGGTTTGAACCCAGTGCTCCAAAGCCAAGATTTCCTCCAAAACACGCGAAGAGCCTAAGGCAACATGGTGCTGAACTTACCAGGAAGTATCATAGAAGTCTGTAGGACTGAGCCGGCACTGTGTCTGCTCTACCAGAGGCCAGCGTATGGAGATAAAGAGGGAGTGCCTGGTGACCTGACCTGTGGCCCCTGGCTGGTGACCCTGGCCTTGACCCTCTGCTGTGTTTGTGCTTAGTGATTACAGATGGTCAGGGTCAAGGGCAGCTTACCTTCATGGGTGATCTAGTGGAAAAAGTGCAGGTTTTAAAGGCAAACAGGGCTGCTCTTGAATCTGGACTTTATTATTTACCAGTTACGTAGATCTTCGACCTGGGACTGCCTCTCCCTGAACCCCAGGCTCCTCATTAAAAAGTGTGGCTGCAGACTTTCTTCACAGGTGTACTCTGAGCATGAAATGAGCTAACATGCATAGAGGCATGCAGTGAGGGCTGAACGATGTTGCCCCTTTCCTTGCCACTTGCAAGTGCAGCCCTAACCGCTGAGAGTGCTGGGCCACCCTGAGAGAGAGAGAGACAGAGAGAGAGAGAGAGAGAGCGAGCGAAAGCCTGCAGAGAAGGTCATCACAAGGACAGCAGCACCTTACAGGTGTCAGGGAGACAAGAGACCAATGCTTTCACCTGCCCATGCTGCTTGATTTTGCCCAAACCCAATTACTCAGGCAGGGAAGAGATTGTCATTCTCCTTTCTATGTGAGGAAACTGAGACTCGAGTTGGATGACCAAGTGTGAAGCCTCTACCTCCTCTCACTGCCCCCCACACCCCAGGCATTCTCGAACCCCCTTCATGAATTTGCCACCTCCATGTACCACCCATACTACTGTTTAATAAATATGTGTCCTCAAGTCTACTTGGTTGCTTACTTAAATTCATTGCCAAAGGAAACTTGACTTCACCACCATAAATGGGAAACCAGCAGTGCAACTGCGGCCACAATGAAGAATGTGATGGAAGTAAGTCCACTTGATGAAATTCCAGCTAAACACAATATTGCCTGTGAACCTGGAGCCTGCCTGCTGTTGATTAAAAAGGAGATAAATGAAAGTCAAAGAAGCATTCAAGACAAAGTAGCACCAGAGACTGTCTTCTTAACAGAGGCTTGAACGCAAACTGAAAAGGGAAGAATCATTTCATATGTGGTCTGTGTGACCTAAAGTTACAGTCCCTGCACCATCAAAATTAACTCTGAGCTTCTAAAGTCTCTCCACTCTGGAAATCACTGATAGACCTGGTCCTACTTTGGGCTCTGAACTGTTGAGTGGCTTGCCAGTGGCAAGAGGGCTGAGAGGCGGTGTCTCAGGCTGGCCTCGACCGCTGAGCAGAGCTGTTTCTGCTGCTCCAACGGTCCGGAAATGCTCAGGGAGGGACGTCGGGGCTTTGCTTGCTTGGAACTTCCATTTCCCAGGCTCAGCAGCTATCAACTTTTCTCCCACAGATTGTTCTAGAAATGGTCTATCTGGACCACCCCACACACACGTGGTTTGGCAGTGGCATGTTCATGCCTCTGTGTCTACCATTTAGACCAGGGTGTGTCACTCTCAGCAGTGTTGGTGTTTGGGGCCAGAAAAGCCTTCATTGTGCAGGGGCTGTCCTGGGCACTGCAGGATGTCTGACAGCGTCCCCGGCCTCTGCACCCTGGGTGATGGTCGTCTCCTTCCAGGAGTGACAACGAAAAATGTTCTTGGGGTACAACCCTCCCTCTCCCCCGGCCCCACTTGAAAGCACTGCTTTTGATGGAAAAAAAAAAATGTGGTTTTTAGTCCCTGGGAAAAAGTCTACTATTAGTGGGATTGAGTTAGTTTGTTTATTTTACCTTCTTAGAGAAAGACTTACCTTTTTAGATAAATTTGTAAGTTACAGTTATTATTCTTACCTCCTGACTAAAGACTAATAAAGCCGTGGGGAAAAAAAGGCATTTATTGCTTATGTACCTGAGGCCAACTGAAAGCCAAGATAATGGACCAGAGGACTTAGAAGAGGGAGGGAGAGGATAGGAGGAGGGAAGGAGGGAGGAAGGGAATGGTCACTGATTAAGCATCCCTCCGGGTGCTGGGACCTCAAAACATTGTCTCCTTTCACTCTCAGAATCCCACAGGGAAGGCTGGATGAGGAGGCGAGACTAGAAAGGTCAAAGGGCAGGCAAGTGACGAGCTGGGTCCTCTCTCCGGCTGGGAAGACTGCACTCCCTTTTCTGGGGAGGAGAGAGGAGGAAAGAGTCCGTTCCAGGACTTGGAGGGACTTGGAGCTCAGCTAGTCCCACCTCTCCAAACTCAGAGCTGTGATGTGAGTTCCTTGAGGGCATCAGCTAATTGTCACTAGAATCCAAACTGTCACCAAGAAGATAGGGAAGAGGTAGACCCAGTGGATGTCAGTGAAGAGGGGCAAAGCAGGCTTCAACCCACACAGCCTGTCTCTTAGCCCTCTGTACTGCCCATGGCTCAGTCACATGCCTGTGTGCACATATGGGCTGGCCAAAGGGTGCTAAGAGCGATTAGCAAGGCAGGCAGTCAGCTGTCATGAATGGGGCCCCAGTGGGAGATCTACAGGCTTGGCATGAGGTCTTCTCAGACTCCTTGATCTTTTCTTCTATTCCTCTCTCCTTCCAACTTAGCAACCCGCTACCTAATTGCAGCCAGAAATGGACGTCTCATGGACCCACCCCTTGCACCTGGAAAACCAGAGATCACACACAGGTCACCCCTCAGGTCAGAAAAGCCCATCGAAGTAATCTTAACCCTGCTTGGGTGATAAAGTCCAGCTCCCAGAGCAAGGAGCACATTTGCTTGTTTCATTAAACAGCATGAAAAGATTCAAGACTCCTTCTCAACTGGCCATCCCCAGATCAGAGCAAGCCAATGAACAGCCCCGCCAATGAACAGCCCCGTTACTGCCCTCGCCTTCTGCAGAAGTGCCGGAGGACTAGAGAGGTTCATCAATTGTGATGGAAATTCTATCTGGGCAGACGTTTGTCTCTCTCCAGGTTTCTCTGCCTGTCGGATACCCAGGCTCACATCTGCTCCATGGCACACTCATTAAATATAATCTGAAAGAAAGTTGCTGGCAATCTGGAGAAAGACAAATCCTTCCCGTTTGTGAGACGGAAGGACTTCTCAGGTGAGAAGCACTTTTACATGCATAGCCCCCTTCGGAGCGCCCCAGCGCCTCCAGGAGGGCAGGTGACTGTGGAGGCTGTGGCTCTGTTTGCAACACAGAGCCGCCATCTACTCTCCTGGAGTCAGCAAGTCAGTTGGCATATTTCAGATAATAACTCAGCTAATTTGGGTGGCGCTCTCTGTACTTCTGTTTCCCAAAGGAAAGACGCCAGAGATGAAAAGATGTTAGAGAAACAGAAGAATGAACTGGGCTGAACTAAGAAAGGCAGTCCTTGGCAGGACGTGGGGAGGGTAGAGCCTCCCGCCAACACAATAGGATTCACCTGGGAGAGGGGCCGGCTCTAGAGCTTTCTGAGAGGCTCCTCTGCCAGAACCATCCTCCAGGTCCTGGTAAGATCGGGCCAAGGTGCCGGAGCCCCTCGGACTCTGCAGACTGTCCAGTAGGGGGCACTGTCGCCTCCACACTGGCCAACCTCAAACACCTTCTGCTCCTGGTGTGCCCCTCCCCAAGGTCCTCCCCCAGGAGTGGAAGGCGGTCTCCAGCCCTGAAGAGACTCAAGGAGCTTACCTGTCTGAAGGCCACCCCAGGCTGGCCTACCTGGCAAAGCCTAGGTGACATTCTGCATCCTTAGGGATGACACAGCAATCACTACAGCTGTTGTTTACTGAGCACCTACTATGTGTCAGATGCTTTCACTGTGTGACCTCATTAAAACTCCACCGGAGCCCTCTGACTGAGGTATTATAAGCCCCACTTTACAAATAAGAAAGGCAGCTTCAGAGGCCACAGAGTCCATAAACATCAAAGCATAAGCATCTCAGGTCTTTCTGGGTGGGAAGTTTGGGCCCCTTCCACTGTCCCCACAATGTCAGATGCAGTGGTTCCAGAGGGCTGCCTGTCCCCCGGGATCCAGGGCTGGTCATATATTATTTCACAAGCTTGTTAGCTAGGTACTGTTTTATACAAAAGCAAAAAGCGGTCAGACGCCTGCCCAAGATTGCACGGACACAGCAAGTAGAGCCGGGATTTGAGCCTGGACTTCTGGGATCCAAAGTCCGTATTCTTTCCATTGCCTGGCCCGCCCCCTGCAGAGGGCGCATCAAAAACACCTGTGACCTTGCTTGCCCAAACCAACAGGAGGCCTCTTCCACGATCTCCTCCACTATGGCTTTCATCCCCTATTAATGCACTCTTGTGAATTTGGGGCTTTCCAGGCCTTCTCAGATTGACCAGGCCCACACAAGCTCATTGGCCTCTCTGGGCCTCAATTTCCCCACCCGAAAACAGAGATTTCAAGGCCTGGGTGGGCAGGGCTGCTGGTATGGAATAAGACCCCGATTCTGGTTTTGGTTGGGGGTGGCCGGCAGGCTTTTTCCACCGCCAGGGTCAGGGAGGCTTTGCATACTTGTGTGGGCGGCGGAGCAACTGCCCCCACGTGAGCCCCTGAACAAAGAGGCCTCAGAGCACCTCCCCTCGCCCCGCTAGCCTCCAGCGCCCGCCGCCAGCCGGCTCAATAGAGCGCTTGTGGCCGCGCTGAGGAGCTGCGGCCCGGGCTCGGCGCATTGTGCATTGTCTGAGGCCTGGCGCCGCAGCCAAGGGTCGCTCCATCAAAGTCGCGCCTGGAAGGAGGGAGGATGAGGGGCGCGCGTGGGACTTGCCGGCCGCTGGGCAGCGACAAGGTGCATTTGTCCCAGCGCTAGGGGTCACGCGGACTTTCCAAAGAAAGGCTTCCGGGCGCCCCTCTGCCCCTGATAAAGGCATCCATTGCTGCTGTCAACCCAACCCAGGCAAAACCCCACATTCCTCAACAGAGCCCTGAACTGAAACGACCCAGCAACCCACGGTGGAGTGAACCTCAGCTGAAGCCAAATGTTCGCTTTTCACTGAATTGAAACTACATTTGTGCGTTTTCCAAAATCATTCACTGGGAACATTTGTGCATTTGTTTATTCATTTAATAAACGCTCACTGGCCACGGCCCTGTGGCCCAGGCACAGTTCAAGGCATCAGCGCTCCTTGTGAGGTAAGCAGTGAGGTCTGCTCGGTGGAGTCACGGATACGGAAACAGGATGGGCACAGTCAAGAATTGGTTGCCACTCCGTATTCTCAGGGCAAGCACAGTGCCTGGCTCCGGTAGGAGCTCAGCCTGTTCCCTGGAGGAAGGAAGATGGAGGGAGGAAGACAGGGAGGGGGTGGTGGGGTCCCTAATAGAAGCATGGCTCTGGTCTGTAATACAAGCAATTTAGGAGGCCAGGGCAGGAGGATCACTTGAGCCCAGGAGTTCAAGACCAGCCCAGGCAACATAGCAAGACCCCATCTCTACAAAATAATAATAATAATAATAATAATAATAATAGTCCCAGCTACTCTGGAGGCTGAGGTGAGAGGATCACTTGAGTCTGGGAGGTCAAGGCTGCAGTGATCCGTGATGGTGCCACTGCACTCCAGCCTGGGCCACAGAGCAAGACTCTCTCTAAAATAAATAAATAAAAATGTGGCCAGGTGCTGCAGGATCAGAGAGGTGAGGTCTGCTACTTCTCCTGGCAGTCAACATCTGAAGGAAACCTGAATTTACCCTACCTGAGCTACATGTTTTTAAACTGAAAGAAATCAAGTAATACAAGAATAATGAGAGGTTCAGTTGAGTTTTCAAAGGTCCGGAAGGTGTCCTGAGCAAAATGCCAGTTGGTCATTAATTATGCATTCATTCATCCATCATTCTTTCATTCAACCAACACTTATGGATGAAGCACCCACCTAAGCTAGAATCTGTGGGGATTTACCCACACCCAAGTCCTTCTAGTTTCTTTAACAATGAAAAAGCAACTCTTAAAAAGCCCACTCAGGGGCCAGGTGTGGTGGCTTACACCTGTAATCCCAGCAATTTGGGAGACCGAGGTGGGCAGATCACTTGAGGCCAAGAGTTCAAGACCAGTCTGGCCAATATGGCAGAACCCTGTCTCTACTAAAAAAAAAAAAATTAGTCAGGTATGGTGGCACATGCCTGTAATCCCAGCTACTTGGGAGGCTGAGGCACAAGGATCGCCTGAACCTGGGAGGTGGAGGTTTCCGTGAACCAAGATCATGCTACTGCATTCCAGCATGGGTGACAGAGTGAGACTGTCTCAAAAAAAAAAAAAAAAAAAAAAAAAGGAGTGGGGGAAGGAGAAAAGAAAAAAAGAAAAAAAGCCTACTTAGAGATTGGGGCCTGCAGAAGACCTGGACTCAAATTTTACAGCAAGTGACTTAAATAAGAAATGGAATTTGAGCTTGTTTCCTCACAAGGCTGCCTGCCTTACAGGGATTTGGGGAGAGTAATGTATAGAAAATGCCTTCCTCAATGGAGCCGGCATCACCATAATCTGCTACGTGTGCCCTGGTCTTTACAGTTAACAAATCTCCTTCACTTGCAAAGTTTCATTTTGTTTTCACCATAATCCCAGGAGTTCAGCAGGACTGCTATGTTTAATAGTCACCTTACAGAGCAGGAAATTGAGGGTCAGAGAGATGAAGCAACTTACCAAGGTCACACAGCAACTCAGCATTAGAACTGAGATGAAAACACAGAGTTTGAATCTAAAGCTTTGAGGGTTGGTCTGACTCTGTTGACAAAGCTCATGACGATGCCAGAAGACTCTGGGGGACTGGTATTTCCAAAGTAATTAGTCACATCTGACTTAGGAGAGACTTAGGATCAAGCACCAAGGATCTGCCACCTATTTGGGGCATGTGAGTAGCTCAAGGAATGTTCTAGAAGGAATACCTGGTGAGAAAGATCATGTTTCCCAAAGATGGCCACAACAGTAGCTCCCATCCCACATGCTGTACCTGTAGTGGGACTTTCTCATTCTCTTATTAGGATGTGGGGTCTAATTTGTCTCCCCTGGAATCTGGGCTGGTCTTACAGTCTTGCTTGACCAGTAGATTGTGGTCATTAGTGGTATTCTGGGACTTCTAGGACTAGGTTATAAGAAGCCTTGCAGTGTCCACTGGGGTCTCTTGGGTTGATCTTGGAGCGATCTGTGTTGTAAAATTCTTTACACACACAGGCCATATATGGATGTTCCCAGGGACAGCCTTAGCCATGCTCCCAGTTGACGACCAGGTCATCATGCTGTGTGAGCCATGTTGGACATCCTGCGTGGTAAAGCCTACAGATAATTCCAACCCCAGCTGAATTCCAACTACAAACAGCATAATACACCCTAAGCAAGAACTGGCTGAGTCCAGTCAAATCCCAGAACTACAAGAGACAATAATGCATCAATATTTTCAGCCATACAGCTGTGGATGGTTTATTATAAAGCAATGAATAACTGGAATACATGGAGGGGTTTACAGGGCTCTTCGTTTAAAGAGAAACTGAGGCTAAGAAATTAATCAAGGCCCTTCCTCTGGGATCCCAGAACGCCCAGTGTAATTGCTGTAAGGGTATCTGAACCCAAATCATTTATTTACTTGTCTGTCCCAAAAGACTGTGAGCTCCTGGGGGATAGAGAATATATAAGGGCTCTGGAGTTGCTAGTAATGGAAATAAAACTGGTTTACTTAAGCAAAGCACAATTGATTGGGAGGATTTGGGAGAGCTCAAAGCATTGGAATCACAACCAGAGTGGGTTCAGAGAACAGACAGTGATCCAGGGCAGGGCACATGGAGACTCTCTAGGGGTGCCACGGCCATAAATGGAGAGTAATCCTTTGTCCCTGTCATGTTATGCTGCTTGAGATTCCAATTCCAGGGGGAATACTCTTGACTGCCCTGCACTAGGCCACAGAAGGGCAGGCCCCACTTGAATGTGGGCCCCACTCGGGCTCTATCCATTGGATGGGCTGTCCCCCTAAACAAAATCAGTTTACCGATGCCAGAAGAATGGGCAGTGGGTATTGAAGAGGCAAAGTTGGACCATCACATTTGCCTCAGGAACCCCAGGACCCAGTTCAGTGTCTGGCACATAATAAGTGCTCAAGAAATATTTCTTTGATGTGTGAACAAACACTCTAATGAATAAATGTGTATGAATGAATGAAGCAACAAAGGAACAAGTGCGTAATCAGACAATGCATGGGCCATATGCAGGCCTTTGAAGACACCTGCTAGATATTACAGCACTTTAACTGCCCTCCACCAAGCCAGGCATTTTTTTCTCAAGAGAGTGTCTGATACCTGGATTCTAGAATGTATAGAATTTTAATCCCCTAATCCTGTCAGTTTAAGAACATTATACACTTTGAACAGGGTCTGTGATAATTCCTGAAAACACCCCAGGAGCGGTGACTCCCTAGCCCTGCTTGATTTTAAATTCAGTTTTCAGGGGAGGGCTGGTGGAGGAGACAGATGTGAGGGAGGCTTGTCTCTGAGGTCAGAGCTGGGAGGTCTGGCATTTCCTTTTACGGGTCCACAGCTGTTCAGCAGAAGGCAGCTGGACGAGGCTTGGTCTGGTGGCGGCCACACTACACCCAAGGCAGGTAAATGTGTCATCTGCACATCTGCCCAAAACTTGCACATAAAGGATGACAGACCATGTTGTCTCACGCCTTACACAGACTCACTGAGGGTAAAAGGTCAGACTTTACCAACTCCTGAAAACCTCGCTACTTCTATTTTTGGTACACTTTCAAGGCACTCATCCTAGGTGGATAATACAAAGAACTGGATAAGTGTTGGCAATAGTGAATAGAATCTTTGATGCCTTTACAATTTGTTAGCACACACACAAAGAAAACTTAAAAAGCAAACTGGCTCAAATATATATTAATACTTCAACACACCCTGATTTACTCATCTGGAGGATGGAGACTGTTACTTATCAGTCAACAGATATTCTCCAGGACAGGAGGGAAAGGGTTAAGGAAGGAAAGGTCATTTGTGCTGAGCACCAGGGGATGCCAGGGGTGATGTTAGGAACTGTCCATATATTATGTCCTTTAAGCCCTACAGCAATCTTGAGATTCAATGCAACCCCATTTTACAGGTAAGGAAACTGAGTCCAGAGAGGTGAGGTGCATTGCCCAAGGTCATGATACTCCTAAGTGGCAAACCCAGGATTTGAACCTGGGTCAAGTCAGACTCTGTGGCCCATCTCCATTTCATTACATCAGACTGCCTCCTGGGAAGTAAACAAAAGAGGTGTTTGAATGGAAACGCACAAACCTCATTCACCAGAGAGTCTGCCAGAGCCACTGATTTTGGCTGTTATACAATTCTCACAAGTGTGATTATTCGATCTCCTGGTTCACAGACAATGGGAAACATCAAATAAGAAGTAGGAGAGAAGGCTACAGAAGGAAGTACACACAAACAGTGTAACAAGTAGCTACAGAAGCCAGGGTTCCAGGTACAGTAAATGGTGGGGTGGCTTGAATCTGACCAACCCTCCTGATTGTAACCATTAAAAACTCTGAATAGCAAAAAAAAAAAAAAAAAAATTTGAAGATGCTGGAATGCAGCTCAGAACTGGTGGGAATACAACTCTTGGGAAAAAAAGGAAGCGTATAATTTTACTGATTTTCTCAAAGGAAAAGCTTTTGTTTCATTCTCTCCTTTTTAATTTTTTATTTGTATATATTTGGGGGGTACAAGTGCAAGTTTCTTCCATGCATATATTGCATAGTGGTAAATTGACAGAAAGTCAAATACTGCATGTTCTCACTTATAAGTGGGTGCTAAGTGATGGGTACATAGGGGCATCAGAGTGGAATAGTAGACATTGGAGATTACAGATACCCATCATCTGAAGAGTGAACATTGTACCCAATAGGTAATTTTCTATCCCTCACCCCCATCCCACCCTCCCACGTTTTGTAATCGCCAATGTCTACTATTCCACTCTGATGCCCCTATGTACCCATCATTTAGCACCCACTTCTAAGTGAGAACATGCAGTATTTGACTTTCTGTTTCTCTCTCCTCTTGGCTTTTCAATGTCACTGATTTCTAATTTTATTTTATTATTTCCTTTCTTCTTCTTACTTTGGACTTGATTTGCTCTCTCTTTTCTTGTTTCCTAAGGTAAAAGCCTAGGCCATTGCTTTGTGACCTTTCCTCTTTTTTTCTTTTTTTTTTTTTGAGACGGAGTCTCTCTGTCACCCAGGCTGGAGTGCAGTGGTGCGCTCTCGGCTCACTGCAAGCTCCGCCTCCTGGGTTCACACCATTCTCCTGACTCAGTCTCCCGAGTAGCTGGGACTACAGGTGCCCGCCACCATGCCTGGCTAATTTTTTTGTATTTTTAGTAGAGATGGGGTTTCACTGTGTTAGCCAGGATGGTCTCAATCTCCTGACCTCATGATCTGCCTGCCTCAGCCTCACAAAGTGCTGGAATTACAGGCATGAGCCACTATGCCTGGCCCTTTCCTCTTTTTTAATGGCAATTCATGCTATGAATTTTCCTTTGAGCACCACTTTAGCTGCATCTTGCAAGAACTGATAATGTCAGTTTTTATTTTCGTTCACTTTGAGTTACTTTTGATTTCTTCTTTTTTTAATTTTTAACTTTTGTGGGTACATAGTAGGTGTATATATTTATGGGGTACATGAGATGTTTTGATACGGGTAACTTTTGATTTTTGCTTTGGCCACTGCTTTACTTAGATGTATGTTATTTTGTTTCTAAAATTATGTCATTTTCCAGATGTCTTTTGGATGTTGATGTCTAATTTGTGAGCACAGAGAAAATTTTGTAAAACTGGGGTCCTTTTACATTGATCAAGACTTGTTTTGTAGCCCAGAATGTGGCCTACTTTGGTATATATTCCATGTGAGTTGGAAAAGAGTGTGTATTCTGTTGCCCTTGGGTGAAGTGTTTTGTAAATATCAACTAAGTCACGTTGGTTGATAGTGCCCTATCTGTTGTTTCCTTTTCCTCTTTTTCTGCCATCTTTTAGGTTGAAGTTTTTTTTTTTGTTTGTTTGTTTGTTTTGTTTTTGTTTTTGTTTTTGAGACAGAGTCTTGCTCTGTCGCCCAGGCTGGAGTGCAGTAGCACCATCTCTGCTCACTGCAAGTTCTGCCTCCTGGGTTCATGCCATTCTCCTGCCTCAGCCTCCCGAGTAGCTGGGACTACAGGCACCTGCCACCACGCCCAGCTAATTTTTTTGTATTTTTAGTAGAGACAGGGTTTCACGTGTAAGCCAGGATGGTCTCCATCTCCCGACCTTGTGATCTGCCCGCCTCAGCCTCCCAAAGTGCTGGGATTACAAGCATGAGCCACCATGCCCGGCCTTTTTTTTTTTTTTTTTAAACAGAGTTTCACTGTTGTTGCCCAGGCTGGAATACAATGGCATGATCTCAGTTTCATTGCAACCTCCACCTCCTGGGTCCAAGTGATTTTCCTGCCTCAGCCTCCCAAGTAGCCAGGACTACAGACACCCGCCACCACATCCAGCTAATTTTTGTATTTTTAGTAGAGATAGGGTTTCACCATGTTGGCCAGGCTGGTCTTGAACTCCTGAGCTCAGGCAATCCGCCTGTCTCAGCCTCCCAAAGTGCTGGGATTACAGGCGTGAGCCACCGCGCCTGGCTGAAAATTCTTTTATGATCCTATTTTATCTCTTGTGGGCTTCTTGGCTACCCCTCTCTGTTTTCTTTTTAGGGTTATAGTACACATTTTTCCCTTATTACAGTCTACCTTCAGGTGATATTATAACATGTCATGTGCTATATAAAAACTTTATAACAGTATACTTCCATTTCTCCTCTCCTGGCCTTTGTTCTAATTTATCATATATTTTTACTTCTATGTATGTTATAAACTCCACCTTACAATATATTAGTTGTTAGTAGTTTTACTTTTAACAATTACCTTTTAAAGGAATTATTTATTTATTTATTTATTTATTTATTTATTTTAGAGACAGGGTCTTACTCTGTCATTCAGGCCATATTCCCACTTCAGCCTCCCAAATAGCTAGAACTGAGGTGTGCACAACCACACCTGGCTAACTTTTTTTATTTTTATATTTTTGTAGAGACAAGGTCTTGCTATGTTGCCCAGGCTGGTCTCAAACTCCTGGCCTGAAGCAATCCTCCCGCCTCAGCCTCCCAAAGCACTGGGATTACAGGCATGGGCCACATTGCCTAGCCATTAAAGGGATTTTCTAAAAGAAATCATATATTTTATATTTACCAACATATTGCATTTATCACTTCTAATGCTCTTCATTATTTTAAAAACACAGACCACACCAAGTATTTCCAAGTATGTAGAGCAATGTAAGATCTCCTGCACTGCTGGTGGGCATGTAAAATGGAACAGCCGCTTTGGAAGCACAGTTTGGTGGTTTTTATAAAAGTTAAATACATACCTACATATGATCCAGCCATTCCATCCCTACATAGTTACACAAAACAAATGCAAGCACGGCTGGGCATGGTGGCTCACGCCTGTATTCCAGACATTTTGGGCGGCTGAGGCGGGCACATCACTTGAGGTCAGGAGTTCAAGACTAGCCTGGCCAACATGGTGAAAGCGCACCTCTACTAAAAACACGAAAATTAGCCAGGCATGGTGGTGACACCTGTAGTCCCAGCTACTAGGGAGGGTGAGGCAGGAGAATTGCTTGAACCCAGAAGGCAGAGTTTACATTGAGCCAAAATCCCGGCAGTGTACTCTAGCCTGGGTGAAGAGTGAGACTCTGTCGAGAGAAAGAAAGAAAGAAAGGAAGGAAGGAAGGAAGGAAGGAAGGAAGGAAGGAAGGAAAGAAAAGGAAGGAAGGAAGGGAGAAAGAAAGAAAGGAAGGAAGGAGAAAGAGAGAAAGAAAGAAAGAAAGAAAGAAAGAAAGAAAGAAAGAAAGAAAGAAAGAAAGAAAGAAAAGGAAGGAGAGAAAAGAAAGAAAGAAAGAAGGAAGGAAGGGAGGAAGGAAGGGAGGGAGGGAGGGAGGGAGGGAGAGAAATGTAAGCATATTTCCACACAAGGATCAATACATGAATACTCACAACAGTTTTATTTTTAATAGCTAAAAACCAGAAACAGCCCAGGGGCCCATCAGCCAATGAGCAGATCAATAAATGGTGGTGCATCCATATAACAATAAAAACAGGCATGCAGTCAAGCAGGGATGCATGCGGCACCCCGCAACAACATGGATGAAGCGTGTAGCTATCATGCTGGGAGGAAGAGCCAGAAAAAGAAAGGGTGCATGAAACTCCAGAAAATGCAAAACAATCAGAAAACAATCAGAAAGCAGAGAGAAGGAATGGCTTTCAGAGTAGCCCAAGGAAGCTTCTGGGGGTGGTGCCCTTTGTATGGCCGGAAACCTATGTCAAAACTCCTCCAAGTTTACATTTTAAATATGTGTGATTTATTGTATGGCAATTATACATCAATAAATCTGTAACATCTATTGAATGGGCTTAAGGCAGATCAGACGTGGCGGAAGAAATGAGCAATGACCTTGAGAAAAACACACGATGAAATGATCTGAACCGAGAAAATAGTATTGAAAAAAATAATGAAGAGCATCTCAGTAATTAGTGGGACAGTACCTGACAGGTTAGCATATGTCAACCAGGGTCCCAAAGAGGGAGGAAACGAGATGGAAAAAAATACAGGAAGAAATAATGGCCATATTTTTTTTTCAAATTTCCAACATCTACAGGCTCCCAAAGTTCAACTAACCCAAGAAGGAAAAAAAAAAAAAAAACCATAAAGAAATCCACATCATAATTAAATGCCTGAAAAGCAAAAATAAAGAGAAAATCTTAAAAGCCTCCAGAAGTTAAAAGATAAATGAAATCCTGGGTACGATAAGAATGACAGCTGCCTTCTCCATAGAAACAGCGGAGGACAGAATGGTGCTGTGTTCTTTAAAATGCTGATGCAAACTAACCACCAAGCCAGCGTTCTATATCCAGTAAACATTTTCTTCAGAAATACAGGGAAATCAAGATGTTTTGAGAAAAACAAAAGCTAAGAGAATTCAGTGCCAGCAGAGTCATGCTACAAGAAATGTTTTTAAAAATTATTTGGGCTAAAGGCAAAGGATATAGTTGGAAATACAGGTCTCAAGGAAGGAAAGAAGATGACTAGGTGATTAAATGTATGAGTAAGTATAAATGACCATTTTTTCCTTAATTTCTTTAAAAGATATGCATGTATGTTTTGTTTTGTTTTTTGAGACAGTGTTTCACGCTGTTGCCCAGGCTGGAGTGCAGTGGCGTGATCTCGGCTCACTGCAACCTCTCTGCCTCCTGGGTTGAAGTGATTCTCCTGCCTCAGCCTCCTGAGTAGCTGGGACTACAGGTGTGTACCACCATGCCCAGCTAATTTTTGTATTTTTAGTAGAGATAGGGTTTCATCATGTTGTCCAGGCTGGGTCTCAAACTCCTGACCTCAAGTGATCCTCCTGCCTCGGCCTCCCAACATGCTGAGATTATAGGCGTGAGTCACCTCATCTGGCCAAGATATGCATTTAAAGTGAAAAAATTTAAAACATATTGTAGCATTTATAACTTATATAGAAATAAAAATATGACCATAAAAGCTCAAAGGACAAGAGAATAATAAATGGATTTATGCCATTGTAGTTCTTGTAGTTTACATGAAGCAGTATAGTATTAATTTATGGTAAATTGAAATAAATCAAGGGTGTGTATTGTAATACCCAAAGTGTTAGTGGTAAGGTATTACTACTAAAACAAAAAAACCCAAAAACAAACAAACAAAAAAAATGGATACAGCCAAAATGGCAATAACTGAAGAGAGTAAAACTGTAACACACACACACAAAATACTCAATTTTCCCAAAAGAAAGCCTGAAAGAAAGAATAAAGAAATAAGAAAAGAAGAAAAAGAAGACAAGTAGGAAATAGAGGCTGACATCCAACCACATCAATAATTACTGTAAATATAAAATAAACCCCCAAATTAAAAGACAGCAATTGTCAGACTAGATTAAAAAGTTCAGAATCAAAGCAAGACCTAGCTCTATGCTGTTAACAAGAGAAAGCTTTGAATATAAAGAAGAAAACAGTTCTGAAATTAAAGTGACAGGAAAAAAAGTCTGACACAAAGGACAAGTAAGCGAGTGTGAATATAATAGTGTCAGAGAAAGTAGAGTTCAAGACAAGATGTGTTGCCAGAGACAAAGAGGGTTTTTGATGTTAAAAGGGTAAATTCATTAAGAAAATCTTTAATGTGTATTTAGGAATAATAGAGCTTCAAACCAGGTAAAGCAAAAATCAACAGAATTAAAGGGAGAAAGAGGCAAGTCTACGATCATGGTTGGGCCAGGTCTAGGGCAAGGCAAGTGAGACACTCGCCTTGGGTGCAAAATTTAAGGGGGCACCAAGAACCTCTGTAACTAAGGTAAGTAATATTTTAGAAAATCAAAATTACTGCAAAAAATCCCTGATGAGCAAAACGTCAACAAAATATCTTTTTTTTTTTTTTTTTTTGAGACAGGGTCTTGCTCTATCACCCAAATTGGAGTGCAGTGGCACAATTATAGCTCACTGCAGCTTCAAATGCTGGGACTCCAGTGATTCTCCCACCTCAGCCTCTCAAGCAGCTGGGACCACAGGTGCACGCCATCACACCAGCTTTTTTTTTTTTTTTTTTTTTTAACTTTTTGTAGAGACAGGGGTCTCACTATGTTGTGATCCTCTTGCCTCAGCCTCCCAAGTCTTGAGATTACCGGCATAAGCCACCATGCCCAGCCCTCAAAATTTTAAATAAAGATAAGTGCTCCATGACACCATCCATCAGACCTGTCCTTAGTGTGACTTACAGATCCAGCCACCTTCTCTTACCTGGCCCCTGGGGAACAAGGAGCTGCTTTGACAAGACAGCTGGCCAGGCACGAGGGTCCCGAGAACGCCCCCCTGCTCCTGCTCTGAGTCCACACCCACACACAGTGCAGAGTCCATTCACATCCACCCAAGCAGCACCATAAAATATTGAGGAGAGGGAGCTGTTTGTAGGTTTGGAATAATATCTGTGTCTTTACCTGTACATGCATTTCATGACTTGTAAAGCTCTATCCTGCATCTCATCAGATCTTGGCGCAGTCTTCTTCTGAGACCTCAAAGTAAGAATCACTTGCCCATTGTACAGAAACTGTCCATCCAAAGGCAGTAGAGACTTGTCTCAGGGTCCATGGTAATCGGCACAGCTGAGACTCAAATACTGCCCAAATCTTTGTCCTTGACTCCATCGGGCTGTGCAGAATTCACTTATTTTCCTCCAGTTGGAGGGAATTTGCACCCAAGGCGAGTATTTTGCTTGTTTTACCCTGGGCCAGGTCTAGGGTGAGGCAAGAGAGATATTCACTTTGGGTGCATGAAGTACATTTGTTGGGGATGCTGAAGGCTTGGCTGGGGCTTTTTGCCTTTTATTGACTTATATTGCCTTATATTAAATATCTTTGGAGCCAGGTGAGGCCAGTAAAATGTTACACAAATAAGAGCTTTCTCCTAGATTCTACAGGTCATTTCCTGGAGTCAAGACCAAGCAGGTGTGGGGGGCTGGGTGCAACTTCTGTTGGAAAGAAGCCCAAAGCACCCTTTGGAAGATGGTGAGTTTTTAGGGATGGGCCTTTGGTTTCCTCTCCAAACCTGTGTCAGCATCTGAAAGGATGTCCAAACGCTAGATTGCTGTTTCCCAGGGTGGGTGACAGAGATAGACAAAGATGGAGCTGAAAGGCAACTTGTTCAATGATGACCCGTCTCCCACGTACGGCCAGTAAGGGGTGCTGAGGAGCTGTTCGTGGCCAAGGTTTTCCCACTCTTGTGCTGTCTTCCCTAGCCCCTGCCTCCACCCTCCTCGGGGACTGCTTCTCTGGGCTGAGGAAAAGTCAGAGATGCCCAGTCCTTATTTTCCAGGGCTCATGTTTCTAGACGCCTCATGCCCCCTCCGTTTGTTTCTCTGAGGCTGCCTGATGCTTGATTGTTTGGCTTTTTCTCCCCATCGGCATGAAAGTTGCTTCTTTTTGGAAGCAGAAATGTGGGTGTCTTCCTGCAATCTTTTTTTCCTGAATCCTACTCCAGGGGAAATTTCTGACCTTTCACTTCTCCTGAATTCCTCCTGGCATCTCCATCCCAAGGGTAGGGTCCAAGTACCCAGACTCCCGACAGGACTGTTGCAGTTGCCTCTAAAGAGGTCCCTCTGCCTTGGGTCTCACCCATTGGGAGCCCCAAAACCAGCCTGGGAGGGTGCCTTAACTAACTCCACCTCTATCTGTGCCAGCCTCCTCCCTCCCAAGCCATTCCCCGTAGACTTCAGTCCAGGAAGAAAATAGCTGGCTTGTTACGGGAACAGCTTCAACACAAATCTCGTATCTCCTTCTCCACTCGAAGGGAGACCCATTGTCCTGGCCTATATTGAAATTCTGGAGCTACCATAAGACCTCTCAATACCTGTGTGCCTCAGTTTGCTTATCTATATAATAGGAATAATAGTAGGATCAACCTTTTAGCATTGCTGGAAGGCCTGTAACTGTTGCATCAAATGAGGAGAACTCATAAAGTACAGGCACTGAACATTCTCCCCTACCTTAACACCCCCATTCTCCTTCCACCCTAGTGCTTACTCCAACCTGCTCTTGGGGACTGTTTCCTGCTCCTTGAGGAAATCTTGGGGAATTTCCATGCTCACTCTTAGATATTGCTATTACTAATTATAATACCATGGTCACAGTGGTCTCCTGATCGCATTTTAATAAATATTACATTCATTTGAGGTAGCGGCCAACACTCCTGACTTCATTCAGAATTAAAGCTTCTTCACTTCCTTGGCCAGGGCCTGATGTAGAGACCTAAGGGCCAGACAGCATCTTGGCTCCTGGGGACTCATCTGCCCCTTGTCAGCATCATCTGCCCCTTGTCAACAGGAGCACAGCTGTGCTGCCCTGCTCTGTTGCCAAAGCCACTTCATGCAGCCTCGTAAAGGCCTTGGGATTTTTCAAGGGTGAGTTAAACAACAGCCCAGTGTCTCTGAAGCTGGAGAAAACAGGTATCACACTCTCTGAGGCCTCCTCAAAGCCCCCTAACCAGCTTGGATGAGAGAAAAGCACTACCCATGCATTCCCTGATTGGAGGTGGGGTTGGAGGTGGGGAGATGGAGCTGGGAGGGCCACTCACAGCTCAGCATACAGACCACTTCACTTAGGAATCCTCCAATCCCTGGGCCTGTCCTTTGTGTCTGTCCTGCGGTGGATGAGCAGACAAAAGTCACAAAAGCAGTCTTCAGCTACTTCCTTTGCGAGTTCTACCTTTGTGGTCTAGTCACCACTCCAGAGTTCAGGAGTCCATTCATTTGAGTCATTATCTAAGGGCCTTGATAAAAATGAAGAATAAAGTATTCCCAGCTAAACACTACAAAACAGAATAGTCTTTCCACTTAAAGGGACTAACACACAGCAAACACTCAATAAATGTTATTTTTCATTTTTTTAAAAAAGCATGGCCTCGTTCTGTCACCCAGGCTGGAGTAGAGTGACTCAATCTCTGCTCACTGCAGCCTTGGCCTCCCTGGCTCAAGTGATCCTCCTACCTCAGCCTCCCTAGTAGCTGGGACTACAGGTGTGTGCCACCATGCCAGGCTAATTTTTCTATTTTTTGTAGAGATTGGCTTTCACCATGTTACACAGGCTGGTCTTGAACTCCTGAGCTCCAGTGATCTGCCCGCCTTGACCTCCCAAAGGGTTGAGATTACAGGCGTGAGCCACTGCACCTGGCCAATAAATGTTATTATTCAACTAAATAAATAAGTGCTAGCCAGTGCTATTCTTACTACTAATCATTACTATCCATACCTGTCCAGGCTCAACCCTTCCAAGTCCTCTCTGCCTTCATGCTCCAAGCTCTCCCAAGGCTTTCAATTTCCTGCCTTTGCCTGTACTGTTTTTGCCCTGGATGCCCATCCCACTGGAACACTTAGGCTGGAACACTTAGTCTCTTTCTCCAAGCTCCAGTCAAGCCATGGCCACATTGGCAGGCTGTTCCCACCTCCCCAGATGAAGCAGACCCCTCTCTTATTCTGGCGCTTGCTGTAGCGTGTCCTCTGCGTCTATCCTGGTGAGTGAGTTCAACTAATCCTACTCACTGCAAGGTCTTCAACCTGCTGCTGTCATACCCCCTCACCCCTACACAAACACACACACACACACACACACACGACTTCAAACCATGGCTTATGCATTTCCATAGCCCTAGTGTGCAAGGATTATTGAATGAATGAGTTACTAGTGAATGAATGGATGGATGCATCAAAAAACTACAAATTAAAAAATCAATCCATCATCAATATGCTAGGAAAAGAATGAAATCCTCCTCAGTGAATCCTGCCCTAAGTTACCACCTCTGCTGAGCAGTTTTAAGGGGGCCTTGATGGCTGAAATGATGATGGGATTTTCTCTTCATAAAAATTTATCTATATTTTTCTACCCCATTCACCTAGAAATAGAGACTGATGAATAGTAGCAAGAGTGTGGTCCATGTTAGGTCTCCGCAGCAAAGTATCAAGTGCCTGGCAAATCCCAAGGTTCTGAGGCCACTGTGACCATGTTTTGAGTGGTGATGGCTGTTCCTTCACTCTTTGCTTGGCTGCCATTTCTGTGACTCCAGAGGTGCAAAGGACCTGTTCCCAGTGGAGCAACAGTAACTGTGATTACGAGCCCTCCATCAGACACTGTACATCCCCTGCCTCAGACTGTTTATGAAGGAAATCCATTTACCCAGTCTCACTTTTAGTCAACAGTCTTCACATGTTCCTTTTGCAAATTCAATGGTCAATTCTTATTCTTCATGGTTAATAGTGATTAACCATGTTAAATGTTTCTTGGCAGCATCCATCTTGAAACACTTCCTTTGCTTGCTTTCTAGACCATCACATTTCCCTGGCTTTTCTCCTTAGCTAGCGGTTCATTCCAGATGTCTCCTCCTCTCCCCTCCCATTCTCTTCTCTTCCCCAATCATTCTCTCCTTTCCTCTCTTGTCCTCTCCTCTTCTCTTCCTACAATCACTCCCTTAGTGACCTTGTCCATTCTTAAGGCATTAAACACCATTTATACGCTGATAACTCTAAAGTATTTATCTCCAGCTCTGTCTTCTCTTCTAAGCTTCAGATTGACAATGCCAACTGCCTATTTGACACTTACCTCCTCTTGGATGTCTCAAATTTTGAACTCATGATTGCTACTGCTTACCTCACCATACTTAAACCTGTCCCAGCCCGCTGGCCTCACCCATCTCAATAGATGATGTCACTGATCATCCAGATGGTCAGGCCAAAAACCTTGCATGGTCATTATTGCATTCTTGTTCTCCCTCTCCTACTAGCAGTTGCTGTCAATATCTTCAGAATATCTCTGGAATCTGATTACTTCCCTCCTTCCTGTTTCCACCCCGATCCCCATCATGATTACCTTTGTCTTGGATTATTGCAAGACTCTCCTAACACCTCCTTGCTGCCACAACCTGCCCCATTTTTTTGCCATGCAGCAGCAGCCAGAGTGATCTTTAAAAATAACAAGTTATATTATTCCACTCCTTTGCTTAACACTATCAGGTGATGTTCTAGCCAATGCAATAAAGCAATAAAAAAATAAGTTTGTAAAGGAAGAAACAAAACTGTAATGAGAGTGTGGTTATGAGAAACATCAAATTGCATTTCACTGTTGTTTCTCTTTATCCCCTTCAATCTGGAATGGATCCTTATTCTTATTCTTTCCCTATCTTTCATGTTCTCAACTATTCTGTAGGATAACCCTCAACCTGGGCCCATCTAATGTGTGTACTAATAGGGTCTATGTATGTTCAACTTTAGTAGAAACCACAAAGTTTTCAAAAGTGGTTGTATTTAATATGCTGTCCCACCAGCAATTGATGCACATCCTCATAAACGCTTGGTATTTTCTATGTTTTGTTTAATTTTAGTCATTTTAGTGGATGTGAAGTGAAATCTCATATAACTTGAATGTATACTTCTTTGATTACTAATGATGTTGCACACATTTTTGTGTGCTTTATTGGCCATTTGAATGTCCCCTTTTGTGAAGATCCTATTCAATAATTTTACTCATTTAAAAAATTGGTTTGTCTTTTTCTTTAAAAATGTTTTATTAATATTATTTTTAACTGACAAATATTGTGTATACATATATAATACATATATATATATACACATACACTTTTTTTTTTTTTGATACAGAGTTTTGCTCTTGTTGCCCAGGCTGGAGTGCAATGGCATAATTTCGGCTCACTGCAACCTTTGCCTCCTGGGTTCAATCAATTCTCCTGCCTTAGCCTCCCGAGTAGCTGGGACTACAGGTATGTACCACCACACCTGGCTAATTTTGTATTTTTAGTAGAGACAGGGTTTCTCTATGTTGGTCAGGCTGGTCTTGAACTCCTGACCTCAGGTGCTCCGCCCATCTTGGCCTCCCAAAGTGCTGGGATTATAGGCATGAGCCACCATGCCCAGCCTAATTGTATATTTTTTATGGGATGCAATGTATGTGTATATAGAAAACAATGTATTAATATATTACATATATTACCTGTATGTGTATACAATACATTGCATCCCATAAAATATATAAATTAAGTTAATCAGCATATATAACACCTCACTTACTATTTTTTGTGGTGAGACATTGGACATTCACTTTCTTAGTTATTTTAAAATATACATTATTGGCCGGGCTCGGTGGCTCATGCCTGTAATCCCAGTACTTTGGGAGGCCCAGGTGGGCGGATCACAGGGTCCAGAGATCGCAATCATCCTGGCTAACACGGTGAAACCCCATCTCTACTAAAAATACAAAAAATTAGCCAGGCGTGGCAGCGGGTGCCTGTAGTCCCAGCTACCCGGAATGCTGAGGCAGGTGAATGACGTGAACCCTGGAGGCGGAGCTTGCAGTGAGCCGAGATTGCACCACTGCACTCTAGCCTGGGCAACAGAGCGAGACTCCGACTAAAAAAAGAAAAAGAAAAAAAAAAAAAAATATATATATATATACACACACACATACACACACATGCACACATTATTATTGGCTATAGTCACTCTGCTATACAATAGATCTCAAAACTCATTCTATCTGAACCTTTGTGCCTTTGACCAACAACTCTGCATTGTTTTTCTTATTGATCTGTATTGGTTCATTAAACATTCTCTATACAAGTCCTTAAATGTTGAAAATAAAATAATAAAGTTTCTAGAGGAAAATATAGGAGATTATATTTATGATCTTTGTATAGGTAAAGATTTATTTAACTGAATACAAAAGGCCTTAGCCATAAAGGAAAAAGTTGAGAAATTTAATTACATTAAAACTAAGAACCTCTGTCCACTGAATGACATGTTTTTTTTTTTTTTTTTTTTGAGACAGGGTCTTACTTGGGCTATAGTGCAGTGGTGTGATCAGAGCTCAGTGCAGCCTCAAACTCCCAAGCTCAAGTCATCCCTCACACCTCAGCTTCCCAAGTAGCTGGGACTATAATTGCACAGCACCACACCTAGTTAATTTTCAACTTTTTTTGGAGAGACAGGGTCTTGCTATGTTGCCAGGGCTGGTCTCGAATTCCTAGCCTCAAGCAATCCTCCTACCTCAGCCTCCCAAAGTGATTGGATTACAGGTGTGAGCCACCACGCCCAGCCTTCACTAAATGACTCTTTTAAGAGTCAAAAGGTAAGCCATACAGTAGGAGAAGAAACTTGTTTTATATTTTTATACACCTATATAACACACAGTAATATATATTGTTATGTACTATGTAATATATTAATATATGTTTTCTATATTAATATATATAATGACATTTATTGGCCATATTTACTAAAGCTGTCCGTACATATACCCTATGAACAGGTACGTACACACTCCTCCATATATACCAAACAGAAGTGCTTATATCTATGCAGCAGAAAACACAAACAAAATATTCTTAGCAGTATTATTCTTCATAGCCCAAAACTGGCAACTACTCCTCAAACGTCCATCAACAATAGAAAAGATCAATAAATCGAGATATAGTCGTATAATGAATACCATACAGTGACAGGGAGGATATAGCTGCTCCAGGTAAGGACATGGATGAATCTCACAGACACAGAGTTGATCAAAAGAAAACAGGCACAAAGGAATACGTACGGTTTAATTCCATTTATATAAAGCTAAAAAAAAGTCAAAACTAACTTTCACTTTCTAAAAACATATCATTGAGCTGTATATTTAACTAATATTTGTGTGCTTTATAGTATGTGATACATGCCAATTAAAACCAAAGGAAAAAAACCAGCCTCCAGTGGCTTCCCATTACACTTAGAATAAGTCCACATTCTTATCAAGGACATTTACAAAGTGGCTGCCATCCAGGTCCTGACCTCATCTTCTCCCCTCTCCGCCTCTTTCACTCCACATTGGCCATCCTGACCTTGTTGCCGATGCTTCAGCCCACAAAGCTAGTTCCCACTTGTAGCAGACAGCACTGATGTTCCCAATTCTTCACCCATCTCTCTGTCCATGCCCTCTGCCATATAACTTTGCTGTTCCTACTACTAGAGGTACAGTATACTTCTCAGCTCCATGGATGTTAAGCTTGGCCTTGTGCTATGTCTTGGTCAGTAAAATATGAGTAGACTTACAGTGTGTCAGTTCCAAGTGAGGCCCTAAAGTGAATCACTTCTTTCTGTTTGTCCTATCCCTCTGCTGCCACCAACCTGAGAACACACCCTCCCTAGCCTGCTGATCCAAAGAGGATGAGAGACACAGATATGCAGCTTACAGCCAAGCCCAGCTGAGCCCATCCTACATCAGCCACTCACTAGCTGACCAGCAGAAGCATCATCAAGAACAAATAATTGTTTTCAGCCACTGAGTCATAGGATGTTTGTTATGCAGCATCATTGTAGCAATAGCTGACTAATACACCACCTCAGTGTCTTTACATTTGCTCTTCCTCACATAGGTAACATCCTCATTCAAGTCCTTGTCCAAATGTCACTTCTTCAGAGAGCCCCTTCCTAACCACTCTATCTAAAACAGCACCACCTCTTTCCTTCATTTTTCTCCATCCTCCTGCCCTGCCTTACATGTCTTCATAGCACTTACTGCTACCTGACATTTTATTTGCTTATTCAGCCTCCGTAAGAGAATGTAAACTCCATGAGGGCAGGCACCTGTTCATTTCCACATCCCTGGTGCTAGCACAGTGTCTGCCTCTTACCAGGAGCTCAATGAGTATTTTTTGATTGAACAAACCAATCTGTGCCCTCTCCCTCATCCCCGCTCACAATGTTTCCAGCATGTAGAGAAACTGACTCAAAAGTCACATCCTGCCCTTGTTTACCAAGGTGGGGCTGGTGAATGACAGGTCACTGGCAAAGTGACCCATCACTAAGTTGGTGTAAGGAAAAAAACCAAAGCATAGAACCTGCAAAATCTACGATCTTTCATACCAGCCCTTGGGAAAACCATTTCATCATGATAATAATTGGGTGTGAGCTAGTGTGGTCCATAAAAGCTCACTTTCTCAGTGTCTCTCTTCCTGGAGTCCTCTCCAGGGCCTTGCTGCAAGAGAACACGCCCCAGGCAGGAAACAGACTGGCCGGATCAGCATGGCATTGTGCCTTTGTCCAGCTCTGCCCACACACCTAAACTTGTGGGATTCAAGACACAGATCACAAAGACAGTTGAGCACCATCTGTGTGTTGGCCTCTGTGCTAGGACCTTTGTGAGCTTTATGACACCAATCCTCCCAAGATCTTGCCAGGTAAACATCATCAGGGCAGTTTAGGAACATGCCCAAGGACACTGGCAGAGCTGGAATTTTAGTCCCCGTCCTTCTGATGCCAAAGCCCACGTGGTTTCCACCCCCTGCACAGGAGGGGAGGAGGGTGAAGGCTCAGAGCTGATGAGGCTCAGGGCCAGAACTTTGATTCTTCCCACATGTTTCTGCATCAGGAATTTGACTTTGTGGAAGCTTCACATTGAACCTGACCTGCTCTCTGTGAATTATTTTCTAGGTCTTAGATGAATAAACAGGCAATTCTCTGTATCCATATATCTTATGTACCCCATAAACATATATACCTACTATGTACCCATAAAAATTAAAAAACAAAAAAACAAAAAGACCCAGATAATTCTCACTTTTTGGCTTCAGATCCTGGCCTACTGTTGAAATGCTTAAAGGAGAAAGAATAGCACCTACATACACCTATAAATAAAGGAAGACATAGTTATAAAGATATATAATTATAAAAAAAGAAACGGCCATAGAACTATTTAGAGGGATCTACATAGAAGGAAGAGAGACTAAAAATCAACTTGACTTCCATGAGCAAATAGCACAGCAGTTTGCAGAGTTATGTATACAGAAGCCTCTGGCAAGAGGGCAAGAGAAGTACAAAAAGTTTCTCGTTAAATAACTTTTCAAACTGCAGTGCAAAGGTCTCTGGGTGTGTGCCCAGCGCACCTCAACCTGGAAGGCATTGCAGTGGGGGCAAGACAGGACAAGCCCACGGAGCAAGCACTTCAGGTCGGCACTCACCCACCTAGAAACTGAGAGGTAGGTCGTGGATCAGCCTAGAAAGAAAGATCCATTCCCCGTGGCTCTGCAAGTCTCCCAGGCTGTAGCTCAGTGTAGTGGCTAAGAACACAGCACTTTGGTGACAGATAGATCTGGTTCCTGTCTTGGCTCTGCCCTTCAGTGGCTGTGGCACTGTGAGAAGGTGGCTTCACTACCCAGTCTGTAAAGTGGTGACAGTAGTGCCTACCTTGCAGGACTACATGAAAAAGAAGTGAGATCATCCATGTAGCACGCATGGGACCAGATCCCAGAAAGTGGAGGAGGAGTGAAGCTCAACTCCACTGGTCTGGACTTTTTGCAGTTGAATGGGGACCTTCCTTAGTTCTGGCTAATATTAAACATGATCTGGCTGGGCACTGTGGCTCACGCTTATAATCCCAGCACTCTGGGAGGCCGAGGCAGGTGGATCACCTGACGTCAGGAGTTCGAGACCAGCCTAGCTAACATGGTGAAACCCGTTTCTACTAAAAATACAAAAAATTAGCCAGACGTGGTGGCGTGTGCCTGTAGTCCCAGCTACTCAGGAGGCTGAGGCAAGAGAATTGCTTGAACCTGGGAGGTGGAGGTTGCAGTGAGCCAAGATAGCACCATTGCACTCCAGCTTGGGCAATAAGAGCAAAACTCTGTTTCAAAGAAAAAAGTCTGCATCCTTTGAGCTCAAACCGATGGACGAAAGAAGCAGGTGCAGGAATTTATTGTTATATTAAATAAATAATAATGGTAACAGCCCTTGTGCCACTCTCAAGGGGCTTTCTCGTGTACATAGTTGCTTGCCGTTGAGCCCGCTGGAATATCTGCTTCTGCAATGAGAATACTGAGCCCTGGGCAACCTGGAGAACCTGCCCAGTGCCGGCACACAGGAGCAGAGAGAGAGCTGTGGAGACTGTCTGATGGAATCAGCCCTCGGTGGACGCCTCGCCAGTGTGCAGCATTACAGGCACTACTATCTCCATGTCTCTAGACAACATAATAGACAGAATCAGGGTTCAAAGCTTAGCACCAATGACACCTCCTTCTGGAAGCCCTCTCCTTCCTCTGGTTGGAATGAATCCCCTCTGCCTTGTGTTTCCATGACCATGCTATGGCCTTTATCATTCCACTCACCATAGCAGTCCCCTTTCATGAATGACAGGCACTATATCAGTGGCCTCAGTGAATCTCCCCATGGGAGAGATGAGGGGCCACAGGAGGGCTGGGGCAGAGAAGCATCATCACCTTAGTGGTTAACAGGATGCATCCAGATGCTGGGCTGAGCATAACCACAGCAGGGGAGCAGGGATGGATATAGGCAGACAGGTCAGGAAGCCATGGCAGTGATCCCAGTGAGAGCTGATGGTGGCAATGAAGGCAGGAAGAACTAGTTGGATTATCGATTTTTTTTAGGTTAAACTGACAAGATGTCCTGGTGGATTGAAGGTAGGATACCCGAGAAATGAAGGAGACGAGAATGACCCCACAGATTTTAGCCAGAGTAACTGCAAAGTTACAGAATCCAAATATGAAGATCGGGAAAATTGTGGAAGAGCTGGTTTTGGAGAGAAAATAAGGAGGCCAGCTTGGGACAAGTTGAATTTGAGACACCTGCTAGATATCACACCGGCAGTTGGCTATGGGAAGATGTAAAGGTGGGATTTATCAGTGTATAGGTGGGGAAATAAAGCCCCAAGCTTAGATGAGATAACCAAGGAGTAAGTGTATCTGATAAAAGAAGAGGACCAAGGAACTGATCCCTGGGCTTGACAAGGGTCGGCTGAGCATTTACACCGCACCCAGCCCTGTACTAGCAGCCCTGGGAGGGGTGGATCCAAAGGACACCCAGTTTCTGTCCTCAAGGATCTCAGAGCCTGTAGGGAAGGTGGAGCATGCGTCTCAGCCACAGACCCGGGGAGCTGTGCAACATGGAAAAAGCTCTGAACCTGAGCCCAGCACCTGGGGCTGAACTGCCCCCGCCACCCACTGGCCATGCCTTTCACCTGCCGTGTGACTACCTCTGAGCCTCAGTTTCCTCCTTCGTACAACGGAGATGATAATATGTCCTGACAGAGGAGTTGCTGAGAGGATCAGCGAAGAGATGTGCCTGGCACAAAGGAGGCATCCGGCAACCCGCACAGCCTGTGCTTCTTAGTATCTGCCAGCACGCTCTCCATACCCTCAGCTGGGGGGCCCATCTTCACACATAGCAGCAGTGGAGTTTCCAGAAGCACCAGCCCCACGAATGGGCCTGGGGACCCCCCTTGTCCACGGCCCAGCCTCCCTCATGGCTGCCACTACCCCATGGGCTGGGGATGTTGGTGGCAAGGTCAAGGCCACTCTGTCCCTTGGAGTAATTGAAGATGACAACAGTATTTTGTGTCTTGCAGAGACTGGTAGAGATCAAAGGCAGCAAGAAGGAGTTGCCGCGACAGGCAGGAATTCCCCGGCAAAGGCCGCCAATTATTGGAAATTGGCTGCAGTTACAGCTATTACCATTAAGGGTTGCCTGGCTGCCCTACGCTGCTGGAGAGGCACATTCTGACAGAGGGTGTGAAAGTGGCCACAGAAGAGTTGGTGGGGAGCAAAGAGAATTCCACGGGTTTGCACCTACCATGACTCAGACTTCTGTATGGATTGCTGTCCCAGAGACAAGCAAAGGTGAGTCTTGGCATATTCTCTGGACAAATAGAAAGAGGCGTCCTGGAGACATGTGGGGAGAGAAAGGGGGCTCTAGAGACCAGCAGGGAAAAAAGCCATGGGCTCATGAGCTCCAGGGAAAAAGAGCTCCAGCAAAAAGGAGAAGAACAGAGACCAATAGGGAGAAGAGCTGTGGGCTTAGGGGCTCCAGAGACCAGCAGGGAGGAGGGCTGTGGGCTCATGAACTCTAGAGACCAGCAGGGAGAAGAGCCATGGGCTCATGAGCTCCAGGGACCAGAAGGGAGAAGAGCAGAGACCAGCAGGGAGGAGGGTCATGGGCTCATGGGCTCCAGAGACCAGCAGGGAGAAGAGTTGTGGACTCATGGGCTCCCGAGGTAAGCAGGGAGGAGAGCATAGACCAGCAGGGAGGAGGGCCGTGGGCTCATGGGCTCCAGAGACCAGCAGGGAGAAGAGCCAGAGGCTTATAAGCTCCAGAGTCCAGCAGAGAGAAGAGCCATGGGCTCATGATCTCTAGAGACCAGCAGGGAGAGGAGTCGTGGACTCATGAGCTCTGGCTCACATTAGCTGAAGCTGTGCCATGGTAGGGATGGGCATCAATCCTCTACTCCTGGATCTTGACCAGAGAGGCACAGCTGTAAACAGTGTGCCAAGGACAGCTCTCACTTTGGTCATGAGAACAAAGCAAAGGCACGTTGGCAGGAGGCAGGACCCTGAGCCAAGCTGAAGGACCCTGCTGGTGTTTGAAGCCCACTCACTGTCCTCTACTGGCAGCAACCTAGAGGAGCCGGTCCCAAGGAAGATGGGCAGTCAGTGACTCCCAGAGCAATCCAGGGTGCAGATGAGAATTCTGGCAGGTATCAGGGAGGAGGGAAGGGCATGGCAAAGCAGCAAGCTATTCCGTCAATAACTTCAATAACCTCAGGGATCTTATCTCTGTCTCCGCTTACGAGCTGTGTGACCTTAAACAAGTTACTTAGCCTCTGAGCCTCAGATTCCACATCTGAAAAGTGAGGAAATCATATAAACTAGAATCACAAGATGGCATGGTGAAATAAGTCATGAAATTATGGTTGCCGTTAGTAAAGTTCCAAGGCTAACTACTTGTTCAGTAGTCTGAGAGGTGCCCTTACTTTTCAAGGTGTCAGTAAAAAAAAAAAAGTAAACACTGCTGTCTCTCGTGCCATCAGTCACTGGGGGTCTAGTGCATCGTCCTGAGATGGTGTCACCTCACCCTCATAGAAGGTCAGTACTGCAGCAAAATGAGGGAGCCTATTTCAGGAAGGCCTCCATTTTTGCTTTAAAAAATATATGATGAACTGAGGGCTTGGATAGCAAAGAAGCTCACTGACAGGAACAATAAAGGTGTCTCATTAATTATGTCAGAAGCAAGTGTGTGGCCACACATGGCTTTCAGGCTCCTGTCATCTGCTTCCGTGGATGCCTTCAAAGCTCTCCTCCAGCACGTTGGCCTCCATGACCATGAGGCCATGCCATGTGTCTTTCCATCACCAGGTCTTTGATGGTAATCTGCTCTCCCGCCCCCATCTCAGAAAGCTCTCCCTATGTCAGGACCACCCCAAGGCCAGCCATGTGGCATGATGGAGAGAGCACTGGCTTGGAAGCCTGGTGACGGAGGGCTTCCTCTGACTATGCCACTCCTGGGCTGGATGACCCTGGAGGAGTCACTTCTTGTGTCAGGCAGAGTTTGAGGGATGC
The DNA here is from genome assembly GCF_009764315.1 of Trachypithecus francoisi. Taxonomy (NCBI): domain Eukaryota; kingdom Metazoa; phylum Chordata; class Mammalia; order Primates; family Cercopithecidae; genus Trachypithecus; species Trachypithecus francoisi. The sequence continues at coordinate 11,506,862 of NW_022681468.1, forward strand.
AAGCAACAGAAACCAATCTGGCTGTAACCTACACGGGGAAGGGCAGGCCCAAGAGGGTCTCAGAATTTAAAGGAAAGCAAAGGACCAGACTCTGAAGGCAGAATAAGGCTGTCTGGGGGTGGGGTTGGGGCTGGGATCCAAGGAGTCCCAGAAGCAGGGTCCCACAAGAGCGTCTCCTCAGGATATGACCCCACCCTCCTCCTGGGGTAAATCAGCCTCAGCCATTTCTAATGCTTCTGTCCTTATGCTTGAAACAGAAACTCCAGAGACTGAGAGAGATGGGGAGAGCTAGAGGAGGTGGGCACCTTGACTGATAATCCCACCAGTCAGCTCATCACAGGGAAGAGGCAATTCCCCCAAAAGTAGTCAGGGTACCATGATCAGATGGAATGGGAATCAATGTTGGACAGGAAAATACCAACACGTCTACACTTTCTCCTTCTGGGGGCTCAGTTTTCTCATCTGTGAAATGGAGACAGTGACACTTTGCAGGAGTGGTGTAGATTTGATGCCTACCGTGGCACAGATGAACAGCAGTTGTTGTTGTTGGTGACAGTGCACAGGGCATTGAGCGATACTGAGAGCATCCCTTATGTTGATGACTGTTACACTAGTTGTATTGTCATGCAGTTAGGACTGAATAACGACTAGATGTTATTGGCTGTTTGTCTGAGTCCCAGTGGTGTCTTCCTTTCATGAAGAAAGGAGTGAGACATATGGACATTCATTCTCATTTAATACTCAGAGCCAGTCCATTTTCCACATGGAAACTGAGCCTCGGAAAAGTGAAATTGTTGGACAGTTGTGGGCATTGCTGGATCCACCTCAGGTCTGTGCTGCTCTGAAGTCATGGTGGCAGACACAGTTCCGGGAGATGCACGTTCCAAGTGAGCATCCCCTAGAGTCCACTGCGGGTGCCGCATCCCTCCACGTGGGCCTCCTGTGGAACTCCTCGCTGTGTTTCTTGCTCCCTAAGCCGTGAAGATGGTTCTGCTTTCCCTCTGGAAGAGTATGAAGTGGATTCACTTGAAGTCACGTTTGGGGCAAACAGGGCACCAGATGCTGGAATGTGGTCACCTCCACTCTTCCAGAGAGGTATGAGGATTTAATCTTTGCTTTTCTTAAAAAAAAAAAAATAATAATAATAATGGTTCTGAGGGCTGGAGGACATATAAAATCAAAGGGAAATTACAGGCAATGTGCAGAGAATTCTTAGTTTCCAGATGCTTGTCAACCCACCTCGGGAAACGAGCCCCTCTCACAGGTAAGGGCTGCCAGAAGCCCTTTCCGGCTGGAGAACATCACGGAGGAGAATTAGCGAGACCCTTGCCTTCTTGCCTGGTACCTGGCACTGCATTTAGCAGCATTTAAGAAACAATCTCCCCATCAACGCTGATTAGGAGGAACATCAATTTTAATGGAGAGGTGTCACCAAAGTCTGGCCACATGGCTTAGCTGCAAAGGTCGCCCTTTCTCAGAAGGTCTGCATTCCCTTCCTCCCCACATCAGGCACTGGTATGTGGGAGAGAGTCAGCCTTTGCTACTGAGTGGCTGACCTCCATCACTTCACAGGGCCCGGGATCCTCCCAGCAGAGATACCCCAGGGCAAACAGAACCTGTCCATTTGTATAGGGCTGTGGCTGTGGGTCAGGTGAAGGCAGGGGTTATAGATTTTTCTGGAGCTAAAGCCCATCTAAAGCCTCTGTGAAGATGATGATCCCTCCCTTAACCACAAATTCCACTGACATGATGAGTGATTTCATGACTGTGTGCATTTTCAGCAACCAAGCAAACTTCAGTGCATGCAACATTGCAAGTTGTGAAAACAAAGAGAAGCTGGATATTTGAGTGGAGGCCCAACCCTCTCGGCTGCAGAGCTTCTGCCAGAGCTCTTTCCCTAAGATTCACTGATGCTGTCAGAGAGGAAGACACGGACTCATGCCTCTGCGTTGGCTGGCCTAGATAATCTAGGATGGCCTCATGGGTGTGCTAGTTAGCGTCCTGTTGCTAGGGGCAGCTTGGTTCTCCTCCGTGTGGCCTCTTAAGGAGGCTAGCTTGGGTTCCTCCCATCAATGTCCCATCAATGTTTCAGAGTTCCAAGTGCCACAAAAGAGGGCAAAAGTCTGAATGCACGAGCACTTTTTAAGCCTCTGCCTCTGCCATGTTTGCTAATGTCCATTGGCCAGAGCAAGTCATGGCCAAGCTGAGAATCAAGAGGTGAAGAAAGGAACCCTACCTTGGCCGAGAGGAGTTACTGAGGCCATGTCTTTGTAAACAATCTACCACTCTGCCCCACCCACACCCCACACAGACAAGTTTCCCTGTTAGATATTCTCACCACTCCCTGACCTTTCTCTCCAGGGCATTTACCCACTGTAGTTGACTATTTGTACACTGAGTGGTTTGTTGTCTTTCTCTCCCATATCCCTGTTCCACCATGCGGGCGGGGACTGATGTGTGTCCGTCCGCGCCAAGCACAGTGGCTGCTACATAGTGGGTACCAGTAACTAGTGGTAAAGGAAGCAGGAAGGAGAGAAGGAAAAAAAGAAAAAGAAGACAGGGAGGGCGGAGGGAGAAATAGGGAGGAAAGAGGGCAGGACAAAAGTAGCGAAGGAGTCCTGGAACAATGGGGGCACTTCTTAGGCAGAGGACTAACTGGAATCTTCTCTGGGTAGTGGGTGACCTGAGCATCCCCCAAGCCCACTGCACTGCTTTTAGCCTCCATATCTTGGCTCCTCCTGCCCTCCTACCTGGCTACCCTCCCACCCTCTTTCCTCTGCTGGCTCAGCCCTGGGTTCCTTCCATGTGCATCTCAAGGGTCTCTCCCCACTCCCAACAGCTTCCCCTCGACCCCTTCCTCCTGAGCATCTGCCTGGCTCAGGCAGCTCCTCACACCCCCGCCTATTGCTGCCCAAGCTGTCCTGCACATGCGCCTCTCAACTGTGCTCCGCACCGGCCCTTTGAGAAATCTAGGACAGGCATATCGATCTTTCCATCCCATTGATGAGAACTCAGGTTCAGAGAGGCTCGATGTCCACGGTCACCCTCCAGGACCAGAGTCAGTCTGGTTCAATAGTCCCCAGACTATAATGCCTGTGGTGAGGCCTCAAGGCCCTGAAGGAGGGGGCTCCATCCTCTCTGTCTTGGTGAGAGTGGATGCCCATGCCAGAGCACCCAGGATTCTGACCTCTGGGCAGTGGCAGACAGAGGGCAGCCAAAAGGCCAGAGGCAGAGCCTACCATCTCCTAGCCCTCAAGGGCTTCTTCCAGAATGACTGGGCCCTAGGGCAGGCCTGCAGCCTCCCAGGTGACCCTTCCATGGCACCATGTCTCCCATGGAATGTCTTCTTTAGGAAAGAGATGAGCCCATTCTCAAAAGGGGAAGGGGCTTCCAAGGCCACGCAGCAAATTAGGGCAGCCCGAACTCCAGACTGAGGCTCCTGCTGCCCCTGCAGTCACATCCTGTCCTGCCTCACTGCCTTCCCAGCCCTGCCTCCTTCCCACCTTCACAGGGCTTGTGATCAACTGAAGGAGATTAGACTAGTTAGCGAGGGGCCACTTCCTCAATCCAGGCGCAGGAGGGAGGGGCGTGGTAGAGGGAGCAGACCCACCGAGCAGGTGATGGATCTCACAATAGGTATTTGCCGCGTATCGGTGACTGTCTTCAGAACTGCACCTCCGTCTACACTGCTTGATGTACATGAGTGTGCTGGTAGGTACATCCTGGGGATGGGTGCTTGAAGTAACATAATTAGGAAGCAGCTCCACATGGCAGTGAGCCTTGGATCTGGTCAATCATGGCTTTGCTAAATCGGCACTGGAGGCCGTGGCTAATCAGCATAGGAGATGTTGCCAGTGCCTTTTCATTGGTGAAATGAGCTGTACAAAAAAAATGTGGTTGGTTCCCGAGATCATGCAGTACCCTCCTCTCTTTGTGAACCAAGCTCAAGAAACCCCCCGGCTCCATCTGGGCCAACAGCTGCCCATTGAATAGAAGGCACTGAGTTCACTGGAAACCTCAGGGACTGCCTTCACCAGGGATCCTGCCCTCTCCAGGGTCCTGCCTTCGCTAGCGATATTGCCTTCAGAAAACGCTTGCACTTGCCTGGGAGTGACACTGGCGCTCAGGGTCTGGTCAGATGCCCCCAAGGACAGTGCATGGTCCTTGCTGCATGCCTACTCTGTGCCAGGAAACTCTCCACATCATGTACATATTACTTCATGAAAAATCACTGCTATCTGGGCCTGGTGGCTCATGCCTGTAATCCCAGCACTTTGGGAGGCCGAGGCGAGCAGATTGCCTAAGGACAGGAGTTTGAGACCAGCCTAGCCAACATGGCGAAACTCTGTCGCTACTAAAACTACAAAAAATTAGCTGGGTGTGGTAGCACATGCCTGTGATCCTAGCTACTCAGGAGGCTGAGACATGAGAATCACTTGAACTTGGGAGGTGGAGGTTGCAGTGAGCTGAGATCATAACACTGTACTCCAGCCAGAGTGACAGAGTGAGACTCTGTCTAAAAATAAATAAATAAATAATAAAAGTCACTGCCACCTCCATTTTACAAGAGGTACCAAGTGGATGTGTTGCATCCCCAGGGCCTCACAGGGAGGAAGTGGTGGAGCTGGTATTTGAATCCCGGCTGTTGTTTTTGTAAATGATCAAATAAATAATGTGAATGTACTGATCTATGATAAGCTAGCTGCATGAGATGGAGACTCAAACACAGACGAAGCCAAAGCTGAGACGCAGAATTTGCTGAGAAATCTCATTGTATCTCACAAGCGCAAACTGCTAAGCCCACCACATACCCAGGCTGTGCCGTCTGATTGAAGAGCCTGTGCTCTGAACACCATACAGCCTTCTTCCTGCAGCTGAGGAGCTGGAGGCCCATGGGAAAACAGGCTCTAGATGGCTGAGTTTCAATGGGAGCCTACAAGTGTCCCTCCCCAGCCTTGCACCTGCCATAGCTCCATCACCAAGAACCCATTCTCCCTCTGGATTCGGCCCTCCACCCTTCCCTCCCAGCTCACATGCTTGCCCCAGGCTACACTGAGCTCCTGGACCACACCAGGCAGTTTCACACCCAGTAGCTTTGCTCACCGGGCTCCCTTCACTTCCCTTGGCCATTGCCTACCAGGTAAACATCCACTTATCTTTCTTGGCTTCATCAGGCCTCATGACCTCTACCAACAGTACAACACTGGACAGCGGATGCCCTTTGGGACACACCAGTGTGAGGCCACCCTCACCCTGCTGTGTGACCTTGGACAAGTGACTCAATTTCTCTGAACATCAGTTTCCCCATCAACAAAGTAGGAAAATGGTGTCTACCTCATGGTTTGTGGTACAGGTTAGAAAAAATGCACATTAAGCCCCTGACAAGCCTTCTACTAAAAGCAAAACACGGTACTTACTTTTAGAAAGTTTTCCTGCCCTCTGCCCCAGTAGAACTGAACTCTACATACCTATATACATCTCAGACTCTGTGGACATAGTTGTGTCTTTTTTTGTTAGCACTTCTCACCAGCTGGCATGCTGTGTATTTTCCTCTGTTTATTTTCTGTCTCCTTCATCGCCGGACTTCATAAGGTGTAGCTCCTTGGGGGCAGGAATCTTGTCTGTCGTGTTCATCACTGGATTCCAGGGCTTGGAATGCTGCCTGGCACTTCGTAGGCCCTACATTAAAGTTGGTTGGTGAAATGAATGCACAAATAAAGGAATAGAAAAGTGAACAAATGAACCCATATCCACTTCCTGCATTAATCTACTCCATCAATCTGTCCCCAGCTCCCAGCACAGTAACTGACATGTGTGTTCGGCTTGGATTGTAGAACAAATCTTATCAATTCTTTGTTTATGCATTTATAAAACACAATTTCATGAAGCACTAAATCAGATCAGCACGAATGAAGCTTTCCAGACGGGCCCTGAAGCAGGATTCTCTTTCTTCATGTCTTGCTTCCTCAAAACTGGCCCGCATCATCCTCCCCAGCAGCGTAAGAACCGTCCAAACTGCCAACCACAGAATCATGAGCTAATTAATGAGACTGCTTTGAGCCACTGTGCTTTGCTTGTACATATGTTTGCCCCACTGCCAAGGCTAACTGATGCAACAGAGGAAGGGTTCCCCAAGGAGGGGACGGCTGAGCTAGATCTAAGCAACCAGAAGAAGACTAAGAGAAAGCAGTAAATTCCAGGTGGAAGAATTTGGAAGGCGTGTGTAGGAAAGTCATTTGGAAGGAGATAGGATAGCACTTTTTTTAAAAAAAAACACTTTATTGAACATCCAGCCAGAAAATGTACAATTGGCAAACTACCCCCTAGAGAATAACACACTTGTACAACCAGACCCATATGAGAAACAAAGCATGACCAGCACGGCAGAGGCACTCCTTACGCTCCTTCCCATTTCCCACCTCCCTCCAAAGCTAACCACTATCCTGACTTTTCTCATCACAGATTGTGTGTTTTTGAGCATTTTTTCAACAGGACTCTGCACTGTGCACTATTTTGTATCTGGCTGCTTTCACCCCATGTTAGGGTTGGGAGACTCATCCATGTTGTTCTCTCCTCCTCTTGATAAATTGTATTCCATTATTTATCCATCCTCCTCCTGATGGATCTTTGGGCTGTGTTGGTTATGGAGAATAACACTGCCATGAATACTCCTGACACATATTTCAAGGAATATATTTGTATACTTTTTTTCTTTTTTTGAGATGGAGTCGTGCTCTGTTGCCCAGGCTAGAGTGCAATGGCGTGATCTCGGCTCACTGCAACCTCAACCTCCCAGGTTCAAGCGATCCTCCTGCCTCAGCCTCCCAAGTAGGTGGGATTACAGGCCTGCACCTTCACACCCAGCTAATTTTGGTATTTTTAATAGAGACGGGGTTTTGCCATGTTGGCCAGGCTGGTCTCGAACTCCTGACCTCAAATGATCCACCCACCTCGGCCTCCCAAAGTGCTGGGATTAACAGGCACGAGCCACCATGCCTGGCCGATATTTGTATACTTCTGGTGAGTGCAGACTACCAGTGAAATTCTTGGGTCATATGGTTTGCACATAAAGCAGCTCTTTCGAGGAACTGAAGGGAACAGGTGGCTTGAAAGAGGGGGGGGAACTAATGAGAGGAGGGGTCAAACTTTCTCAAGCACTGTGAACATGGCAAGGAGGCTGATTTTCATGAGATGTGCAGAGGGAGGCCAAGGAGTGACATGCTCCGATGACATTTTAAGATCACCCTGGAGAGTGAGGTTGGAGACCACCATAGGGAACAAGGAAACAGGCAAGTGGTGGTGGAGGGAAACTAAGGGAGAGGTGACCATGACCTGGACCAGGGCGCCGTGGAGATGGAGAGGAGAGGATCGTGCTCTAGTTAGCTAGTACTGCATAATAGAGCTGAGCAGCTTAAAACTAAGCAATGGATTTTCTCCAAGGATTTTGGGGGTTGACTGAGCTCTGCTGGGCAATTCTTGTATGGGATCTCTCATGCTGTTGCAGTCAGGTGATAGCTGGGGCTGTAGCCAGGCCAAAAGCTCAGCTGGGCTGAAGATGAGCTCTTGTCCGAGGTGGTTTTCAATTACCTGCTTGGCTCCTGGGCTGAGATGGCTGAAGCAGTTGGGGGCTGGTGGGACCTATGTTACCCCATATGCAGCTGACTAGGCTTCCTCATAGCATGGCACTCTCTGATTTATTAAATGGAAGAAGCCTGTGACCGGAGTGAGTGTTCTAAGAGGCTAGGACAGACACTGCAAGGCTTCTTATGACCCAGCCTCAGGGGCCTCCAAATATTGCATCCACTACATTCTCTTAGCCAAGCAAGTCATTAAGTCCAGCTGAGGTAGGAAGCAGGACTCGACTCTGAAGGTGGGGCTCAGATACTGGACCAAACTGAGGACTAGCTGAAACAGGCTGGGACAGAAGCACTTCCCCATAAGACACCCCACCAGTGTGCCATGTGAGTTTACCATTGCTATGGCAACACCTGAAGGTTACCACCCCCTTCCATGGCAATGACCCAGCAATCCAGAGGTTACCACCCTTTTCCTAGAAATTTCTGCATAAACTGCCCCTTCATTTGCAATGTAATTAAAAGTGAGTATAAACGCGACTGCAGAACTGCCCCTGAGCTACTCTTCTGGGTATGCTGCCCATGGGGTAGCCCTGCTCTGCAAGGAGCAATGCCTTGGCTGCTGCTGTTGTATACTGCTGCTTCAGTAAAAGTTTCTGTTTAACACCACCAGCTCACCCTTGTATTCTTTCCCAGATGAAGCCAAGAACCCTCCCAAGCTAAGCCCCAATTCTGGGCTCACCTGTCTTGCATCACAGCCCAGTTTCCAGGGAGGAGAAACGAGATTCTCCTGTTTCATGTGAGGAGCAACACAGCCCTGTGGGAAGGGAAGGGTTGGTGGAGGTCCTCTTTGGATGACATTGGCTACCAAGGATGGATTTGGACTTTTTGTTGGGTTGGATAAAGGCTTTTCTTTTCTTTTCTTTTTTTGCTTTGTTTTAGAATTTACACGTTGAAATCAATTTGAACAGCAGGAAACATACATACTTTTCCAGCATAGCCACAGTGTTTGGGATGCTCAGGGGTCAGAGGCAGCAATGCCCCCAGCATTTCACACAGAAGAAACCTTTCTGCAGAGGGCAATGGAGAGACTTTTTGCTCCTGGCCTAACAGGGAAAACGTGCCCCTTGCGTTCTTGTTTACCTAAGACCAACAATTGACTGAAAGTATTTCTTAGTGAATTTCTAACTTGAATTATTCTCCTCAAAGGTTGCTGCTGCAGAGCAGAAAGATCAGACTTGGTTTCTGCAAAACATCTGGACTCCAGTTCCTTCTTGGCTAACCTAATGACTTATGTGACCTTCGGGACATTACCAAACTTTTTGTCCTTAGTTTCCTCATCAATAAAATCAGGATGATAACTACCTCCTTGGAAGAATTGTTGAGAGCATTAAATGAGATAATACATACAAAGCGCTTGACTCAATCCTTGGGAAACAGTGAGTTCTTGGTCAATGTCAGCCGCACAGTAAGTTAATAGATGCACAACAAATTTGTTGTAACTGAGTTGTCCACGCAAGGAATGTCAGCTTGAAGCGCTGGCTCAAGGATTTTATCTGTGCCACACTTTAGTATTTACTTATTTATTTAGAGATGGAGTCTTGCTCTGTCACCCAGGCTGGAGTGCAGTGGCATGATCTTGGCTCTCTGCAACCTCTGCCTTCTGGGCTCAATCAATTTTCCTGCCTCAGCCTTCCGAGTAGCCAGGATTACAGGTGCTCACCACCATGCCTGCCTAATTTTTGTATTTTTAGTAGAGATGAGGTTTCGCCATGTTGGCCAGGCTGGTCTCAAACTCCTGACTTCAGGTGATCCACCCTCCTCGGCCTCCCAAAGTGCTGGGATTATAGGTGTGAGCTTCCTGGGACTATCAGCAATAAAGTTTGCTTTTGATTCCAAATGTTAAAAAATTACATATATATATTTGTATATATATATAAAATCTGCAATGCTGTTGCAAATACCTCATATACAGTGCTTTCTCTCCCTCCATAGTATCCTATCTCTCTTCACATCTTTACATTGCCAATTTCTCACACTTTGTAGGTGGGAAAGTTTATCATTTGCTTCACTGGGAGATGTATACTCTTTAAATAGTGTTCTAATGTCTGCAAAAAAAAAAAAAAAATTAGCAAAACTGTCTCTAGGGAAGCAGCCTTTGACTGTTCAAACCTGGGAGAAATGAAGGGTTTTATTTGTGGAAATTGGGGCATCCGGTGCTGTCTACTTAGGGAAGCAGGATTTTTTTAACCACCCACCAACACCTACACACACCCAAAAAATTAATAAAATCTCAGAGACTATATTCATCTTTTACTTATAGGTAATCTCCCAAGTTCAGGGGAAGTTTTTCTTCCGAATGTTGTTCACTCTGTACCATGGAAATGATCTGAATCTTACCAAAGAGTCTCACTGAAACATCTCTTCTCTGTATGCACATCTTTGATCTCACACAATCCTTCCAGGTAGGGACACTGGGCCCCATTTTACAGATGAGAGCACAGAGGCCAAAAGAAATTAGGAACTTGCCCAAGGTCACACAGCTTGTGAGTAGCCACTTCTGTCTGCTGTCTACTGCGCCACACCCACCATCCTTTTGCCTGAGCCTGGATTCTTTTTCTTTTTCTTTCTCTTCTCTTCTCTTCTCTCTTCTCTTCTCTTCTCTCTCTCTCTCTTACCTTCTCTTCTCTTTTGAGACAGAGTCTCACTCTGTTGCCAGGCTGGAGTACAGTGGTGCAATCTCGGCTCACTGCAACCTCTGCCTCCCAGGTTCAAGCGATTCTCCTGCCTCTGCCTCCCAAGCAGCTGGGACTATAGGCGCGACCACATCCAGCTAATTTTTGTATTTTTAGTAGAGACAGGGTTTCACCATGTTGGCCAGGCTGGTCTCCATCTCTTGATCTCGTGATCTGCCCGCCTCAGCCTCCCAAAGTGCTGGGATTACAGGCATGAGCCACCGCACCTGGCTGAGCCTGGATTCTTTCTACTCACAGCACTCTCTCTGCTACCAGCCTTTGCATTATGTCCCACAGGATTCCTGGAGGTAGGCGGCAATGGGTGAGAAAAGTTTAGCGGGAAAACCTCAGCAGACAGGCTGGTGGCCAGCACTCCCAAGGCACAGATGAGACCCTGGCTGTCTTGAGGAGCTTGGCACTCAATGAGCATTAGGAGTTACTGCTTGGTGAAGTTTAAATATTTGTTTATTCATGTATGCAACGAACATTTACTGAGCTCCTACTATGTGCTCAGCATGGTACTGGGCTCTGGTGTTGCACAGATAAGTTAGACAGGTCTACTTACAAGGCATTCTTGAGGAGTTTGCAGTATAGTGGGCGTAACAGACATACAGAAGTCCTAGAAGCAAAAGCGTACGGACAGGGCGTTGCCAAATTCCTCAGCCAGCCGCCGGGTACTGCTGATTCTACTGTCTGAACAGCTAGAGAATCCATCTTCATGACCACCCCTCTGGCAAAGGCTGCCACTGCCTGACACCCATATCACCAAGGCCAGCAGGGCCACCTGACAGCCTGCCTCATTCCTCTGATCACTTCTCCACACCACAACTAAAGGGACAATCTGATTCCTGTTTATGTCCTCCAAAGGCTCCTTGATGTCCTTTCCATAAGGTCTAAACTGCAGAGCCAGGCTACACTGTAGAGAGTTGGACTCCCTCCTCAGAGGTGGATTCTGGGTCTTGTTCACAGTTGGGTGCTAGCACGGGGCCAGACCCTAGGTGACCAATGATTCCAGGGAATCTTTATGATATAGTGCAGCCTGGTGACATCATAATGCAAGCCCCCTGCCCAGGAGATGTTTTTGGTCCATGTGAAGGATAATCATTGGTCAGTCTAGCTAGGATCCACTATAATCACTTAATCGGACTGAATTTGAAATTTCTAGAGATTTTTATATGCTGGTGAGCATTCTGATTTGAAGGAGTTAAGACGTTAAAAAAATACGACATAAACATATGACTAATACCACTTGCTAAGCATCAGTCTGGCCCATAGCAGGAACCTTTATGCAGTCATATTTGGGAGAGATGCGGGTAGGCAGTAAGAGCTACAGGACAAAGACTGGTTTTGCCTTGCTCTGTGATCTTGGGCGGGTTACTTAGCAGCTTTAAGCCCCATGTAAAACTGATCCCTGCCTCCTTGGCCTCATGAAGTCACTGCAAAGACCAGATGAACACTAGCTAAGGGCTGTCCAAACCCTAAAGGGTTGTACACATGTGAGGGCTTGAGGCCATGACCAGAGAAGGCAGCATCTCCCTTGCCAAAACCCCCAACACACTCCTCTCCTGGAAGTGGCTGGGAGGGTGCACTGGGGTCATCTTCACTGTCCTTTTGTTTTTTTTTTTTTTTTTTTTTGAGACAGAGTCTTGCTCTGTCGCCCAGACTGGAGTGCAGTGGCGCAATCTCGGCTCACTGCAAGCTCCGCCTCCCGGGTTCACGCCATTCTCCTGCCTCAGCCTCCCGAGTAGCTGGGACTACAGGCGCCCGCCACCTCGCCCGGCTAGTTTTTTGTATTTTTAGTAGAGACGGGGTTTCACCATGTTAGCCAGGATGGTCTCGATCTCCTGACCTCGTGATCCGCCCGTCTCGGCCTCCCAAAGTGCTGGGATTACAGGCTTGAGCCACCGCGCCCGGCCCACTGTCCTTTTGTTCCTCAAAGTGGGTCTGGGATGAGGAGATGCAAACCTGTACCTGGGTTTCCTGCCAGAATTGATCAGTTCCCATAAGCAGAGGCAGGAAGACCATTTGGCCATCCATCATGAGACAGGTTGCAGGGAATCTGGACCTGTCTGGACCATGTTTTAGAAGCCCTTACATGGGAAGAGATGTTAGACTTAGTGATCTTTAAGGTTCATTTCGGGGATTCTCTACAATTCTCTGACTTCAAGTCCCTTCCCTCAGCAGAAATCAGTTTTAAACAATGACAAGGATTCTAGCAGGATTGGTCAACTTCTACAAACTCCAGTTTCTGGAAACTCCCAGGAAGCCAAGCCTTCAGGCAGAATACTTCTCCTTCCCCCAAAAAAAGTGCAAAAGAAAAAGAGTACTGTTGATTCATGAAATATGCCAAATACCTAATTCCTTCTGAAAGTCACACACCTTTCTTTCCCAGCCAGAACTCCCGATCCAGGAGGCTGTTACACACCCAGAGGAAGGGACATATCATAGATTGTTATGTACCTGGTTCCCAAAAGCAGATGCTTTGCCTACTGCACATATGCAAACTTCTTCTTTATCACCTTTCCAGGAGTGTACTGGGGCCTTGGACGTGAAGGTCAACTGTGTTTTCACGTTGGTCCACTGCTTTCTGGGTTCAGGCCCATAGTGAGAGTCATTCATTCATCCACCCATTTAATGTTGAGACCTCTCCCTGTGCCAGATACACAGCAGTCCTTGTTTTCATGTACTTCACAATTTATTGGGGAAAATCTTCAAGTAAACATAGTTATAGTAACACAATTATGGGGAAACAGAATTGCAGAGTTCATGGAATATTATGTGATTGTACCTAATATTATGGGAATTGTACAAGACAGGCACCCAGCTGGGCCTAGTGGTGTTGAAGTCTCTGAGGTGCACATCATCAGGCAGCAGTAAGCTAGGTAAAGGGGAAGTGCAGGCAGCAGGGGAAGGACGTTTCAAGGGGGCAATTGAGCAAAGGTCTGGAAGTGACTGGATGTGGAAAGGACCTGCGGCAGCTCCACACTGCTGGCTCAAAAAAAGTGTACAGCCAGGATTGAGGGGCACAGATCAATCACAGATGACTTTTGTGACCCACTGAGGGGCCCAGAGACACTGGAGGAGACAGGGGTGATATTGACACATGAGTTCAATGAATATTCAAGTACCTTTTAGAGGCCAGCCTCATGCTCAATACTGGCTTCTATTGCTTTTTGAAAAACACCTAACATTCTTTCCACCTTACTGCAAAGCAAAGAAGTTCTTCAGGCTGAGAGTCGTCCAATATCTGGTATACAGTTGGTGCTCAGTCAATGGCGATCATAGTCCCTCCCTGCCAGGGAGCTGTTGCTGCCTGGATAATGTTCCCTAAATGACGTGGCTGTCCATTCCCAGGATCAGTCATCTTTGCATCATGAAAAATGGCCCATCCCTGTAGCTAACATCCACAGGGCACGTCGCTTAAAGACAGATTCCCTGTGACCTGTCTTAAGATGGAGAACAAGGCTGATTCTCTTAGCTCTGTAAAGAAAATGGTTTTCAGCACAACTTCACCCCACAGCAATTATGGAAAATAAATTGAAGTGTAAAAACAGGGAGACAGCTAGCAGATGGGGCAAAATTAGCCTGGCTGCTACTACCACACTGGCTCCACACGTCGCAGAAAGAGATCCTGCTCCCTGGAGTGTGAAATGACCACAAGATTAAGAATCAAGGCAGCGGGGAGGAAGCTTCTGCCTGAAGCCCAAGCACCCAGGAGCCCCTGATGGGGCCTCCACTTCTGTCTCCACAGATGCCACCTTCCCCCACCCAAACTGCTGTCCCAGTGGTGGTTCCTCGCCTCCTTCGGGGCTCAGCTCCAAGGTCAGCCTTGGAGCTGCCCTCCACCCCCATTCACAGTTCCTTAACCCAAACTGACTTTCTCCTTTCTGGAGTCCACTTTAGAAATCTCCTTCCCTTGTTTAATGGCTACCCGAAGCCCCTGCCCCCATGGATGACTCACTCTCCTTCAGGGCCCTGCCTCAAGGGCACAGGTCTGCCCCTCACGGGGACCTCCATAGCTACTGGGTAATGAGTGAGCAGCGGGGTTTCCCAGATTCATTGCTGTGAACAGAGCAGTGATGCACCTAGGTGCATGTGTTTCAACGCCCTGTGAGCCCTGTTCATTTTTTCCCCCCTCTTGGAACCCTGAATATTTAGAGTCATTGTCTTTGTGGTCTTAGTTGTCACAGAAAGGGACCAAGCGCTGAGCTGGGAGCAGGGGGCTGGGACTTCCTGCTCCTAAGTAATTCCTCAGCCCTGGGCAAATTCGGTAACTGGAGGGTCTCACTTTTAAGGAGTGTAAACCACATGGTGGGCCCCAAACAAGATAAGATCCTGGAATTCTCTAGAGTTCAACAGTGGAGGTGGGGAGGGAGGGGACCGGAAGGCCTGTCCTGGCATTTTCAGTAATTTCCACAGGAAGTTCTGTCCTGGCATTTTCAGTAATTTCAAGTGACCCCAGGGACGGTCACTTGGAGACTCGGTGACCAGAGACCCCACAGCGTCCCCCAGGTCTTAGGAGTTGGCCTGCTTCTTGCTCTTTCCTAGCAGCTGGAGTCACATCACTGGACCGGAAAAGGCTCCTGGTATCTAAACCAACGAAGAAGGCCCTTCCCCCACAGACCGCCACTTTGGAGACTCCCACAACTTTACCTCTACACTAGTATAACCCCCGACCCAGGCCCTCGACGCTCCCCACGTAGGGCTCCCAGGATTCGGGGATAGGTAGGACTCGGGTCCTGGTCCCTCCAAGTGGGGGTTGCCTCTCGAGAGTGGGCAGGGGACACGGAACCCGCGGACGGGGCGTCTTATCCCGGACAGGAGGGAGGCGTTGCCTCCTAGACCAGGTACTGAGACCCGGGTTGCGTCACCTGGCCCACCGCCTCCTGAGACATCACAATCTGGGGGCCGGGACCCGCCTCATCACCACCGGTTTGTAACCAAACAATCCAACGAACAAACACCCCGGAAAGAAAAAAAAACAAACTGGCCTGGCCCAGCCTCCCGCCCCTGCCCCGCCCTGCCCCGCCCCTCGCCCCCCGGGGTCCCCGCCCCCGCACGGGGGAGTGAGCGCGAGCCCGGCGCCCCGCACCCGCCGCCCCGCGCTCGCTCGCTGCCAGCCCGCGGCGGGGGCGGCCCCGACCGCGCCGCCCGCCCCGCCCGCGCCCCGCCCGCGCCCGCCGCGGCTCCAGCTCCGCGGCGCCCTCGCCGGGTGCGTGCCGCTCGCGCGCCCGCCCGCCAGGCTCTCCGCGCCCGCCGCCCGCGCCGCGCTGGCCCGGGCCCTTCCGCCCGCGCTTCATGGCTGCACACGAGTGGGACTGGTTCCAACGCGAGGAGCTCATCGGGCAGATCAGCGACATCCGAGTGCAGAACCTGCAAGGTAACGCAGCCCAGGCTCGCCCCGGGATCGTCCGGCCGGGCGCTCGGGGAGCCCGGGGCGCAGCTCAGACACTTGGCAACTCCCCCGCGCCGCCCCCGCTCGCCGGCCGCTAGTTGTTTCTGTCACTTGCCTTGGGGTGGGAGGCTGGGGTTGGACGCCCGCCCTCAAGCCCCAGGGCGGCCAGCTCCGGCCAGATTTACAGTTGCCCAGGGGGTGGGGCGCTACACGTGTGTGCGTTGAGGGGAGAGGGCTCTCATTTTCATTAGGGGGAGGTCACCACCCCCTCCAGCCACCGCTGCGAGTTTGGAGAAGTTTGTACGTGGGTTGTTGGGGGCGGTGGCCCAGGTCATGGAGGGGAGGAGACAGTGCGACTCTGTGTGTGTGTGTGTGTGTGTGTGTGTGTGAGTTCGCGCACTTCCTAAGTACCTTCGAGGCAAGGGGAATTGAATGGTGGGCGGCGCCTCAGGGGGGTGATTTGGGGAGAGGGTGCCAGGGGTGCGGATCGGATCGGCGGGGTCAGGCAAGCACCCAACTCCAGCGGCCTCTTTGCTTAGGGAGCTGCCTCTCCCCTGCAGGATCAGGACTCCAAATGGGGAGAGGGCGAGAGCCCCCCCACCCCAACTCCGACCCCGCCTGGGCACAGGACATTGGGACCAAGGCGTCTACCTGGGAGGTAGCTGAGAAGAGGTGAAAAAGAAACTCCAGTGGTGGAGAGTGGCTGGGGGTGGCGGTGCCACACATGAAGTGTGTTTCTCTTTCAAAAGAATTTATTCAATGTGGAAACTTAGAAAGCACACAAATATTGGAAGGAAAAAAGTCACCCATAATTTCCCCCCCACAACCTACCTACCCAAAAGAGAACTATTCTTCATGGAGCTGTATCTCCAGCTTCTTTTTTTTTTTTTTAAATGTGTGAACTTTGCAGAACTAGACAAAACACCACTTCTGGCCCTTCTTCACCCACATTGACCTGTGCAGGTGAAGTTTCTGTAAGCTGCTTCCCCTGCAGGCTTGGGTTTCTAGAGAGTTCAAGATTAGGAGTGGCTAGGAGCTGGGAGGCCTGGGCAGAGAGGCGATGGGGCTGTGGGTGCCCTCCCCCAGTGAGGGCAGCGACTTTACTGTTGGAGGGCAGAGAGCCCCAGCCGCTGAGGGATGGCTGAGCAGTCAAGTTTAAACATTACACCTGATTGAATGTTTCCTGGGAGCCTAGGTGGATCTGCCCCGTCCCTAGGTTGGGCAAGGACAGCACTGGCAGAGGTGACCTCAAAAGGAGTGGGGAGCCTCCTGGGGTGGACACTGAAAACTGAGTTTGCTCTGTGCCCGTCTGATCTCTTCTGGCTGTGATTTGTGTTAAAGGAGGAGGCTTGGGCTGGGGTTGTTGAAAGTGATCTCTTTTGATAATAAGCCAAGTGCCTGGATCCTGTTGCCTGAGAAGAACTGACATCCTCTTTGGGAGTGGGCATTAGTGTCTACTGAGATGCGGTCTTATTTGGACTGTCAGGGTGTGTGTGTACCTGTCTTTCTTAGGCAATCATTGAGTGTTTAATAAGCACATACTAACCAATGCTTGGTGTAACAAGTTCCTGCATTCCTCTAGGATTAGCTCCTGGTTTAGAGAAGATTGACTGTTGTGAAGAGATGCCCCACAATATGAGCATTAGGTTACAACCAGAACAGTGGGAGAAGGTTTCACAGAATAGGGACAATTTGAGATGGGTCCTGGAGGTTGGGTAGGAGTTCACTGAGTAGGCTCCTCTCCCTGGGCTCCCAGTGAACTGTCCTCACTTTTAGGCAAATGCCAGTTACAACATAAGCATCAACAGGCTTTGCCATTAAAAAAATAAACTTTTAAATTTATGTATATGTTTAAATGTGCACTTATTCTTAAGTTCAACAAAGCTGTATGTATGGGTACATCTATGTAACAACCACCCAGATCAAGGTGTAGATTTCCAGTAACCTAGATGGTGGTTTCATCTTCTTTCGCAGCCAGTAACACTGCCCCTGACCACCAAGGGAACTAACTTGATCTTCATTACTGAAAATTAGTTTTGCCGCTAGAACCTGATATACAGTTGGATCACACAGTGTGTACTCTGGCCTTTTTTGGTTTTCAGCATTGTGCTGGTGTTATTCTTCTGTGTTCTCGACTGTGTCTGGACTTCCTTTTCTTGTTGAGTGCTATTCCATGGTATGGATGCACCACCGCTTGATGATCCATTCACCTGTTGAGGGTCCTTTGGGTTGTGTGCGTTTTGGGGCTGTTATGAATGAATGAAGCTGTCCGTGTCTTTGGGGGGGCATTAGCACTGTAGAGTTACCGTGTTGGATTTTGTGCTTTGCTTAGCATTGCTGAGAAGAGGCGGGGAGTGGAGTGGGGCAGGCATCTGTCTTCTCTTGATTTTTCCCTTCGTTAGTCTCTTGACCGAATGCTTAATAGGCGTTTTCTCTCTTTGCTCCTGTGGTACTCAGGAAGTCTCAGCCAAAGGGCCAAGTCCAGAAGGTGCTCCACGCCGAGCTTAGAGCATCTGCCATAACTGGCTGTCGGATGTCAGCTGGCCCCAGATGTGCCTGGATGATTGGCTTTGGGGGCCACAAGCAGGGGCCTTGTTCTTCTGAACTCAGTGCAGGGGATAGTCAAGTTAAGGGAGGCAGGAGGAGTCCAGGCAGAGGGGCTGCCATTGAAGCTGTGTGCCTGCTTACAGCACAGGTAGTCGCAGTTGTCGTGGCGATGGAAGGAGGGCTACCATGGGATCTTAGGGATCTGTAATCATAGGGATTGAGAAGGATTCCCGGCCTCCATCTGCAGGCAGCAGCTGCTGTCAGGGTCAGGCATTCCTGATTCTTTTCAGAAAGCTTTGACTGTCTTGGGGCCCGGGATGGGGTGATCCTGGGGTCATTAATGAGGGGTAGCCCTGAGGTTACAGCCTCTGGGATATTACATTTCAGGGAAGAACAGTTTTATAATAGAGCTATATCTTTTCATATATCCATATGTTTAAGTTGACTTAGATGTATCTTGGGCTCTGCTCACTTGCTCATCCGAGGCTTTTATCTCTCACGCTGAACAGTGGGATTCTGAAATCCATGCAATATGATTGTGATGTCATAGATCATCCCCCAAAAAACATTGGAATGAAGATTTCCAGACCTGTCTTTGGAGGTCAGGGTGAGCTGGGCAGAGTGGGGGCCCCTCCCAAGAGGCCTGCCGCTCACCTTCCTGTGGCTGAGCAGTTGCAGTTCTCATGGATATGGTCACATGCGTAGCTCAAAAAGACCTTTGTCAAGGAGGAGCCCTCTGGCAGAGCATGGACACGTCCCTCTGGGCAGACTGCCTGTGCCACCCTCACAGGGTCTCTTGCAAGGAAACGGGGGTGGTCCAAGCTGTTGACCTTTTTGGAGAGGAGAAGATAGAATTGCAGGATGCTGGCAGCCTCTGCCAGGTGGTCCCCGCTTCCTTGGAGCCATGTGGGAAGGCAGGGACATATTTTCTAGAATTGACGTTAGAGGTGGTGAGTTAATAGGTCTGTGCCTTAGTTCCCTGCCTGGCTGTTGGCTACAAGGGCTCCGGTGTCCTTCCAAAGACAAGCTACTCTGGCTGCCCCCTCTCCCTGTTTGCCTGAACCTCGGGGTCCAGCTCAGTATTCCACCAGTTCTGGGGATCACTGTACTGTTGGACAAAAAGGGGTGTCAGGCCAGGATTTAAAGAAGACTCCATTCACGTGGGAAGCCTCCACCACCCAAGAAACCCACAGCCCTTCTCTGAGCAGTTTAGCACATGTGTGTCGAGCACGTAGCATCTTGCAGACATTGGGGAATGAAAGCTGGTTCTAGTCTCTGCCTTTCAGGAGCGTGAAACTGTCATGGGCACCCAGCCAGACTGGAGATTGAATTTTCTGATTCTAGCAGTGCAGAGGTCAGTTCTGCTTTGGGCCATCCCCTGTCGTTCTGGTACTTTTGGGGTTTGATGCTGTAATTCTTGACCTGGACTTTGAAGGCCAAGCAGAAACTTGACTGCGTAGGTTCTGGGTTGCATAGTGCAGAAGGGAGAGAAATTATTGGAATCCCCTCAAGGCAGGCTCAGAGGCAGGGCAGGGCCCACGTTTTCAGAAGGATCAGCCCCGGCCCATGTGGCCCACTTTCTCCTTTTGTTCCACTGGCTCAGGCCCAGGCGCAGGTGTTCCTCATGCGAGCTTGGACTCCGCAGTGACTGACTTCTTTACTGCTTTCCACCCACCACCCGGCCACTCCAGCATGTTGTTGCTAAAGCCACCAGTAGGTTTTGTGACCTACAGCAGAGCTTCCCAACCCGTGAGCTAAGGGCGACACAGTGGGGGCCTGGGCAGCTCTTTGGTCCACCCCAGGACAAATAGTAACATGGTCCCATGTCACCATGAGAAGAAGGCTGGGTTGCACTGGCTTACAGGATGAAGTCCAAGCCCCTTGACTGGCTGTTCAAGGTCACCTGTGGCCTGGCTCAGGATGCCATGCCAACCTTCTCTCCCATAACTCCCCAACACTTCCTGCCCCCACAGCCTGCCCCTCCAGTTCCTTATCACCTCATCTTTACCTCCCTATCTCTAGACCCTCCTTTCACACAGCAGTGGAGCACGCAGCGGTGGGGTGGGATGCTGCCATGGTCACTGTTATCCAGCAGCCAGAGAAGGGATGAAGGCAAGTGGGGACTGTTCCCATTCCCACCTCTGCCAGCTCTTAGAGGGCACAGCAAGTGCACCGAAGGTTTCTATATAAAAACTCAAAGAAAACCAAATGCACAGGTTTCATGTCAAGGAACTACCTGCCAGGGCACTACCCCTGGGGCTATGTGCTTGGTTCTAAGGGATGAATCATCTTGTAGAAAGTGTCTTCCTGGCTGTGGCTGGGTTCAGGCCACGGGCTTTGAGTTCATTCCTGATTACAGGCAAAAGGCCATGTTCTAGTGCCAGCTCCATCCCTATCTCATGGTGTGGATTTTTCTCGAGGGGCCTTTCCAGGTGGAGCATTGTGCAGCTGGGGAAGCCACAGCCAAGATTCAAAGGTTGAAGGCCTGAGCCAGGGTCCTGGCTTTGTTGCCAACTTGCTGTGAGATTCTGAAAAATCTCTCTCCCTTGCTGTTCCTTAGTTTCCTCATTTGCAAAATGAGAGGGTTGGTTTATCTGGGGCTCAAATCCACCCCTGGGAAGGTGGTCAGGGAGTGGCGGGCCTGGGCAGGTGCCCACCTAAAGCTGTCTGCATTCCATTCCCTGGCATGCATGAGTGATGGCTGGTGTGTGACTCTGGGCTCTAGTAAGCACTGCTGGCTGCATCCTAGATTCTTTTCACTGTGGAGTGCTGGAGATTCACTTCTACCAAGCACACATGGTCAATGATGTCCATTCTTGGCTTGTCCTTGGCTGTCAAGTTGAAGTTACCTAGGGAGGTTTAGTGGCCAGCCGGCGATCAGGATGAACAAGGGGCTCTGGACTCCGCCCATGTATGTTTGTACCAAGGAACAAGAGTGTTCAGGGGCCAGGTCAAACAGAAGCCCATCTCGCAAATGGCTTTTCAGCAGGGAGAGGGAAGCCCTCAGTCCAGTTGGCAGGAGAGCTAGGAAGAGGTTTCACCACTGAATCAGGTGTCAGCAGCCACGACTTTGCATCAGAGCAGCCCAGAGCTGCCTGCTGGCCCTACAGCCTCATGAGAGAGGCGGCTGTCTTACCAGATCTACAGCTCTGGAGAATCAACCCTTTGCCCAAGAGACCCAGATTTCATCAACTGCCCTCCCTGACCTGTGGAACACTCTGGCATTTAATTTTTCACTGGAATAGCTGAGGCTCTGGACAAAGTCCCTCTGCCCAACAAGCCGTAGATCACATCTGCCCTATGTCTGAGGGGAAGAGAGAAAAATAAAGTAATTGTCTTTTTTGTGATTGAACCATTAAAAGTGAACTCCCCGTTCCCATGGAAACCTTTTTATAAATTTTTTTTTCTTTCCTCATGCCTCTTTTTCTTTTTTTTTGTTTAAACAGTGGTAGATTGCGTTAGTCACAGAAGGAATTAGAGGCAGCATCAGAAATCATAAGTGCAGCATCAAAAAATCTTGGACTTTTTCTTTCTTTCTAGGTCTTCTTTTCCTACTTTCTTTCTATCAGAGTAGGGATTTGCAAATCATGGCCCACAGGCCAAATCTGGCCCGCAACCTCTTTTTGTGAATAAAGTTTTATTGGCACATAGCCACACCCATTTATTTGCATATTGCCTATGGCTGCTTTTGCAGGACAAGGGAACAGCTGAGTAGTTGAGGCAAAGAAGTACCCACAAAATCAAAACTGTGTATCATCCAGCCCAGTGTAGAAAAAGAGGAAGATAGAAATGGAGAAAGTGTTAGTAAAATGCTCTCAGCAAAAGAAAAGGGGTGTGTGTATGTGTGTTTTTTATTTTTATTTTATTTTTTTGAGACAGAGTTTCACTCTTGTCACCCAGGCTGGAGTGCAATGGCACGGTCTTGACTCACTGCAACCTCCGCCTCTTGGGTTCAAGCAATTCGTCTGCTTCAGCATCTTGAGTAGCTGGGATTACAGGCATTCGCCACCATGCCCGACTAATTTTTGTATTATTAGTAGAGACAGGGTTTCACCATGTCAGCCAGGCTGGTCTCGAACTCCTGACCTCAGGTAATCCACCCGCCTCGGCCTCCCAAAGTGCTTGGATTCCAGGTGTGTCACTGCACCAGGCCGTGTATGTGTATTTTTTGTGTGTATCTGTGTGTGTGTGTGTGTGTGTGTGTGTGTCAGAGATGTTTTTGCTAAAGTCAGCTACTCTGCCTTGGAACAGCAGCCCAGGATGAAAACCATCAAGATGCCCCCACATCCCAGAACTAAGGCGTTGTCTTGGAACCACTGCCATGTGCCTCCCACACTTGCCTGGTCATTGTTATCCCACGTCTGGTTCTATCCAGAAGAAAACCCCAACATCTGTGGTACAAGGGATCACTCTTCTTTCCAGCAGGAAGATGTGAATATAGTGGCCTAGGAGGCTGGAATCAGGTTGGTGGGGTGAGGCCGGAGTAGGAAATGTGTCCTTGTCAGCAAGCATCAGGCTGCTATGCAGAATACGGCAATCTGGAAGATTTCCTGTAGGAAGTTAGGAACTGTATTTTCTAAACCTAGACCCAGGGCACGTGACAAGTAGAAGACGCTTCTGGTGATGACAGTAGGAAATGCTTGTTGTATGTGTGACAGCCCAACCTTCTCCAAAGGGTGTCTTTCTGCCTGGGGTACATTTTGAACCTGCTTTAGAAATGGGCTTACCCACTGGAAGCCTGGTCCTTTGGTCAAATAACAGTTGTCGAGTCCTCCTGAAATTCTGGGAGCTGGGGATGGAGGGATGAGTGAATGGGATACACTAGGAGTTCTCAGTACAGAGAGGACAGGGGTATGGTGAGGTTGAGAACAGCGTGTAGGAACTGTGGGGTCCTGCAGGAGTGTAGGGTGGGGAGGGAGGCGCAGTCCAGCCTTGAGGGGGATATTTGCACAGCTGGACTGCCCTGTAGGTTTCTCTGTAAGTTTGGTGGAGAACAGGATAGTGGCAACAGGCCTGAGCTGAGAGTGTACACACCAGGGCTCTGGTCACGGGGCTGCCACCACCTGACCACAGAACCCCGGGGAGGCTTCCTGACAGAAGGCAGGAGAATGGGACTCAGGGGAAGGAAGAGGCCCACGTGAGTCACAGACTGTCTACCCAGGAGGCCAGAGAACGTGGTGATGTCATGTCACAGTGGTTGCCTCTATGTTCTGTATCCCTGGGATGAAGAAGGTGGCAGAAGATGGGGCACAGAGGAGAATCTGTCCCATAAACCCACGGGGTAGGGGAGCTTGTGGTGGGGCCATGGGGTCAGGGAGAGTCCCACCAAGCTCCTCAGCAGGACGGAAGCCAGGGTTGGGTCAGGGCATGCAGGATGGTGCGTCCCAGATGGGCCCATGCAGTTGACCTTCACCTTGTATTTCTGTCCCTCTTTTTATTTGGTTCCCTTGTGTTCTCCTGCTTCTTGGAGATTGTGGTCCAGTGTCCCCAAAGCACAGAAAAAGCAAGGAGGATTTGGGGAATTTATAGAAGCCTTGGGGTCATTAAGATTTGGGGAATTTACAGAAGTCCTGGGGTCATTTTGGTGTCGACCAGAACTGCTTTCATCTCCTGCAGAGCTGCAGACCTCCAGTCTAACTGGAAGGACCCCAGGGCTCCGATGGTGGAAGCACGCCCCACTCCTGCTTTCCTCTCCTGGGGGGTTCTGCATGCAGCCAGGAGCCTTTGCGATATTTATATTCCTCTCCTTTTTAAAACTATTTTTAATCCTCTATGGTATGACATACTTAAAAGCAGTGTTCTGAGCCCTTCCAGCTGAGAACTGGGGCGGCGGGTGGGGAGGGGGCTCGGAGGTGACCTGCCAATCTGGTGGTGGAGGAACCTGAACCTTCAGATAGCACTGTTCACGCGCCTCTTCCCTTGCCTGCCGTGTCCCGTCACTCCTGGCCCTGAATGTCTGTCACACTTGGGCCCTCCCATGTTTGCCTCCTTTGCACACATTCTCCTTGTTAATTGCCACGACCACTGTCTACCCTACCTCCAGTGCCCTTGTCCTGCTCCAGCCCTGCAACCTGAAGAAATTTCTGGCAGCCCGTCCATCTCTCCACCAGGGCTCTTTGCCCTCGGGCAGAAGCACTGCTGTGTGCTCTGCCCCCATCTCTCCTGGCCTTCCTTGAAGGAACTGGGCCACAGCTGCACCCAGGTGTCTTCTGGGTTCGCCCATAGGCCACGCCCTTGCCCCTTTCCTTTGTCCACACAGTGCTTTCTGCAGAGAATGACTGTAACATGCCCAGAACAGCCTCTTTGGGCCCTGTCTGTGCCCTCCTGGGCAGAACTCACAGTCCTGGGGTCTGGACTCCCAGGGGCTTCACAAATGCCCTCTGAGCCCGCCTCTGAGTGGAACCCAGAGTGGAGTGTATGCATCTTTGTCCTGCGAGCCCCCAACATGGAGCAGGTCTT
Organism: Trachypithecus francoisi; assembly: GCF_009764315.1. Taxonomy (NCBI): domain Eukaryota; kingdom Metazoa; phylum Chordata; class Mammalia; order Primates; family Cercopithecidae; genus Trachypithecus; species Trachypithecus francoisi. The sequence continues at coordinate 11,531,572 of NW_022681468.1, forward strand.
CAGAACCGTTATAGGCTGGACCATGCCTCCCCTGCGAGATGTCCACATCCTAATCCCCCAAACGGGTGAATATGTCCTCTTGGTAAAAGGGACTTGGCAGATGTGATTAAGTGAAGGATCTTGAGATAAGGAGATTATCTTGGATTATCCAAGTGGACTCAACTAATTACAAGCCTCCTTCTAAGAAGGAAGCAGGAGGGTCAGAGAGAGAGGGAGAGAGGAGATGTGATCATGGAAGCAGAGTTGAGAGCGGTGCTGCTGCAGGACGGGGCCAGGAGCCAAGGAATGCAGGGGCCTTGTGTTAGGCTGTTTTTGCATTGCTCTAAAGAAATACCTGAGGCTGGGTAATTTATAAAGAAAAGAAGTTTAATTGGCTCACGGTTCTGCAGGCTGTTCAGGAAGTGTGGTGCCAGCATCTGCTTCTGGGGAGGCCTCAGGAAGCTTTCAATCATGGCAGAAGGGAAGGGGAGCCAGCGCAGGGCCCACCTCCAACACTGTGGATCACATTTCAACCTGAGATTTGGAGGGGACACACACCCAAACCATATCAGGCCTCTACAAGCCAGAAGAGGGAACACCTGGATTCCCCTTTAGACTCTCCAGAAGGAACACAGCCTTGCCTATAACCTTGGTTTTAGCTGGTAAAACCCATTCAGACTTCTGACCTTCAGAACTAGAAGAGAATATATTTGTGTTGTTTTCAGCCACTAAGCGTATGGTAATCTGTCACAGCAGCCATAGGAATCTCATACACAAATAAATAACAAATGGCTGTCAAGCCTTCTCCGCTTCCATAGAATAGACACATTGGGGAGATATTTGCACAGCTGGACTGCCCTGTACGTTTCTCTGCGAGTTTGGTGGAGACCAGGGTGGGGGCAGCAAGCTTTAGCTGAGAGTACACAGACCAGGGCTGTGGTCACAGGGCTGCCACCATCTGGCTGGAGAACTCGGGGAGGCTTCCTGACAAAGGGCAAGAGTGGGCTTTAAGAGGAAGGGAGAGGCCAGCATGAGCCAACCAACTGTTTACCCAGGAGACCAGAGAAGGTGGTGGCGTTGTGTCATGGTAGTCTCTCATCTATGCCCTGTGGCCCTGGGACAAAGAGGGTGGCATTGTAGTGTCCTCTAGTTGCATACACTGTTGTGTGGATTCTGGGACTGGACATGTTCTGGCAGCAGTAACATCTCTGTTCTAATCCTTGTGTTCTTTTGGAGTGGAGATACATGAACCCTGGAAATGCCGTTACCCCAGAGCGAGCTGAGTCCTGGTTGTGTTGGGTAAGCAATCTTCTACTTGATGTGAAATATGTTTGTTTAGAAAACAAGAGAACATCATTAAAATACGGTTCTATAGACAGTTTCCAAGTTTTCATTTTATTATATCACATATTGAAAGTCCCAGGCTAGACATGTAAGCTACGAGGGACTTCAATTGCCAAATAATGGGAAAAAAGTCCTAATCCTACCTCACTGTTTCAGTGCTGTTGAATGATGTCATCTGTGTTTCCAACCTCCCTGGCCTCCCTCTCCCTCCTTGGCTGAACACGGGATTAGCCCCACAATTTTCATGGCCCCAGTTCCCTTGTTGTCTCGTGGTAGGTTTGTGAAACCAGTAATGATCATGGATAACCACACTTCCCATTTTTTTTTCTTCTGTTTCTACTTATTTTTATAAAACAAGGATGAAAGGCAATCAGACATTCCAGTAATACTCCAAATATATGGCTGTGCGGCTGAAAAAGCTCCCCCATGCATGCACACGGCTTCTTCCTTGTCAGATCACACTGGGGGAGTTGCAACCTGAGTTATAGAAGACAATCTGTGGTATTGTTGTTGTTGCAGTATGTATAATATATAGTACATGCTGTATAAAAATCCATTAAGTCAGGGACTGTCTTTATTGGTTATAGGGCACTGATGTGATTATGCGGAGTGTGTGCGAGGAGGGGGTTGGTAGGCTGGGGAGAGGTGACCACAGTGCAGGTCCCTGTGCCATGTCCTTGGAAGAACTCTCATGGTGGGCATTATTATCAGCCCCGAGAACTAAGGCGGAGTGAGATTGTCACAGGTTCCAAGCCATTGAGTTAATAAGTGGTAGAACCAAGAATCAGAGGTAAGCCTGGGAAGGTGAAGTCAGGCAGGGGCTGGGTAGTAAGATGAGATTTGAATGTGGGGACATGGGGAGAGACTTGACCAGCATTAGATCAAGGACCAGGTGGTGCTAGAGAGGGCAATTGACTTACTTGGAGCCCAGAAAGAAAACTGCACCCCAGCTAAAGGATGTTGGGCAAGATGTCAACCAGCCTTGCTGCTGAGCCTTATCAGAGTCTGTTCAGTGGCCCAGCTGGTTCTGTTTAGAGTCATTTACACACCAGGTTTCTCGAACTAACAAAGTAAAGGCTGACTTCTTGACTGAAGATTTCTGCCTGGTGATTCCCCGGGATGGATCTCAAAAGAGTGGAGATAGGGATGCCATCTGAAGAAACTGAGGAGATGAAATTCTCATAACCTTGAATGATGGCAGAAGTGAGCAGAGGCAGCCATGGGAACCACCCTCTCATCCCATGTTGTGTTATGGCAATGGCAGATGATAAAGCAGAGCCATCTCCATTATGTTATTTAACACTGATGTAAACCTCTAGGGCCCCTACTTCACAGATGCAGACTACAAGGTCAGAGGGGCTCAGTGGCTTTGCCCTGTCCTCAGCGAGTGAGCGGCAGACGTGAGGTTTCACAGCACACTGTGGTATCTCCAGGTATTTGCTGCAGTGCGCTAGACTCACCAGGCCTCTCTGGAGGCCGATCTACAAAGGCTACTTACTTTCATGTACACAAGCGTGGAGCTCTGTCTTGGAGAGGTGGCCTGGCCTGTGAGCTTCACTGTGATCTAAAACAAACCAAACGTGTTACCTCCCAATTCAAAGCCAAGGGCCTTGGGTGCTGAAAGCAGGAAGTTGCCCTGGCAATGGCCTGTATTGAATTCCCAGGAGTACCGTGGTCGAGGGCCATGAAGTAGCATGTGATGGCTGACCCATGGGAGACAGAGATGTCACAATGCCATGAGGTCAGTGAGGGGCTGCGAGTGGGCGAGGAAAGGAAGAGGAACTGCGGGAATCAGATAAGTGCTGTAGTCCTAGGTTGAGGCTGTGTAGGGTAGGCACTGCTACACTTGGATTTGTTGTTAGTGATGGTTTGCCCGGGTGGACCAGAAGCCCTGTTGGGTCAGGTGCTGGAGTCTGCCCTGGCCACCCCTGTGACCCAGGCTTAGAGAGTGCTGTTTATATTGTTGAATGCATGAATGTGGAATCAAAGGGAGAGTGTGGATGCTGGGTTTGGCAGAGCTGGGTTTGAGCCTGTTTTCAGTATTGACTGGCTGTGGGTAGCTGTGAGCCCGACCCTGTCTTTTTGGGGGAAAGGGATAATAACCCCAACTTCTCCTGGTTGCTAGAACATTCAGTGAGGTCACATGTCTTCATCAATGCCTGTTTCCCCATTCCCTTGCCTTTCCTTTAAGGTTTCTATGGAAAACAGTGACACCCCAGCCCCCTTCCCTGGAGGATATGGCTTGCATTGTTTTTTAAGCTGATGATTTTAGTATTTTCTTCCATGTCTCTAAATAACATGCATGTATTGCTTCATCTTGATTTTTTGGTTCTCAGCTCTGGTTTCTTTCTGTAGAAGGTGAGGATGCAGGACTCCTCTTTACCTCCTTTAACCTCAGATCTGCCCCCTCTCTCAACTTCCTAATATGTTTTCATCGTAATTTTGGTAAGATCAGTAATTGGGGTTAACAGTGTCAGTAGTAGGTCAGTACTCTTCAGAGCTTAGTTGTGTAGTTAATGATGGTCACTTTTCCTTAACCGATCTGCTTTTTGTTTTCTTTGGAATTAAATATTGTCTGCTGTTGCTGTTGGTGGTGGGGTATGGCTTGTTAATTCATCTGAAACTCTCTTACTATTCTAGATATCTCTTTAAGTTGTTTGGGTGCATCAGGTAAAGTGTCTCATTTATCTCTTTTTTTTGTTTGTTTGAGATGGAGTCTAGCTCTGTCGCCCAGGTGTGATCACTGTCTCTGTGCAGTGGTGTGATCTCGGCTCACTGCAACCTCCGCCTCTTGGGTTCAAGTGATTCTCCTGCCTCAGCCGCCACTTCCCGAGTAGCTGGGATTACAGGCGTGCACCACCACGCCCAGCTATTTTTTTTTGTATTTTTAGCAGAGATGGGGTTTCACCTTGTAGGCCAGGCTGGTCTTGAACTCCTGACCTCAAGTAATCCGCCTGCCTCCGCTTCCCAAAGTGTTGAGATTACAGATATGAGCCAACATGCCTGGCTAGTTCTCTCTTCTTGAGCAAGTCTGGGGCGTCTGACTTTCTTCAGTCTGAACTTGTCCTGTCCTCCACACCTGGGGCCCAGCTGTCACCTGGACTGCCTGTCACTGTCACCTGTGGTCCCCCTCGCTCCTCTCCTGAGTCAGATCTCCTGCTTCGTGCCTTTCTCTGACGGCTTCACTCCTTGAATACAGGAGCACATCCTTCCTGAGAGAGAGTGCCTGGGTGGTAGAGTCTCTGAGAATTTGCACTTGGGAAAATGAACTTACTCTCTATTTCTTGATTGCTACATTAGCTGGGCATCAAATTCCAGATTGGAAATGATTTTCCTTCAGCGTATTGAAGTGTTCCTGGCTCTACTGTCTGCCTGCTTCTAGGGTAGCTATAGAGAAGCATGAAGTCATCTCTGATCCTCTGTGTGCATCCTGCTTCATGCTGTCTGGAAGTCCACAGGAGCCTTGTTTTGTCCCCAGCAGCCTGAGACTTCAAGGTGACCTACTTTGGTGCTGGTCTCTTTTTATCCATTATGCTGTGCCCTTAGTGAGACCTTTCTGGAAACTGTCCTTCAGTTCTGGGAAATTTTATTGGACAATCCATTATGATTGCTCTGCTCCCTGGTTTTCTGACCTTCTAGAACTCCTCTTAGTTGGATATCAGTCCTCATGGGCTGATCCTCCAATTCTCTTACTTTTTCTATTTTTTAATCCCTTTGCTTTTTGTTCTGCTTTCTGGGAGATTCCATCAATTTTACGTTCCATATTTTAACCTATCACATTTTAATTTAATTTAATTTTGTTTTTTTTTTTTTTTTTTTAGATGGAATCTGGCTCTGTCGCCCAGGCTGGAGTGCAGTGGCACAATTTCTGCTCACTGCAAGCTCCGCCTCCCGGGTTCACGCCATTCTCCAGCCTCAGCCTCCCGAGTAGCTGGGACTCCAGGTGCCCACCACTGCGCCAGGCTAATTTTTTGTATTTTTTTTTTTTTTTAGTAGAGACGGGGTTTTACCATGTTAGCCAGGATGGTCTTGATCTCCTGACCTCATGATCCGCCCACCTCGGCCTCCCAAAGTGCTGGGATTACAGGCATGAGCCACCATGCCCGGCCTATCTATCACATTTTTAATTTGTGAGAACTCTCTCTTATTCTTCAAAGAAGCCTCTTGTTCACAACTTCAGTATCTTGTCTTACATGCCGAGGATGGTCATGATGGACAGGGCTGGGGTGGAGCTTTGAGGGGTGGCTCACACAGCGCTCAGTGGCACGGAGCCAAATGGCTAGTTGGGAATCCTGGCTCTGCCACTTACCAGGTTTATGATTTTGGACAAGTTATTTAACCACTCTCTTTTTCAAAGGCCTCATCTGTACAATGGGAAGAATAATACTGATGTCTGCTTTGGGAGCTGTGCTAATTGCATGAGTTACTAGAGGTGAAGGTCTTAGAGAGGGCCTGGCGCACGCTGGATGTGATGGACCTGTGCACCCCTTCTCTTGGCTTCGCTTGATCTGAAGCTTTCATGTTAGAGGCCTTTCTTTAGCTACCTCATAGTCCTTGGTTGCTTTCTCCTATTGAAGAGTTGGGGACTAATAAGCATTCTGCAGGTTCTGAGCACATGGGCGTCCTTCCTGACTGGAAGCTTCTCCCATAGGTCCCTATTGGACTGTTTCATGGGGACCCCCATGCCAGTATCTTTAGGTCTTTCCTCCCGGGCTGCTTGGACTCCCCACGGAAGGATCTTACGGTCTCCTATCTGGAGAGTCAAGACCAGGCTGCTGGGGGTGAGGAGTCGGGGGTTTGGGAGCTGCAAGAAGGAAGTGTGCTTGGGGGCACTGGTCCTCTGTATGTAGTATGTATAAAATCACTTAATCTGCCTGTTGTACAGATTGCACAGCAATCTGTACAATCAGTACAATTGTACTATACAGGTTGTACAGTACAATTTGCATTTTTTCAGCCTCTTTAGAGAATAAATTTCCAGTCCTGTGCCTAATGGGAGAGGGACAGTCACCCAGCTGGGAGACATGGGGGAGGGGATATATGGATCCAGCTGGTTCTTTCATCTCATCCTCTTAGTGCATCCCTGCACTTTAACCCCATTTCCAGAGATACCTGCCAGCACTAATTCCCAACCATTTGGGACTTCTGGGTTGTACCTTGGCTTGATTTTTATCCTTCCTTGATGTCACTGAGCATGTAGATTCCTTTTTTTTTTTTTTCTTTTAAGACAGGGTTTCTCTCTGTCACCCAGGCTGCAGGCTGGAGTGCAGTGGCGCCATAATGGCAAACTGCAGCCTTGAACTCCTGGTCTCAATCAAACCTCCTGCCTCAGTCTCCCAAGTAGCTGGGACCACATGCACCCACCACCATGCCTAATTTTGTTTATTTTTTATAGAGACAAAGTCTCACTGTGTTGCCCAGGTTGGCATCAAACTCCTGGGTTCAAGTGATCCTCCTGCCTTGGACCCCCGATGTGCTGAGATGACAGGTGTGGGCCACTACGTCTAGCTGAAGATGTAGATTTCTTTGAATTTGCCAAATCCGTGACCACTGGTCCTTCTTGCTACTCCCTAGAATTGTGTTGCTGTCTCCCCTTCTTCCGTTCTTGCCATCGTTGAGGGTTTATTATCTACATAACGCATACATAAAACAAAGTCCCTTTCCTCTAGGTTTCAATAAAGTTGGGAGATGGACTGAAATTAGAAGCCCAGTTGGGTCCGTCCTCGTCTCTGAGAAATCTCTCCCTTCTTTTCCAAGCATTTCAGAACAGCCAGATGGGAGGCTGGCAAACAGCCAGAGGGGAGGCTGGCAAATGGATGCTGCCATCGTCCTAGCTTTGGAGATTCCAAGTCTGCAGATCCCTACTGGCTACGTTCATTCCATTTTGACCATTTCCCAGGCTGCAGCTGAATACTGATTACCAGGAGAAATCGGGGGACTGCAGAGGAGGCATTGGTCACACCTAATGGCTATTTTCTCAGCCGCACCCTTTGGTTCGTCCGTGGTTGAGGTCCCAAGGCATGAGGGTTGGGGGTCCATATGGGGTGCAGCTGCAGAAGAGGAGGACGTTCTCTAGTGAACTCCCTGCCAAGGTCCTCCCTTGCCTCTGATCGCCCATCAGTGGGCTGAAAGCTCTTTTGAGCTTGGCCTGGCAGGGGTCGGCGTGGGGTTAATTTGACACCCCGCGCATCTTTGTGCACTTGTTGTGGTTGCTGCTGTTTTAAAGCTGCAGCCTCTGCTGCACGGGGGGGTGCGGTGCGTTGGCCCCTTGGGAGGGAAAAGCCACCCCGCTGAGGGAATGAGTTATTTGGTAGAACATGCGTTGTTTGGTGTTGGAGTCCTGCCTGCCTTTATAAAGCCTCCTCAAGCCCCAAACCATAGGCTACCTGAGGAAGAACTGGCTGGTGCCAAATTTTTAAAGTTAAGCTTTTCTTCATGGCAAGATTAAAAGTTATCCTGCTTGAGCTTCTGTCAGAGACTGACTTGACTTGATCTTCTACATTTTTGAGTGATTTGGATCACCCGGAACTGGGAGCACTGTGGAAACACACTTTGGAGACTTCAGTCAAGAACAAATCACTGCCTGACCCTCCAGCGCTGCTGAAGTGGTGCCTGTTTATCCTGCAGCCCTTCTCTAGTAAACATAGTTGATCAATAAGAACAAAGCCAGAGAAAAGGACAGGCTGCCTGGCCTGTGGTGAAAAGAGAAGGTGTTTGAAGCCAGGCCCAGATGTCAATTTTAGCTTCTCCACTTTACAGCTGCAGTGCTTTAGCCAAATGGCGGGTCCTGGTGGTGTGTTGGTCTCTGCTATCTGTAATGTGACTTGAACAAATAGTCAAGCCCTCCCAGGCTTGTTTGGGGGACTCAGTGAAGTCATGAGTGTTAAAAATACCCAATACTAGTAAAGGCTTTTTTGGATGAACTTTTGTTTTTTTTCCTTTATTTAAAGTAAAAGAGGAATGTGTTTGCTTTGGTGGTCAATCTCGTTAATATCTCATTAATTGTTTTAAAATATTACCCAGATGTTGAAACGATAATACTTTGGATATAGTAGATTCATATATATATAGTTAAAATCAATTTCCCCTGTTTCTTTTGACTTTATATAATAGAGCTACTGGAAAATGTAACATTATATGTGTGGCTCATGTTATATTTGAGTTCATCAGGACTAGGTCTAGGTTAACCCCTTCCTTCCTCCCTCCTTCCCTCCCTACCTCCCTCCTTCCCTGCTTCCTTCCTTCCTTCCTTCCTTTTTTCTTTCTTTCTTTCTTTTTCTTTCTTTTTTTTGAGACAAAGTCACTCTGTTGCCCAGGCTGGAGTGCAGTGGCGCGATCTTGGCTCACTGCAACCTCTGCCTCCCGGGTTCAAGTGATTCTCCTGTCTCAGCCTCCCGAGTAGCTGGGATTACAGGTGCACACCACCATGCCCCACTAATTTTTTCATATTTTTAGTAGAAATGGGGTTTCACTGTGTTGGCCAGGCTGGTCTCAAACTCCTAACCTCAAGTGATCCACCTGCTTCCTTTCTTTTTTCGAGATGGGGTCTTGCCCTATTGTCCAGGCTGGAAGTTCAGTGGCACGACCATAGCTCAGTGTTGTCGTGGCCCAACTGAATGAGGTGAATGAATTGGTCACTTAGTCAATCTGTTGGGGTTGTGCTGGGACATGTCAGATTTGGTGTCTGTACTCAGGGACAGACACACAGCAGCAGTTGACAAGTACTAAGTGAATTGTCTGGTTAGAGGTCTGGAATCTTTTGGAGATGGGAGAGATTGTTGGGGTTGAGTGATCCAGGAAAATTTCCTATAGAAGGACTTTGTGTTGGGTGGAGGCTCAGGTAGGTGGGGCTTGGTGGGGATGGCCTCCCAGGTGAGTGAGGAGGTTGGTATGAGCCAGCATGCAAGGGCAGGAATGTGCTAGATGTTCTGGAAGGTGACCGGTCCATCCTGGGTGGGCAGCGGACCTGGGGATGAGGGAGTAGGGGTCCTCATGAATAATGATGTGACCTTTTGGACTCATTTTCCCCTGCAGCCATTTCACCCTGTGGACATGGCCTAGGCTGGCTTGAGGCCAGCATCCCTCAATGTGTGAGTGTGGGGTGGCCACTCGGCTTTTGGAGCAGGATGGTCCTCTGTGAGTGGGATGTTCCACACATGGCAGGAGGTTTTAACATCCTTGAGTGAGTCCACAAAATGCCAGTCATGTGGCAGTCAAAATTTCCCCCAGCATTTCCACCTGGGAGTGGTACCGCCCATTTGAGAGCTGGTAGGATAATAGGCAAATGAAGGGGGAGCTGTGTTTCTCCAAAGGGCTGTCTCCACTCTCGGACACACAAGAGTTATGGGAACTACGTGTGCCTTCACTCAAAAGACTCTTTGATATGAAGCTACAGCTTCGGGGCCCTTGGAAAATCAATAGTTGATGTAATAGCTGTTCTGTGAATTGTGTCCATTATAACCAGATACTCTCCAGTTGTGGGAAGAATCCAACAAAATGACACAATAGTGCATGACCCTTTTGGAAAGTTACTTCATGGAAAATTACTTAATGCATCAGGTGCAGATGCTGCAACTTTTATTTCTATTTTCCAAAATATTGCCTATTTTCAAGTCAAACCAACCAGAGCCCTCCTGATTTCTGAGTTAACTTCATGCAACAACAACCTCCTACAAATATTTATTGAGCATCTGCTTGGTTCCAGGCTTTTTCCCAGGCACTAGGGATACAGAAGTGAGGAGAACAGACCTAGTCTCTGCTCCATGGCAGGGACTCAGTCCCCCTGGTCTCATCAGGATATAATGACGGCTGTGATGGCAGACTACAGGGAGCGTGTCTAACAAAGGGACCCTGCATTATGTTTTATGGAAGGCTGTTCAGAGAAGGTGGTGTTTTTAAGTTGAAATGAGAAGAATACATGGGAGTTAGCCAAATGGGAGGGGGAGGAATATTCCTTGCAGAGGAAACAACTCGCCTAGAAGCCGAGGTAGGCAGCAGCGTGGCTCATGGACATGCTCTATTGCCCTGAGCTAACAAGGTTTCCATTAGAGGTCTCCTTTGATCTGGAGTACGAAATACACAGAGCCCTTGTGCCCTGCCAGGTGAAGATGGTCACATCTTTGCCATTGGAGGCAGGTTCTGGATTTCTTCCATTCAGTGAAGCAATGGACTGGGGCGTTATCAGAGAGTCCGAAAGGTCTGTGATTTGCTTCTTTTAAAACAGGCTCAGCTCCAAAGAGGTTCCACAGGTTGGCTCTGACACCAGCCCACAGAGTTGGGGTGACTTTTGTTTTACTCATCTATGTGCTTTGGGGTGCAGCAGGCCACTGGGGCTCTAGCACCCTGTGGTTGTGTCCTCTACTCTCCCCATGACCGTCTCTCCCATTTCTTTTTCCTGCCTCTGTCTTTGCCCCCCTGCCGTCTGGTGGGCAGATCTGCCTGGACTAGGACAGGGCATCATTTTTCTGGGTTGGGGATAATTAAAATGCTAAAAAAAAAGGTGATGGGAATATATTCACTACCTATATCATCACCATCATCATCATCATCATCATCATCATCGTGTTCCCATTTATTGAACATCTACTATGTGCCAAGACCCCTGTTGGGTATTTTATGTTTATTTCTCACAACTATATGGTAAGAGAATTATCTCCACTTTCAGGTGGGAAATTGAAGCTCAGAAAGGCCAAATGCAAAGTCCATATGCACACAGCTAGTTAGTGGCAGGGTCAGAGTTTGGCCTTGGATCGTTCTCACTCTTCGACCTGTGCTCTTTCCACTAAGCCACACCAATTCGCCACCGAAATTGAGTATGGCTCTGGGAATGACAAGCATGTGGATTCTTGTTCAGTCCTCCATTTCAGCCTCAGTTTCTTCTGTGTAAACTGAGGAACCTTAGACCTCCGCTGTCCATGATGGTAGGAACCAGTCACGTGTGGCTATGGAGGAACCATGTTCAGTCCAGATTGAGATGTGCTTTAAGTATGATTCATACATGAAATTTGAAGATGTAATATGAAGCAAGAATGCAAAACATCTCCTTAACTGTTTTAAAATATTACCTAAATGTTGAAATGATAATGCTTTGGATTTCAGTTACATGAAATACGTTGTTGAAATCAATTTCTCATTTCATTTGACTTTCTATAATAGGGCTACTTGAACTCCTGGGCTCAGGCGATGCTCCTGTGTCAGCCTCCTAAGTCACTGGGATTACAGGTGTGAGTTCCCATACCCAGAGTATAATTTCTAAGAAACCTTTTAAATTCTCATGCTTAGGATTCTCTTCTTCCTTAATCATGTAGTGTGTTTGAGCTCTTAACCTTTTTCTGAATTACTTGCCCCATTTTATCCCTGACATTCTGCAGTGGGACTCCTACCCTTGACTCCTACTTGACCCTTGACTCCATTGGAGGAAAGAAACTGACCTGTTCTAACGTCACCTGAACAATGTATTTCACCTTTCTGAGTCTCAGAAGCACCATGTATAAAATGGGGTTGGACACCCCCCTCCTTATGACATTATTAAGATAACAGGGTGTGGGTTGGGCACAGTGGTTCAGGCCTGTAATCTCAGCACTTTAGGAGGTTGAGGCAGGTGGATCACCTGAAGTCAGGAGTTTGAGACTAGCCTGGCCAACATGATGAAACCCTGTCTCTACTAATAATACAAAAATTAGCTAGGCGTGGTAGTATGCACCTGTAATCCCTACTACTCAGGAGGCTGAGGCGAGAGAATCGCTTGAACCCGGGAGTTGGAGGTTGCAGTGAGCCGAGATTGCGCCATTGCACTCCAGCCTGGGCAACAAGAGCGAAACTCCACCTCAAAAAAAAACAAAACAAAAAAACACAACATAATAGGGTGTGCATAGAGCCTGTACTATGTGCCAAGACTCCTGTTGGGTTTTTCATGTTTAGTTTTCACAACTGTGTGAACAGGAAATGATCTCCACTTTTCAGATGGAACCAGTAGGAAGTCCCCTGTTCTGCATTCTGTAGCCGACATGGGCCCCTCATGATGGTCGGCAACTGTGTGTGGCATAGTCTCTGCCATCAGTGATGTTCATCTCTTATTAGCAAAGTCCCTTAGTGGTGACATGCTGCAGAGTCACATCAGCCACCCCATTGATCTTAGCTGGCACCAGGTCAGGTGGGGTGGGGGTGCCATTCCATCCTGTGCCCTAGGGGCCAGGGTGGAGTTGGAGGAGGGTGTGGGTTGGAGGCCTGGATTTGCCTTGTACACCTGGTGCAGGGAAATCAGAAGCCTCTGGGCAAATGGGTGAAGTATTTGCCTAGAATCTGCTCTCCAGTGGCCATAGATACCCCATGGGCCCGTCTGTTCGGGCCTCAGGTAGGCTCAAATCTAGAAACTCTGAGGTTGAAGAGCTGAAATGGTGATGGGGGTGCTGGTGGGAGCAGTTGCAGAACAGAGGGAAAAGGCAGGAGGGAGGCCGCTGCCCTTATAGGGTGGTCTGTCTCAAAACAGAGCCCCCACAGGCGACAGATCCCACGGGGAAGCCAACCATGGGCTCCAGGGCGCGCCCCGACCTCCCTGGCCTGTGTCCTCCTCTGCTGTTGCTGAAATCCAACGTCTGCTGACACGCCCTTAGTAGTAGTGCTCGTGAAGCTCTTGGCCCGGCACAGGTATAATCCTCAAGAGGGTTATCCACTTGGCTAATCATCTGCGGCGGCTACTGTTTCTGTTTTGTGTGGTTATAAAAGTCACATCACCACATTTTTGGGACCTTCCCCCAGCACAGCTGCTGCCGGCACTCTCGTGGCATCCCTCCTCATCTGTCTCCATTTGAACATGTGGCTTTTGCACTTGTGTTTCTGGTCTTCTCCCATTTGAGTCCTACTCTTTACTTTGCCTTTGCCGGTGAGTGTCTTATCCAGTGCCACCTTCCATGTTGTTGGGGGCCCTCCCTGGGCTGTGCGAGGCCCCTGGTGCCCTTGGCATTGCATTTCAGCTCTTGCCACTTCATTGTCACACTGTGGTGGCTCCCTCATTGGGTGTGAGCCCTTTGGGGGCAGGATGTAGTCTCAGCCACCTCTGGGAGCCTGGCCCAGAGCTGGCCCAGTGGTGCCCGTGGAGTGGCCACACCGTGCCCCACTGAGCGTCTGGGCTGTCTCCACAGTGGGAGACAGGAGGCTGCTTTCCAATCAGAACTGCCTGATTGAGCATCTTGCTCTGTAGTGGCGTCTCTGTGTTGGGGTAAAATTTCCTCATGATAGGTTCCTAGAAAAACAATGAGGAGGTCAAACATTGTATGGCCCTTGGTCAACATGGATGCTTGACTGCCATTCTGTTTCTTTCAGGGTATAGGTTTCTGGGTCCCCCCAAACTCCTGTCACTTGGCACTTAGGCAGAAAAATAAAAGAACTATTGAGCTAGTTCTAATGGAAGGCAAGAATGAAAATGAAGAGAAACGGTAAGCAAAGGTTGGGCAGGGAAGGGAGAGGGCCAGCACAGGTCAGATCTGGGAGACTGGATTTAAATGCAGAACAAATCCAAGTGGGAGGTGGTGGCATAGGGTGACAATCACCCAGCTTAGAGCCCACAGCCTGGACCCAAATCTTGACTCTGCCTCTTTGTAGCAGGGTCTCTTCAAACCCCAGAAGCCCTGTTTGCATCCCATCATTTACCTTCTACTCCCTAGTGGGCATGGACAGGTTGCGGTCTCTCCACTGTGTTGTGAGTCCTTGTGGGCAGTGGCTCTGCTCTCATCCTCCTGTGTCTCCAGCACCTGGTGCAGCATAGGCGCTCAGCAAACAGTGGCATGAATGAATGAACGCTGGAAGCCCTGGTGCATGGCCTGTGGGGCTGGAGGAGGGACCTGGCTCTTGGGCAGTGTTCTTGCTCCTTCAGAGTGTCTCCCATTCTGTCATGGATCCAGTGGGGCGTGGACACTGAAGAGCTCAGAATGGTCCTCTGGATCCTGAGTTTTTACATCTGCTCTCTCCTGACTTGGATGAGCCTTTTTGGGTAGGGAAAGGGCCTGTGGCCATGGTGGTGGTGGTGGGAGGTGGGGGTAGGCACAGGGAGGACCCTGAGCAACCCAGTCCCTTTTCTCTTCCCACTGGCTCTCATTCCCATTAGACCATGTGCTAACAGGACAGGATTTTTGTCTGGTTTAGTCACTGAGGCTTCCCTAATGTCAGGCACATAGAGGGCACTCAATAAATGTGTAAATGAATAAACACATGAATGAATAAACATAAATAAGTGAATGAGTGCTGGAAGTACTGGAAGTGGCTTTCTGTGGGGCACCAAAGTAACTGGAACCTGGTGGTACCATAGATGCTTTTAAAATATTGCTTCCAAAGATACCTTGGAGTCAAGAGAACCTGGATCGAGTCACAGATTGGTCACCCTGGCCTGTGGCCTGAGCAGGTTAGGGCGCATCTCTAAACTCCCTTTCTTCCTCTGTAAAATAGGAATGGCAGATGGTACCCTGGATGTTAAGTTAGATATGCTTATTTATGTGCACCTGTCTCCATTTCATGGTTACTTCTGTCTCCCCTGCTGTCTTCCTTTGCAGGTATAGATGTACCTCTTTTTGCAAAGACATGAATATACTCCTGTTATAGGTCCTCCTGGTTTATACTTGGGCCAACGTTCAGATCCAAGATTAACTTAGCCTGGTGGAAAACTTCTTTCTTCCTTATAAAAATTGTGTGTTTGGTGGGGCAGTTGCTGGCAAGTGAGGAGTCACATTCCTGCGACTGAGGTTACTATCTCTTTGGATGACTGACCCTCTCCTCTTTGGGGTGCCTGGACCAGTGGCTGTGTGGCCCCTTGAACAGCCTCTCTGGTTCCTTGCACCAGTTTTGGTCTCCAGGGGTGCAGCCGAGACAAGAGAGAAGCTTCTGGCTAAAGAGGATGCCCTTCTGATGCAGCGGCGGGCTACCCTGGAGAAGCCGAGCAGAACCCACCACTCACCTTCTGGCAGATCTAAGTAATGACAAGGGAGAGAACAGGCTCTTCTTTGTGTTTTGTGATTCATTGGGGTATAAAATCTGTTGGGGGGGAGGGGAAGGGAAGGGAGAGGACTGCAGGCAGGAACCCAGCTTGAATTGGGTGCCATGGTGGCGGCCAGGTGGGGTGGGGTTGAGCGATGATGCCGTGGGAGCTGGGAGAGTCAAGAATTCTGTGACTTTACAGCAGGCCCGTCCCAGTGCCGGCAAGGCCCTGGAGCATCTGGAGCTCTCATGTGCTGCTGGGGGAAATGCAAAGTGGTACAGCTGCTCCGGAAAGTGTGGCTAGCAGTTTCTTATCAAGTGAGACATACTCCAATGTACAGCCTCAGATTTCCTCTAAGGTATTTGCCAAGGGAAATGGAAGCATATCCACACACAAAACTATATGCATGGGTGAGCATACATATGCATGCTGTGTGTGTGTGTGTGTGTGTGTGTGTGGTGTGTGTGCCTGCCATATTCATAATAGCCAAAAACTGGGCACAGTCCAAACGTCCCTGTACTGGTGAAGGGATCAACAGATTGTGGCACATCCATGCATTGGAATACTGCTTAGGAGGAAGAAGGAAAGAACTGTTAATGCACACAGCACAGATGAATCTGAAAACCATTCCACTGAGTGAAAGAAGCTAGATGCTAAATGCTCTACAGACTGCATGATTCCATGTATATGACAGCTTGCAGAAGGCAAAATTATCAGGACAAAAAAATGGATGTATGGTTGTCAGGGGCTGGGAGTCGGGGAAGAGGATTGAGTAAAATAGGGCACAAAGGAATTTTGGGGGTAATGGAATATTCTATTTCTTCCATATGGTGGTGGTTACACGGCTTTATTTGTTTGCCAGAACTCACAGAACTGTACACAGGAAAGGCTGAAATATACTGTATATAAATTAGACTTCAATAAATCTGACTTTAAAGAGAGACCACTAGTGCGCTGGGAATCTTCTTATCACAGTTTTTTAATGACACTGGTGTGTCTTTTTAAGCAGGACTGCACAAAGTGGCCGTTTACTGGTGTGTCTGTTTAAGCAGGACTGCACAAAGTGGCCATTTTGATTCTGTAAGCACCTTCTAAGTGATTTTTGAAATCCCTTCCTCCTAAAAACCACAGGAACTCCACTGAGCCTCAGGCATTGACTTACTTTGTAAATGAGACTTTACAGACTTCTTTCAAGCCTAGTAAATTGATATCTGCAAGGAAAGTCACAGATAGGAGTCTGATGGCCACCCTTTCGCTCCCACCCCTGGCAAGCACAGAGCCCAGAGCCCTTCCTGGGAACAGACTAGTTGGCATTTGTTTGCTTTCTCCACCTCCAACAGAAGGTGTTCTCTTATCCCTTCTGATGGGAAGATGAGATTCAAGTGCACAGCCCTGGAGTCAGACAGACCTAGGGGTGACTTTGGATAAGTCTCAATTAGTTTTGGCTATGAATTATAGAAAACCTAAAACAACATTGTTGTAAACCAAAACACATTCCTGTTCAAGCTGGTGTGGCAGCTGTGCATCAGATTATCTGCTGGTTCTCAGGTTCCTCTTAGCTCATTGCACTGCCATCCCACCATGTAGCTCTTGACCTCATGACCCAAGATGGCTGCTAGAGCTCCAGCCATTACATTAATGTTTCAGGCGGCATGACAGAAGGAAGGATAATGAAGAAGAATCAAGGGGCAGATGCTAGCTCTCTGTTAATGGACATTTCAAGAAACTACCTGATAGCATTTCTGCTGACATCTTATTGGTCAGCACTTAGTCACTGGGTTGCGATTAACTGCACAGGAAACTGGGAAATAAAGCCTGTGGTGCTTGCCTAAGAACAAGAGGTTCTGATTCTATGGAGGAAGGAGAGAATGGTTATTTGGGGTGGGGAAGGCAATCAACAGTCTGTACTATATCTTCCAGTTTTGCTGTGTTTTTACAGCAGGGCTTTTGATCCGTCTTTATAATTACATCATAAGGGCTCTGCCCTGGTGAATGGATTAGTGTCATTATTGAGGGAGTGGGTTAGTTATCACAGGAGGTGGTCTCTGATAAAATGGTACGTTCAGCCCCCTTCCTCTCTGTCTTGTGTAGTCTCTTGCCCTTTTGCCTTCCACTCTGGGATGACACAGCACAATGGCCCTCACCAGATTCCAGTGTCATGTTCTTGGACTTCCCAGCCTCTAGAAATGTGAGCCAAAATTCTGTCCAGCATAAATTACCCAGTCTGTGGCATTCTGTTATAACAACATAAAACAGACTAAGACAAGGCACTTTCCCCCGGAACCTCCAGAGGGAATAGCGCCTTGATTTTTGCCCAGTGAGGCTCTTTTGGTCTCTGACCTCCAGACCTATAAGTTTGAGTTGTTTTCAGCCACCACATTTGTGGTAATTTGTTACAACAAGGGAAACCAAGGAAGCTACTTGTGGTCAGGGGGAGCCTCTCTGAGGAGATGAATAATGAATAGTAGGTGACGCCATGCAAAGGTTTGGGTGCACAGTACTTTGGACAGAGAAGACAGCAAGTGCAAAGGTCCTGAGGTAGGACTGAACTTGACTTGTTTGTGGGTCACTCATCTGTCATTGGCCAGCCATCACTTTTAAGTGGCCTAGTCCTTTGGTCAACATGAGAACACTGACCTTCGTCCCAATGCGCCTCTCCCACCCCTTTGTTTTTGTGTATGTTTTCCCTTTTGCTCTAAGTGCTCTTTTAGCCCAGAAAACTGCATTCAAAGAGGGCTAGTCCAGTGTCCCTTCTGAGTCCTCTCCTGACACCACCCCCCAGGCAGACTGACAGAGTTTCTTCTTGCCGTTCTCAGCTCTTACCATACGTGTCCCCTGTGCAGCAGCCACTTGTTCATACAGTACATCTACTGCCTCTACTGGGCTATCCTGGGAGAGCCTCCGTCTTACCTCTCTGTTCTTACTACCTGGCACAATGCCTGGTATGCAGGAGGCACAACGGTTGTTGAGTGAGTGATAGCTCTGACGTCACAACCAGTGGCTCTGAAGTCTCCTGCTTACCCTTTCCAGTGGCTACTCTCTTCGATTAGATTGAACTAACCAGCTTGTGAGCATTGCAGTCTGAACACATTTTTCCCAGGAGCAGTGGCCTCCATCCTGTAATCGTGACTAAAATTGCATCGAGCTTATTGTAGGGCCGTATGAGGCAGGAGCCCAGTAGGAAACTCAAAAGGGGTGAGTCCAGAGGGTTTGGTGCAGAGGCTGTTTACAGAGGTGGGGCAGGAAAAGGGCACCAGCAAGGGCTGGTGCAGCACCCAGTGACTCCCAGCAGCAGGGAGCCTGTTATCATTGCCAGGCCTGATGGGCAAGAAGAGGGGGCTGAATTATAGGAGCCCGACAAAGCCATCACCTGGTGAGGGGCACTCTGGCTGAAGCTGGGGGCCCAGGTGGAAGAATGCAGCCCTGGCCAAAACCACAGCTAGGGAGCAGGGGCAAGAGTAGGAGGCAGCAGAGGAATAAGTAATGTGACCCCTTCACCCCACATTGTCCTGCCAGCGCCTCCCATTGGCCAAACCCAGTGAGTGGCCGGAAGACCAGGGTGCCCAGTGACACAACCTGTAGAGGACCTTCCTCCCAGGACGCAGGGCGGGGAGAGAAAGGAAGAGGAAGTAGGAGGAGGGGCGTGCAAAGGAGACTGGCACAGGGATTTATCCTAATCCTCAACATCACACTTGAAAATAAGGGCCCTTTTCTACAAGGTGGACACCCAAGATCATGTGACTAGGAAGGGACAGATGAGGGAGGGGAAGCCGGAATGTGGACACAGGTCTGTCTCCAGGGCCTTTCTGCTGGGCAGGCTCCTTCCCCGTGGATGCCTCTGGGCTCAGACCGAGTGCAAGGCTTGCCTCGTGCATGCCAGACAAGCACATGTTCTGCCCCCAGCCCTGCTCCTTCCAGAGGTGCCCTAGGAGTGAGTTTGTGTCCTGAAACCCAGCTTTCTTCTGCTTCATGCAGCGATCTTAACTGTAATTCTCCTGTTGTGCTTTCTTGGTTAAATGTTATCTTCCCCATGGAAGCAGGGGCCATGCCCGTTCCTCATCTTTGTAGTCTATCCAGTTCCTGGCACATAGTAGGTGCTTAGCGAATACTTCTAGAAGTATAAGTGAATCCAGCCCACTCCGCCACCCGTCCTTTGGCAGACAGGCTGACTGCACGCACTCTTCTGGCTGTTCAGGGTGAGGTAGGTAGGAAGAGGTTTGCCTGGGGAGGGGGGGAGCCCTCCAGCCAGACTTCTGGCCCCCTCCTCCTCCTCTTTGGCGCCACCCTCCAGCCAGGCAGTGGGGCTGGCACCTTCCCTGCTGGCGTTGGGTAAGTTTTAGCTAGAATGCTGAGTGAGAGACTGAGGAGGGAGTGGGAGGGAGTTTTGCCTTTTCTACTTCATGTTGCCTCGTTCCATACCATGTAGAACAACACCGGGCATGGTTTCTAGAGACTGCAGGTTTGTGTGATGGTCCCGAGACCCTTGGGAAAGGAAGGAGCCTGGACCCCATTCTCAGCCTCACAGGACAGCTCAGCCAGGGGATGTGTTGTTGCCTCAGACTTCTTTTTCCATTCCCAAACCAGAGAGGGCTGCGGGGTGGGGGTGGGTGGGAAACAGGAGGTGGAGCACACCCATGTGTCTCTGTCCTTATCCTCTGGTGCTGGGGTCTGCGCAGCTCGTTCCTGCCTGCCAGGAGCAGGTGCACAGAGCCCATTCCCCTGGCCTTGGATCCAGAGAGAATGACAGTGAATATCAGAGGCTGACATACTGCCTAGGGAGGCCTCAAGATATGTATAGTTATTTGATTTGATTTCAAAACAAGTCAGAGAAAACTTGAAAATAGAAAATAGGGAGGAAGGAAGGAGGTAAGGAAAGAAGGAAGGAAGGAAGGAGGGAGGGAAAAAAGGAGGATAGGAAGGAAGGAGGGAGGGAAGGAAGGAGGATAGGAAGGAAGGAGGGTAGGAAGGAGGGAAGGAAAGAAGGAGGGTAGGAAGGAAGGAGGATAGGCAGGAAGGAGGGTAGGAAGGAAGGAAGGAAGGAGGGTGAGAAGGAAGGAGGCTGTGAAGGAAGGCAGGTGGGAAGGAAGGAGGGTGGGAAGGAAGAAAGGTGGGAAGGAGGGAGGAGGAAGGAGGGAGGGAAGGAGGGAGGAGGGAGGAAGGAGGGTGGGAAGGAAGGAGGGTGGGAAGGAAGGAGGGAGGGTGGGAGGGAAGGAGGGTGGGAGGAAGGAGGGAAGGAAGGAGGGAGGGAAGGAAGGAGGGAGGGAGGGAAGGAAGGAGGGAGGGAAGAAGGAGGGAGGGAGGAGGGAGGGAGGGAGGGAGGGAAGAGGGAGGGAGGGAAGGAAGAGGGAGGGAGGGAAGGAAAGGGGAGGGAGGGAAGGAGGGTGGGAGGGAAGGAGGGAGGGTGGGAGGGAAGGAGGGAGGGAGGGAAGGAGGAGGGAGGGAGGGGGAAGGAGGGAGGGAGGGAGGGAAGGAGGGAGGGAGGGTGGGAAGGAGGGAGGGAGGGAGGAAGGAAAGGAGGGAGGGAGAGGGAAAGAGGGAGGGAGGGAGGAAAGAGGGAGGGAGGGAGGGAAAGAGGGAGGGAGGAGGGGGGAGGAGGGAGGGAGGGAGGGGGAGGGAGGAGGGAGGGAGGGAGGAAGGAGGAGGGAGGGAAGGAGGGAGGGAGGGAGGGAAGGAAGGAGGGAGGAGGGAGGGAAGGAAGGAGGGAGGGAGGGAAGGAAGGAGGTGGGAAGGAAGGAAGGAGGGTAGGAAGGAGGGAAGGAGGGGAGGGAGGGGAGGGATTTTCCATCCCATTTACCCTGACATAGTTATTGTCATTTTAATTGTTTTATTTGTAACCATCTCCCAAATACATTCCTAGTGGTTCTCATGGCCATGGACGGCTATGTGCAAAATTGCATTCTGCTCTGTGTCACCCACTTCTTTCTCCTGCTCCTTGGTGGTTCGTGGCTGGTTGGATGTGCTGGGGTGGAATTAGCCATGTTCCTGGAGGAGCAGACCCACACTGGGCACCCGTGCTCTCACAGGCCTGCGCTTTTGGAGCGTCGTGTTGCCCTCCCTGAGCTGGTTCATGTTACTTTAATCAGGCTATGCTGATTTCTCTCCAGCTCCCAGCAAATCCTAGCTCATGGCAAAGCTGGTGTTTTTAGTGGGGGCACAAGCCTAATGGCCCCTCCCCTCCCCTACCACCAGCCTGGGAGTCTGCAGAGCAGTTGAGGTCAGAGGGTACCCTCTGTTCCCGTGAGTGCGCAGGGGAGAGCTGTGCTCAGGCTTTTGACCTGAAGTTATTTAAAGTCGAGGACATTGTCTTAGAGGAAGGACAGAAATCAATAAGGGAGAGAGTAAGGCTTTTACTTACACCTCCTGGAGGGCCAAGGAGCCTGTGATCCAAGATGCACGGGGTGGAGGTGGGGGTGGGGGACCCTTGGGGGGCAGATCTCTCATTACTGGTGTTTGTTTGTGTTATTTTAAACCATTCTAGGGGAGCTTATGAAATCTCTGGAGACTTTTAAAAATAGCATAGTTTCTGGTTTTAAAAGTAGTACATGTCCACTGTATAAAATATGGAAAAATACAAAATGTTCTAAATGATACCACCGGAAATGCCTGCCATTTACCTTTTGACGCATTTTCTTTTTGAGCTTTGTCCCTGTAAATATGTCGAGTTTTAACATAAATAGTGTAGAAGGTGTTAAGGACGTGTAGTTGTGTGGAGCACGCTGCTGAATTCTCTCCATGCCTCAGTCCCCCTATCTGTGAAATAGGCAGAAAAGTCAGACCTTCCTCACAGGCTTGCAGCGAGGCCAAATGAGGACATGGGAACATGTTAACCCTTGGCACAGTGCCAGGAACACCGTCAGTGCTCAATAGATGCTTGTCATTGCCGTTTGCAATTTCAGTCCACCATATATATAATTTTGGATCCTATTTTTTTTACTTTGTGTTCTGACTTCAGAATTTTCCCGTGTTTTAAATGTTGGGTAACCAGCATTTTCGGGGCTACACACGCATTCTTTCTGTGGCTGACTTAACTGCTGCTGGCCATCCAGGGCTTCTCCAGCTTTACATGCTTTTTGGTACCTCCTGCTGTGATGAACCTCCTTGCACGTTCATTCTTGTCCCCATTTCTGGTGATCTTAGAGGACAGATACCTAGATGTGGAAATATTGGGTCACAGGCTATGAGAATGTATCTGTGGGGCTCTGGATAATGCACGCTCAACTTGCTTTTAAGGAGGAGGATAGGGCTCCCCATTCCCCAGTGAGGCTTGCTGGGGCCAGTCTGACCCCGCCTCTCCCAGAGCCTTCACCTGGGCTTGGTGTTTATTTGCAGAAGTGATAATCCCCAGCTGCACCTGCAACTTGGAGCTCTGGGGATGAGAAACAGCTCCCGTGGCCAGTGATATTTCCAGGGGGATGTGAGTGTCTGGGGTTTTTTTTTTTTTTTTGGCACAGGCAGCATGCAGCCCCAGGTATTAGCCAGCCCCAAGACTCAGGAGCTGCAGGGATGCGGCTCCACGTGGGCGGGATAAATCTGTTTACAGGCCATCGCCATGGCTAGGCTGCCTGACTCCCATTTCACAAGCGCCTGCAACAGGTGGTTTCCTGGATGGCGAGCCAAGCCCCAGGCAGACAGGAAGCCTCGCACCCAGGCTCAGCTCGGTGGGTGAGTGTTGTCATCAGTAACAAGGGACGCTGTCACAGCCCTGGTTCCACTCTGGCCAGCTAAAGCTTTTTCCAAGGTGGTTTCTTTTTAAATTGTTCTTGCTCTTTGAGGAAGGAATAAATTAAGAATTCGACCGAAGACCGTGGTCAGGTCGGAGCCCAGAAGGTGCCTAGGAGGATATTAATAACGACAACAGCATCGGCATCTGTGCTCCTGGCAAGCACGTGTTTGCGTCACCTCTGCTTCTTGGTATTCCTAGTTACTCTGCGTTGGTATCCCTAGGCTGCCACCCTTCATAGAACCAGCGTTCATTGAGCACCTACTGCATACCACAGCACTAGGGTGGGGATGGGAATACTGAGAAGCTGTTCTGACGCTCAGGAGCTGAAAGCACCATAAAGAGGCCTATGGGTTTCCTAGGGCTGCTGTGACAAACTAACATGAAGTGAGCACTCTCAAGCGATGCATGTGCACCATCTTAGAGTTCTGGAGGCCAGAAACTGATGCATTCTCACTGGGCTAAATTCAAGGCACTGGTAATGCTGCGTTCCTTCTGGAGGCTCCAGGACAGAAACTGTTGACTTGCCCGTATTAGTTTCCAGAGGCCCCTCGTATCTGTTGCCTTGTGGCCTATTCCTCCATCTTCAAAGTCAGCACTGTCTCATCTCTCTCTGACTCTTTTCCAATCAACTGCCTCTTCTCTTCTGTCTTGAGGATCACATCTCCCTCTGTCTTCCGCTTATAAAGACCCTTGTGATAACATTTAAGGCCCTCCCCAAGAATCCAGGAAAACTTCTCCATCTCAAGATCCTTAACACATCCGCAAAGTTTGTGTTCGCTCCATAAAGCCAACACACAGACTCCAGGGATTGGGATCTGGACATCTTTGGGGGAGCAGCAAAGTGTGACAGAGTCACGAAGCACCACCACCCAAGAAAGAAGAGTGGGCAGGGTGGACCCAGGCTGTCATGGTGAGAGGGTTTAGCACTAGGACCCATCGCACCTGAGTGGCTTTGCTCCCTGTGAAGGGCTCTGCAGGTGTCAATGAGAAACAGCCTTGATTGGAGGCAATTTGTCTTTCATGTGAGGATTAAGGAGCTTTTCTTTTTTGAAGGTTATATTATTTTGGAGGTAGAATCCCCGAAAGACCTCCCCCAAAGAATGGAAACTTTGTCTTGAAATGTTATAGCTGTTGTGTTTGATTCTTGCACGCCTTTAAACCCGTCTTAGGTGGCTTGCATGCAATGAGGCTAAACCCCTGGTTGGGGAGGTGACAAGCTGGCCCCTGAGCAAGAAGACCGTGGAATACTTGGTACAGTAGGCCAAGGCAACCAGCAGGGATTTTGGCATGACGGGGTCATGATGTGAATGGCCAGCTCTTATGAGGATGGGAATTGGACATAAAAGGGAACAGAGAGGACAACAACCCAGAGGACTAGGCTGGTGGAGAAAGTGGGCAGCTCAGGAATGGGGCTGGGGGATTGGGGAGGGAGGAGCCTGATTGCTTCTTTTCCCTGGTTTGAAGGCTTCAATGCCCCACCCTGCACCTCTCCCCCGGTCTTTGTTTTGAACGCTTTTCTCCTTTTAGCATTTTAAAAAATTGAGGTATAGTATACATATGATAAGGATGTAGAACAACAGTTTTTTGTTTTTTGAGACAGAGTCTTGCTCTGTCACCCAGGTTGCAATCTCTGCCTCCCAGATTCAAGGAAATCTCATGCCTCAGCCTCCCATGTAGCTGGGACTGCAGGCATGCAGCACCACACCTGGCTAATTTTTTGTGTTTTTTTTAGCAGAGACGGAGTTTCGCCATGTTGCCCAGGCTGGTCTTGAATTCCTGAACTCAGGCAATCTCTTTGCGTCGGCCTCTCAAGTGCTGGGATTATAGGCGTGAGCCACCATGCCCAGCCTGACCAATGGGATTTCTATGAAGTGTAGCAGTAAAGTGTAGAGTGCCCTAACCTTAGGTGTATGTGATGTGTGCACACACCCACGGCACCGCCACTCAGGTGCAGGCAGAGGCCACGTCTGGAACCCAAGCAGCTCTCTGTGTGCCCCTTCCAGCCATACCTACCTCCAGCGGTAACCCCTACCATGATTCCCAGCACCATGCTGAATGTTGCTCGTTTGGGAGCTTTGTATAAATGGATCCTGCAATGTGGATTCTTTTGTGTCTTGGCTTCTTTTGCCTGATAGTTTGCGAGATCCACAGATCCATACAGGTTGTGAGTTCATTCTTTTTCATTGCCGTGTAGTTTTCCTTTGTGCGACTGTACCATGTCTGTTCTCCTGTTGATGGGCAAGTGGATGGATCCCAGTTTTTGGCTGTTATGAATACTGCTGTTAAGAACACTCTTGGGCGTGTCTTTTGGTGGACACAAGCACTTGTTTCTTCTGGCTTCTACACAGGGTGGAATTGTTGAATCAAAGGGTCAGCATGTTTTAGTTTTAGTGGATGCTGCCAAACAGTTTTGAAAGTGGCACCAATTTACAGCCTGCCAGCCAGCAATGCATTGATGTGAGCTCAAACTTCTTGATGTGTTTTGTGAGATGCTTAAGCATAGGATCTGCCAATCTCTTCAGCCTTGTCCTTCGTCACCTAGCAGAACCCTGTGCTCCAGCTGCTGTAGTTTCTGTTGTTCAGATGTGCCTGATCTGTCTTACCTCTCGGCCTTTGCATCTGCTGTTCCCTCTGCCTAGCGCACTGTTCTTTCCCCAGCCCTGCCTTCTCACTGGCTCACTCCTCTTTTAAGACTTCTCTTAGGCTTATCTCTTTCAAAAGCCTACTCTGATCCCAAAACCTCATTAGGTGCCCTCCTAGGGCACCTCAGTCCCCTGGATCAGCCACATCATAGCTGTTGCGACTCTGGTTTGCAGGTGTTCATGTAAGTCCTCTAAGAGCAGGGCTTTGTGATAAGGCCCCTGCCTTAGGATGTGGGGCTTCTGTGCGGGATACCACTGTGGCAGTATAGAAATCGTATGGGGTTTAGAAGAAGGAGGCCCAGGTCCTCTTCCAGGCCCCACTATACTGTGGTTGTGAGGTCTTAGACAGGTTACTTGACTGTCCTGATTCTGTGTTCTCTGCTGCAAAATAGGCATAAAACCTGTCTTAAGTCACAGACTAATGAACTAATGAACCACGAACTAATGAACAGGAAACGCTTGTACTCTGGTAGGTGATGCCTTGGTGTGCACTGACAATCCTGATAGCCAGTAATTACGGTGGGTTGGTTGAGAGCCTAGGGAGGGAAATGCAGAGAGCTAGCTAGGAGCTTCTCTGCCCTCCAGAAACAGGGCTGTGTGGAGAGAGGCTGACAACCTTGGACTGGAGGCTGCAGGATCCCAAGAAAGACCTGGAATCCCAGGGTATCTCCTCCCTGCAAACCAGTGTTGTCTGAGCTTTATGGACATCTTACGATGCTAAACCACTGAAGCTACCATTCTCAAAGTAAGCTTCCCGGCCAGCAGCATCAGCATCACCCAGGACCTTGTTGCGACTGCAGATTCTCAGGCCCCACCTCAGCCTACTGCATCAGAAACTCTGGATGTGGGGCCTGGTGCTTCTGATGGGTACTCAAGTTTAACAACCATGGCACTGCAGGAAGGGTGCTGCCCTCAGACCCTCCTCTCTCCCTCTCTAAGTAAGTGGCAAATAGGGATCCAGCTGCTGCCTGCTACAGCATCCAGCATCCCAGAATGGCCTGAACATCGCACCATGCTGAGAAGGGTGGGCAGGCTGAGGCAGGCCCAGCATAGTTGACTCTGTAGTTTGCATGTTGCATGTGGCCTCCATGGAGCCTGGCCATGGAGCTGGGCTAGAAAGTGACAGGGACAGTTCCCATCAGACAGAGGGTTTGTGCACAGAGAGGGCTAGCAGGAGTGGGAAGGTCTTTGTTTATTTGTATAGATGTAGGCTTTGATGCTCAAATCATAGAATTTCCCTGGTTTGCAAAATCAGACCATTAGAATTGGCCCTCCTCTCTGCAAATTCACAGGAGGGAAGATAGGAGGCAAGGCACAAGGGGCCATTCAGGCAAGGCTGGGATTCTAGCGAAGATGACAGAAACAAAATGTGGTAGCCTTGGGGGGATGAAATGACCTGGGAGGCAGCTTACGTGTGGCAGCTGGCCTTTTTCTGTTAGTTGTTGGTTCTCCCTTCCAAATCGTAGATGCCACCTTTCACAGTCAGGGTCTGCCTGTCTGCAAAGCTGCATGCAAACTTTCTGTGGGGTCACGTGGTGAGCAGAGGCTGGCACACACAGTTGTTGAGTGAGACCCTGATGATCCCTGAATGATCTGCCGTGAGACACGTGCTCTCCCTTCAGAGCCTCTGAACTTAGCCTGTTCTCTCTGCCTCATGGAAGGGCAGTCCCCTCCCTCCAGACTCTTGGTCTTTATGTCTTCAACTCCCATTAATTTTATAATTTTTTTTTTGGTAAAACAGCATTTTTATTTTGGGTGAAAATATTTTTTAACTGAGCTGAAAATCACACTACGTAAAATTAACCATTTTGAAATGTGTAATTCAGTAAGATTTGGTACATTCAGAGTGTACAACCATTATCACTATCTTGTTCCAAAAGTTTCATCACCCCCAAAGAAGACCCAACACATTAAGGAGTCAGTCCCCATTTATCATCCCTCTGTCTCCTGGAAACCACTAAACTGCTTTCTGTCTCTGTGGATTTACTTGTTCTAGATACTTCATTTAAATGGAAGCAGATAATATATAATCTTCCGTGCCTGGCTTCTTAGCATAATGTTTTTGGGGTTCATCCATGTTGTAGCATGCATCAGTGCTTCATTCCTCTTTATGGCTAAATAATATTCCATTGTATGGTTATTACGTCTTGCCTCTCCATCTTCCCACTTCATTGTCTAGGACTTACTATTGAAGTAAATTTCAGATGTTGTTCCATTTCATCCATAAATATTTTAGTATTTTTCTTTAAAAGATAAGGACTTTTAAAAGAGCATAACCACACTTCCATGATCACACCTGAAATAATTAATAATATCCTTAATATCATCAAATAGCCAGAGGAAGAAGTTTTTCAGCCTGACATTTGATGCCCAAGCTTGCTTCATCTCTACTCTTCTTCTCCTCTTCCTCCTCCTCCTCCACTTCCCATAGGTCAGAGATGATCTTGCATACACTTTACCATGTGTTCCTATGTGAATCAATTGTTGGTGGCTGCCTGGAGTGCTGAGTGCAGGAGGATTTTGAGGTGAAGTCTGGAATGGGTGGAAAAGAGTGCCGTGGTTGATTAGCAGTGCCTGCTGTGGACATGGGTAGAGGGTGTGGCCGCACCGTGGAGCTTTTACCTTATCCACATATCCCAGTGATCTCACCTGTTACATACCCAGCTCAAATGTCCACCTCACCCTGGAGCATATGCCTTAGCCACATATCCCAGTGATCTCAGCTGTGATATACCCAGTGCAAATGTCCACTCTTCTAAAAGATTTTCTCAGATCCTCCAGTCATGATTAGTCTTTTCCTTTATGGGACTCTGTGGGGCCTGTCATGTGTGTCTAGGGGAGGAAGGTATGTTCTACAATTTGTTTTCCCAGCTCATGTGTCAACAGCACAGAAGACAGCACTGCTTCTCCAGAGGCCCAGACAGCGTTCAGATGCAGGCCCTACCTTCCTGGGCCCAGATTCTGTCTCCCACATACATTTAAATTTCATACTCTCCTTTCCTGAAGAGAATTTGATGACCTAAAAGATTGATTCTAATGAGTATATTTCCAGGTACTAGTTGGGGATGAGTGGTTTCAGGTTTAATTTTTCTTCCTGTTCCAAATCAAGCATGGAAAGCCACATGTATTAGCCCATTTTTCATGCTGCTGATAAAGGCATACCCATGACTGGGAAGAAAAAGAAGTTTAATTGGACTTCCAGTTCGACATGGCTGAGGAGGCCTCAGAATCATGGTGGGAGACGAAAGGCACTTCTTATATGGTGGTGGCAAGAGAAAATGAGAAAAAACAAAAGCGTAAACCTTTGATAAACCCATCAAATCTCATGAGACTTAATCACTATCATGAGAATAGCATGAGAAAGACCGGCCCCCACGATTCAATTACCTCCTCCTGGGTCCCTCCCACAACATGTGGAAATCCTGGGAGATACAATTCAAGTGGAGATTTGGGTGGGGACACAGCCAAACCATATCATTCCACTCATGGCCCCTCCCAAATCTTATATTATCACGCTTCAAAACCTATCATGCCTTCCCAACAGTTCCCCAAAGCCTTAACTACTTTTAGCATTAACCCCAAAATCCACAGTCCAAAGTCTTATCTGAGACAAGGCAAGTCCCTTCTACCTATGAGTCTGCACAACCAAAAGCAAGCTAGTTACTTCCTAGATACGGTGGGGGTACAGGTACTGGGTAAAAACAGCCATTCCAAATGGGAGAAATTGGCCAAAAAAAGGGGTTACAGGGCCCATGCAAATCCGAAATCCGGGGCACGGTGGGGCGGGGAGGGCAGTCAAATTTTAAAGCTCCAAAATGATCTTTGACTCCAGGTCATGCTGATGCAAGAGGTGGGTTGCTGTGGTCTTAGGCAGCTCCACCCCTGTGGCTTTGCAGCGTACAGCCTCCATCCCAGCTGTTTTCACATGCTGGTGTTGAGTGTCTGTGTTTTTTCCAGGCACATGGTGCAAGCTGTCAGTGGATCTGCCATTCCAGGTTCTGGAGGACAGTGGCCTTCTTTTTACAGCTCCACTAGGCAGTGCCCCAGTAGGGACTCTGTATGGGGGCTCTGACCCCACATTTCCCTTCTGCACTGCCCCAGCGGAGGTTTTCCATGAGGGCCCTCCCCGTGCAGCAAACTTTTGCCTGCACATCCAGGCATTTCCATATATCTGAAATCTAGGCGGAGGTTCCCAAACCTCAATTCTTGACTTCCCTGCACCCACAGACTCAACACCACATGGAAGCTCCCAAGGCTTGGGGCTTTCACCCTCTGAAGCCACAGCCCGTGCTGTACATTGGCCCCTTTCAGCCACAACTGGAGCGGCTGGGACACAGCACCAAGTCCTTAGGCTGCACACAGCATGGGGACCCTGGGTCTGGCCCACAAAACCATTTTTTCCACCTGGGCCTCAGGGCCTGTAATGGGAGGGGCTGCCGTGAAGGTCTCTGACATGGCCTGGAGACATTTTCCCCATGGCCTCGGGGATTACCATTAGGTTCCTTGCTACTTACACACTTTTCGGCAGCCAGCTTGAGTTTCTCCCCTGAAAATGGGTTTTTCTTTTCTATCGCATAGGCAGGCTGCAAATTTTCCAAACTTTTATGCTCTGCTTCCCTTACAAAACTGAATGCCTTTAACAGTGCCCAAGTCACCTCTTGAACGCTTTGCTACTTAGAAATTTCTTCCACTAGATACCTAAATCATCTTTCTCAAGTTCAAAGTTCCAAAAATCTCTAGGGCAGGGGCAAAATGCCACCAGTAGCTTTGCTCCAGTTCCCAACAAGTTCGTCATCTTATTGTCCATGTTGCTATCAGCATTTTGCGCAAAACCGTTCAACAGGTCTCTAGGAGGTTCCACACGTTCCTGCATTTTCCTGTCTTCTTTGGAGCTCTCCAAACTGTTCCAACCGCTGCCTGTTACCCAGTTCCAAAGTCGCTTCCACATTTTTGGGTTTCTTTTCAGCAATGCTCCACTCTACTGGTACCAATTTACTGTATTAGTTCATTGTTCACGCTGCTGATAAAGACATACCCGAGATGGGGAAGAAAAAGAGGTTTAATTGGACTTACAGTTCCACATGGCTGGGGAGGCCTCAGGATCATGGTGGAAGGGGAAAGGCATTTCTTACATGGCCGCAGCAAGAGAAAATGAGAAAGAAGCAAAAGCAGAAACCCGTGATAAACCCTTCAGATCGCATGGGACTATCACAATCTCTTACTCACCGTCACAAGAATAGCATGGGAAATACAGGCCGCCATGACTCAGTTACCTCCCACTGGGTCTCTCTCACAACATGTAGGAATTCTGGGAGATACAATTCAAGTTGAGATTTGGGTGGGGACACAACCAAACCATATCACCACAGCATCATGCCATGGAGCACAGGGCTGGGGCTGAAGCCCTGAGATCTGCCCCAGTCCCACTGCCCTGTGACCTTAGGTGCGTCCCTCCCCCTCCCCAGTCCTCTGTGTCCTCCTCTGTGTAAAAAAAGTGTGGGCTTCATGATTGTGGTCCTTTTTCCTGCTCCTGCATCTGACAGGCTCCAGTTCTGCTCCTGCAAAGAATGTGCTGGTCCTGCTGACTTGAGGCTCTAAGCCAGTGGGAGCAGGGAGGCTGTTAGAACTTGCTGCTGCTTTCCCCTTCAGGCCCTGGTTCTGACCTTCTCTCTGACTGGCTGCTGTTTGTCCAGGGGTAATATAAAGGCTTCTTGGGCTGAGGTGGGAAGTGCCTTGGAGATCTGTCCTTGACTCTTTGTCCCTGTTGGTTTTGCCTGCCCTCCGCATAGGTGAGGTCCCCAG
Organism: Trachypithecus francoisi; assembly: GCF_009764315.1. Taxonomy (NCBI): domain Eukaryota; kingdom Metazoa; phylum Chordata; class Mammalia; order Primates; family Cercopithecidae; genus Trachypithecus; species Trachypithecus francoisi. The sequence goes on from NW_022681468.1 coordinate 11,563,028, forward strand.
GGGCCGTTGCAATGTTTGGCCTTTGCATACTGGATTCAGCTGCCCCTTTCTGGCCACTCATTTCTCACTTGGGCCTGAACCAGCTCAGCCTGCATTGCCTCTGGTTCGTCTGAACAAATTGGCAGGTCCTTTCTCTCCTGATATTGCTCTGATCTGACACTTTCTATATCACCCCCCAGCTCCTGCTCCTATCCAAGCCTCCATCACACATGCCTAGACTAAGAAAACTTCTTGGCCTATACTTGCCTCTCTTTCCAATATCCTTTCCATATGCTGCCAGAGAGATGTTCTTAAAAATGAAGCCTGGTTTTGCCACTCTCCACGGTTCCCTGGAAGTGCAAATCTTAGTCCAAGAAGAATTGGTCAAGATCTGGCATTTGCCTCCTGCCCCATCCTCTGCTCCTGCAAAACCAAACTGCTCATTCTTTTGGTACATGGTGTTCCCTGGACATTCTCTTCTCCAGCAACTGTGACTGATGAACTCCTACTCATCCTTCAGTACCCATTTCCCATGTTCTTACTTACTTGTAAAGCTGATGCTCTGAGGAAAATTACCAACCATAACCAGAGACACACAGCCAAATCCAACAAGTGTGGCCCACAGTAGAGGAAAATAGCACAGTTCTTTGGTGAATTGAAGGGTGGTGGATCCCCCCCCAAGCCTCTACTATCTTTCTGCCTTCATCTGCCTGCATGGTACAGCCCTTCTTGGTACCAGAAAACAGAAAGAACTATGAGTTCTGACAATAGATGACGCTATCTGAAAGATTTAATAAGTGTTTAAGAAAACGTTGAGTAAGCTTATGTTGCAGTTCTACACGAGGAGTACAATAGCAATATATTCCACAACAGTAAAGCAAAATAAGTAATATTACCCCAAGTAACTAAACAAGAAGGCTTTCCTTGAACTGGGTGATTGTTGGAACCAAGCTGATATGGAGTTGTTAGCCAATTCCAATATGTGCCCAGAATTAGAGAATTAATCCAGATTTTTATATTACCTATCTCTTGTTTCTCTTGAGCAGTAGCCAGGGATCACTGGTTGGTTCACAGGAATAAGCAGTGTCAGTCTAAATTGCAGAAAAAACTCAAAAACAATGAATGGGACTAGAATCTAATAACAGGTGTACCATAGTTTTTGAAACATAATTTTTCTCTCTCCAGTTCCCCTTTTTATTAAAAAGAAGTCACAGTAGGATCGACGTGTTTGCAAAATGACTTTTAGTTTTGTTATACTTGCCCTGATTATCTGTATAACGTGCAGCAAGAACAATTATTTGCCATATAGCCTTCTTTTTTAAAATTGGCTTTGATGGAACTTTGTTCCATAAGCAGTGTCAGGTTAGACTTTTTACCGCCTTGAGCCCAGCCATGGATTTATTTAACTGTGTCCATTAATACTTGTATGAGTTTGATAAATTTTTCTCATTTCAAGGTCTCAAGATAATTTGGGGCTCCTGGGTCTATCAGAACTTTTATTAGTTCTGTCTATACAATTAATTCCTGTTTGGGCTGGTATTTATGAGTATATTAGTTTTCCAAAAGAGACTTGGAAGTTTATTTTTCCTCTCTGCATTTAAGAGTGCTTGTCAAAGTTCTGTAGCTGATTGTATACCACCTTTTAAAGAGGACTGAAACATGACAACAATTGTCTGTGGATGACAAAAAGTCTTAGGGCAGCCACAGTCAAAGACACAATTTACAAGGAAATTTGGTTACTTTTGTGTCACATAATAATTTTACATAACCATTGTAATTATTACTGTGATAACATACCACTAAGTCAGATCAAAATTATAGGAGTTTCCCCTAATTTTGGAACACATACCGATAACATATTTATACAAATATAACCCAATAAAAGTAAACACCATGTCATATTGACAGTGCTTCCTGCATGATTTTAATATACCAAATAAGCCAAATAGTTTTGGACTTTAGGAGATCTAATATCTAAAAGGATTAATCAGGTCAGAAAAAGACTTAATTTAGAATTAGATTTTGGAAAGTTTGTCAAATATCAAAGGTTTAAAACACTGTAAGAGAACATCCCAGGTTACTGTAAGTCATTGATTTAGCCAAAATGATAACTCAAAGATTTTTAAAAAGCGAAAACCTTTATTCATTGACAGAGGGAAGACTTAGCTTTCTAAACAGTCTGTCTCTTGTATTTCCCTTCTTTTTCCTGTATTTAAAAGGCAAATAAAACTCTTTCATTATCTTTTAATGTTACTTGAAAATCTTGTTCAAGAGAAAGCCAAATTTTACCTTTGCATTAGTGTCCTATTAACATCAAATCCAAGTTTTAGTAAAACCTTATAGACAAATTTATCCAACTTTAATCAGTTTGACCATAAGGTAAGATTTTCATAAACTGTTTATAACCCTTTAGAATTTTTTGTTAAAGAGCAGACCAATGCTCTAAGAAAATCCTGTTGTGCTTTTATTCCAATGTTCAATTTATGGAAAAACTAAGTAATACCTCTTTAGCCAATATGTTCACACGCAGAATTTCTTTTACAAGATTAATCTTTCATAGACCTTCCACAACTTGCTCAAACCTTCAGCTTTAGCCTATCTGACTTAATATAATCCTTTAACCCTCTATACTGGGCAAAAACAAAAAACAAAAAACAACAAAAAAACATATTCTGATGCCTTCTTATAATCTTGTACCAAAAACACGTTCTACATACCTTATATACCTTGCATGTAAAACTGTTTCTTTAGTAGTCTCAATCACATGTTACAGTGTTAACTCTTAGCAACTTTTATTTTTGGTGAAAAAGTCAGTAAGTAAGGGATTTATTTTTTATTTATTTATTTATTTTTGAGACGGAGTCTCGCTCTGTCGCCCAGGCTGGAGTGCAGTGGTGTGATCTCACTCACTGCAAGCTCTGCCTCCCGGGTTCATGCCATTCTCCCGCCTTAGCCTCCCAAGTAACTGGGACCACAGGTGCCCGCCACCACGCCTGGCTAATTTTTTGTATTTTCAGTAGAGACAGGGTCTCACCATGTTAGCCAGGAAGGTCTCGATCTCCTGACCTCGTGATCCACCCGCCTCAGCCTCCCAAAGTGCTAGGATTACAGGCGTGAGCCACCGCGCCTGGCCAGTAAGTGATTTTAATTATGTACCAGGTGTGGAGCCTGGGACACTAGACAGAAGTGCAGATGAGGTTTGACTCTTTCCAGCATAGCCAGAGGTCATGGCTAACTCCGTATGTCCCCAGGCCTTATCTAGAATCTGATGTCTCCAAAGTAGGTAAGTTGAACAATTATCAAGTCATAGAAGCGTTTAGAGCTTAAAGCATTGAACAAACCTAATATCTGACCTGCATAATTTAGACCAAATATCTACATTTTGAAGACATTTTTATTTTACCAATAACCTTTAAAGCTATCTTTATTTCCCAAAGATTACCCAAGTGATATGAACTAAAAGGTATTAAAGTTTTTATTTTTCTGACAAAATATGTGATTTAAGCACTTAATTTTCTTTAAGCCAATTGAATAGAGCTCTTTTATATAAACATCACACACAGAACACATATAAATACACACAGACAGAAGAAGATCCAGTAGTTGTAAGATTTTTCATTTGCCAGTTTTTAAGTTTAATTAGATTACTGGCTTCAGGGTGCAGTCCTTCAAGGAATAGGGCCAGGAAAGCATGCAGTTTTTAGGGCCTAATAAGCAGGCACAGCTGGAAGACAAAAACAGAACCCCAAAATATTAAGGGTCCCATTTTTATACTGGATCCTGGATCTCAAAAGGGAATCAGCACATCCCCCATAGGAGTCTTATTTCTCAGTGGGGTAGAGATGTTTCCATAACTTCTAGCAGCGAAGAACATGCTTCTCTGGTCTAAATATGCAAAGAGAGTATCTCCCCATTACTGCCATTAGCCATCCCTAAAAGTATATTTTCAAGGCTATATCTCTCATAATGCATACTAATTTCTGATACCCTCAAAAGTCAAAAAAGGTCAGGTAACACAATGTAAAACAGAACAAAGCCTTAGAATTTGAGAGGGATCAATATATCTACTTTCAATTTCTGGGATTCCACCAGGAAAACAGAGTTTTCCCCAAACGGGGTCAGTGGCATCTTCTCCCTTTTTTGCCAGGAGTCCCAGGCTGTTAGAAATTGTCTTGTGTCCTCTCATATGGACATCAAGAGTGGTAAGAAGATAAGATGGAGAAGAACGACTCAGTTCACCAAGAAGAAAAAACGTTTTCAGAAAAATAAGATCCAAGAAGAGAAAAAACTTAAAGGCCTTTTAAATATATATATAGCTTGGATATCCATTTTTAAATAAGCTGATTTTTAACCAAATCTCTAATTCCCAAACTCTAGCCAGGACAAGCAGCTGATATTTCTGGCTTTTGAACTTTAGCAAAGGTAACCGCCCAGGTGAAACCGATATTCCTTAACTAAGGTGATGACTTAACTATGGGTGTATGAGGTACTTTCAAAAAGGTGTAAGCAGGTTTTTTAAAATGAGATTTAGAATCTTCAAAGGTAGGTCAGAGAAAGGAACTTCAAGATGGCAAGTCAGAAGTTGTTCATGGAGAGGGAAAGAATCAGCAAATGGCAAAGGTCACTCAAATATCAAACCAGAAAATACTTATTCCCTAGGCTGAGATTGAACCCAGGCTGCAATTGTGAGAAGACAAAGTCTGGCCAGGCGCAGTGACTCACGCCTGTAATCCCAACACTTTGGGAGGCCAAGGCGGGTGGATCACCTGAGGTTAGGAGTTCGGGACCAGCCTGACCAATATGGTGAAACCCTATCTCTACTAAAAATAACAAAAATTAGCCGGGCGTGGTGGTGGGCACCTGTAGTCCCAGCTACTGTGGAGGCTGAGACGGAAGAATTGCTTGATCCTGGGAGGTGGAGGTTGCAGTGAACTGAGATCTTGCCACTGCACTCTGGCCTGGGTGACAGAGAGAGACTCTGTCTCCAAAACAAAGGAAGAAGAAAAAGACAAAGCCTTAGCTGCTAAGCTACAGCATTGGGCAGTCTCCACTGACCTCCCCAGAAGGAGCCTAGAGCAATCAACTTTGAGCTTGCAAAGCCTTTTAACTGCTCAAGATAATTTTTAGAGCTAACTATGACATGAATTCCCAAAATTCCCACCCTTCAGATGGCAGAAACCAAGAGATAGTACTGCCACATGTTTACAAAGTCCAGCTCCCAAGGACATACAACACGATGAGAGGGAAACTTCATCCAGTTTTTGTTTCAGGGACCTGCAGCAGCAAAGTTTATAGCTGATCAGTGCTGGGTCAGCTCAAATAGCAGACTTACAGGGGTCCTAGGCCTGCATTATATCCTATGGCACACCTTTTAATGACAGAATGACACATAAAGACAAATTCATAGCACAGAGTTCACCAAATTCGCTGCAGCCTAAGACTAGCCTCACAAGTCCTTTTTCCCATTATCAAAACTTTGCAGAGGAGACAATGGTGTTTACCATTCCTTTAACCAGTTTGCACAGAGAGAGACTGGAGCCTGACTGGTAAGAAACTCTTGCCCTTTGGCCAGTGTGCCAGGTTTCTGGGTTCCCCTTCTCTGAGTGGCTTTGGTGGCCCTGCTCGCTGTGCCATAACTATGAGGGCCAAGCCATGTTACCAAAAAAAGCAAACAAAAAAACAAACATCTTTTTCACTTTTATGGAAGCAGAGGCAAAAACCTCTCAGTTTTGCAAGATGCCACACCAGGGGCTGCATGGGGGAACTGAATCAACATTTTCCAGTTTGACCAGAGCAAACTATGCATGACAAAACACAGACGTGAGCCACCCAGCTCAGTGTCCAGTATCCACCTGGCAAGGCCCAAATTCACCTCCGTTGGCCCCTGTTATCTTTAATCCAATCAAAGTGGGGTGCAGTGACCTCCGACCAGGAGTTTGAACATGTGGTTTCTGGGAAAGATGGAAAAGTGGACAGTTGCCCTGAGTGACAGAAAAGATAGGAAAGGGAAAGGAGAGAAAGACAGAGAAAAGTATTGCCTGCAGCGGGGTGAGGAAGGCAAGGAACTCATGGAGGCCAGAGAAAGACCCACCCATCGTACCAACATGGAATCAAAAGTTCAGCCAGTCACTCAGCAGTCACCAAAGGATCTTTTCCAGCAGTCCCATCAGCTCTCAAGTTTCCACCTTTGGGGAGAAAAAAAAGCTCCCCATGTCCCGTGATCCTGTGCACACATAATCCTATCACCCACAGACGACAGCAAAGAGCGCAAGGCACATTAATCCCAAGAGAATAGTGGCTAACTGCTAAATCCAGTTTTCCTTACTGAGGAACTTCACCAAGGGGACCTCTCGTCCCCTGTGTCTCAGGAGTCCCAGCTCAATTCCATCCTTTCCCCAGGATAAAATACCTCTAACTCAGTTCTGCCCTTTCCCCAGGGTAAAATACCCAACCACTTACCCAAAGTTGGCCAATTGGTACTGCAGTCCATTTCCTTTGAATCAAGAGTCCCCTCAGTATCGCCCCTTCACCGTTTGCCAGGAAGATGTTACTGGAAAAAGGGGTCCCAATTCAGACCCCAAGGGAGAGTTCTTGGATCTCATGCAAGAAAGACTTCAGGGTGAGTTCATTGAGTAAAGTGAAGCAAGTTTATTAAGAAAGTAAAGGAAAAAGGCTTGGCATAGTGGCTCATGCCTATAATCCCAGCACTTTGGGAGGCCAAGGTGGGCGGATCGCTTGAGCTCAGGTGTTCGAGACCATCCTGGGCCACATGGCAAATCCCCATCTCTACAAAAAATACAAAAAGTAGTCAGGCATGGTGGCACGCGCCTGTAATCCCAGCTACTCAGGAGGCTGAGGCAGGAGAATCACTTGAGCCTGGGAGGCAGAGGTTCCAATGAGCCGATGTCACGCCATTGCACTGCAGCCTAGGTGATGAGAGTGAAATCATTTCAGAAAGAAAGTAAAGGAATAAACAAACGGCTACTCCAACAGGCAGTGCGGTCCAGAGGACTGCGGGTTGGCAATTTTTATGGTTATTTATTGATTATATACTAAAGAAGGGGTGGATGGTTTATGAGTTTTCAGGAAAGTGTGGGCAGTTCCCGGAACGGAGGGTTCCTCCCCTTTTTAGACCATATAGGGTAACTTCCAGACGTTGTCATGGCATTTGTAAACTGTCATGGCGCTGATGGGAGTGTCTTGTAGCATACTAATGCATTATAATTAGCATCTAGTGAGCAGTCAGGATGACCAAAGGCCACTTTCCTTGTCATTTTAGTTTGGGGAGGTTTTGGCCAGCCTCTTGACAGCATCCTGTTATCAGTGGGATCTTGGTGACCCGTATCTTGCGCCGGCCTCCTATCTTATCCTGTGGCTAAGAATGCCTAACCTCAGGGGAATGCAGCCCAGTAGGTCTCAGCCTAGTTTTATCCAGCCCCTATTCAAGATGGAGTTGCTCTGGTTTGAAGGCCTCTGACATGTATCTTCATACCAGACTGCAAGTGCCCTGAGTCTGGGGTTTTTGTCTGTGTCATCTGTGAGATGCCTGTCTTGGGTGTATGTATCCCCAGGGCTAGACCACTATCTAGCCCATAGTAGGGTTCAGTAAATACTTGTTGAAGGAATGAGTACTATATTTTTTTCTTTTTTGAGACAGAGTGTTGCTCTGTCGTCAGGCTGGAGTGCAGTGGCGCTATCTCGGCTCACTGCAACCTCTGCCCCCCCGGGTTCAAGTGATTCTCCTGCCTCAGCCTCCCGAGTAACTGGGACTACAGGCGCCCACCACCACGCCCAGCTAATTTTTGTATTTTTAGTAGAGACGGGGTTTCACCATGTTGGCCAGGATGGTCTCAATCTCTTGACCTGGTGATCCGCCCACTTTGGCCTCCCGAAGTGCCGGGATTACAGGCGTGAGCCACCGCACCCAGCCGTGACTATCATATAATAAAACTGTAAGACACACACAGGAATGAGAAGGCAGTCAGGGTCTCCCCTTCAACGAGCCACACAGGGTTTAGAGATGTTCTTACGAGGCAGCGTGCAGGGTGTGAGCTTTGGGGATGCTTCCCTTCTATCCGGTGATGAGGGCCAGGTGCCAGGAACCTGATGGGGAGTGATACCTGTGGCTGTGCTGGGCAGAGGGATCACAGCTCTCCAGGGCTGTGTTTGCTACCTGACCACAATTAACATGATGACAGCTGACACACGACAGCCTGTGGCTGCTGTGCCTGGGCAGGGGTGGTAGTAAGAATACCTCCTGACTTCCTGTGCTGGATGCCACGTAGCCCTGGGAAGTTCATAACGTATGGTTAGACCATATGTGGTCTGATGGGGAAAGAGAAAAGACAGGCATTTCCAAGTAGAGCAATGGAAACAAAAACCAGAGGAGAGACAGGGGACTCTGGGTGTGCGGAGACCTCATGGCTAAACACGTTCGGGAGAAACCAAGTGGGAGCAAAGAAAGTAACGGGAAGGTCTGGATGGCAAATTAGGGAAAGTAAAATGGTAATAGCTGAGAAATATAAAAATCACAATAAAACATGGGAAACCTATTGATAAGCCAGATCCCGGGTGCTGACACTGAGAACTACATAGGTAGGTAAAAGACCTGTTCTTTTTTTAACAACCGAAGGGGATGCCAGGTTTAGAATCAGACAGCTGAGTTGAGCGTGACCCAGCATTGTGAGTTTCCAAGGGCAGGCTGCACTGGCTGGGAGGAGGGTGTGGTAGATCTGAATGAGGTTCATGAGGATTGTGTACAATGGGTTTATCTATAGGATTGGCTTTGGCAAGCAGGGAGGCCTTAAGAGTGTATAGCTTTTATTGTTGACCTAAAGTGTGTCATCAAAGTGGAGACACTCAGGCACGGAAGGGCAGAGGGCAGGCTTTGCAGAGCTATAGGTGCAGTACTCACTCACATTCACCCACCTTCTTTCTTCACCTCTCCTAATGGCGGGGGTAAGATATTCAACGTTATTAAATTCCCTGGACGTTGCTGCAGGGACCAGGTGCAGAATAAGTCTGTGGTTATTATGGCACCATCACAAGCACTGATGAGCCTTTCAGGGCCTTTCCTGAACGTGGCTTATTGCATTGGGAGTAGTGTTTATTTAGGGGTGAGCCTGCCTCAGATTGGAGTGTTAGGCCCTATCAGATGACGGAAGTTGGCTGTGCAGCATCATAAGTGAACTATAGCCTCATAAACTCCTCCTTCTCCTTCTCTTCCCTGTGAGGAATCCTCCAGGGTAGGAGTGAATAGGGAGGAGCCCTTCTTGTTGTGAGGCCTCTGGAGAGGGGTGGGTAGTGGATCCATTGACTCACCCCAGGCCTGGCCTCTGAGGAGCAGGAATCTCCCCAGAGTGGTCCTGAGCCAGACAGTCCAACTCTCCACACTGTCGCCTCTAAGCCTTCTGAATATCCTCTGGGGCTTCTCACCTGCTGGTATCTCTTTCTGGAATGTTCTTTCCATCACAATTTGCAGGGCTGACTCATCCTCACTGTCCAGGGATCAGCCCTTTAGAGCATGCTAAATATTGTGTTGGGGAGGGTGTAGGCACGCATATGCATTTTGTTCGTAGAAGTCGAAAATATTTCATTAAGGACTCACACAACCACTACTGCATTGTTTGTGTTGGGGAAGGGAAAGTGGCCGGATGCAGAGAGGGATGGAAGGGAGACATCACTGCTTTCCCTTTTATTACAGTTTTGGAATTTTGAACCATGCAAGTGTTTGTCTATTCAAAAATAATAAATGAACAAGGGAGGTTTTCAATATCTTGGCCCCAGCATTTTCCCTTGGGAGCCCATAGGAACAACTTACAATTATTTCATTAATCCGCTTGAGTTTGGTCTTCCTTCTGTCCCACTACACCATGAACTCCGTGCAGGCAGGAGCCGGGTTCACCTTGCTTCTTAGCGTCTAGTCAAGAGCTTGGCACACAGCTGGACTCAACTGTTGGTGAAATTAAGGAAGAATGAAGCACTCACAACATATGGTTGCTGTATTGTCATACTAAATGTGAATCTCTCTCCAAACTTCAAACTTTGATCGTTACTCCAGATCGTTACACAATTGTCCAGTGAGTTCACTGCCTGAATGCTCTAGGTTCCAGGCCCCTGGCATGGGGCCTGGTGCATAGTAGGTGTGCAGGAGAGATCTGTTGAGCATGTGGATGAATGGCTGACTTCATCTCTGGGTGTTCTGGAACTTCTCTCCCACCCCATTCTGTTCCCAGTGAGGTTTGGGGCTTTTCTGTTACAGCAGCCAGGATCCCTCTAATACTCTCCTCATCCTCTTCCTGGAGTGCCTTCCTCCCCTCTCCACTTCCAGCTCCCCAGCCCGGCTCCTCATCCTCTTCCTGGAGTGCCCTCCTCCCCTCTCCACTTCCAGCTCCCCAGCCCAGCTCCTCATCCTCTTCCTGGAGTGCCTTCCTCCCCTCTCCACTTCCAGCTCCCCAACCCTCCTGGCAGGCTCCTCCTCTGGCTCACTGTCTGCCTTTCTCCAGAGCCTGCTCCAGCCTTCTACTTGTCCTTCCTCCATTTTGCCACCAGCAGGCTGAGGGCCTCGCCCTACCTATGGACGAAACCTCTTGTACGCTCTGGCATTTTTCTTTTCACATTTTTTCCATTCAAATGTTTATATTTTTCTCTGGGACAGGATGCATGCCCATCAACAGGAGAAGGGATAGATTAATTGCATAATAGTCACACTGTGGAATAATTCATAGCAATAAAAAGACCAACCTGTTAATACACACAGTAACACAGATGAGTCTCAAAATTGTTAATGGAACAAAACCGACAGATACAAACTGTGTAATTCTGTGTATATGAAGTTCAGGAACAGGTACATTTAATCTATGATGATAGAAGTCAAAATAGTGCATACCTTTGGTAGGCACGGGGTGGAGACAGACTGGAAAGAGGCAAAGAGAACATTCTGGGGTGATGCAGATGTTATGCTGATAGATATACAGGCTAAAATTCATTGAGCGAGACACTTAACTTTACACGTTTTATAGTACTGAATCATGCCTCAACTAAGGGAAATTAAAAAGACAGGCCTTATACGCTACACACTACTCTGTTCCCTTGTCATTTTACTTTATTTAAACCTGCTGCCAGTTGGTAGATCTGCGTGGTAATTTTAGTGGCTGCGTAGTATTTCATTCTGTGGTCATCATTTGTATCTTCAGACCAACGTTGTTCCTTGGTAGAAAACCCTTCTGAAATGAGGTAAAAGGAGAGGGGACCCCAGGGCCTTTGGTGCTGTCTTTGTGGCTCTCAGGCCTGTGGCCTCTCTAGACAGGTCGGGAGAACACGGCTGCTGTTCTGGGACTGAATTGTTCAGAATAATTTGGCTTATCGGGAATAGTTGAATCAGGTTTCATCAAAATTAAAAACTCTTGTGCTTCAAAGGATATCATCACAAAAGTAAAATGATAACCCACAGACTGAGAGAAAATATTTGCAAATTGTGTATCTGATAAGGGACTGTATCCAGAATGTATAAAGAATGCTTGCATCTCCATAGTAGATAAACAACCCAGTTTAACAATGGGCAACGATTTGAGTAGATATTTATTCAAAGAAGATGCGCAAATAACCAGTAAGCATACGAAAAATGTTGAACGTCATTAGTCATCATGGAAATGAAATCCCACTTAATAATGATAGGCCGTTTCACAGCCACAAATAATGGCTAAAATAAAAAAGACCATTACAAGTGTTAAGGATGTGGAAAAATTAGAACCCCAGTGCACCGCTCGACGGAATATAAAAGTTTCTTTTAGAAAACAGTCTGTCCGTTTCTCAAAATGCCACACATACCATTACTATAGAATCCAGAAATTCTACTCCTAGGTGTATACCCAGGGGAAATGAAAACAGACCTCCATGTAAAAAAAAAAAAAAAAGTAGGCAAATGTTTATCGCAGCATGACAAAATTATTCATAGTAGCCAAAATGTGGATGCAACCCAGTATCTATCAACTGGTGAATGAATAAAGAAAATGTGGTATATTCATGCTGTGGGATATTATTCTGCAGTAAAAAGAAATGAAGTACTGATGCATGCTATAACATGGATAAACCTTGAAAACGTCCTATAACATGGATGAACCTTGAAAATATGATGCTAAAAGAAGGCAGTCCAGAAGGCCACATATTGTATGATTCCATTTCTCTGAAATGTTCCAGATCAATGGAGCTAGAAGGTATATTAGTGTTTGCCTGAAGCTGGTGAATGGAAGGTGGAGAATGGAGAATGACTGCTAGTGGCTAATCAAGTATATTTTTGGTGAATGTGTTCTAAAATTAGATTGTGGTATGGTTATACAACTCTGTGCATAGACTAGAAACCACTGAGCTATGGGCTTTAAATAGGTATATTATGTTGCATGTGAATTATATCTTGAAAAAATGAGTGAGGCACTTGGCTTGGGAAATAAGTTATTTTTAATTGAATTGCCTTTAAAACATTGAGTGAGGTGATGGGTGGGGAAATGGTCAGCAAAGACAGCTTGAAGTGGACCATAGCTTGGCAGGCAGACGTGGCACATCATGGGAGGAGATTCCCTGCTGAGTGCACGAGTCCTGGCTTTGGCTCTTCCGCTCCCTGGCTGTCTGACTCTGGCCAAGCCGTCCTACCTTCTTAGGTTCTGTTTTCTTATTCCTAAAATGGAATTGTGTTGTTAAGGGAGCACTAGCAGAGTCTCCGAATCGCAGTGGTTTAACATAGAAGTTAATTTTCTCACTCAAGAAGTCCACTGCAGGGGCATGCAGGGACAGGCACCAACCTCCAGCCTGTGGCTTGGGGTGGGGGAAGAGCTCATGTGAGGTGCAGGGGCCAGGCTGGAGAGGACACACACCCCTTACCTCCCATTCCAGTGTCCAGAATTCATCATGTGACCCACCTAGAGCCAGGGCCCTGGAGATATGGTTACCTCCCAGCAATGTCTCTGTACTGTGGGGGACAGTGGGAGCCTTTGGTGCCAAGCAGCGGGGTCAGCCAGACTGATGCTGGGGCTTGGGCATCCAGGAGGGAGCCTGGTGGGGTTCAGGTTGGCAGAGCCTATGGGCCACAACCAAGGGGTCAATTACCGTCGAGCAGGAGTCCTTTGAGACTCGAAAGGCCAAATATGAACACAAAGCACGATGACCTTATCACAGCTCACGAGCTGGGGAAAGTCCTTTTGGCTGTGACTTGGGTCTGGCCATCTGACCACCTTTCCGTAGATCTCCCAGTCAGAGGGGAAGCATATTATTTTCCCATTTGAAGAACAACGATATTATACTCGTATTGAATATCATATAAAAAATAAATGAGGTAAAGATAGAAATGTGAAAATACATAAAGATATTTTACATGTAATTGTTTAATACCTTCATGTATAATGCAGTAGAAATCATAAAATAAGATTTTTTGTTGTAATGCTCATAAAGCATTAAGAATACAAAAAGGATGTTATGTCTGACAGTAATTAAAACTAAATATAAGCACAGGCATATATTTGATTAATGTCTAGGTGGATGAAGAATTTTTATTATTTTTAACCTTTCATTTTGAGATTATTGTTGATTTACATTTGGTTATAAGACATAGCTGGGTGCGGTGGCTTACACTTGTAATCCCAGCACTTTGGGAGGCCGAGGCGGGGGGATCACGAGGTCAGGAGTTCAAGACCAGCCTGGCCAATATGGTGAAACCCTGTCTCTACTAAAAATGCAAAAATTAGCACGTGCCTGTAGTCCCAGCTACTCAGGAGGCTGAGGCAGGAGAATCACTTGAACCTAGGAGGCGGAGGTTGCAGTGAGCCGAGATTGTGCCACTGCACTGCAGCCTGGGCAACAGAGCGAGACTCTGTCAAAAAAAGGAAAAAAAAAAAAGAGAGAGAGAGAGAAAGAGGTCCTAGTATACCCTCACTAGTTTCCCCAGTGGTAACCTCTTTCATAGCTACAGTGCAGTATCACAGCCAGGAGAAAGAATTGGATGCAATCCCTCAAGCTTGTTCAGATGTCACCAGCTGCATATGGACTCATCTGTGCGTTTGTGTATTTAGTTCTAGGAAATCTTAGCACCTGTATAGATTTGTGTGACCACCATGGCAGTCAAGGTGAAGAAAGTTCCATCAAAAGGATTAGTTGTGGTTCCCTTTTATAGCCATACCCCGACCCTTCCTTCTCAGTCACTACCCCAGCAACTCCGAATCCACTTTCCACCTCCAGAATTCTGTCAGTAAGAATCATTGTGGTGTAATCATTCGAGATTGGCTTTTTAAAATATAGCATAATTCCCTTCAGATACATCCAAGGTATTGCACATACAGATAGTTCATTTATTTTGACGAAATTGTTACATAAACAATACACATATTTTCAGGGTATGTGCAATATTTTGATATATTCATATAATGTATAATAAACCAGGGCGATTGGGGTATCCATCACCTCAAACATTTATCTTCTCTTCATGCTTCACATTTTTCTCTTCTAGCTAGTTTGAAATAAATAAGAGATTATTATCAACCATAGTCACTGTACTGAACTGTTGAACACTAGGTCTTATTTGTTTTATCTAACTGAATTTTTATACCCATTAATCAACTTCTCTTCATCCCCTCTTCCCTCTCTGCTTCCTGGCCTCTGATAACCATAAATTCATTTTCTGTTTTCATGAGATCCTTTTTTAGCTCCCACACATGAGTGAGAACATGTGATATTTGTATTTTTATGCCTGGTTGTTTAACTTAACATAATGACCTCCAGTTTCATCCATATTGCTGCTAGCGACAGGATTTCTTTTTTTATGGCTGAATAATATTCCATTGTGTGTATATACAGCACATTTTCTTTTCTTTCTTTCTTTTTTTTTTTTTGAGACGGAGTTGTGCTCTGTTGCCCACCCAGGCTGGAGTGCAGTGGCTCAGTCTCGACTCACTGCAAGCTCCACCTTCCAGGTTGACACCATTCTCCTGCCTCAGCCTTCTAAGTAGCTGGGACTACAGGTGCCCGCCACCACGCCCAGCTAATTTTTTGTATTTTTAGTAGAGATGGGGTTTCACCGTGTTAGCCAGGATGGTCTCGATCTCCTGGCCTCATGATCTACCCGCCTCAGCCTCCCAAAGTGCTGGGATTATAGGCGTGAGCATATAGCACATTGTCTTTATTCATTTATCTGTGGATAGGCACTTAGGTTGATTCCATATTTTGGCTATTGTGAATAGTGCTGAAATAAATATGAGTGTAGATATTTCTTTGATACATTGGTCTCCTTTGTTTTGGATATTTACCCAGTTGTGGGATTGCTGGATCATAAGGTAGTTCTATTTTCAGTTTTTTGAGGAATCTCCGTACTGTTCTTTATAGTGGCTGTGTTAATTTACATTCTACCAACAGTGTGTGAGGGTTCCCCTTTCTCCACATTCTCACCAGCATCCATTATTTCCTGTCTTTCAATTAAGAGCCATTTTAACTGGGGTGAGATGATATCTCATTGTGGTTTTCATTTGCGTTTCCCTGATGATTAGTGATGTTGAGCATCTTATTCATGTTCCTGTTGGCCGTTTGTATGTATTCTCTTAAGAAATGTCTACTCGTGTAATTGGATTACTTGGGGGTTTCTTTTTCTATTGAGGTGTTTGACTTCCTTGCATATTCTTGTTATTAATCCCTTATCAGATGGATGGTTTGCAAATATTTTCTCCCATTCTGTATGTCGTCTCTTCACTTTGTTGATTGTTTCCTTTGCTGTGAAGAAGCCTTTTCGCTTGATGTGATCCCATTTGTCTATTTTTGCTTTTGTTCCCTGTGCTTTTAAGGTCTTACTCAAGAAACCTTTGCCCAAACCAATGCCCTGGAGCATTTCTTCAGTGTTTTCTTTTAGTAGGTTCATAGTTTCAGGTGTTAAAGTCTTTAGTTCATTTTGATTTGATTTTTGTATGCTCAGAGATAGGAGTCTAGCTTTATTCTTTGGCATATGGTTATGCAATTTTCCCAGCACCACTTATAAAAGAGACTGCCCTTTCTGCATTTTGGCCTCTTTGTCAGAAATAAGTTGGCTGTAAATTCATGATTTATTTCTGGGTTCTCTATTCTGTGTCATTGGTCTTTGTGTCTTTTTTTATGCCAGTACCATGCTGTTTTGGTTACTTGGCTTTGTACTGTATTTTGAAGTCAGATAGTGTGATGGCCCCAACCGTGTTCTTTTTGCTTAAGATTGCATTGGCTATTCAGGGTCTTTTGTGAATTTTTAGAAACTTTAGAATTTAAAAAAATATTTCCATGAAGAAAGTCATTGGTATTTTGATAGGGATTGCATTGAGTCTGTAAATCACTTTGGGTAGTCTTCACATTTTAATATATTAATTCTTCCAATCCATGAACATGGAATATCTTTCCATCGTTTTGTCTTCTTCAATTTCTTTCGTCAGTGTTTTATAGTTTTCCTTGTAGCCATCTTTCACTTGGTAAAATGTGTACCTACGTATTTTATATTTTTATAGTTATTGTAAATGGGATTGCTTTCTTGGTTTCTTTTTCAGATTGTTTGCTTTTGTCATATAAATGCTACTGATTTTTGTATGTTGGTTTTGTATTCTACAACTTTACTGAATTTATCAGTTCTAACTTTGTTTTCTTTTGGTGGAGTCTTTAGGTTTTTCTAAATGCAAGATTATGTTGCTTTATATTTAAAGACAAGGATAATTTGACTTCCTTTTCCATTTAGATGCCCTTCATTTCTTTCTCTTGCCTAATTACTCTGGCTAGGACTTCCAGTACTACACTGAATAAAAGTAGTGACAATGGGCATCCTTGTCTCGTTCCAGATCTTAGAGGAAAGACTTTCAATTCAGGGGAAGCATGCTTTTAGATAAGCATTTGTAAATTCCCAAATCAAAGGACTATGGCACTACCTGCTTACTCCCACTCAAATGTAAAGCTGATGACCAGGTGGGGTAGTCCCATCCTCCAGCATCTTGTGCCTCGACAGCGGCTTCTCCAGTGGCCCGCGTGTGAGATGTCCGGTTTCATCAGGACATGGCTGGTTGTTGCAGCTGCCAAGAGGATTGTGTTGTGGAGCTGTTGCTATAGAGAAAATCTGATTACATTCAAACTCAAGCTCATTAAATCAGAATTTTCTTTTTCCTCAAGGCTGGAGAATGTCACTAGGAGGCCCTTCCTCTTTCTGCCTTCTTCAGGAAGGTAAATGTTCAACAAGGCTCTGTCTGAGCATGAAAAGAATGCCTTGTTCCTTCTGATCCCAGCTAGCTGCTCGGAAGATGACTCACCAGGAAGTGAAAGTGAGAAATTGATATGGTTGGGGCAAGTGCAAATACTCGCAGACAGTCTGATTCACAGGTAGTGCCTTCTCCTTTTTGTAGCACTCACTGTGCCACGAGTCATACCTATGCATATTAGTCAGGGGTCTCCAGAGAAACAGCCAAGAGGATGAGTCTACATACAGAGAAAGACACTTATTTTAGGGAATTGGTTTATGCAATTGCGGAGTTTGGCGAGATCAAAGTCAGTAAGGTAGGTCAGCAGGCTGGAGACCCAAGGCAGAGTCGCAGTTTAGGTCTGAAGGCCACCTGCTGGCAGAATTCCTTCTTGCTCAGAGGAGGTCAGGCTTTGTTCTGTTAAGACTTTAACTGATTAGATGGGACCCACCCACATTTGATGGAGGGCAGTCTGTTTTACTCAAAGTCAGCTGGGGAGTATTTTGTTTTTTTGAGACAGAGTCTCACTCTCACCCAGGCTGCAGTGCAGTGACGCAGTCTCGGCTCACTGCAACCTCTGCCTCCCAGGCTGAGATCCTCTCGGCCTCAGCCTCCCAGAGCAGCTGGGACTACAGGCATGCACCACCATGCCTGGCTAATTTTTGTATTTTTTTGTAGAGACAGGGTTTTGGCATGTGGTGGTCTCAAACTCATGGGCTCAAGCAGTCCTCCTGCCTTGGACTCCCAAAGTGCTAGGATTATAGGCATGCGCCACCACAACCACACCAGGCTAATATTTATCTATCTATCTATCTATCTATCTATCTATCTATCTATCTACCTACCTACCTACCTACCTGTCTATCTATCTATCTATCTATCTATCTATCTATCTATATCTATCTATCTATTTTGGTAGAGACGGGGTTTCACCGTGTTGCCCAGACTGGTCTCAAACTCCTGGATTCAAGTGATCCTCCTGCCTTGCTCTCGCAGAGCTGGTATTATAGGTGTGAGCCGCTGCGCCCAGCCTTCAGAGTGTGATTTAGATGTTAATCTTACCTAAAAAACGACTTCACAGAAACATCTAGAATAATGTTTGACCAAATCTCTGGGTGTCATGGCCTGGTCACGTCGACACATAAAAATAACCATCACACTGTGTTTGTTCTAAACATGCTCACAGCAGTGTGGGCTTTCCTGTGAAGGGCATGGACCCTGGGAGGCCTGGACATGAGTCTTTCCTCCTTCATTTTCTAGGAGTGTAACCTTAGCTTCTGCACGCCTCTGTGGTCTTGTAAACACACTAGCCATTTATCGAGCCCTCTGTCTGTACTGAGCATGGTGGATTTGTGATTCTCCCTGAGCTTAAAGACAGGATGTTTTATGGGACTAACCCAGGGTTGTACAGCTGCTAAGTGGGGCCTTGAATCCAGTTCTGGCACTCCGAGGTCACAAGGCTGGCTGAGGATTTATTAAAATAAGATGCAGGGGTCCGGCACAGTGGCTCATGCCTGTAATCTCAGCACTTTGGGAGGCCAAGGCAGGCAGATCGCATGAGCCCAAGAGTTCTAGACCAGCCTGGGCAACATATTGAAACCCCAGCTCTACAAAAAATACAAAAATTAGCCAGGTGTATTGATGCATGCCTGTAGTTCCAGCTACTCAGGAGGCTAAGGTGGGAGGATCGCTGGAGCCCAGGAGGTCAGGGCTGTAGTGTAAGCTGAGATGGTGCCACTGCAGTCCAGCCTGGGTGACAGAGTGAGACTGTGTCTCAAATAAATAAATAAATAAAGTGCAGGTGTGTTGAATACCAAGTTGGGAATGGTGGTAATGAATCCAGACTCAGAGGGTCTAAGGTCATGATGATGGTAGTGACAATGACCATAACCGACACTCACTGGGCATTTGCTGTGCCAGTCAGTTGTCTGAGTTCTTCACAGGCACTAACTCATTTAATCCTCACAACGACCCCCCAAGGTGAGCACTGCCGTTATCCTCATTTTCCTGAAAATTGAGGCACAACTTACAAAATGTATCCGAGGTTTCCTTTCTTCTCCCAGCCACCCCCACCTCATCTCTTTGGCTGCTCTAGGCTCTGCAAAGCCTGTCTCATGCCCTTCCAGCTGGAATATCCATTTATGCTACCTGTGAGTTCATATTCCAAGTAAGGTTAGGGCTCCATGGCCAAACTCCTGCATTGAGGTGAAGTGGGCAGATGCCTCCCTCTCCTTTTCCTAGGTCACATCAGAACCCTTTTGCTGGGTGGATGTGGCTACTTCATTGTCTCATCAGTGTCTGGATCTTTCAGGCTTGTAGGGGCCAGGCCACAGTGAGTGATACGGGTTGGCTGCGTCCCCACCCAAATCTCATCTTGATTTGTAGTTCCCATAATCCTCAGGTGTTGTGGGGCGAACCTGGCGGGAGGTAATTGAATCATGGGAACAGTTGCCCCCATGCTGTTCTCCTGATAGTGAGTGAGTTCTCATGAGATCTGATGGTTTCATAAGGGGGTCTTTTACCCTTTGTTTGGCACTTCTCCTTGCTGCCGCCATGTGAAGAAGGACATGTTTGCTTCTCCTTCATCTTCCACCATGATTGTAAGTTTCCTGAGGCCTCCCCAGCCATGCTGAACTGTGAGTCAATTAAACTTATTTCCTTTATAAATGACCCAGTCTTGGGTATGTCTTTATTAGCAGCATGAGAACAGACTAATACAGGGAGCCACACATGCACTGGGCAGTTGGTTTGGGTGGCACAGGCTGAGCCTGGGAGCCGCAGTCACTGCATGGTGGTTAAGAGTTGTGCTCGGAGACCATGGCCTAGTTTTGCTCCCGCCTCCCAGAAGAACAAGATGCGTGACCTTGGACACATGACTTGACTCTCTGAGGCCAACTTTCTCATCCAGAAAATGGGGAGGCTGGGCACGGTAGCTCATGCCTGAATCCCTAGTACTTCGGAGGTCAAGGCAGGAGGATTGCTTGAATCCAGGAGTTTGAGACCAGCCTGGGCAACAGAGGGAGACCTTGTTTCTAGAAAAAACACAAAAATTAGCTGGGCATGGTGGCCCATACCTGTAGTCCCAGCTACTCGGAAGGCTGAGGTGGAAGGATCACTTGAGCCTGGAGAGGTTGAGGCTGCAGTAGGCCATGATCACACTACTGCACTCCAGCCTGGACAACAGAGTAAGATCCTGTCTTGAAAATAAATAAATAAATAAATAGGGAAAAGAGTAGGCCCTACCTTGAACTTACCAAGATTGGATAAGATACTGTCTCTAAAGCCCTAAGCACAGTGCCTGCCTGACACATAACCAGTGCTCCAAAAATGGTAGCTATTTTTATTAGGCATTTCATAAATGCCACATGGATATCTTTTGGCTGACTCTTTGCTTGTTCTAGATTATTTTTCAGGTCGCTGCTTGCTGAGTTGTCCTCTGGTCACTGGGAATATATTTATTTTGTTGTTCTTCTGTTGAACAGAACAGCTGGCAGAATGGTTTTCAGTAGCCAGGCCAAAAACTCAGTGAACCCCAGCACAGGTACAGGGCTCTGAGAATGTCGGCTCAAAGAGAGTGCCCTGGAGCCCAGCTCTGAGAATAGCATTAATGCTTTTGAACAGGCGATGACATTGGGTTGCTGGCTCTCCAAACGATGTGGGGAGACACGTGGAGAGTTCAGATTGATTTGCCAGGATGTTTGGGAGCATTTGGGAACACAGGCGCGGACGCTGGCCCAGCCCCAGCGCCTGTCAGCCAAGCACAGCCAGGCCTTTGATGAGGGCCCTCCTGAGCCCAGAGCCAAGCTGCTGCTTGGAGGAGAAATTCCCAGGACAGGCATCTGGGGGAGAAAGCTGCTCGCAGGTTGTCAGGACTCATTCCCTCTGAGTGAGACTGATGGATACTCATAGAGGCCAGGGCCACAGAAGCCGGTGATGACTTCCAGGTTCTTGCTGCAGGGAGGCATGGGCTGTGGGGATCCCCATGTCGTCTGGGGCGCAACTGCCCAATGGGCAGATGCGAGGAGCGGGTGGACCTGCGGGCAGCTTGCGAAGGCCAGGCTTGGAAGAGCCACCCTGCCCGACAGCAGTTGTGTGATCTCCGCGTCGCAATGCAGAGGCACAGGTCCTCTAAGACTGGTGACTCTCACACTGTTGAGAGGGACTGTTCATTCCATTCCATTCCCTGACACGTGTATTTTCTCTGCAGGGAATATCGCAGCCTTTCTGCACTTCAGCACCATGCCTGAGGGCCGTTTTAGATGGCAAGATGACCAGGAGAAACTACAAAAACGCAAAAACCATGGCAGTAACATGACATTTGTAGCTACAAATCCATTTTAGAGAGTAGAGCAGTTCACAGAGACAGAATCTGGGAATTCACCCACTCTCTGAAATGTATTTGTATGTCCAGAATCAGTGCTCGTCTTTCGTGGAGGTGCCCAAAGCAGCATCAAGTCTGAGCAGCTGGACGTGCACGTTCCCAGCGGAGGTGAAACGAGGCAATGGGTCTCGGCCTTCTGCTTCAGTTCTCAAACTATAAATAAGTGTCCTTTCCGCAGCCTACTTAGTGTCCTTTTTTTTTTTTTTTTTTTTTTTTTTTGCATTTGTGTGCTTTCTCTGAGTGATCTTGCCGTTTAAAACAACCTCTAAGCAGAGTCTGGAAGTGGAGAAAGGCTGTGATGTTCCTTGCGGAGAAAATACATGTGTTCAGTAAGCTTCGTTCGGGGATGAGTTACAGCGCTGTTGGCTATGAGTTCAGTGTTAGTGAGTCATCAGTGCCTATTCAGTAAAGTGTCCTTAGACAGAAACACACATGAAACAAGAGTCAAGGGTATGTACTGGTTGGTTGGCAAAAATTTGTAACCAGAGGTTTGCAGGAACCTAACCCTGTATTTCCCCAAAAAGCAATGATTCAGTATTCACTAATTCGGTGTTGACCACAACTTCATAGAATACCATACTGTGAATGAAGAGAATCAACTGTATTTCATTTGGACAATGGGGATAAACTGGGTTGTGTAGTCACTCAAGACCTGACTCAAAGACACTTCCACCAGGAAGCCTCCCATGGTCACACCAGCCTCCAAGGATCATTTCCCACCCATACCACCTCACCCCACAATATGTATTGTGTTTACCATTAGTTTCACATTTGACATGGACTGCAAGATATTAGTCACACTTCCCATAGGCCTTCTGTTATTGTGTGTCAATACCACAAGCTCCCTGAAGACTGAGGATATGTCTAAGATAATGTCTCCACTCATAGCAGGCAATATTGTAAGTGCTTGATTCTTTGAACAAACATTTTATTCAGTAATGTGTTTGTTGGATCATTTTTTTTTTTTTTTTTTTTTTGAGACAGAGTCTGGCTCTGTCACCCAGGCTGAGTGGAGTGCAGTGGCACCATCTCAGCTCACTGCAAGCTCTGCTTCCTGGGTTCATGCCATTCTCCTGCCTCAGCCTCCTGAGTAGCTGGGACTACAGGCGCCCGCCACCACGCCCAGCTAATTTCTTGTTTTAGACGGAGTCTCGCTCTGTCGCCCAGGCTGGAGTGCAGTGGCGTGATCTGGGCTCACTGCAAGCTCTTCCTCCCGGGTTCACGCCATCCTCCTGCCTCAGCCTCCCGAGTAGCTGGGACTACAGATGCATGCCGCCACGCCACTAATTTTTTGTGTTGTTAGTAGAGATGGGGTTTCACCGTGTTAGCCAGGATGGTCTTGATCTCCTGACCTCGTAATCCGCCTGCCTCGGCCTCCCAAAGTGCTGGGATTACAAGTGTGAGCCACCGCACCCGGCTGTTGGATCCATTCTTTTAGTGAACCAATATGCAGAACTGAATGAGTGAATGAATGATGTGCTTACCGAACACCTGCCATGTGCCAGATGCCCACAGGAGGATGCAGAGTTGTGGGTGCTGCAATAGCAGGGAGTGGAAAGGAGGTGCCACCCCTATCTTAGGGAGGGCAACCAGAGGAATTTGACGAGCAATTGGAAAAGTGCAGGGAGAGCATGCCAGGCAGCAGGAAGAGCGCGTGCAGAGGCCTGGAGCCCCAGGCAAGCAGGCATATTCAGGAGCCACCAAGTGCAAGGGGTGAGCCGTCCAGGTGGGTGTGGGGAGAGGAAACACAGGTGCAGCTGGCCATGCATTTTCATGCTGAAGAGTCCCAAGTGAAGAAGACCCTTTGAGGGAGTCATGCATGCCGTGGTTTTGAGTTTGCACTTCAGACTTTTGTGCTCAGTGAACTCAACAGCAGATGCCTGTAGTTCAGAACAGGTATCTGCTCTGTGCTGGCCCCACCTGGGAGTGGGGGTGGGCCCTGTGCAAGTGATCTCCTCTCCCAGCCCCCAGCCAGGCACAAAAACAGGATTCCCAAACAGATCAACATCTCGTTTTCCTGGCCTGCTCCCAGCAGCTCTGTGGGAACTACAGTCTGTCTCGTTTCCTCCCAGATGTTTCTTGAAACTGCAGGAGGGGCCCAGGAAGAGGTGGGTGGGGGTGTCCTCCGTGTCCTCGTAAAGTGCACATTCTGTCACCCTGGAGGTTTGTCCATGCCCATTTCCTCCTCTGCTCTGGCGCCCAAGGTCATGCCTGGTGATGGGGAGCCAGTGGACTTCCAGGGTCCAGTCTGCTGTCAGCTCTGTCGCGTCTCCCAGCCAAACAAATGTGTTCACCCCTCCATTCCCGCTGACACTGGGGAGGAGCAGTGGTTGTCTGTACCACTGACGCTAGGAGGCCAGCCCACCACTTTCCCAGCCTTGCTGGCCGGCGCAGCCCCCTGCTCCAACCTGCCATGCAGTACCATCCCCCTGAGTGCACACCCCACACACAGATGTACACAGCACACCACACCACACATAAACACACACAACACATCACACATACATACAAATACACTCTCCACACACACACACCACACCACACACCATACACACAAACACATCCTCCACACACTCAACAAACCACACATACACACATATCCTCCACATGCACATACACCCTCCAGACACACACCACACACCATACATACATACCCTCCACAGATGTTGACTTCCTCCCGGTTCTGGAGGCTGGAAGTCTAAAATCAAGGTGTTGGCAGGGTTGCTTTTTTCTGAGGCTGTGAGGGAAGGACCTGTCCTGGGCCTCTCTCCATAGCATGTAGCTTGCCGCCTTCTCTCTGTCTTCACTTGAACTTTCCTCTGGGGATGTCTGTGTCCTGTTCTCTTCTTACAAGAACACCAGTCCTATTGGGTAGGACCCACCCTGATGACCCTGCTTTAACTTGATCACCTCTGTAAAGACCCTGTCTCCTCACAGTCTGAGGTTCTGTGGGTTAGGGCTTCAGCATATGAATTTTGGTGGGGTGGAGGGGGCATGATTCAGTTTGCAACAGAGAGGTCAAGTGATTTACCCTTGACTGCACAGCTGGATGGTGGAGCTGAGAGAAGAGCCGATTTCTGCAGGACTCCAAAGAGTGAGCAGGGCCAGGGCAGCCTCCCGTCTGCAGCCTTCCTGGAGGGGTTGTCTCCACGGCCCTTTGCTCCTGTGGGTGTGGTTGCGGGGAGGCACTTGATGGGAAAGGATGGGATAGAGCGGAACCCTCCCATCCCTGCAGATTCTGTTTATCCTTAGCTCCGGGAATACTCCATGTTCCAATCAGAAGGACCGGTAGGGCCAGGGAGACTATTCTTTCTGCTAAACATACTTGAAGGTTGATATTGAAAACAAAGAAATTTGGGGGTCAAGTTCTAGTTCTGAAACTTCTTAGTAGTCTGGTCCTCAGCACATGCCCCGAACCTCTTTTTTTTTATGGTGAGATGGGAAAAATAATGCCTGTCTGTTGGGCTTCTTGGTGGCAAGTGACAGAAACCTAACTGGAACTAACCTTAGCACAGAGGGGACTAAGCTGCTTATGGCCTTCGAGGAAGAGAGATGGAACATGCCGCTGGCTGGTCAGGAATGCAGCTGGCCCCAGTGGTAAAAAAAAGTAATAATAATAATAACCAGGGCCTTGGGCACTGCTGACTCTTGTACTCTTGCCTCTGCCCCTCTCTACAGTCTGTCCAGTTCTCTCTTATTCTCTCAGCCTACTTTCTCTACCAAGTGGGAAATGAGGCCTCCTTTAACCCCCAAGTTCTCGTCTCATGGCTTCAGTCGTGCGAGAGATTCCTGAGTCCAGATCTCTCAGGGAAGGAGCTCATTGGCTCAGCATGGGTCCTGCCTCCTCTAAGTCAGTCCAGCTGGGACTGGGAGGGCCGGGGTGCTGAGATGCGGCAGAGACAAGGCCTAGGACTTGGAAGTCTTACTAGGACATGGTAGCTCCACATCCCAGATAGCCACGTGGGAGCAAAGAGGCAGGCTGCAAAAGGAAGGGAGTTTGAACACGCTATCATTGAAAGAATTAAACCAGGTGTGTGCCTGAGCACCTGTAGCCCACTGCCTGGCTTCAGAAATGCAAGCTTCCTTGCCCTCCCACCCATACCCTTAAATAATACGTGTTAATTGAAAGAGATTAATTTGAATTAATGAGATTCTATTAAAATATTTTTAACAGTTAAGTAGATAATTATTCTACGAACAAAACAAATGGCTCCTGCAGGGTCTATGTCAATGAGTAGACACCTTCATTTACAGTTGGGATCCTTCACCTCCAAGAGAATGATGTAAATCTATTATTTGCAGAGGATTAATTAAGAGGGAAATGAATAAAAACAGTAACAAACAGGTCCTCGTCTAGATGCAGCAGGCAGTTGACAGCAGGCACTGGACAGTTGTTTCGATGCAAAGTGTAAATAATGTATTTTGCCCTCGCCTTTGCCTTCTCAGACTCTTGACGCATGCAAACGTCAACCCAGGATGAAAGATCACACATTCTGATTTAACAGAGCTTTATGAATAATGGCCTCATTGTATTAAATATATTTGGTCCGAAGAAACCGCTGGGTGACATTTAAGGCTCTCTCATCAAAGCACCCCTCCCTCATCTGTGTCCCCCTCCTCTCTGTCAAGGAGCCTGGGCTTAACCAGCCTCAGAACACATCATTCATCATTAGATGCCCCCCAGCCTTTGCCCTTGCTGTTCCCAACATGGAGAATGCTCTTTCTCCCCTTCCCTATCGCTAACACCGCACGGGGCCTTCAAGCTCCTGCTCCGATTCTGCCCTTGACCCAGGAAGCTTAGTGGCTCTGTCCGCTGACAGCCCTTCTCCTGCCATCCCCAGTTTTCCCATGTCTGTTTTCCCAGCACGATGTGAACCAGGGCCCTACATTTGGCAATTTCTCTCCCATCCCAGCCTAGACACACGCCATGTTCAGTTTCGTTTTGAAATGAGCAAATGAAGGACTCTAGCCAGGTGTCACCTGGTCTTCTTTCTGATCAGGTAAGTGTCTTGCACAGTTCCACGTGGGGTGGATATTGACGAGACGGTTGTGCAGAGCCTCACTCAGCATGCTGGTGGCAGTTACCCTGGCGTGGGCCCAGCAGCAGGTGGGAGGTACTCCAGGAGGCCAGCTCTTTCACAGGGAGCAAACTGTGTCAAAACGTGTTCACAAAGAAGGTGTTACAGTGCTTCTTAGTGTCAAGCACTGCAATTAGCTGTTGAGTCACAGAGTCACTGGTAGCAATTTCGTCAGCCAAGATTCATTGTTGCTGACAAAACAAGGAGGATTCCATCCCATTAAACATTCATGAAGCCTGATCAGTCTGTGCTCTTTTGTGAATAGAACTGGGTTTTAAATGACGCGGGGAGTGCTGTGAAGTCCTTCCCAACTGGGGGCCCAGGAGTGGGTGGCGGGCCTCGGTTTGTGGTGAGGACAGTGTGGGGGGGCATTGTTTCCCATATGCTCACCCATGTAACTACCCTGCTTAAATTACCCCAGTTCTGAACTTACCATATTCTGCCCACTTCTAGCTATATGACTGCAGGCAAGTTCCTTAACCTTTCTATGTCTCAGTTTCTTCATTCGTAAAATGAGGATAAGGATAGTAGCTGCCTCATAGGGTTAAAAGGATGTGGATAAAAGGAATTAATGTAGGCAAAGAGCTTATACTGGTACTGTCAGTTCTGCTATAACATGGCACGTGTGCTCCTAAACATCGCCACACTCATACACAAAAATAAGGGAAAATAGCACTGGAGTGCAGCACTCAAAAACTTCATGAGGGACGCATTAAAAAAAGATGGGAACCTAGTAAAAACAATAGAACTGTTGAGTGGTTAAGAAATGCATCAGTGCTACACTAAAAATGGCACTGACTTGAGGAAGGGCCTGAAGCTTGCTCCTGAAGTGGGCGTGGGAGGGGTGTGGCTTGTGAATTGTGAAAGGGTGGAAGGAAGGTAACCCGATAGAAATCAGACAGAAAGCTGTGTATTCATTTGCTAAGGCTGCTGGAACAAGTACCATACTGCCTCCTTCTCTGCAGGGCATGCATTCCAAGAGCCCCCAGGGATGCCTGCAACTGCAGATAGTGCAGAACCCTATATATACTGTGCTTTTTCCTGTATACATATGTATGATAAAGTTTAATTTATAAATTAGGCACAGTGAGATTAACAGCAACGACTAATGAAATCAAACAATGATAACAAGACACTGTACTAAAAGTCAGGTGAATGTGCTCACCCTCTCTCTCAGAACATCTTGTAGTACCATACTCACCTATTTACAGACCCCGGATGACTGCTAGCAACTGAAATCATAGAAATAGAAACTGCAGGTGGGAGGAACTACTGTACCCCAGGTTGGGTGGCTTAAACAACAGAAATGTATTTTCCCATAGCGCTGGAGGCTGGAAGTCCAAAATCAAGGTGACAGCAGGAGGCTTCCTCTGGAGTGCTCTCCTTGGCTTGCAGATGGCCTTCCCCTGCCCGTCCTCTCATGGTCATCCCTCTCTGTGCACGCACCCCTGGTGTTTCCTTGCGTGTTCAATTGTCCTCTTCTTATAAGAACACTGTCAGGTTGAATTAGAGCAAATGTGAAAGGTCTGGTTTTAACTTAATCACCTCTTTAAAGATTCTGTCTCCAGGCCAGGTGGGGTGGCTCCATCCCAGCACTGTGGGAGGCCAAGGTGGGAGGATCACTTGAGCCCAGGAGTTCAAAACCAGCCTAGTCAACATAGTGAGACCCTGTCTCTACAAAAGAAAATATTTTAAATTAGCCAGGCATAGTGGCACACACCTGGCTACTGGGGAGGCTGAGTCCCGAGGATCACTTGAGTCCTGGGAAGTTGAGGCTGCAGTGAGCCATAATCGCACCACTGCACTCCAGCCTGAGTAACAGAGCAAGACTCCGTCTCAAAAAATTTTTACAAAGATCCTATCTTGAGTAGTATTGTCACAGTCTGGCTCCTTGGGTTAGGACTTGAACATCTGGATTGTGGGAAGGTGGGGGAGGACACCGTTTAGCCCATAACACGCCACAGGATTTGATGTGGATGGAGTGCCTCATAATACACACAGGGAACCAAGAAGGCTGGTGGACGTGCAAGTGCGTGTGGACAAAGCTGTGGTGTGTTAGGAGCAGGGTGTATTCCTACACAGCTCCCCTCTGCTCATCAGCTGGGTGCAGAGCTTTATGAATTCTATGCCCATCTAGTGTTTCTCAGGGATGAAATTGTACATCAGCAAATGCCAAGTTTATGTCATGCTTAAATTTTTCCCTACGATGGCAATTGCTTTGGAACTAGTTTGCATTTTCTTTTTTTTTCTTTTTTTCTTTTTTTTTTTTGAGACGGAGTCTTGCTCTGTTGCCCAGGCTGGAGTGCAGTGGCGTGATCTCGGCTCACTGCAAGCTCCACCTCCTGGGTTCATGCCATTCTCCCGCCTCAGCCTCCCAAGTAGCTGGGACTACAGGCGCCCGCCACCACACCCGGCTAATTTTTTGTATTTTTAGTAGAGACGGGGTTTCTAACATCCGTGTTAGCCAGGATGGTCTCAATCTCCTGACCTCATGATCCACCCGTCTCAGCCTCCCAAAGTGCTGGGATTACAGGTGTGAACCACTGCGCCGGGCCTCAATTTACATTTTCTACCAAGTGTCCTAGCAGAACTGGCTGCGCCTGCTGCCTAGTGAGTGCTGTACATTGCTGATCTTGCGGGGTGGCCTTGACTCCTGGGTCATGGGTGGGGCTGGGTCTGCCCCAAGCACATCATCCTCACAGCGGCACGATGGGTGAGAAAGGACAGCTGGGATCATGACCCCCATTGCGTAGATGGGGACAAAGGTCCAGACCTGAGATTCTGAGACTCACACAACAGTGCTGCTGCTAGGAGGGGACCCCAGGCCCTTTCCATCTTGACAGGGGTTCTCAGATCTGCCTGTGGGTAGAAATGGCCCACAGTGAGCTATTAAACATACAGATTCCCAGGCTTCTCCAGTTGGCATTAGGATCTTGTCAGTCAGGGCCTGGGCCTAAAAAACTGTGTTAATGAGTTCTCTAGGTCATTCTTATGACATGACTGGGCCATGTTAGGTGACATTGTCCTCCGTCTCCCTGCATGCGAGACTTGATCCATATGCATAATTGTGATGCTAAAGATGTATAAAATGTGATTTCCTGTGTGAATGAGCCATCCTTCCTGAGGGGGGAATGTCTCACCACCAAGCTGACCTCAGCCCCTGGCAAGTTATGTGGACCGTGCACAGTGCTTGGGCCGTGGAGTGAAACTCTGTACTCTTGCTCCCTGACTGTAAGATCTTGGGCAAGTCACAACCTGGAGGGGTAAGAGCTTTGAGTCCGATTTTACAGATGTGTAAACTGAGGCATCCATGAGCTAATTTATAGAAAGCACTCCACTTCGTGCAGGCGCAAGCTTCCTTCCTGAGTCTCTTTGTCCTTTCCAATGTGGGTGGTCAGGGGCCACAGTGGGCATGGAGCTCAGGAGGGTTTTTGGAGGGGAAGTTGCCTGGAGTTTGCCAAACTGCCAAGGTCCACACAAGACCACTCTTGTTTCTGACACCAACTGCAAGTCCAGGGGGTTCCTAAAATCACCCTCAGGTTTGATCATTCCATCAGAAGTACTCAGTGAACTCACTGAACGCTGTTATATTCACAGTTACGGCTTATTCCAGGGCACGGATTCAGATTAAAATCAATGCAAGCAAGAGATGAGTAGGGCGAGACTGGGAGGGTTCCCAATGCAAAGCTCCCTTTGTGTCCTCCCCATGGGGGCAGGATGCGTTACCCTGCTGGCATTGCACGTGACAGCACTCACTGAATATTGCCAACTGGGGAGGCTCCCTTGGGTTTCCACTGGAGCTTCGTTACCGAGTCATGACTGATGATTGATTGATTGCGTGGGTGGTTGAACTCAGTCTCCAGGACTCCTGAGACTGTGTGACCTTAAAACCTCCACCCTAAATCACAGGGCAGGTCTTTCTGGATTGGCGGCCAGTTCCCACCCTAAGCCTGTTGGGTGTAGCCATTCCCACACTAAGGTCCTTTGTAGTCAGAACTCTTCTCAGATATGACATAAATTACTCCCCAGAAGCCAAGGGCACAGACCAGATGTCTCTCAGCTACTCATAAGCAGTAAGACCTGCTTGGACTAATGAGTGAACGAACGTTCAAGGTGATCATTCGGCTGCAGGGCTGGCACCGTCCAATCTCTGTTCACTGCCACGTGTCAGATTCCAAGCACTTTGTAAATACCAGCTCTTATTTTATCTTCAAGGCAACCCTGCAATGCTGTGGGCTCTCCTTATCCCCACTTTCTGTATGGGGACAGTGAGGGGGAGCAGCCTGCCCACCCTCTCAGAGCTGGTAAGTGGTCGAGGCCAGGCAGCCTGGTTCTGAGGGCCTGCACTTGACCCCTGTCTGCTTTGGTGTTTAAACTTTTAAAACATTAATTAGTTGCTGCCTGACTTCAGTTGGCACACTCGGCACCCCCTGGTGCTCTTTTGGTAATTTCCGGCCCCTTGGAGAAGGAAGGACCACCCCGAGTCCACGGTCTTGGGCCCAGACCCAGCAGGACTGGAAGGAAGAGGCGCAGAGCCATAAAGTGGTCTGCAGGGAAGTTATTTTTCAATCAAGTTGGGCTTTGCCTCACTAATCCATCTCCTCCTTGGGGGCCAAGGGCAGAAAACTCATCTCTGCATAAAGAGACCCCAGGCCTGGCTCGGGTCCTTGGACCCAAGTTTAGAATCTGTGCCTGGAGCTATGAGAATAAGTAAAAGGAAGGGAATGTGTCTCAGAAAACCACTAGGCTCTGAGGAGCTCCGGCACTCCTACAAAAGAGACAGTTGAACAATGGGAAGAAGTGCTGTTCACCAGCAAAGGCTCCACAGTTCTCCCTGTGACCCTGCCTGCTCCCAGAATTAGAGCCAATCTTTCTAAGACATTTAGAATATCATTGTTGTGTATGTGACCCTGAGCATAAAATTCCTTTCCATTTCTGAGCCTCAGTTTCCTCCTCTACAAAACAGAGACAATAATACCTATCTCTCAAGTGCCCAGAGCCAGGCACAGAGCTCAATAAATACAGGTTCCTAGTTTTCACAATCAAGGGTATACAATGACCTTTTTGTTTCAGATACTAGGTTCTCCTTGTTCTGTAACAAAATAATTGTATTTATACAATTGAAGACATTCAGAATCAGACAAGTAGGGAACAAATGTGTTTTAAAGAGTGCAAAGACCACTTGACTAGGAGACGAGTCCCTTTTACTACATCTCTGATTTTATAGGGTTGGCTGGTGAGAATATGGGATTCGATTCACAGCCAGAGTGATTGGCTCCCATCCACAAAACGAGTATCACATGCAGAGGCACAAAGCTTTCTCAGAATGTAGGATGGTGGGTGGTGGTTTTATCATCATCGTCTAAGAACCAAGAAGATGGACGTTGCCTTTGGCCTTGCGACACCCACCCCCCATTACACACACACATGAGATCATTGAGTGCAGACGCCAAATGCATGTTCCATACCACATGGGAAATAAAAAGAGCACTCAGGAAATCCAGAGGTTAGAGGAGGTGATGTTTGGCTCCAGGTGGTCCCTGGAGCAGATTTCCTGTACTGTCGTTAAGAACCAGCCCTCTCCTAATACCTCTGCAAGATCTCCTAGTCCTTGCCACCTTTTCTAGTGCTTGTCCTTTCCATTCTCCTCCCCTCCCAGCTCCCACATGCAAACATGTAGCTTGTCATCTTGAGGCTTTGGGCCAGTCCCCCTATGTTTTTCAGAGTCCCCAAGCAATATACAGTATTCACGAGCCCTTGTTTATGCCTTAGTCACCTGCATTCGTTCATTCTTTGTACCTGAAGTAAGAGACAGGCCTTCCTGACTTAACCGGGTGACCTCCAATAGAGTTAATCTGCAGGGTTTTAGAACCTGGATGACACGCTCTGTAGCTCTTCAGGATGTATAATTGTTTTGCATTTCTTGCTTTTGGCCCAGCAGCCAATATTTATTAACACTGCATGGCTTTTTATGCAGAAGTTAGATGTGGGGCAACATAACAGAGGGAAGAACACGTCCCAGAGAGCCTGTTGCCTGTGATTTGTCTGCAGAGCCATCTTATTTTAAATTGTTTTCCTCTCGCTTCATGAGAGAATGGAGTTGGAAGAGTTTTGCAGATTGTAAAGTGCTATAGAATTGCAAGTGCCCACGAGCATTTATGCATAAAATGCTTATTACTGAAGTATGTATAGCAGCAGGAAAAAAACATTGGAACTAGCTGAACTCTCCAACAATTGGGATATGGTTGAGTAAGCATTCTGTTTACCGTCACACATGATGGATTTGTAATAATACAAGGATGTCTGTTTTATCTGTTAGGATTGTGTTCAGCTGCAAGTAACAAAAACTTGACTTACAATGGCTTCATCAAAGAGGATTTATTGATCATATACAAATAAGCCCAGAGACAGACAGCCTGACCCAGTTCTGGGGCCCAATAGGGCCATTCAGGAACCAGCTACTTCTGTTCACTGCTCAGTCATTCTTAGCAGTGGCAATTGTGTAGTCCAGCTTTGCACCTTTGTTTCAGGAAGGCAGAAGATTAAAGGAATGGGAACAGGGACACACACCAGCATTATCTTCTGCCTACCGCCCCCCTTTTTTTTTTTTGGAGAAAAAAAAAACTGTCGCCCAGGCTGGAGTGCAGTGGCCGGATCTCAGCTCACTGCAAGCTCTGCCTCCCAGGTTCACGCCATTCTTCTGCCTCAGCCTCCCGAGTAGCTGGGACTACAGGCGCCCACCACCTTGCCCAGCTAGTTTTTTGTATTTTTTTTAGTAGAGACGGGGTTTCACTGTGTTAGCCAGGATGGTCTCGATCTCCTGACCTTGTGATCCGCCCGTCTCGGCCTCCCAAAGTGCTGGGATTACAGGCTTGAGCCACCGTGCCCAGCCATTATCTGCCCCTTTTTGAAAAGCATTCCTGGAACCCCCACTCCCTGAGTTCCACTCCCACTTCCTTGGCCAAACTTTGTTACATGGCTACCTCTGACTGCAAGAAGGCTGGGAAATGCTTGTTTCTAAACCAGGAAGATTGCGAACTTGAAATTGGGATTCTGGGTGGGCGGATCACAAAGTCGGGAGATAAAGACCATCCTGGCTCACACAGTGAAACCCTGTTTCTACTAAAAATACAAAAACAAATTAGCTGGCATGATGGCACGAGCCTGTAGTCCCAGCTACTGAGGAGGCTGAGGCAGGAGAATCGCTTGAATCCAGAAGGCGGAGGTTGCATTGAGCCAAGATTGCACCACTACACTCCAGCCTGGGTGACAGAGGGAGATTCTGTCTCAAAAGAAAAAAAAAAAAAAGAAAAAAGAAATTGGGATTCTGTTAGTTAGAAAGAAGGGGAAAATGGATATTGGGGAGGCAACCAGCAGCATCTGTCTCCATCCACCCCATTAGCTTCCCGAGATATTTGTACATACCCTTTTCCAATACACAGACATGGCTCACCTTCTTCCCAAGGGAGAGGGCTACAAAGTTTCATTGTGTCATTGCAGCTAGGGTGCAAAGTCCAGGATTGGGCAGGACTATGCCAGTTTCCCACCAGGTTTGAATGTGTTTGGTTCTATGTGCTAATAAACTAAAATACACGCTATCTGCCCAATATGCAGTGATGAAGAGGAAGCAAGATAAATAGTAGTGACAACAGCTACCATTCAGGAGAGGCAAGACAAGATATTGGGCAGGCAGCCAGCCGTGTCCACTATGCAGTGTACCACACTGGTGCACACACAGTGTGGTCAAAATAGTGTTTAAGCCATCAAAAATTCAACCAACATAGAAGGAAGAACGAAAGGAAATCATTTGTCGTAGAATAATTTAATCCATGTGGCTTTTTTTCTGTTGTAATTTTCAATTTTGTTCTACCATAGATACCCATTTGTTTTGTACAAAGAAAATGTCTTTGTCAAGTATAGCATTTGTAAATAATTCCCCCAATTGGTATTGAAGAAAGAAGATCAGAAATGCTGCACTGTGTACAGGGTACATAGTAATTTTTCGTAAACAAAACCTAACATTTTTATCAAATATATACCCGTGGTAGAAAAAATATACAGGCAAGCTTATGATAAAAAGAAGTTGTTTCCTATTCCAGTTCCCCCCACTGCAGGCTTGTTTATGCAGGGAAGCCCTTTTATGGCATTGAGACTTTGAAGACAGGATTCTTCCCTTGCAGAAGGGAAGAACGGACTGAAATATTTGAAATTGCACATAACCACCAAAAGCACGCATCGGTCTGCAGAGGAACCCTCCAAGGTGGCAGGCAGCATTGCAGGGGGTGGTGACGTAATTTGGAAGGACTTGGAATACTTCTGCTAATGATTTCCTCCTGGTTTACTGGGATGTGCTATGAGTGACATCTGGTGTCCTGGTCAGGGATGAGGTCAGCGGACAGTACTGTGTAATGGTTAGGGATGTGAGCTTTGGGGCCAGGTCTGGGGTTCAAACCTGGCTCTGTCATTTCTTCGATGGGTAACCTAACTTCTCTCTGCCTTGGTTAGCACAGCTGCAAGATGGGGATCAGAAATATTTGAGCCAAGGACTCTATGTTGCTGTTTTTAACATTCATTGGTTTATTTAAAATTTCCCAATTCTTCTTGCCCTAATTTTGTCATTTTATATTTTCTTAAGAATTTTAGTTATGTTTTCGAACTTTCAGAATACAGTGATTTTTAAAAATATTTTTAAAAATTGTCCAAATCAAAGCCCATACATTACAATGAGCTGGTGTGTCTCTTAAGCCTCTCTTGACAAGTTTCTTTTCCCCCTTTCCTCTTTTTTTGTTTTTTCACTTGCAATTTGCTTGTTGAAGAGATTAGTTGGGATGCTTTTAATTGTAACCAACAGAAACACATAAGAGCACCGCGGAAAAGTTGGATTTACTTTAAGAGTAGCAGAGTTGCAGAAACCCAAGGGTTAGAGTATAGTGGGGCCCCAGGAACTGGCCAGAACAGATCTCTCTTTTGCATGCTTTCTCTCTCTCATCTTCTTTCTCTTTTTCTCTCTCTCCTCATCTCTCATCTCTGTGTCTTGCTCTTTCTTACTTCCTCACTGGTCTGTGCTGTCCAGTCCATGTAGCAGCTAATGGCCTCCACACCCCCACTTTGATTCAAAGGACCAGTCAGTCGGAGGCCAGAATCATAGTCCCATTCTGAATTTCCAAGGAACAGATTCAGGTGCAACCCTGATCCATTGACCACGTTGTTGGCTGCCATGGTCCCAGTGCCCTTACCACGTGGATCAGTGGTAAGGGAGGAGACATCCCCATACGAAAGTGGGTCTGCAGACCCTTCTGGCGTGCACACCATAATGATAGTGCCCATCTCCTGGGTTGGCTGGGTCAGAGTAAGGGATGAAGTGTGCACAGCGCAGAGCAAAGAGGAAGCCCAAAATACATGGAGCTGTGAAGCAGAGATCCGACAACCAACAACCTCTGGACTCAGGGAGGTTCCTTCATGCCTGATGGCACCATGCGGCACAGCACCTCTTTTCTTCCCAGGGGTCAATCAGAGGCAGCACCTTAATCGACCATTTAAGTGCCAAGATGGCTGAACCCTGGCCAGGCATGTGTGCATCTGCTGCTCATTATGTAGCCAGGGAAGTCCCGTGGATACCTGAACTTAGGCATAGAAAATGCTGGCCTGGGTGAAATCCTTTCACAGTGGCTCAGTGTCAGAACAGCACCATGTGTGGGCTTCATTCCAGGTCAGAATTCCACCGATGTAGCCATGGTGACCCATGCAATCAAGGATGGATGTTCAGAAGGTGGCTTGGGCCGGCACACTGCAGAGCTGGGTCCCACACTGATTCCTGAGTACCTTCACCTAGGCTGCTATGGTTCTGTCCTGTGAATTCTGTCTGTGTCACTTACATTAACAGCCTGATCAGTACTGTGAACAGCAACTCTAGGGGTCCAGGGGGCAGGTGCAAAGTGGGGGAAGACCTAGATTTTGTTCCTAGAGTTGATGAGGTTAGATTCACAGAGTAGCAGTTAAGGTTGCAGCTGGGAAATGAGTGATCCAAGCTCCGTAAGAATTTGGGAGCAGGGATATTTTAAAATGTGGGTTTTATTATAATTCAGGTATGGTGAGGCCCACAGATCAGGAGAAAACTTCCATTTAAAAAAAAATACTTTGTGGCCAGGTGCGGTGGCTCATGCCTGTAGTCCCAGCACTTTGGGTGGCTGAGGCAGGAGGATCACGAGGTCAGGAGATCGAGACCATCCTGGCTAACACAGTGAAACTCCGACTCTACTGAAAATACAAAAAATTGGCCAGGTGTCATGGTGGGCGCCTGTAGTCCCAGCTACTCGGGAGACTGAGGCAGGAGAATGGCGTGAACCCTTGCAGTGAGCCGAGATGGCGCCACTGTACTCCTGCCTGGACGACAGAGTGAGACTCCATCTCAAAAAAAAAAAATAGTTTGTTACTCACAGTTCCCAAGAGGAAGGGGATGCCACACCATGCAGGGCCCCATGGGAAGCCCCAGGGCCCATCAAGTGGCAAAAGGAGAGAGAGGAA
This sequence comes from Trachypithecus francoisi, assembly GCF_009764315.1. Lineage (NCBI taxonomy): Eukaryota > Metazoa > Chordata > Mammalia > Primates > Cercopithecidae > Trachypithecus > Trachypithecus francoisi. Next base: position 11,600,206 of record NW_022681468.1, read on the forward strand.
ACATGGACAAGAACCTTTCCTGTGGTTTTCACAGGAAGGAATGAGACAGGCAGGATCAGCAGGTTTAGGATTGGTAGTTTGAGTAATTTCTTTTTTTTTTTTTTTTTGAGACGGAGTCTGGCTCTGCCGCCCAGGCTGGAGTGCAGTGGCTGGATCTCAGCTCACTGCAAGCTCCGCCTTCCGGGTTTATGCCATTCTCCTGCCTCAGCCTCCGGAGTAGCTGGGACTACAGGCGCCCGCCACCTCGCCCGGCTAGTTTTTTGTATTTTTTTTTAGTAGAGACGGGGTTTCACTGTGTTAGCCAGGATGGTCTCGATCTCCTGACCTCGTGATCTGTCCGTCTCGGCCTCCCAAAGTGCTGGGATTACAGGCTTGAGCCACCGCGCCTGGGCAGTTTGAGTAATTTCAGCAGGCTCTGAGCATAGGGGCTGTCCCTAGTTTCCTGGCCTGGCCCTGAGGTAATCAGGGCAGGAAACATTGTCTCGAAGTGTAATAACCTGATAGAGGAAGGGAAAAGAGTGGGCTCTGGATTGTTTGGTTTTCATATGAAAAGCATGTTCCTTGTGAGTTGTGTGCTATCGCTAGGAATCAGCCAGGTCTGCGAGCAGCAGCATCTTTAGTATCAGCAGAGTCCCAGATGTCACAACGTAGAATACGCAGAAAATAAAAAGTCATGATTAATACAAAGGAATATCATCATGGGTGTGGTGGGTTTGGAAGCTAAATCCAAAGAGTAGACAGGTGAATGGGCTTTCCATCTATCCATCCATCTGTCCATCCATCCATCCATCCATCCATCCGTCCATCCATCCACCCACCCACCCACCCACCCACCTATCTGTTCACTCATCCACCCATCCACCTACCCATCCACCCTTCCATCTATCCATCTACCCACCCACCCACCCATCCATCTATCCATCTACCCACCCACCACCCATCCATCTATCCATCTACCCACCCACCCACCCATCCATCTATCCATCTACCCACCCACCACCCATCCATCTACCTATCCATTCATCCATCCATCCATCCACCTACTCATCCATCCACGTATCCATCCATCCATCCATCCATCCACCCACCCACCCATCCACCTGTCCATTCATTCATCTATCCATCCACCCACCCACTCATCCATCCACGTATCCATCCATCCATCCACCCACCCACCCATCCACCTGTCCATTCATTCATCTATCCATCCACCCACCCATCTATTCATCCATCCATGTCTCCATCCACTTATCCATTCATCCATCTACCTATCCATCCATCCATCTACCCACCCATCCACCTACCCATCCATCTATCCATCCATCCATCCATCCATCCATCATGCATCTGTACTTACACACCAGGCACTGGGAGGGGACAAGATACAAAAATGTATAAGACATTCTGTCTACTTATGCATTCACTCATTCATGTGTTCACTTGTTCATTATTATACTCTACATTCTTGGACATAACATTTGAGGTTGCTTACCTGACCCATAAAATAAAACAAAACAAAACCATATATGTGTGTGTGTGTGTATATATATATATATATATATACACACACACACACATACACACACACAAAAGGATCTATATCAATGAATATTCTCATGAAAATTTAGGTTCAAGGAAGGTTAATATCTAAATATGTGGGCCACGTTCTCACCCATTTGCTAAAGGTGGACTTCACGTTCAAGGATGAATTTCCTGACAGCAAAGTGAAAAAGGAACTGTAACTGGTTATGAGATTCCTGTTGCCACAAAGGGGAAATCCTGAATATTTGCAGCAGTTCTTGCCCCTTTGGAAGGTGATCTGTTAGTGAAATGATATGTCCCTTCTTTTAGTGCACTAGTGTGTTTTCATCTCGTGCATAGATGCACGGGTTCATTTTCACGTAAAAATTGACCCCTAACAAACCTGTGTCAAATAATAGTTTTCATAGCATATATAGAGGGAAGAATTATAGTAGTCTTTCAACAGAAGTAACAAAATGTTCCATTGTACTGGATTTGTTAGCAGCCTGAAAAACATTTCTCAAGCCTTCCCTGTCAGAATCATCCAATGTAGAGTGTTTCTGTGCATTTTTAGTTTTTCTGAGATGTTAAGTTTTAGAGGAACTAGAAATATTTGACTAGAGGCACCCACAGTCAGGTTTCCAGTATCTCAAAGCTTGTCTTATGGATAAGGGGAAAACTCATTGGTCCTAGAAAACTAGGACCAATAATTGGGAGTATGAGGGTGACAGGTTTCAGTTCAGGATCTGAAAATTAGACTAATAGAGCTGCCCAACAGTGGAACAGACTACCTGAAGAGGTACTGAGCACCTCATCCTGGGAGGCATTCAAGTAGACTCTGGCTGACTGTCTTGATGACAGTGTTGGATGAGAAGCTGTATTAGTCTGTTCACGCACTGCTGTAAAGAAATACCTAAGACTGGGTAATTTATAAAGAAAAGAGGTTTAATTGACTCATGATTCTGCAAGCTGTACAGGAAGCATGGCTGGGGAGGCCACAGGAAACTTATAATCATGGTAGAAGGCAAAGGGGAAGCAAGCACCTCTTACATGGCTGGAGCAGGAGGAAAAGAGAGAGGTGGAAGGTGCTACATGCCTTTAAACAACCAGATCTCATAAGAACTCTATCGAGAGAGCAGCACCAAAGGGATGGTGCTGAACTATTCAAGAGAAATCACCGCCGTGGTGTAATCACCTACCACCAGGCCCCACCTCCCACCAGATTGTGAACATTAGGGATCACAATCTGACATGAGATTTAGGCGGGGACACAAATCCAAACCGTATCAGAAGCTATCCTTATTGAAAGACCTTTCCAGTCAGAAAACTGAATTGTTGAGTGCTCCAATAAGCAGAATAATTCTGGGTTCTTTGGTGCTTAAAAAAAGAATAGAAATTACTCTCCTTGAACAAAATCTGATGTATTGAGAAATTTTACCTACAAGTAAAATTTGGATTTTGCTTGTATGTTAGATTTTTTTTTTCCCACCTATTTCTAGTTAAACTCCACCAAAAAAAAAAAAAATCAAGGAATCATTTTTCTTCCTCATGCTCCCCTGGATTCTTCAAACAAAGGAAAAATTTTAGTAGGGGTTAGGTGGGAGAGGAGTGAGTGATAGGACTGGATTTGAAAAGGTCAGTTGTTGAAGAAGGAAAACAGAGGCAATAATTCTTTAAAAGCATAGTTGCCCGGTTGTGATTTTCAGTACTGGTTTTGGTGATGACGGGACAAAAGTCAAGTGGGGCTGCCTGACTTGCAAGTAACAAACAATTCTGCTTTTTCTAGTTCCCACAGATCTACCCCCAACACACATACCTATCACCCCATCCATCCCACCACTGCTATTTGCTTTTCTTATAACAGTAAAGAGAATGCAAACAAATATTTCCTTCTGAAGCCCAAAACTGGATCTTAAAATCTTAAAAGTTAGCCCATGAGCGGTAAGGACACCAGAAGAATCGAAAATGCCTGCTTAAATCAGGCAGTGGATCTCATGGAGTCTACAGCAGGGTTTGGCAAAGTAGGCCCACCACTTGATCATACAAATAAAGTTTTATTAGAACACAGCCATATCCATTTATATAGTGTTTTGGCAGCTTTCATACCATGATGATGACTTGACTCGATATGACAAAGACCATGTGGCCTTCAAAGTCTACAACATTTACTGTGTGGCCCTTAACAGAAAAAAGTTGCCAACTTCTAGCCTAGGGCAGCGGTTCTCAGCCCTGGCTCATTGTCAGAATCACCTGGGGTACATTAAAAATGGAGACGTCAGGCTGAGCGCGGTGGCTCATGCCTGTAATCCCATAACTTTGGGAGGCCGAGGTGGGTGGATCATGAGGTCTGGAGTTCGAGACCATCCTGGCCTATATGTTGAAACTCTGTCTCTACTAAAAATATAAAAAATGAGCCGGGCATGGTGGCATGTGCCTGTAGTCCCAGCTGCTTGGGAGGCTGAGGCAGGAGAATCACTTGAACTGTGGAGGTGGAGGTTGTTGCAGTGAGCTGAGATCATGCCACTGCACTCCAGCCTGGTGACAGAGCAAGGCTCCGTCTCAAAAAAAAAAAAAAAATGCCAGGCTGGGCATGGTGGCTCACGCCTGTAATCTCAGCACTTTGGGAGGCCACAGCAGGTGGATCACTTGAGGTCAGGAGCTTGAGACCAGCCTGGCCAAGATGGTGAAACCCCATCTCTACTAGAAATACAAAAAATCAGCCAGGCATTGCAGTGCATGCCTGTAATCCCAGATACTCAGGAGGCTGAGGCAGCAGAATTACTTGAACCTGGAAGGTGGAGGTTTCAGTGAGCTGAGACTGTGCCACTGCACTCCAGCCTGGGCAACAGAGCCCAACTCCATCTCAAAAGAAAGAAAGAAAGAAAGAGAGAGAGAGAGAGAAGAGAGAGAGAGAGAGAGAGGAGAGAGAGAGAGAGAGAGGGAGGGAGGGAGGGAGGGAGGGAGGGAGGGAGAGAGAAGAAATACCTGAGTCTCCACCCCTAGGATTCAAACTCAGTCTGGAATGGTGCCCAGGCACCTCTGTTTTTTTTAAGTATCCCCAGATGACCAGCATGTGCCCCCAGGATTGAGAATCATAGGTGTAATCCAAGTGGGTTTTTTAAGATTACAGAACTGGCGTTTGTCATCTACAGGGTTTCTACCCAGGAACAAGGATCCAACTTTGACCTCAGTGTCATGGTCCGGTTCTTGAGGTCTGAGCTATTGGGTCTGGGGGGCATTAGGGAGACCTTGTAGTGATAAAAATCCCTTCGGGTACTCTGGTGACCAAACTTCCTCGAAAAGGTTGAAGGCGGTAATTACGGCGAGTTTGTATGTGTGTGTGTATTACATATACACGCCTGCACACATCTGGGCATGCATGAGTGTATACATTAGATGGTTTGTATATATAGATAACTTTTGTTTGTTTTCAAATGAGTGCATTTCAGAAAGACCAGGTGGTGTCTGCAGCATTGGTACGGTCACGTTCTTCATAGCTCAGTCTCCTGGCTCCAGCTTATGCAGCCTCTGGTCTCTCTTGTGCTAATTAACGTGGAATGTTGGTGACAATTCCAGCTCCAGGAGAACTTGACGCCTCTTGCCTTTCCTCATCATAGTTTCCAGTCTTTACCTCTCCTGCTCAGGGTAGAAACTTCAGTGCCTGCTGTTGTCACTTTTTGTTGGCAGGTAGAAGTGGCAAATGGGAATTTCCGGGTTTGTTTTGCCCCTTGCATTGAAAGCAAATATGAACCTGCTTGCCTTTCTCTTTGTCTTTCATGTGGATCCAGTTCTGCCTGTCCCAGCTGCTTTCCCCCTGGGGCATGCTCTCCTGGATGTACTAGCTGACCACTAGCCAGAGTGGCCCACGTGTCCTGGTTTACCTAGGACTTTCCCAGTTTTAGCCCCAAATGTCGCATGCCCCAGGAGCCCCTTCAGTCCCAGGCAGATCCGGACAGTTGGTCACCGTAGTACTAGATCGTCTCCCAGCTGATGGGTCTTCACATGCACTTAAAAGCACAGATGTTTACAGGGTGAGTGTGGGGTTTTATTAAAGACAGATGTGCTTTAAAATGCAAATCAGGATCATTTGTATGAGGTTGTATGTTTTTCATCTTTTTTTTAAAAAATAGCTGAACACAAGAGGTCAAGCTGATTCTTCTTGCTAGGCCTGTGGAGCTCTGTTCCCAAGGGACAGCACACCAGATCAGCCCTTCTTCTGCGCTTGAGCCAGCCCAGGCATGAGACAGATGCTTCACAAAGGGCCTTCTCCAAGATGTTTGCTTTGAAGGGGTTCAGGCAGCCCGGCAGGGTGCCGCGGAGGGGCTTGGCTCGCAGTGACTAGAATAGACTTCTCTCCTGGCTGTGCCGCCAGCTACTGAGGCCAATCACTTCCCCTCTCTGAGACTCAGTTTCCTCATCCACATAGGAAACATGGCCACTCACCTGTGGAGGTGGCTGGGAGGATTATGAGGTTTTATAAAGGTTGATTTCCTCCCTTCCTTCCTTGCGCTGGGCCTAGTTCTTCCTCAAGGCGGGCTTTAGCCAGGGCGGGCGCTGCTGTGATTACCACCCCACGTGACTGTGGCTTAACTCAGTGAATATTTATTTCTCACTCACAGTCCAGCAAGGGTATTCCTCCTTGGATGGCTTTACTGGGTGATCCTTGTCCACGGGGAGACATGGGACCCCAGACTCCTTTCCTCTTACGGTTCTGTCCCCCGTCGAGGTCCATGGAGTCCTTCCAGGCAGTGGTCACAAGGCATGGAGGGTTGCGTGGGATTTTGCGTGGGGCCATGTCTGGAAGTGGTGTACCTGGAGCCCACCCATGTTCTCCTAGCTGGAACTCGGTCATGCCACACCATTCCCTGCACGGGAGGCTGGGGGATGTAGCATGGCTGTGTGCCAGAGAGGAGAAGGAAGTAGGGTTTGGCAAGCAGATGGCTGGCTGTGAGCACCAATGGGTCGTCTCTCCCTGATTTATGAACATTTCTCTGCGCAGTCCTACGTCGCTTCACAGCAGGAATACATCCTGAGAACTGCATTGTTAGGCAGTTTTGTTGTGCAAACATTGTCGAGTGTGCTTACACAAAACTAGACGGTACCTTCTACTACACACCTCAGATCTATGGTGTAGCCTGTTGCTCCTAGACTTCTGTATAGCTTGTGACTGTGCTGAATACTGCAGGTAATTGTAACACAGCAGTGTTTTTGCATCTAAACAATATATAAACATAAAAGAGGCACAGTAAAAATTAGATATAAAAGATAATGAATGGTATACCTACATAGGACAGCTCCATTATAATCCTATGGGAACACCGTTGTATATGTGGTCCATTGTTGAAATGTCATTATATGGCACATGACTATTTCCAAAGCAGGATTCTACAAGAAAATTGTGATTCATTTTACATAGAAATGGGGTCTGGGTTCAAATGCACATAGTATAAACAAAGTTAAACCAATTTCTTTATTGCAGGGCTTATCAGAGCCTTTCATTTACTGATCATAAACATCTATGCAAGGGGGCAGATTACATAATATGTTCTAAACTTAGCAAGATCTTCCTTTTTGGAGGGACGTTTTAGAACTCATACTCTGCAGAATATGGCTTGGAAAACACTGCTTTAGATGTTGCTCGAGTTCATATTCAGAAACCGGAATACTTTCACAAAAACATTGGTGTTAACAGAAACCACCAAAATCTGTGGTTCTCAACAGAGTTTAGTCCTCCAGGGATCATGGTGTCAGGGACCCAGAAACTGAATCCTTATAGAATGTGAAAAGCAAACACTTTTCTATCTCCATTGCATCTTTCCTTCCTTCCGTCCCTCTCTTCCTTCCTCCTTCCTTTTCTTACTTGTCTCCTTCCCTCCCTGCATTCATTCCTTCTTCTCAAACCTGGCAAAGGAAGCCCATGAGGTCTGTGTCTTAGTATTTATGCCTGAGTATAGTCATCAGTGTCTGCTAACTGGGTGTGTGAGTGATGTGTTCAGTACTATTTAAATCCTTGTCTCAGTTTCAGCCGAGCACTTCAGGGCAGTCTGCCTGGATTGGTCCTGTCACCCTGGCCTGCCCATCTGGGTGAATGTTAAAATCCCTTTCTAAGCTGGTGTTTTTATGGCTGGCTGGCGTCACCTGTCATAAATCAAGGTGGGCTGAGGTTTAGCACTGAGGTTAGACAGAATCACTCACAGCAAAACTAGAGCGGTTTTATTTTTCTATTTTAGTTACAGGCACCAGCCCTATATATATATAGCTTAAACTTAATTTGGTGTGTAATTGGGACTAGCTCTTTGGAGCCCTGGGTTATGTGTTTTGGAGCAGCTGAGAAGCGGGGCATGGTGGGGCAGGACGTGGTATGTTAATTGGTGGCCTCTGGGACCCGTGAGAGAATTGGATTTAAGTCCCCAGTTAGAGTGAGCTTGGCAGTTTTATTTGAGTCTCTGCGGGCACGTACTGGGGAGACCACCGGTTTGTGCCGGCTCTAGCAGGTGACTCACTGTCTGCCCTGATGCCCGTCTGTGCCTCCCTGGATGCCCGTCTGTGCCTCCCTGGTCAGCGTGGTGGCAAGGGGTGGTGGAGGAGCCCAAGAATGGGGAGGATGGAGGGCCTCTACAAGACTTGGCCTGCCACTTACCTGTAGTAGTTGCATGCTGCTCGGCGCATGGTCCCAAAGAGGGTTTTGCATTTTATTACCAAAGTCTCGATAAAAGGGACTTGGGTCAGAGCAAACATGGGGGGAGGAAAAACAAAGGAAATTAAATGCAAAATCACTGCTGGTGAAAAACCACATGGAGGCCTTGACTTTAATACCGCCAGAGCCGACGGGGGAAGTGGCCCCCAGGAGTCGGAACCGAAGGACGTTGGCCTGGTATTCGTGAAGCCTGGCCCCTCTCTTGTTTAAAAAGAAATTGCCGTTTAATTTGTTTCTGAGTTTTATTTCTCAAGTGAACCAGCATGAGGCCATGTAATGAGGTTGTGTTTCTGGGAGGTGTTGAAAGATGGGGAAAGGAGCGAAACCACCAAGCAGCGCTGGGCCATGCCAGGAGTAAGGAGTGGCAGTGGGCTGTGGGAGTCAGCAGTGCCGAGGCTAGAGGGGCAGGCAGGGGCTGTCCGAGGGCTGGCTCCTCTACACACCGTCAGTGGGGCAGGGCTCGCCATTGTGTGGTCGGAGGGCGGGCCAGTTGGCTGGGCTGCCTCACTTGGCTCGAGAGAGGAAAGATGTTTTTTCATCTGGTTTAAAGATCCACAGGGGCCCGCTCAAGCTGATGGAGTGAGATTGTGTGGCTGATGTGAGCCAAGAAGGACCCTTGCAGTTAGAAAGAATCTGAGCCATGGAGAAAAGGAATCCTTGGGCAAGGAGGAGAAGGGGTTTCCCAGAGAGCAGAGGTCAGCTCAGACCAAGAATGAGCAAGTGCATGTAAAGCATCTCGGGAGGTCACTTATATAAAAGGTTGGGCAAGAGATTTCTAGTCCAGGGAGCATCAGGGAAGCCCCCAGAGCCTGCCACCGATGGGGGCTGCGGTTGTCCTCTGGTGCTGAGACAGCTGTGCAGTGCTGGGCTTCTTGGGAAGTGACGCCTGGGGCATGGGAGCAGATGGGTGCCAAGGTTTTCTTGCCTCTGCACAAAACTGGAGTAAAGTTGCAAAGTGTGAGGCCTCCTGCCACCCTCCCTCCCCTGGCCTCCCGGACAGTGGATGGGGACCTTCACTGTCAAATGATCCTCCCAGTGGTGACAGAGAGAACACAGGGTAGCCAGTCCCTCTCTGCCAGGTGACCATGCTGTCCCAGTCCTTAGTGTGTGATCCCCTGGCACACACACATAACCCCTGGGGTTCAGGTGGGAACCACCTTCTCTGCTGCCCCAAGCTCTGCCTCCAGCTGGCTCCTCCCAGCCTCTGCAGGTGCCGGGTCTACTTGTCTAAAGGCGCTTGGCTCTGTGAGGACTGCGAAAGGCACTCTGCCCATCTGCAGGGTCTCTGTGCATGGCCGTGAAGTGCTGTCAATTGGAAGAACAGATTAGCCTGTTAACTACACAACTTTTTTTGTACCCGGCGTGCACAGGCTTCATTGTCTCTTCAATAGCCCTAGGAGGGAATCATTATCTCCATTTTACAGGGGAGTCCAGTAACTTATCCAAAATGAGCAATCATAGCCATGGCTGCATCTTTTAAGCACTTATGATGTGTCTTGCCCATGCCAAGGTCTTTGGATGCTTTATCCCATGGAGGCCTCGTCATACCTGTCCCTCCTTTTTGCTGTCACCTGCCTGCATGCTCTCCCCGGCCACCTAGTGCCTGATGAATAACCACAGCAGCCCCTCCTGACACCATTCCCACAGCCCCCACGTGGTGTGGCAAGGACAGTGCTAATGAACTTGGTCCTCACAACCCCATGAAGTGGGTACCATGATCCCTGTTGTACAGATGGGGAAACTGAGGCCCCAAGTACAGAACTGACATTGTCCAAGGTCACTCAGAGGGGCTTGTTGGCAGAGCCCTCTTGTTGCTAAAACTCTTTTCTGTCTTCTGTGGGAGAAAGGTCGAGATAGGAGCAATGTGGGGTGGTCACACGGCCCCCCTGATGTCCTCTCCACCCGGCACTGCTGCCACTCTGAGCTGGGTCATCAAGTGATCTGGGGCTGTCCTGTGCATGGCAGGATGTGGAGCAATGTCCCTGGCCTCTGCCCACTAGATGCCAGCAGCCCCTCCCCTCAGTCCTGGCAATCAAAAGTATCTCCAGGCATTGCGGGATGTCCCCTGGAGCCGTCACCCCTGGCTGAGAACCACTGGTTGAGAGCCAGGCCTTGAGGGATTCCAAGCTGCATGAGATGTTCTGTGTGGGGGCATGGGGTGAGGAAAGCTGGGAGGCCAGAGTACTTCCTGGAAGGGGGTTTGGAGCATTGAGACCCCCCAGCCTGGCTGAAGAGCAGACACCCCCAGGGTGCTGCAGAGCAGTGGGAGGTGCTCCGTGCAGCACCTCAGCCGTCATGCATTTAAATCCTGGCGTTTATCTGAGCGGCCATGTTCCTAAGCTCCCTGTGCCTCCGACTCCTTACCTGTAAAACAGGGACCACGTGAGAGCAGCTGTGCAGGAATGTTTGAGGCTCACAGAAGAGACAAGTTATTGCGTGGGAAGTGGCGGCTGCTGTCAAGCACCTCCCTTGAGGGACCTTCACTGCCCTGGTTGGCAGGGCAGGCTCACCCATTCAAACGTCTCCTTCTCTGCAGCAGCTTGATGGCAGAGGGAAGGTGGGCTTTTTGCCCCCCACGCTGTGCTGCAGCTCACCCATCCTGGTGGCAGGTTCAGGGAGCCTGGTACCCCTCCGCCTCCTGCATGGGGGTGAGTACATGTAGAGATGAAGCCACAGCTCGCCCCCTTTGTCTCCCTCCCCTCTCCCAAGCAGCGTCTCTGAAGCTGGAAACAGTGGCCCTAATGGACCTGTCTGGATGGACGTCAAAGAATACGGCTCCCACGTGGAAATTCTGTCCGCCTAGGCAAGACACCTCTCATAAGAATCAGATTCTGCCCAACTGTATGAATTCAGTGACTAAAGCCATTTGGAGATGGCCATTGTCAGGAAGAGCCCTTTAGACAAAGAAGGACAGGAAAATGACCGTTTTTTGGCCCAGTGCCCACAAGCCATTCCCCTTGCAATATCTCACTTAATCGTTTCAAGTGACTGTTGAGCCTGGGGTCCGTGGTGGAGCCTGTGTGTCTGGTTCTAGACTGCCTGGTCTTCATCCTTTGCCAGGCTGAGATGCTCGTTGTCATTCTCTGCCTCACCCAAAGATGACCAAAAAATGATGCTAATCATCTCCTCTGGCTAAGATTTAAGTTTCCAAACTGTACATCCTCATCAACTGCAGAGCTGGTTAAATGCAGATTCCCAGGCCCCAGCCCCAGTGTGAGGCAGTAGGTCTAGAGTCTAGGAATTAGCATCTTAACTGTCATCCCAGAGGCTCATGATATTAGTGACCCATGTGGGCCACACGTTGAGAAACTCTGAGCCATTTACTGATCACATTTAAATTGTATACAGCAGTACATGTGCTTGCTGTGTGTGTGTGTGTGTGTGTGTGTGAGAGAGAGAGAGAGAGTATGTGTGTGTTTTCTCTGGGCATAATGAAATGTCAAGCAATTTTAGATATTTTTCTCTATGCTTTTCTGTATTTTAATTTTTTACAATGAGCTTATAATTTTTTATGAGCAGATAAAGCCATCAAGACTTTCTCCTGGGCAGCAAAGAGCAGAAGTATTATCAATATGTAGAAAGTAGATTTGGGGCAAATGTGGACATAGAGACAAAAAGCCACAACTGTAAATAAACATTTTAACTCCTAGTGCCTGCAACCCTTCCTCTGTGACTCCAAACTCCTGAGCCAGCCACAGACAGCCTGGAGAAGAGAGGAATGCCCCACCTCCCATTTTCAAGTGATCTGTTCATGGCAAAGCAGAGCTAAAGACACACCTAGGAATTTGGGCTGGTGCGGCTGAGCCAGGGCCAGGTCTCCCTCCCTTTTGTCTCGGCCCCTGGAGTCCAGGCCTAGCCAGCTCCTGTTCCTCCACCCGACCCGGCACTCGGGCACCCTGGCCAGCCAGGCAGAGCCAGGGATGGCGATTTTACAGCACTTTTATGACTCTATTCTTGCCCAGTAAACCCACACTGGGCCTCACAAACACTGTGAGAAGGCCAGGCCCTTCCAGAGAAATGGTTTCCTACACCTTTACAACGTGATAGGAAAAAAGGGGCCGTTGGATTTATGGAAACTATATAAAGTTTATGGAGTCTTGGCAGGCCAGAAGTAGAAAGAGTCTGCAGGATGGGGGGTGGGCATCCCAAAGCGGAGAAGGCCATGAAAGAGCCGCAGACCTTCGTGTCAAGACACCAGTCAAAACGCAGGTGACCAGAGCAATGCTGGGGGACTCTGGGGTAGAGGAAACTGGCCTTGCTTGCGGCAGCGGCTGTGGGGGTGCTTTCTGGGGTGATATCATTTCATCTCCATAGCATTCCTGTAAGGGAGGCATGGCCAACCTCATTCTGTGGAGGAGATACTAAGGCAAAGGTGTTTTGAAAATTGCAGACGTGCCCAAGGTCGCCCAGCCAGTGGTGCGTGGCGCTGAAGTGGATGTTCTGGGGCAGCCTGAGTTCTCGCAGGCTCTCCTGTGTATTGAGCAATGCGTCCCAGTTTTAGGTCCGGATAACATGGTGTCCACACTCTGCTTCAGTTTGGGACTTGTCTGCTATTTGTAGTTGTCTCAGGGTCCCCTGGGGTCCTTCCGTCAGCCCCATCCCCCTCTGTGGGTTAGCTTTGCTGTTGAAGCTGATTTGTGCTCAGGTCAGCCTGCTGGCTTTGGCTAGAACGGAAGTGAGAATCAGGACAGGGTTAAAACAGAGTCTTTGCTTTTGGCCACCCCCTGCCTTGTTCCAGTTCTGCCAGCAGGTCCTCTTAGGGCCCTGCAGGAGAACCTCATGGGGTCTGAAGTCACCTTTTCCAGTTCCTGTCAGCCTTCAGCACTCTAATCCATTGCTCCTTGCATGTGCACCTTGTGACAGCCGTGTTTTCTCTCTTTTACTTATTTGGCTGTGAATTTTTGGAGTGCAGATTCCATGAATGCTTAATTCTTCATCTCTGGTTTTGCCCAGAGAACCTATCATAATTTCTAGAATATGGTAGTTACTGCATAGATATCAGCTGGGAGGACGAATAGATGATTGGATGGATGGATGGATGGATGGATGGATGGATGGATGGATGGATAAATTGATGGGTGGGTGGATGGATGGATGGATGGATGGATGGATGGATGGGTAGGTGGATGGATGGATAGACGGATAGATGAGTTATGTATAGACTGTCAGATACCCATCTCCTCATTTACACCCTTGAGTGCAGTTAAACTAGCAACCTAACCCAGGTTCTCTGAGGCTTTTACTAAATGCACTTCTGTTTCAGGGGATATACCTTGTTCTCTCTGAAGCCATATGGAGAAACCAGCCTGAGTGTTTGAATGTGTGTGTAAATACTTTACGGTCCCCATAAACTTGTTTAAAGACAGGTGGGGGTAAAAGCATAAACCAGGACAGCCTTGTGGGAGGGCAATTTGGAAGTAGCTATTAAAATTTTTAATGTGCCTACCCCTAAGACCCAAAAGTTCCACTTTTAGTTGTCATGGGCAAGAAATATATTCATCTATTTGTGCACAAAGAACCATGCACCAGGATGCTCATACAATGCTTGTTTCTGCATTGCTCGAAACAGTGAAAAATGGGCAGTAGCCTTGCTGTCCATCCATGGGGGGAACACCCAGATTATGGAAAACACTGTAGCCATCAGAGAGATTAAGGTAGATCCATATTGCAAACTGGAGGATTTCTGATAGAGCTTGGGACAGACACTCTCCAAGCTTCCAGGAGTCTCCAAGACTCTGGTACTCACTGGTCTCAGCAGATGTCTCCTCCCAACCTCATTTCTATTAACTTATTTTCCTTCTCCCTTCCCTCTCACCCATGAAACACAGTTTACTAGAATTCGTTCTTTAATTCTTATGCCTACTAGCCAGTGACCCTCCCTTCCAGAAAAGGAGGAAACAGAAAAGCAGTGATGTGCGTAATTACTGTCCGCTGGTTCTTCATTTGAAAAGATTGTAAGGCATAATATTGAAACATGATTTATGGATGCCACATTCTACCAGATAATGAGGCCAAGAGGAAAAAAGTCCCATTGTTTCAGAAAACCTTAGCCTTTGCTCTCCTGCAGGAGATAAATTGGCTCTTATTTTCTTATTGCTAAAGAAATGTGAAACAGTTTTAGGTATATGTGATATGGTCTTTCAATATGTTGAAATCCAGAACTGAGTAGTTGAGGAGACGTCTGGCTCAGATATTGAAGGAAGTTTCCTGGAGGCCCGGCAGCTCACAGCTGAGAAGGCTGCAGCCTCGGGCCACCACGCACCCTCACCCAGACACTGGCACTGGGCCCAAATCAGAAACACCCTCCGGGTGCTCGAGGGCCCAAGACAGCGAAGGCCACAGAACTCAGGAGAGAACAGAAAAAGCACAGAATCCAGAGTTCCACCTTGACTGTTTATTAACTATTTGCCCCTCCGTTTCTTCATATGTAAAACAGAAATGACAACCTTACTATTAATTGTGTGACCTTGGACACATTACATCTCCCTGAGCACGATTGTCCCATCTGAAGGTCGTAATAGCACCTGCCACAGAGGATGGTTGTAAGGATTAAATTAGTTAAATTACATTTTGCAATGTAAATTACACTAGGTCAGTGCCTGCCACATAGTAAGTGCTCAGTACTTTTTAAAAAAAATCGCTGTGTGACTATTGCAGACACCTTCACCATGATTGGAATAGCTGGAATCCAAACTCAAGCCTTCCATTTCCAGGGTTCTGGCTGGTGTGGAGCTGGCAGACCTGGATGGGGATTCCCAGCTCTGCCTCTTCAGCTGAGCAAGTCACTGGAACCTCTCTGAGCTGCATTCTGTTCAGCTGTAAACTACTAGTTTGTACTTTGCAGGGGGTGTTGTAAGGCAGTGGTCTCCAGCCTTTTTGGCACCAGGGACCAGTTTTGTGGAAGAAAATGTTTCCATGGGTGAGGGGAATGTTCTCACGCTCCTATGAAGATTTAATGCCTCTGCTGGTCTGACAGGAGGCGGAGCTCGGGCCATCATGCTCGCTCCCCGCTGCTCACCACCTGCTGTGCTGACCAGTTCCTACCAGACGCGAACCAGTACTGGTCACTGGCCTGTGGGTTGGGGACCCCTGTTGTAAGGTTTAAAGATGAATGGAAACAAAGTGTCTGGGACAGAGTGAGTGCTTGGTGGATGGCAGTCGCCCTTGACAGTGAAAGGTCTTTGCTAAGAAGCCTCTTTGTGTAATGCTCTCCCCTGGGAGGAGTCCGTTCCTGGTTTATGTCCTTCTGGTTCACTTTGGCTCAGCAGCAGATGTCTGCAGAACTCTTTATTCCTGGAGGGCACAAAGTCTGCCCTGACTCTAGAAATAATAGCTACAAAGAAAAACCGCTGGCAGCCCCTGTGCCAGGGACTGTGTGGAGCTGGCTCTGCAGGAGCCTGGGTGTCCTTAGAGCAACTTGGAGAGTGAGCTCCTTGTCCTCAGTGTGCAGATCAGACATGAGGGTCGGGGTCTGGCCCAGGCACACAAAGCTGGGAGATGGCAGGGCTCAGAGTCTGATCTTGGGCTGTCCAATCCCTTTCACCAGACTGTGGCACATTCCAGAGCCCCTATCCAATTCCTAATTATTGACTCCACTCCACCTCGACCCTGACTGCGCTCTCCCATCTCCTCATGCCCATCACTGCCACTGGGTGGCTATGCAGTTCCATTACAGCCTCTTGTGGGGTTGATTTGTAGTTTTTTTCACCAGTGCTTCTTAGCTCGAACTGTCAGATGTCTCAATGTTTGAACTGGGTTGCAGAGAACGTTTTGTTCTGTGTGTCTGAATCTATGGGTTTACATAGATGCTCAGGGGTTGGGCTGGGGAGCATGGGTTCTGGGTGCCACGTAAGGCCTTGCCAACCCCTTCCAGAAAGGACTGTGTTCTTACATGGGACACCCTGGAGTTCTATCTGCCCTCCACCTAGAATCTCCCCTTGGGAAGGGGAAGGTGTGATTTTGCATGTATTTCTTTTTCTCCCAGCTAACGGTGTTGCTTTGTTTTCAGTTGAGAGGGAAAATGTGCAGAAGAGGACCTTTACTCGATGGATAAATCTACATCTAGAAAAGGTAATGGGGCACTTGGGTGTTTGCTAAGTGATTGATTCATCTGTAACTGAATTTACAGCTCCGGAGAGTGGAGGGGGAGCTGGTGACCTGTGCTCTTTTTGTTATTCATTCATTTAAACATTTATGAGTGTCTCCCCCTGCCGGTTACGAAGCTCAGGATTGGCAAGAGATGGCTGAGACAGTCTGCCCTCCTGGGATCATCAGTCTTGTCAAGGGAAGGAAAGAGAGCGTCTGTCTTTAAGTAGGAATCTGAGCAGGTGGTGGAAGACATACATTATTGAACACACCAACACCTGAAAATCAGGTGTCGTTGGGCCTGAAACACAGGTGCGCATCTTGATTGCCAGAACCGGGCTCTGTGAAGAACCAAGAGCCATTTGTAGGTATTTGGATTGATTTTTGCAAGAACTCTGATTATCTTTGGACAAAGCTAGATTTCCTTCTAAAGTCACATCATGTTGCTATTTAATAATAATAATAGTAATAATAATATTGCCTGGCTTTTTTGATGTACTTCACTCTGCATCAGGCATCCTGCATAGTGCCATACATGTGCCATGTCTCCTGTCATCCTCACGACGATTCGAATTACCCTCTCCTATCAGAAGGAGGAAACAGAGGCACGGAAACATAACGTGGCTTTCCTGGACTTTCTGTGGCTTCTCCTCTGTATTCAGCGTAGTGGCCCTTCTCTTCCTCTGTTTCTTTGTTTTCTTGCATTCTTTGACCTGGCTGTTTTGAGTTGCATTTTATCTGCAAGCATCTCATGCACACTCCATAAAACAAAAGCAGCTGAATCAGCTCCCCTCTTGAAAGAGACTAAAGGAAGAGCCACAGAGGAGAGGCAGTGATGGGAAGGGATGAAGAGTCCTAGGTGAGAAGGGGGATGGGAGCGGGCAGAAATCTCAGCCATCCTGGTTGGATGGACCTCAAGACTGTGGGCCTGGGGCTGGGAGAGGAGAGATGATTTTTCTCTTTTTTAGGAAGTTGATTTTTATCTACTCACTTCACCTCTTTCTCCTTAAGCACCACTATGTGGTTTTCCAGCTATACCCAGCAAGTAGTCTCAATTCTGTTTAAAACTAGGAGCACCCCACTTTCGTGTTTGTAGGTGTATCTTCTCTCTTCTCCTCTTAAAATGTTCAAGAGAGGCCAGGTGCATTGGCTTGTGCCTGTAACCCCAGTGCTTTGGGAGGCTGAGGCAGGTGGATCACTTGAGTTCAGGAGTTTGAGACCAGCCTGGCCAGCATGGTGAAACCTCCTCTCTACTAAAAATACAAAAATTAGCTGGGCATGGTGGCACATGTCCATAGTCCCAGCTACTGGGGAGGCTGAGACTGGTGAATCGCTTGAACCCAGGAGGTGGAGTTTGCAGTGAGCCGAGATCGCACCACTGCACTCCAGCCTGGGCGGCACAGCGAGACCCTGTCTCAAAAAACAAAACAAAACAAAAGGTTCGGGAGTAACTATTGACTGCCCTTATGGTTAACACAAAAGAAAGGTTCTCAGAGGAAATCACTGAAATGATTAGAAAGCAGAGAAAATAAATGTGGCTTTTAGGAAGTGGAGCTATTGACCACAATTCTAATTCCCATAGTTTACCTTTAGGTATAGGATGTTGCCCAAGCAGGCTTTCGGCCACCCACACCTCTACTCCCCACATGTAGAACGTGTGACGCAGTGCCACCACTTCACCTGGAGCATCCTGAACTCTACGGGTGAAAGATTGTGTCGCACATGAAGCTTATGAATCATCTGCCAGTTGTTTTGATTATTGGCACATTTTCGGCAATGCTCCTGAAGTGAAGTGTTATTTTTGGAGGGGGGGGAAGGAAAACTGGTCCCCAAACCTGAGATCACTGAGCTCTTAAATTAATGCCTGATGTGTGTCAGGGTAGCTGGAAATTCCTGCTGGGGGACACGCTAGAGCCATGGAATATTTCTTTCTTTCTTTTTTTTAAAATTAAAATAAATAAATACAGAAAAGTACAGAGGATCATGTGGCGAATATCCCCGCACCCACTCACCGCCCCAAATGAACCTCTGTTCGCATTTATCATATCAAGGATTTTCTCCCTGGCCAAGTTCCTGTCCCCTGTCTCAGGGCAGGTGGGTAGCGCCCACTCTGAAGATAAATCAGATAGCGCCTGAAACTGATGTCTAATAAACAGGGCAACATTAACAGCCATGTTTCCAACCTTGAGACTTTCAAGAACAACCTTTCATGTAAAGGAAACCCAGGAACTCCTCGGTGAATTGGGCTTAACTGCAATTTGAAGGCTGTCAGAAATATTTACTGAGTCTCTGGCTTCTGGAAAAATTCCTTAATTTACTGAAGGAGTTAGATCATGAAGAAAGCCCTGGGGGTGCTGTTTATTCGGCCATACCGATCTCATGAAGCCCACGGAGCGTTTGGGGCCCAAGAAGTGTTTTCCCTGGCGCGGGTTCAATTTCTCCCCCTGCCATCTCACAGGATGGACTCCGGCCAAGGCCTTGTTTGCTGCTGCTGCTGAGGCTCTTACAGGAACTGTCAATGGAAATTATTCTTCAGGTTTAACTCAGAAGTAAGGCTTGGCTACGGCCAGGGCTGGTAACTGGAAATTTTGTTAGTCCATTTATCAGGGGGTATTTTGTTCGGGTCTCGCATTTTCTGCCTCGCATTAACAGGAATAACATTTCCGTAAGAGCCTCAGTAACCTGATCCCGTCATGCTCAGGGTGGAATGTGCCCAAGGAGCTGCAGCAGTTTGCAAAGAAAATAATTTGCCTTTTGGTTCAAAGTCACTGTTGCCCTTGAAGCGAAGCCTTTTTCTATGCACCTGCGGGTGGAATTGCCCTGTATTTTGACTAACTGGGGGTAAAGGGACTCGTATAAAGGGTAAGGAAATGCCACCTTCCTCCATAAAAAATGAAACACAGGCCCTCCATGGCTGCCACAGGAAGGAGGCTTTCCCACAGGGAAAGGGTGGCTGGGCCACAGTTCCACTGTTTCCTGCCCCTGGGTCTCTGGCTGGTTATGGATACCACCCTCCCATTGGCCTCAGGAGCTCCACGCCCCATTAATCCTGTCTCCCATGTGAATGTCCAGCCTTCCCTGTACCCAGGAGCAGAGAGAGCACCCAGACCAGCTGCTCTAACCTTGCCAAAGCCCCCAGTACAAAAAGGTAAACAGGGAATTCATGCTGGGGTGGGAGCTTGTTAAGAATCAGGTTTCGGCTGGGCATGGTGGCTCATGCCTGTAATCCCGGCCCTTTGGGAGGCCAAGGCAGGAGGATATCACATGAGCCCAGGAACTGGAGACCAGGCTGGGCAACACAGAGAGACTCCATCTCTACAAAGAGTTTTAAAAATTAACCGGACGTGATGGCACATGCCTGTAGTTCCAACTATTTAAGAGGCTGGGATGGGAGGATCACTTGAGCTGAGGGTTTGAGACTGCAGTGAACTGTGATCACGCCACTGCACTCCAGCCTGGGCCACAGAGCAAGATATCATCTCAAAAAAGAAAAAAAAGAAGAGGAAGAAGATTCTAGAAGAAGAAGAAAAATGCAAGTTTCTGGACCCTGCTCCCAGAGATTCTGCTGCGATTAAGAGGAGTTATTATCAAGCTTGTTTAGACAGTAGAAATCTTTCTTCAAGAAAAGCGTTACCTAGAACCGTAAACGCAGTCATCCTTCCTCCTCTGGGGTTCCACATCTCCGGGTTCAACCAACAGCAGATAAAAAATATTCAGAAAAAAAACTGCATCTGTACTGCATATGTATGTACAGAGTTGCTTCTTGTCATTACTCCCTAAACAATAGAGTATAACAACTATTTACATCACATTTACACTGAATTAGGTATTATAAGTAATCTGGAGATGATTTTAAGTATATGGGAGGATGTGCATAGATTATATACAAATACTTCACTATTATATATCAGGGACTTGAGCATCTGCAGATGTTGGTACCCTAGGGAAGTCCTGGAACCGATCCCGTATAGATACCGAGGGCTGACTGTACAGGCCAGTAGGAGCTGAGCCTCTCTGATTAAAGCGGGTGCAGTGGGATCAGCTGCCTCCTCCACCCCCCTCTCTCCCATAGGGTATCCTAAAGCTGCTCTGCTGCAGTCTAAGGTTCCAGGGAACAGAGTTTGCAAATCCTCGCACTGGAGCATCTAACCCACAAGTTCCAGCCAGTTCTTTCAGCCATGTCCAGCCAAGCTCCTAGTGGATACCACCTGGACAGCAGACCCCTTCCAGGTCTAGGCCCAGAGAGGAAAGCCCAGGGGGCTTCTGTCTGTTTTCCTTCCCAGGCCCCCCTCCACACTCCAGATCCTGTTTAGGGAATTGCGTTTTCCCTTAGCGAGAAGGAAGTAGTCTATGGGAACGGAGGCTGGGGCTTCTGTTTACTGACCCAGGGAACCCAGAAAGTGAGCGAGTGGGGCTGAGAGAAGGTGTTTCAAGAGCCGTTCACTCCGAAGGGGCCGCCAGCTGAGGACACCTCCCTTCCACTGATGGCCACAAGGCATACGCCTTCTGATGAAATGTCTTCCTGAGGAGGGCATCCAAGGCTCTGCAGGCAGCAAGCCACTTAGCAGTCAGCAGGTGGTCCTGGGCTGGGCAGGTGGGTGCTGTGCCAGACTCCCTACCTACATGATCTCATTGCATTCCAGCCCAGCCCTCTGACCAGGGTCAGATGCCTCACCTGACATTGCAGACAAGTACACTGTCTTTGTGCAAGTGTGCAAGGTCAGGTTAGCCCCAGGGAGGTTAAAGAACATGCCCAAGGCCAAGTTGCTGTCAAGGTAGAACTTGGCTTTGAACTCAGGTGTGTCTAACGGCCTTGCTTCTCATTGGCTCATGTGAGAGGTGCAATGTTGATTTATCTCAGGAAGTTGGATTTTGTGGAGGAATAGAGGAGTAGTATGCAGCTTTTTTTTTTTTTTTTGGTACAACTTTAATAAGTTTGATGTGTAATAATGAGCTTGAATTGCTTTTGTACCTAAACATATAAATACACATACACATGGACATGTAAATTGACCTCTGAACCTTTGAGTTCCTAGTGAGCCTACACATGTGAGGTGAGGAAAGGATCCTTCCCTTCACCCAACCATCGAGCCATTCAGCAGGTCAGCTGCGTCCTGCCAGCTGCCCGCCCTCCTAGCCAGTTCTCACACACCAGCCCCTTTTCCTGGCTTCCTCTGGTAAGGGTCCCACCACCTCCAAATTTGGTCTAAATCTTGGTGAAGCAATGACGGGCACCTCAGGAGGGCACACTTTTGAAGACTAAAGCGGTCTTGGAGATGCTGCTGACACCGGACTGAAGCCTGGAGAGTAACTGGCCCAGGGTCTTGTCATTGCCTTGTAGATCTAGGGTACGCTAGCGTTCGGCCCTTGTGGCCGGATACAGGAAACAGGACAATACCGAACAGCTAGCTTGACCAAATGCTGCGACTGTCACTCATCCTCTTTGAACCTCAGTTTCCCCAGTCTAAAGTGAAGGGCGGCCAGGCGCAGTGGCTCATGCCTGTAATCCTAGCACTTTGGGAGGCCGAGGTGGGCGGATCACCTGAGGTCAGGAGTTGGAGACCAGCCTGGCCAACACAGTGAAACCCCGTCTCTACTAAAACTACAAAAATTAGCTGGGCATGGTGGCAGGTGCCTGTAATCCCAGCTCCTCGGGAGGCTGAGGCAGGAGAATCACTTGAACCCGGGAGGCGGA
This sequence comes from Trachypithecus francoisi, assembly GCF_009764315.1. Taxonomy (NCBI): domain Eukaryota; kingdom Metazoa; phylum Chordata; class Mammalia; order Primates; family Cercopithecidae; genus Trachypithecus; species Trachypithecus francoisi. The sequence continues at coordinate 11,622,204 of NW_022681468.1, forward strand.
GGTTGCAGTGAGCCGAAATTGTGCCACTGCACTCCTTAGCCTGGGTGACAGAGCGTGACTCTGTCTCAAAAAAAAAAAAAAAAAAAAAGAATAAATAAAATAAAATGAAGGGCTTGCACTAGGTAATTTCACATAAGCCCTCATAGAATTGTTTTATTCTACATTAGGATATAGTCAAGATATGCCATTTCTTTCTGCCCTTAAGCATGTGGATGTGATCTAAACTTGGGATCTGAGATCTTCAGTTTGAAGGGCCCCCAAGGGTCACTTGTTTGATCAGTCCCCTGTTGGTGAATCTTCTCTGCAGCCTTCCTGCCAAGTGGCTGTGCACTGCTGCCTGGGTATCACCTGCAGGGGGATGGGCCTGCTACCTCCTTGGATGGGCATTTCTACCTGTAAACACAGCTGGATGTTTGGAAGTTTTCTCTTGAGCAGAAAGCTGCATCTCTGAAAATAGCTTTGTGGATTACACAGGTTGCTAACTGGCTACTTTCTTCCCTTCTCTTTCAAAGTGCAACCCACCTCTAGAAGTTAAAGATTTATTCATCGATATACAAGATGGCAAAATCCTAATGGCTTTGTTAGAAGTCCTGTCTGGGCGGAATCTGGTACGTATGTTACAGCAGGGTCAGAAAGAAAGAAAATGCAAAGGAAAACGCTGTTGAGGTTTTCTTTTCAACACAAATATCTGGACATACCCTATACTAAGAAACTCTGAAGCGGTGACTTTTTTCATTAGTGCCTACGAGCCATATAATCATGTGGAATGAACTAGTACTTTTTTTTTTAAGTCAATGTATTTTAGAAAATAAATGCCTAGTGTTTTCGGTGAGTCTGTTAAGGCTTAAGTTTAGAACTAAACAACTAAAATTTAGCCAGCCAGCCATTATATAAACTAGAATGATCGCTAAGAATTGGAAAAATTGGAAGAAAAAGGCCTTTTATCAACCACCCTAAGGCTAAAACTAGAACTGCTGGCTTCTAGAACATTCTTTTAAGTATGATTGAAGTTGAGCCAACTGGTCTTGACGTTCGTTCCACTTTGGACATTAGCCAGACTTCTCCTTGTTGCATCTGTCTGCTGTGTGCAGATTGGCCCTTGTTCTCTTCACAGACAGCAGAGTTTCTCAGCCTTGGCACTGTTGACATTTGGGTCAGATAGTTTCTTGTTGTGGGAAGATGTCCTGTGCATTACAGGATATTTAGTATCTAACTGCTAAATAACAGTATCACCCCCATGTGTGACAGCTAACAAGCTCCCAGACATGACGAAGTGTTCCATGAGGGGGCAAACTGATCCAGCCCAGAATGGTAGAAGTGTCAGGGTTGAGAAAGCCTGTTCCAGAGTCCAGTGTTTGATTTGGCCTTGGCAACCCATTGTACCTAACACAAAGGTGCAGCAATGGGGTCACGACTCTACCAAACCATAGCTCAGCCAGCACAGAATGTCCTGGGTCTGTCCTTAACTGTAGGTCTAAAGTCAAGAGTCCCTGCTTCTCTTCTCAGATATAATGTAGCTGGTATCTTATCAGACCTCTTAACCCTCCCACCTTTGCTTTCCCAGTGGCAAAACACAAGATACCTATTAGCAGCGCCCGCAGAGGGCTATGCAATATTATGTGATGAATTCTCAACGGTATTTGGTTTCTTAGAGGGTCTCGCCATGAGCAGGGTCCCCAAAGGACTTCCTGAAAAAGTACCTTCTAGTCCCTTGTTTATGCTCCCAGCAACGCAGGCTCCCCACTTCATTGCCAGAGCCCTGGTCACCAGCTACTGTGTCCTTGGTGGGCCTCCACAGGGAGTCTTTGATTCTGGAGCCCAGCCAAGAACAGTCCTCCACTTCCCCATGAGCGTGGCCTGGCACTTCACACCTGGTAGAACTGACCCACTGGTTTGCCTTGTAATGCAATCTTCCCCCAACCTGGAGGAGCATCGATGCGGTTCAGTTCAGGGTGAGTTGGCTGTGATGGCATTCCTGGTATGTAGAGCTAATGTTGTCAGAGTTTTAGCTTCCGCAGACATCTCTCTGCCTCTTTCTCTCTTTTGACCTGGGATAACTGTCCACAAAACTCTTGGCTAGAAAACAGAAACATCTGCCGCCACTGGGGAGGACCTTGGCTGGATGATTTAGCAGCTGAGCAGTGATGCTGGCAGCCAATGCTCCCTGTCCTAACACAAGCAGCAGTTCAGCAAAGGGAACATGTTACGGAGGGTCTCAGGAGAAGGGAGGAATCTAACAAGCCAGGAGCTGGGTCCCAGAGAAAAAATTGACAAATTTGTCCCTTGTTGACCCACTTCGGTTCCCCCCAACTCACCAACTTCAGTGAGTTAAATCCCAAGTACTGTAAATAAGGCCGACCTTTGAGAGCTCTCTGATGTCACATTTGTATGTCCTGAGAGGCACCTGTGTGAGTTTGGATGCATTCCAGGTGGGTTTTAGTTGTGAGCCCCTAACTTTCTCTTGAAATTCATGTGAAGAAAGCAAAGCACAGCCAGCAGCACTGCTGGGCATTGTGAAGTGCCTGTGTGGGTTTAATGTGCTTGTTTTGTTCTGTTCTGTTTTATAGCTGCACGAATACAAATCCTCGTCGCATCGCATTTTTCGGTTGAACAACATAGCGAAAGCACTTAAGTTTTTGGAAGATAGCAATGTAAGTGTTTGAAGCACATCCTGCTAACACAAGCTTGTCCTGTTAGGAAAAGGATGTCATTTGAAGTTCAGTGCTGGTCTCAAGAGAAGTGTGAGATGGAGACTGATCTAAAATGGTCAGATTAAACTAAGCTTAAATTTCACAGAAATCACTCAGATGACCCCTCCGTTGGGAACATAGTCCCTGACTCCGTGCCCACCCACTTGACAGCCATCAGGATTAAAACTCTGATGGACGTTCAGTCGTGGAAAGGCAGAGCAGCTGACTGGCTCTCAGATATTTATAACTTAGTTCACGTTTTCTCCTTCATTCCCTTGAATAAGTGTATGGCAAGCATGTCCGAGTGTAAAACTTTCTCTTGGAACAGAATATGGGAGAAAAAGGGGAAGAGGGGGCGCTAAATGAGCCAGAGGGAAAAAAAGTATAAAATTCTCCCTATCTTGATGTAACTTTCTAGACTCTGATGAACTTTTTCTGTGCCTGGAACTCTTCTCCACGTTCTTCACACATGGGTAGGGGCGGCTCAGCAGGGAGGACATTTCATCGCACCTCAGAGCACAGTTATTATGCCCATGTCAGAGATGGGCTGCCCCATAGGACCAGCTCTGGGACTTGCAAGTTGTTCAACTTCTCTAAACCTGCGCTTCCTCATCTCTAAAATGGGCATATTGTGAACACTAAAGGAACTGACCTGTGAAAAGCACTCTCCATTCTCGGGATGGCCGTTATCACTCAGCAGGCCCCTGAGTTATCACCCGACATGTGATAACTAGGTGTGATACCACCTTCTCCCAGCCGAGGAGGGAGAGGGAATATTTCCATAAACCAGTTCGTCAGCTTGTTTTCAGTCTGGCAAAACCAGCTGAGTTAGGAGGAACAAGAGGAGGAAAACATTGTCCCTGAAGCTCTTAACTGAAGTCTGGCTGTTACCTTTTTTATTCACCACGAAAAACAAAATGGCGGCTGGGCACCCAAGCCATGGTCTTTGGAAATATCTGCTCTTTGGGACCTTGTACCGCCTGCAATCACTACCTTCCCTCAGCCCAGTTCTCTGAGGGAACTAGGCACCTCAGGAGGGTTTTGTTCTCTAAATGGCGCTCCCAAGAGCCAGCGGCTCCCTGCTCAGCCCTGCCCTTCTCCTGTTGGGATGGTGCACCATGGTGTTTGTGGCATCCCTATGAGGCAGCTCTGTCTCCTCACTTTGAAACCTCAGCTTAGAGGGCCACAGCTGTCACTTGCCACTTGGGCTTCCCCCAGGTGAAAGGGAAGGCGGGGGTGATCAAGCTGACTAGCAGCTTTGGTTCCCTTGGACTGGAATGTGCTCAGTAAAGCCACAGAAACAGAAGGAGCTGTCAGAGCAGAGGCTTAGGAGACGAGCAGGTGAGTTCTCATGGGTGATCCATCATGCAGGACGTGTGCTCGTGATGAATGTGGACGCAGTATTGGACCTGAATTTGATCGACTGTGTCATTCACAATATTGGCAGCTTCCTTCCTGGCCTCCGACCTGCCAGTGATGAGCCTGTGTTGTCTGAATTATATTCTTGGCATCTGCCCTCAAAACAGGCTGCAGCTAGGGAACCCAGAACTCTCCCTCGATTAGGCAAGCCCAGGCCTAACTGATTGATGTTGTCGGAAACCCATGACAAACTCAGGATCAGAGACCCATGTCAGACAGGTTAAACGGCCATGAGGGGAAGAGAGAGAGAAAAGAAATAGAGGAAAGAGAAAAAGGTTTTGTATGAGATGATCTTTTCAGGTTCTCTTTCCCCAGTCTGCCAGGCAGAATTTTGCAGTGTGGACCTGATAGTGTATCTTGACTTTATTTCTCCTCTCTTTCTCCTGAAGAATGACTTTTGCTTTATTAAGGTTGTTAAGAAAGAAGAAAAAAATGTGACAGACACCAGTGTTGCCTGCAAAGCCTTAAATATTTACTCTCTGGCCCTTTTTAGAGAGGTCTACAGAGCCCCAATCTGTGTCCAGTGCTTAGATTTTGTTTGTGGAATGAACTGATGACTTAGGGCAGTGATCCTCAAACCCGAGCATGCGCTGGAATCACCTGGTGCACTTGTTAAAATGCAGATTTCTGGGCCCACCCATAGAGTTTTTGATTCTGTAGGCATAGGAGAGAATGAGCATTTCTAACACAGGGGTCCCAAGTGATGCAGATGCTGCTGGTCCAGATGCCAGGTTGGCCTCAGGGATTTACCAAGAGCATCATTCTGTGGTCAGAACATAGTTAAACACATAGATAAGACCTTAGCTAAGTGTTTCTGCAAGAGGCACATTTCAACTCATCAGTGGGATATTTTCTAATGGTGCAGAAACCCTGGGCATAAACCTTATCCCAGTCTACTATTTCTAATTAGCAGCCAACTCACCCACCCACCGTCCGTGATTGCTCGTGTCGGTGCTCTGTGTTTGTTCCAAGGACATGCTCAATCCAGGTGTGGTGGTGTTTGTGTAGCAGACAGACCTACCAGACATTTTCCATCTCTCTCGGAAAAGAATGACTGAAACCTTACCAGCTGTGTGATGCTGGGCATGTTATATTTAACCTCTCTGACATTCCCTCACCTGAACTGGAGGGACAATAGAAGTACCTGCTGATATGGTCTGGCTGTGTCCCCACCCAAATCTCACCTTGAATTGTAGCTCCCATAATTCCCTAGTGTTGTGGGAGAGACCTGGTGGGAGGTCATTGAATCAGGGGAGCAGGTCTTCCCCATGCTGTTCTCATAATAGTGAATCAGTCTCCTGAGATCGGATGGTTTTATAAAGGGGAGTTCCCCCGCACATGTTCTCTTGCCTGCCGCCATGTGAGATGTGTCTTGCTTCCCCTTCACCCTCCGCCATGAGTGTGAGGCTCCCCCACCATGTGAGGAGTCCATTAAACCCCTTTCCTTTGATAAATTACTCAGTCTCAGGTAGTATCTTTGCAGCAATGTGAGAACGGACGAATACACCTACATCATAGGTTTATTGTGAGTATAAAATGAGTTAATATTTGTAAGGAGTTTAGAATAGAGGCTACACAATGGTAAGTGCTATGTATGTGTTAATTAAATACACTTTTGCATGCTGAGTGTCCTTGAGAATGGCAGGGTAAGTAAGAAAAACAGGCTTATGCAAACACACACACACACACACACACACACACACACATACATACACACACACACAGAGAAACAGAAAATAACATGTGTTATCCTCCCTGGACACCCCCCTTTAAGTTCATAAATTGCTTCCCTCCAGGTAAAACTGGTTAGCATTGATGCAGCAGAAATAGCAGATGGCAACCCTTCTTTGGTTCTTGGGCTGATATGGAACATAATCCTCTTCTTCCAGGTAAGATCATTTCCTTTCCAAAACACACAATCATGATCTTGTGTCTGCTGAGCGCCGCAGAAGAGAGTGGGGCCAGATCGGAGGAGGCAGTGAGGCTTAGTTTATGGCAGATTTTATCTTTTCTACTCACTGAAAAAGCACCAGAAGAATCTGGTTGCTACAGTCCCTGTGATTTTCAAAGTGGTGTGAGTTCTCTAGAAGAGAATAGCCATCCTCTTGGGACTGGAAGAGTTAAATATTTACTTCAAAAAATAACTTTGTTCTAAAGTGTTGCAAGAACTAGGGAAATACTCCTGACCAAAAATGGAACTTGGTAGAGTTACTTTGCTGAAATCACTCAGTGTTCCTTAGAGATGATTAAAGAGCTTATATTAAAGATGCCTGAGGAAGAAGAATAACAGGCGAGACCTTATTGTTCCGTTCTTTGCAACTTGAGCCTCTAATTGGAAATGCAGATTTTATAGAGGAAGAACTGGATCTGTGATTGGAGTAAGAAGATGACATTTTATTTTTATTTTATTTTTTATTATTAAACTTTAAGTTCTGGGGTACATGTACAGAACGTGCAGGTTTGTTACATAGGTATACACGTGCCATGGTGGTTTGCTGCACCCATCAAGCCATGAGAAGATAATATTTTAAATTGTGCTGAAGTTCATTTCCCTGTCAGGAGAGAGCTGGTATCTAGAGCCCACTCGCTTTTGGAATAGAAACTCGTGGTTCACTGTTCGATTACCCTCCCAAGAGTGAAAGTGATCCACGTGGGCATGATTTGCTTGGGGTTTTGGCTCAATGCCTGCATTTCAGAGAAGCATGAGCACAAACAAGGTCTGGAGACAGTAGTTCCTGTTCTGGGTGAACCCTGAACTTAAAAGAAAAAAAAGACTATCTCTCTCTGAGCCTCAGTTTCTGTGTCTGTGAAATGGGAGCAGTGGTCATAATAGGTGGTGAGCATCAAAAGAAGCCATGTGGGCCAGGCACCGTGGCTCACGCCTGCAATCCCAGAAATTTGGGAGGCCATGGCGGCAGGGTCACTTGAGCCCAGGAGTTCAACATCAGCCCTGGAAACAGAGCAAGACCCCATCTCTACAAAAAATAAAATTAGCCAGGCATAGTGGTGTGTGCCTGTAGTCCCAGCTACTTGGAAGGCTGAGTTTGGAGGATTACTTGAGCCTGAGAGTTCAAGGCTATAGTGAGACATGATCATGCCACTGCACTCCGGCCTGGGCAACAGAATGAGATCCTGTCTCAAAAAAAAAAAAAGAAGAAGAAGCAGCCACCATGTGTTATATGTGTGCTTCAATTACTGCTATCTGTTATTAAACTTCCTCAGAGATTCTGGAAACATCCTGAAGAGGTAGTAAAAGTCAAGAACTTAAATCCACCGCCCTAGGACTTCATTTTTTTATTTAACAAATGTCTATTGAGTTTCTCCAAGGTGCCATGTGCTGAAAGTAAAGCACCCTGCCCTCATGACCCTTTGGGATCACAGACAAGTCAATCCTGTATGGCAGAGGGTGATGCTAGAGCTCCAAGCAGGGGCAGCTAGCTCAGATGGGGGAGTGGAGTAAGGAAGACTTCCTGGAAGAAGTGACACCAGAGCTGGGTTTTGAAGGATGAGTAGGAGTACGTTAGACGTCCTACTCATCCTTCAAACTAAGCTAGACTTAACCTACTGTGTGTGTGAATTGCCTAAGGGTGATATTGAAACAGATTCTGATTCTAACAGCTCTGGTGTAGAGCCTAGGGTTCTGCATGTCTTACAGAAGTCCTCATGAGAGGAGTTCACGGAGGAAAGGGACATTGAGGCAGCAAGGGCAGGATGAGCAGAGGCAGTGGGGCTTGAAAGAGCTCAGTGAAGTCTGGGAGTGATGGGCAGTGAGAGGAAAGGGGTGGTCGAGTTGAGTCAGGAAGACCTGATACAAAGTGCTGGCTGGAGCTGGAAAGACTCCAGGAAAAGATAGTCCTCCCTGTATAGTGTAATTACGTGCACCACAAGCCGCACGAAATGGACAGGCCATCGCAAGTACTGCCTGTCCCCTGCCACAGCCATCAGAAAAGGTTTCTCGGCATTCAGAGAACCAATTCTGCATGAGCTGTTCCCTCCAGCCACGGTTCATGTGGCCACCCGACAGACAAGGGGCTTGCTGAGAGGGTGGGTCTGTTGCTGGGGTCTGAAATGCCGTTTTCCTTCCAGATTAAGGAGCTCACAGGCAACCTCAGCAGAAACTCTCCATCTTCCAGCTTGTCCCCTGGCTCAGGGGGCACAGACTCAGACTCATCCTTCCCACCCACACCCACTGCAGAGAGGAGCGTGGCAATATCCGTGAAAGACCAGAGGAAGGCCATCAAAGCCCTGTTGGCATGGGTGCAGAGGAAAACGAGAAAGTAAGCTGCAGCCCCTCTCCCCACACCACTTCATTTAACTAGCTGCTTTCAGGCAGAAGAAAGGAGAACTAGTATTTATTAAGGTGCCAGTTATGTATGTGCCCATTGCTTCATATAGAATATCAGAACAAGGGGGACAGTCGCGGTGGCTCACACCTGTAATCCTAGCACTTTGGGAGGCTGAGGCGAGTGTATCACCAGGTCAAAAGATCAAGACCATCCTGGCTTAACATGGTGAAACCCTGTCTCTACTAAAAATACAAAAAATTAGCCGGGCGTGGTGATGGGCGCCTGTAGTCCCAGCTACTCGGAGGCTGAGGCAGGAGAATGGCGTGAACCCGGGAGGTAGAGCTTGCAGTGAGCTGAGATAGTGCTACTGCCCTCCAGTCTGGGCGACAGAGCGAGACTGCATCTCAAAAATAAATAAATATCAGAACAGGAAACACTGCATTTTTTTGGTTTTGCAGTACACACAAAATGCAGTTTGTAGAATGTTTGGTTTGCATAAAGCTGATGAGAAGATTTGAATACAGATCAGAGGGACTTTCATCGTGTTGTCTCCCAAAATGGGCATGTCTCTTGGATTTTAGTGACTTGTATGCATTTAAGCTTCAGGGTGTCTTCCAGAGTCTGTACCTACTTTAAAAATAGTAATAATAAAGGCTGTAACATACTCAAAGTTAGGTCAGATCTTCCAAAATCGAGACGGGAACTGGAGCCAAGTTCCGGCCCTGAGTCACCCCACGCCAGCAGCAGAGTGATTTGAGCAGTTTTGTATCAGGCCTTTTTACCAGTAGCAGGCCCACAGCCCCTGGACCATGGGCACACGTGCCAGACCAGTGTGGTGGAAACCTACCCAACTTGAGGCTGCCCCAGCTCCTCAACATACAGACTGGTTGAGGTCCTGGTAAATCATTTACTTTTCCAAGCCCCAACTGCAAATGGTATCCTGTCACTCACTGCCTTCCAGGACAATTAGGCGAAATCCATGAAATCCATGAAAGAGCACCTTGCACAGTGCCAGCCCGTATTAAGCACGTCACAAATATTGATTCCTTTCTCCCCCGTGTGTGGAAATAAAAGAGGGAAGAGAGGCTGGACCTTTAGGGTTTTGATGGAGAGATCACACGGGGTAGATTGAAACTGACAAATGTGAACCACCATGAAATGTTGTTTACATACAAAGCAGCCAGAATAAGCGTTCATTGTGAGGGGTTAGGGTAGAAGGAGGGTGTGACTGTAAGGGAGAGGAAGTGTCTTGGGGTGACGGGACAGTTCTGTTTCTCTATTGTGGTGGTTACATTAATCTGTACACCACCCCCATGAAAATTAACACCTGTGAAAATGTGAAATTCAAATGCAGTCTATAGCTTAATTTATAATTATCTTGGACCAATGTTGGTGTTCTGGTTTGGATAACATACCCTGGTAGCATAAGACGCTGTCCCTGGAGGAAGCTGGGGAAAGAATAGGGACTCTCTGTACTGTGTTTGCAACCTCTTTTGGGTCTTAAATACTTTCTAAATAAAAAGGTGCTTGGGTTTTTTGTTGTTGTTGTTGTTGTTTTAAGAGAGTTCATTGACCACGGTTGAGGGATTGGTGGAGTCACAGGATGGATTCTAAAGGAAATTAGTGCCTGGCAGGATTCTCTGCCCTTTTGTCCTTCACTTTTACTTTTAAAAATTGAGGCAGCCTCCATTTTACAAAATAGAATGAAAGCTCTCTGCCCCTCACTTTTACAATGATGCTTTTATTTCTATTACTGATAATAGTAGCTGTCATTTAGTGAGTGGCTTTCTTGGGCTCCCAACGTTGCATATTAGGTTGACCCTATGACATGGCCATTCTTCTGGGGCCAGGCTTGACTTTCCCCACAAAAGCCCCAGCAAGTTCACTGTGTGGAATTTGAGGCTCAGAGAGCTCGTTGGCTTGCCCAAGGCCATGGCACTGGAAGCACAGGGGACAGCTGAGGCACAAACTTGTGTCTTTCTGGTTCCATTTTTATGGCCCAGCACGTCCTTGTTATGTTTTCAATGTCACTGATACAAGGAATGGTCTATACAGTTGGTCCTTTATGTGTTTGGGAATTGGGGAACCCAGGGTCCTATTTCACCTCTTTGTTCAATGTATACCCTCCTACTCCATTTGGCTGGAAATGGAAATGTGAGTGGTTCAGGGCAGCTCTCCCATGCTCCGGGACCAAGGCATCTTCACCTGGCGAGGTCGGCAGCTCTGCCCCACTCAGAAACCCACGCGGCTGCTGCATGCTGACCTTGCTCCTTTGAGTCTGTTTCCTAACCAGCAACCTGGCTGCTGCTACTGTGTTTCCTTCAGGTATGGCGTGGCGGTGCAGGACTTTGCGGGCAGCTGGAGGAGTGGGCTGGCTTTCCTGGCCGTGGTTAAGGCCATTGACCCCAGCCTAGTGGACATGAAACAGGCCCTGGAAAATTCCACACGAGAAAATCTAGAGAAGGCCTTCAGCATCGCACAGGATGCCCTGCACATCCCCAGGCTCCTGGAGCCAGAAGGTAGCAGTGGTTCTCTCTTTCTTTCTAATAATTTTTTTTTACAAATGTACCACTTGCCGTCCCATATAGAAAATCTGGAAAATACAGAAAAATCTAATGAAGATTTTGTCTCCTATATTTCTACCACTCAGATCATATGGATATTTTTCCAATATTTTATATGCCTCTAATTGTATTTTTACATAATTGGTATCATTTACTGTATGTATAATTTTGTGCTTTTTTATTTAACATTATGTCATAAGTATTTTACATACTGCTACAATGTATTATTATATATTTTTATTGGCTGCATAATAGTTCATCTAGTGGGCATAGTAAAATGTACTTAGTGGCCAGGCGTGGTGGCTCACGCATGTAATCCCAGCACTTTGGGAGGCCGAGGCGGGTGGATCACCTGAGGTCAGGAGTTCGAGAGCAGCCTGGCCAACATAGTGAAACCCCATCTCTACTAATAATACAAAAATTAGCTGGGCGTGGTAGCACAGTCTGTAATCCCAGCTACTCAGGAGGCTGAGGCAGGAGAATCGCTTGAGCCCAGGAGGCAGAGGTTGCAGTGAGCTGAGATCGTGCCACTGCACTCTGGCCTGGGTGACAGAGCCAGACTGTCTCCAAAAAAAAAAAAAAATGTACTTAGCTCTTTCACTAGGTAGACATTTAGGTTGTTTCTGAAATAGTTCCTTTTATATGTAACAACACCACAGTGAACATCTTAGTAAATAAAGCTCAATGTGCATCCCAGATTATTTCCTTAAGGACCGGGTTTCATTAGCAGAATGACAGAGGAGAAGAGTCCATGCCTGTTTAAATGGTTTGGCTGTCTCTGTGAAGCTGCCTTCCACGTGGATTAGGCTAACGTAGGACTCCCTGTACCATATGTAGGCTGCCTGGTTCACCGTCCTTGCCCATTGAACCAGCAGTGAGCTGGCTGCTCGCTGTGGAAGGGACTAGAACAGCAAGGAAGAAGGGACAGGATTTGGGGAATAAGAAGCCCTGGGTACTACATCCTTGCTTCTCTATTCTTCAGCCAGCTGTGAGATTTCAGTCAAGTGATTCGCCCTCTTTGAGCCTAAAGTTCCTCAAGTGGCAAATAAAGAGAAAAAACCCTCAATGATCTTTGGGATTCTTCCCCATCAGGCATCCGGGAATACTATTGAAAGCGTGTGTGTTTGTATCTCCTGCTAATTCCTGTGTCTCTCTCGACAGACATCATGGTTGACACACCGGATGAGCAGTCTATCGTGACTTACGTCGCACAGTTTCTAGAACGTTTTCCAGAGTTGGAAGCCGTATGTTTGCTTTTCTTACCTTTAATTCAGACACCATACATTTCCATCTGCTGGCCATCAGACAAAGCAGGGACGTGGGCAGCGTTGCTCTGTATAAGTAGCAGTCAAAATCGCCAGTTGCTCCCAAGTCCCTTGAGCATGGCCTTACCACATTTTAATTTCAGAATGATAGCAGTCCCCCCTCATATGCAGCGGATACAGTTCAAGGCCCCCAGTCAATGCTTGAAACCTTGGATAGTACTGAACCCTATATATACCATTTTTTCATTTTTTTCCTATACATACGTACCTACGATAAAGTTTAATTAATAGCTTAGGCACAGAAAGAGATTAACAACAACTAATAGTTACATAGAACAATTATAACCATGGGCCAACATCATTACTTTTGCAGTTTGGGGCCATTATTAAGTAAAATAAGGGTTATGTGAACACAAGCCGTTTGATATCATGACGGCTGATCTCTGATCATCCAGACAGCTACGGAGTGAGTGATGGATGGGTAGCATAGATGGCGTGGATACGCTAGACAAAGGAACGAGTCAAGTCCCAGGCAGGACAGAGCAGGATGGTGAGAGATTTCATCCCACTACTCAGAACAGCACGCCATTTGAAACTTAGGAATTGTTTATTTCTGGAGTTTTCCATGTAATATTTTCAGACCACAGTTGACCATGGGTGACTGAAACCTCGGAAAGCAAAACCTCAAATAAGGGTGGAACTATTTATATGTAACATGCGTTAAGTTTCAAAGCAGGATGGAAAGTGACGCCTCTCACAAACCTCTTCCCATGACAAACTTTATTAAGATTATAAAAGATGCTTACTTATAAAATGGATCTGCTTCTTGATTTTTTTAGATGTCAGATGGAACATGTTAGCATCTACCAGATTTTTATCAGTGTTAAAAATCATAAAAGACAATGATCATTGAAAAGCCTGCCTTACTTTGGGAGGCCAAGGCTGGCGGATCATGAGGTCAGGAGATCGAGACCATCCTAGCTAACACGGTGAAACCCCGTCTCTATGGAAAATATAAAAAATTAGCCTGTGGTGGCAGGCGCCTGTAATCCCAGCTACTCGGGAGGCTGAGGCAGGAGAATGGCGTGAAACAGAGAGGCAGAGCTTGCAGTGAGCCGAGATCACGCCACTGCACTCCACCCTGGGCAACAGAGCGAGACTCTGTCTCAATAAAAATAAAAGAAAAGCCTGACTTTTTATTTTCAGAATTCCAGATTATACTTGGTGACAGAGTTTTTTTGGGCACAGAATCAGACCTTTTAGAAATTGTCCTGGCCCTGTTGAACTCCCACCCAACCCATGCACAACCGCGAGCTGATAATAATGACAGCAATGACAGCCTTTTCTTGAATCCTTTAGTAATTGACTGAACCCTTGCCCCTGGCTTAGGGGACTCAGAAATAAACTAGATGGGTGAGGTCCCTGGCCTTGTGGAGGTTTGTTATAGTAAAGGAAACAGTTATAAGTCAGCAAAAACATAACTTTGGGTAGTTATGAGTACCAGAGAGAAAAAACGAAAACATAAAGAGTTAAAGGATGCTTGCAGGAGAGGGGAGCTGCTTTTCTAGCTGGCTGCCTTGCCCCTGTGTCTCTGGGCTGCCTGCCATTCCTGCAATACAGCATGGCTCAGTATCATAATCCTCTTTTATAAACGAAAATAAGCATCTCAAAGAGGCTTAAAGACCTCTCCATAGTCACTCAGCTACCACACACAGAGCTGGAGTTTGGTCCCTCTGTGTTTCCAAAGTTCAGGCTCTCGGTTCCCTTACAACATGCAGCTGAAACTGGGGCTCCGTTTTGTACAGAAGAGCTTCCCAGGATCCTCCATGCCGGGGCTTTCATCCCGGCCCCCACCTGTGTGTGTGTTTCCTGCCTGTCCCTGCACCACATATGGACGCCTTCCAGGGCGCTTTGGAAGCAGGAATTCCTGGGCTGGACTGCCAGTTCTCCACCTGGAGCTGTGTGACCTCAGGCTGGCGACTTGACCTCTCTGATACACATCTGTATTGAATGTGTATCTATTGAATGTGTGTCATCTGTAAAATGGAACTATGACCCACATTTCAGGGTTATGTGAAGAATAAACAGTTATATGAAGTACCTAGTACTGTGCCTGGAACAATGGTGGATGTTTAGCAAATAATGGTGACTTGGTCAATGGGTATAAAGTTACAGTTACGTAAGAGGAATCAGTTCTGGTGTTTCTATTGCACAGCAAGATGACTATAGTTAATGATAATGTAACCAGTGACTCACATCTATAATCCCAACATTTTGGGAGGCTGAAGCGGGAGGATTGCTTGAGCCCAGGAGTTAAAGACCAGCCTGGGCAACAAAGCGAGACCCCATCTCTACAAAAAAGAAAGAAAGAATAATATACTGTGTATTTCAAAATGTCTAAAAGAGAAGATTTTAACTGGTTTCATTGCGAAGAAATGATAAATATTTGAGGCAATGAATGTATTGAGTTCTCAGATTTGATCATTTTACAACGTATACATGTTTTAAAATATCACATTATACTCCATAAATATATATAATGATTTTTTGTCAATTAAAAATTTAAACAAAATCAAAAGAAAGGGATCTGGCCCTGCCAATACCTTGATTTTAGTCCATTGAGGCCTGTTTTGGATTTCTGATGTCCAGAACTGTAACATAACATGTTTTTGTTGTTTTAAGCAAAAAACAAAAAGTAGTGATTATTATTTTGCAATTCAGTTTTCCTGGCTTGTTACTGTATTTTGAAATACTAGGCATTGGGGCTTTCATTCGCCCTGAGCTCTTAATCTGTAGTCAGAGTTGGAAATCAACTAAAGCATATGGTATTTGACTGAGTCAAAGCCACAGCTAAAATTGAGCAAATCTGACACAGATCTCCCCAATGCTGAGGTCAGAAACTGCAGATGGGAAAAGATTGAGCCAGAAATAATATCTGGAGAAAGTCATCCTGGTTCCTAGAACATGGTGCATCATTGCAGAACAGTCTGTTTACATCTACAGGGGAATACAGATGAGAATTCACAGCTTATCCAGGCACACAGCGAACTTAACAATTCTGCTGAGTTAGTTCATTTCAGTAAACATTTGTTGGGCCCTGACCACGTACCACACATTGTTGCTAGCTTTCTGGCCCAGCAAATGGTTTCTTTTGGTAAATGTGCCATATGCATTTGAAAAGAATGTGTCTTATGCAGTTAAAGAATACTCGTATTCTTGGCCGGGCGCGGTGGCTCAAGCCTGTAATCCCAGCACTTTGGGAGGCCGAGACAGGCGGATCATGAAGTCAGGAGATCGAGACCATCCTGGCTAACACAGTGAAACCCCGTCTCTACTAAAAAAATACAAAAAACTAGCGGGCGTGGTGGCGGACGCCTGTAGTCCCAGCTACTCGGGAGGCTGAGGCAGGAGAATGGCGTAAACCCGGGAGGCGGAGCTTGCAGTGAGCTGAGATCCGGCCACTGCACTCCAGCCTGGGTGACAGAGCGAGACTCCGTCTCAAAAAAAAAAAAGAATACTCGTATTCTTTAATACGCTGTTAATATGTTAATATGCTACTCTAATATTCTATATTTATACTGATTTTTCCTGCTTTCCTGATCAATTAATGTAGGGGAGAAATGTTAAAAAAAAATCTCCAACTGTGA
This sequence comes from Trachypithecus francoisi, assembly GCF_009764315.1. Classification (NCBI taxonomy): domain Eukaryota; kingdom Metazoa; phylum Chordata; class Mammalia; order Primates; family Cercopithecidae; genus Trachypithecus; species Trachypithecus francoisi. The sequence goes on from NW_022681468.1 coordinate 11,638,075, forward strand.
TTGTGAATGTATTTCTCCTCTTAGTTCTGCCAGTTTTTGTTTTATATATGTTGATGCTATGCTGTTAAGTGCATAGACACAATTTATTATATCTTCCTGATGACTTGATTGCTTTATTTTTATAAAATTTCCCTCTGTCTTGAAGTGTGCTTTATCTGATATGAATATAGCCGTAGCAGCTTTCTTACGATTAGTGCTTGTGTGATACTTTTTCCATTCTTTTTCCTTTCAGTGTATGTATACTTATATTTAAAGTATGTCTCTTATAAACAGTATACAGTTGGGTCTTGTATTTATACTTAATCAGTATGTTTTTCATACATTTATATGGGTTTAATCTAGCATCTTGGTTATTGTTTTCCATTGGTCTGATATGTTCTATACTCTATTGTTCTTCCTTCTTAACTTTTTGGGGATTATTCAAGAATTTCTTTTGTGTACATTTATCCCCTTTATGGGTTTTTTTTTGTTTGTTTGAGACGGAGTGTCACTCTGTCCACCAGGCTGGAGTGCAGTGGCGCGATCTCGGCTCACTGCAAGCTCCGCCTCCTGGGTTCACGCCCTTCTCCTGCCTCAGCCTCCTTAGTAGCTGGGACTACAGGCGCCCGCCACCTCGCCCGGCTAATTTTTTTGTATTTTTAGTAGAGACGGGGTTTCACCGTGGTCTCGATCTCCTGACCTTGTGATCCGCCCGCCTCGGCCTCCCAAAGTGCTGGGATTACAGGCGTGAGCCACCGCACCCGGCCCTCTTTATTGGTTTTTTAACCACATCACCTTGTTTTATCTTTTTAGTAGCTATTCTAGTGATTATAATACTCATCTTTAACATACATCAGCTTACCTTAAATTAATATACTACTTCAAGTACAATGCATATTTTACATATTTTTATGTATTTTATATATATCACGTATATAATTTTACTCACTTCATCTCCATTATTTTTGCTACTATGTTGTCATTTACTTCTACATATGTTTTAATCCTCAATACTTTGCTATTTTTGCTCTAAATAGTTAGTAGGCTTTTTAAGAAAACTTTGAAGTAGTCTTTTATATTGACCGTGTATTTACCGTTTCCAGTACTGTTCATTCCCTCCTGTAGGGTTTATATCTGAGATTGTGTTCTTTGAGCCTGAATAACTATTTTTTTTTTTTTTGTATTGCTTGTAGCATAGATTAGTTATTCTAGAGTCTTTGCTTGCGAATTCCAACTCTGGGTCATATATGGGTCTATATCTAGTGATTATTTCTTCTCTTGATTGTGGATTTTGTTTTCCTGCCTCTTCATGTCTTGTAATTATTTTATGTCAAACTTAGTATATAAAAGAACGATAGAGGTTGAAGTAGATGTCATTTTTTTCCCTCAGGAAATATAGCGCTTTCCCAAACAAGTGCGTAAGATGAGGAGCTGTTGTTTTGATCATATCAGTCAATAGGAGCTGTGTCGCAGTTTTATTTAATTTCTTCTCTCTGGTTTTAAATGATTTGAGACTGAAGTCAGTTCACTCTATCAGTGCATTGGGAGTCAAGTGCTTCTGTACCACAAAGTCATTTTCTGCTTTTCAGCCCTGCCCCCAGCTGGCTCTTACACAGCAAAATTCCCTGTGTGGATGAAGAGAATTGCTTGTGTGTTTGGAGTCCTTCCACATTCACTCTCTCATACCAGTCCACACAATCAATAAAGATTTGGCTGACCTTTCCTTATCTCAGGTGGATTAGCTCTTCTCCAAAGCCATACCCAGACTAGGCAACATGGTCTTCAAGCGTGAAGTGGCTGACAATCTCTGCTCACTTTAGAGGGGATTGTCCTTCTTTAGAGCTTGGTTTATTGAGATTCCTTACATCCATAGCTTTTTAAAAAAATGGTGTTTTATATTTTTTGTTTATCTGATGTTTTCATATTTCAGCAGGAACAACCATTTACATCTTAGAACACTTTGCATTGGTTTGAAGTGGCTTTTTCCATTTTTGTTTGTGTTTTGGGAAAGGTGGATATGGGTTGTACTTAAACCGTCTTCTTATTCATGTTGCTCTGTGTTTTTTTGTTGTTGTTATTCTTTTTTTTTTTTTTTTTTTTGCAGGAAGATATTTTCGATTCAGATAAAGAAGTTCCTATTGAATCCACTTTTGTTCGCATCAAAGAAACTCCTTCTGAACAGGAGAGCAAAGTCTTCGTTCTGACTGAAAATGGAGAGCATACCTACACTGTTAACCACAAAACCAGCCACCCACCACCCTCCAAAGTCTTTGTCTGTGACAAGCCCGAGAGCATGAAGGAATTCCGCCTGGATGGTGTTTCCAGCCATGCACTGTCAGACAGCTCCACCGAGTTCATGCACCAGATCATTGACCAGGTCCTGCAAGGGGGCCCAGGTAAGACCAGCGACATCAGTGAGCCATCTCCAGAATCCTCCAGTTTATCATCCAGAAAGGAGAGCGGGAGGTCCAACTCTTTGCCAATCAAGAAAACAGTTCACTTTGAGACTGACACCTACAAGGATCCTTCCTGCAGGAAGAACCTGTCCCTTTGCTTTGAAGGGAGCCCAAGAGTGGCAAAGGAATCATTGAGGCAGGATGGACATGTCTTGGCAGTTGAGGTTGCTGCGGAAAAGGAACAGAAACAGGAGTCCTTGAAGATTCCAGAATCCTCCTCTGACAAGGTCCCTGGTGACATTTTTTTGGCAGAGGACACGATCAGTAATTCTCAGTCTTCCTCCTACAATGGCGCTCTAGAGAGTACAGCCCACCACGATGAAGAGAGTCACTCTCTTTCACCCCCAGGAGAAAACACTGTGATGGCCGATTCCTTCGAGATCAAGGTTAACCTGATGACCGTAGAAGCTTTCGAGGAGGGAGACTATTTTGAAGCCATCCCATTAAGAGCCTCAAAATTTAACAGCGACCTAATAGATTTTGCTTCTACCAGCCAGGCTTTCAACGAAGTTCCTTCACCTCATGAGACAAAACCTGACGAGGATGCTGAGGCTTTTGAGAATCATGCTGAAAAACGAGGTAAAAGGAGTACTAAATCTGCTCACAAAAAGGAAGATTCTCCAGAGCCTCAAGTTAAGACAGACAAACATGAACCTCACCAGGACTCCGGAGAAGAAGCTGAAGGCTGTCCTGCAGCCCCAGAAGAGACGCCAACGGATAAAAAGCCAGAGGTGCATGAAAAGGCCAAGAGAAAGTCCACCCGTCCTCATGATGAGGAAGAGGGAGAAGACGATGACCTCCAGGGTGTGGGCGAGGAATTATCTTCCAGCCCCCCAAGCAGCCGTGTCAGCTTGGAGACCCTTGGGAGTCACAGCGAAGAAGGCCTGGATTTCAAGCCCTCCCCACCCCTCTCAAAGGTTTCCGTCATTCCCCACGACCTCTTCTATTTCCCACACTATGAGGTTCCCCTGGCTGCAGTTTTGGAGGCTTATGCAGAAGACCCGGAGGATCTAAAAAACGAAGAAATGGATCTCGAAGAGCCAGAGGGCTATATGCCAGACCTGGACTCCAGGGAGGAGGAGGCCGATGGCTCTCAGAGCAGCTCCAGTTCCTCGGTGCCAGGCGCGAGCCTCCCCAGTGCCAGTGACCAGGTGCTGTGTCTCAGCAGGAGTGGTGCGGGTACCACACCAGCCTCGGAACCTGCTCCTCCGGCCCCCCATGAGGACCACCAGCAAAGGGAGACCAAAGAGAATGACCCCATGGACAGCCATCAGGTACTCAACCGTGGGATTTGGGAATCCTGGGTACTGCCTGGGAAACTTGACAGTTCTTGGTCTAAAGCTCAGCTTCTTGCTCCATAAAATAGCGATGAGGGGGCTTCCCTTGGGACTCCCATGGTGCAAAATTCAAAGAGGCACCCACTGTGAGGCTCGGGCAAATGCAGGGTTGGCACCCGAGAGTGAGCACCTCCTGAAATCCTGCACATGGGCACTTCAATGGCTTTCCCCAGTCCTGGCCCTACTCACAGGGATGCTCTGAGGATCAAGTGAGGTCACCTCTGAGGGTCCAGCAGAGGAGGGGCAGAAATGATTTCAAAAGCAGTCATTGTCGCAGGGCAAGGGCTGGAAAACTAACCATTGTGTACTATTCTCAGTACCTGGGCAGTGGGATCAGAAGAGCGCATCTCCCTTACCCTGTTTACACACCTATTTCTAACACAGAAACCAAAGATTAGTGCCCAACAGGCAAAAGTCCTTTAAAAATCAAGAAAGCTCACCATCACTGATCATTAGAGAAATGCAAATCAAAACCACAATGAGATTCCATCTGACACCAGTAAGAATGGCGATTATGTCAGGAAACAATAGGTGCTGGCGAGGCTGTGGAGAAATAGGAATGTTTTCACACCATTGGTGGGACTGTAAATTAGTTCAACCATTATGAAAGACAGTGTGGTGATTCCTCAGTCTGATTTCAGAACCAGAAATACCATTTGACCCAGCAATCCCATTATGAGATAGATGCCCAAAGGAATATCAGTCATTCTGCTCTAAAGACATATATGCACACATATGTTTGTTGCAGCACTATTTACAATAGCAAAGACATGGAACCAACCCAAATGCCCATCAGTGATAGACTGGATAAAGAAAATGTGTGATATATATACACACACACACCATGGAATACTATGCAGCCATAAAAAAGAATGAGTTGATCCCCTTTGCAGGGACATGGATGAAGCCAGAAGGCGTCATTTTCAGCAAACTAACACAGGAACAGAAAATCAAACACTGCATGTTCTCACTCATAAGTGGAAACTGGACAATGAGAACACATGGACACAGGGAGGGGAACAGCATACAATGTCGGGGGGTGGGAGGCTAGGGGAGAGGGAGCATTAGGACAAATACCTAATGCATGTGGGCCTTAAAACCTAGATGACGGGTTGATGGGTGCAGCAAACCACCATGACACAGGTATATCTATGTAACAAACCTGCACACTCTGCACATGTATCCCAGAACTTAAAGTAAAATTAAAAAATAACAAAAAGGAAAAAAAGCCAATAAAGGAAGAAACAAACTAACAAAAAGTCCTTTAAAACTCAAGGCTGGAGTCAGCCTTCATGACCCCATTGCCCAGGTACTGAGAATAGTGTACTGACCGTTGGGTACTGCAGCCAAGGGAACCTCATAGTGTGGGAGATAGAAGAGGTTGTGGGGAATGATGGAAGCCTTTGAGAGGGGTGGGGAGGGCTTGAAATCCAGGCCTTCTTCACTGTGACTCCCAAGGGTCTCCAAGTTGACACGGCTGCTTGGGGGGTTGGAAGATAATTACCCCAAGCTTCAGCATCATGCAATGTACCTACGTAACAAATTTGCACATGTATCCCCCAAATCTAAAATAACAATTGAAAAACATATATATATATACATATAAAATTTTTTTCTTATACTTTAAGTTCTGGGGTACATGTGCAGAACATGCAGGTTTGTTACGTAGGTATATGTGTGCCATGGTGGTTTGCTGCATCCATCAACCTATCATCTACATTAGGTATTTCTCCCAATGCTATCCCTCCCCTAGCCCTCCACCCCCACAGTCCCCTGTGTGTGATGTTCTCTCATAACTTACCACTAACATAGGCATTAGAAAGTTAAAGAAAAAAATAGTCATCGTAGCTAACATCTAGCATGCACTTAGTGAACGCTAACCTGTTCTTCTGCAGTAAATTAGGAGAAACAGAAGAAGCCCTCATGTTTGACTCCAGTTTTGATTTTTTTAAAGGACTTTGCCTCATGGGCACTAATCTTTGGTTTCTGTGGTTTGAAATGGGTATGTAAATAGGATAAGGGGACATGTACTCTTCTGAGCTTGAGCAGCTGGTCACATTCTTATCTGCCACTTGTGTGCCCACTTCATCTGGCCCAGCAGCTCACGAAGGGCCACTGGAGTGATCAGTGAAAGGGGGTGCCTGGGCCTGGCCTGATGGGGAGGCTCCTCCTGCAGATGCCGCATTAGTAAGTGCTTCTCCCTGCTGCAGCACTCGGGGATCCAGCAGGTGAGTCCGAAACCACATTGGCCATGCCCTGCTGGATACAGGGCACACAGGGCATCCAGGGCAAGACAGCCAGGGAGGAGAAGGGCCTGGGCTCAGCCTCTCCAGCTCCTCCATGAGCTCACCTGCTTACTCATCCAACCCCATGGAAAGCGATGCATCTGGCACTGCCGGGAAGATCAAAGAAAGAAGGAAAATCCTGCCTTCAGTGTCTAATGTGGGAGACAGAGTCCCCCGTAACTGTACTATGAGAGAATGTGGCCTCAGCCATGAGAGATGGGCCCAGCAAAGGGATTCAGGGTTCAACAGAAGGAGGCTGCCACCCAGATCTAGAAAGGCTGCATGGGGGTTTTGGGGAGCCTAGAACTAGGCTAGGTAGGGAGAGGGTACAGCCCATTTGATGAGCCCAAGGTGAGGTCTGGGAGTCTTGCCTTCTGGCAGACAAGGAGAGGGGATGGAGCATTTCTCTGATACCTTCCCTTCCTTTAAAAAAAAAAAAAAAAAAAGAGGCTGGGAGCAGTGGCTCACTCCTGTAATCCCTGTACTTTGGGAGGCCGAAGTGGGTGGATCACCTGAGTTGACGTCAAGAGTTCGAGAGCAGCCTGGCCAACATGGAGAAACCCTGTCTCTACTAAAAATACAAAACTTAGCCAGGCATGGTGGCAGGTGCCTGTAATCCCAGTTACTTGAAAGACTGAGGCAGAAAAATCACTTAAGCCCAGGAGGCAGAGGTTGCAGTGAGCCGAGATCACGCCACTGCACTCCAGCCTAGGAGACAAGGGCAAGACTCCATCTCAAAAAAAAAAAAAAGATATTTTCCTAGCCAAAGAGACTAGAAAATGGCAATTTTTTTTTTCTGGTCTCAAAAAAATACATAAGCCCTCTGCTTGTTCCACCTTTCAGAAATGGTGGCGTTTGACCGTTGACGAGGGCAGCCTGTGAGACTGTCATTTCAGATTGCTAAGCGCAGCTTTTCATTCCTGCATGGAGCTTTGTTCTCCTGGGGCACAATGGCCTGGCCACTCTAATGCTCTTATTCTGACACCTGTTGAACAGGTTCTTCCAGCCCCTGAAATAATTCTTGAGAGGTGGCTCCAACAATGACCATGCTCCTGCGTTTCACTCGGTAGCCTTGCTGACAGGGTTCAGAGTGCCTGGTGCAGACAGAGGTCAAAGAATCTTCATTACCAGATACATGCTAGACATGTTGCACTACCATCCATCTTTGGCCAAAGGCACAGTGAAGATGGCATCCTGAAAACACTACACCTGCCTGTGTGCCTCTCCAAACCGATAGGCCACCTTTGCACCCTTTGGCCCACCTAGCTTCCAGGATTTATTCCTTTGTTTAAATGGATAATGATTGTGAAGGATTCAGCCACTGCTCACTGTAAGAGCCCTTCTCTTCCTCTCCCTTCCTTCCTTCCTTCCTTTTCTCTTTCTTTCTTTCTTTCTCTCTCTCTCTCTTTCTTTCTTTCTTTCCTCTCTTTCTTTCTCTTTCTTTCCTTTCTTTTCTTTCCTCTCTCTTTCTTCTCTCCTTTTTTCTATCCTTTATTTTTCTTTTTTTTCTTTTCCTTTCTTTCTTCTTCCTCCTCCTTCTTCCTTCTTCTTCTTCATCCTCCTCCTTCTTCTTTTCTTCTTCCTTCTTCACAGGGTCTCACTCACAGGTTGGAGTGCAGTGGCATGATCTCAGCTCACTGCAACCTCTGCCTCCCAGGCCCAAGCAGTCCTCCCACCTCAGCCTCCCAAGTAATTGGGACCACAGGCACCACCACACACAACTAATTAGAGACATGATTTATAGGAAATCCTGTGGAATAGTGGGACGTGGTTAATAATTATCGGACCCATTTCACCAACAAATAAACTGAGGCTCAAAAAGATAACATCAGTCACTCAGGGTTGCAGAGCTGACTCAGCCAGGATTTGAAATCAGATTGCTGACTCTAGAACCTATATTGTTTTAACTCCATCAATTTGTAGAATTTGAATTCTGTACCGGGGCGGGAGTTGGGGTGGACTTGTCTCTCGTGCAGGCTGTGCTGCAGGGGTTTCATGAGGAGGATCAGGGAACAGACAGAATTGGAAGGGACGCCCTGGCTGGGCCTGAGCAGAGCACTGCTGGGTGGTGTCACCTACTTTACACTGCAGTATGACCTACTGACTTGGATTTGGTTGTTCTTTCAGTCCCAGGAATCCCCAAACCCGGAAAACATAGCAAACCCCCTAGAAGGAAATGTAACGAAAGAATCAATCAGTAGTAAGAAAAAGGAAAAAAGGAAACATGTGGACCACGTAGAAAATTCACTATTTGTAGCACCTGGAAGTATTCAATCCTCAGATGACCTAGAAGAAGACACTAGTGACCACTGCATTCCTTCCAGGTATTGTATTCATCTCTTTTCACCCTTAAGGTGGAGCCAGAGAGTTACAGGGTCATTTGCAGTTTCGGATTTGATGGGGTGGGAGGTGCAGGCATGGGATTGGACAGCAAGGGAAACACAGCTTCATGTAGAGTCCTCATTCTCTACACCTGGGTTCCCCCACCCACCCTCACCATTACCAGACCTCATGAGGAGCAAAATGGGAAGGATGGGAAGCTTGCCTTCTCTCCTCACTCTTCAAACCTTTGAGTGGAAGCTGGCAGTGAGTGAGCAGTGGGTGTCTGAACCATAGGTAGGCACTGGGGTGAACGCGGTAGACTTGGAGCCTCTGTTGGCTGCCTTCTGGCCCCCAGACAACTGCAGTTGAACAAACTTCACTTTATAAGCATCTCAAGGACTTCAAGCATATCCACCTTTCCACAAAGGAGATCTTTAACGTCTGGCACCTGGAAGCTGGACATCTTATTAACCTTATGGCTTCTTCCACAATTCCCGTTCCAAGGAAGTAAGGATGCTTGATCTAGCTTAGGAGAAGTAGGGAGCTGGGAGGATAATGAGATTTAACTGATCTACAGGAATCTCATAGCACACCTCTGCTCTGTCACTCCAAGGCCACCAGATGAGCCAGATTTGTCCCTGGGAAAATGTGTAACTGCTGAAAATCAGAAGACCCTGGTCTCTCCCCTCTCTCATCATCACAATAGTCAGTCAGTGTTGATCAAGCCCTTACTGTGTCGAGGCACTCCACACTCATTTTCTCATTCATTCTCATGTCGCCTGTAGACACACTGGTGGGACTGTGCCTCATATAGCAAACAAAGAAGGTCTGGGGCCAGGTCACTTTCCCAGCTTAGGAGATGGCAGAGCTAGGGAGTCTTGGACTCAGATATGTCCCACTCCACAGTCCACATTGTTTTTGTGCCCCCTTGTTGCCTGTGATGATGTGAGTAATGCAAGCTGCCACAGAGAATTATTGAGATACGCATTTGGGAAGGGGCAGGGAGAAGCCCATACAGACAGAGCCACAGGAGTTGCTGGCGGGTGCCTGGCTTTCCACCTCCCTCTGCCTTGCTTCTGTGCCTGGACCTTGGGGAAACAGAGGCAGGCGGAGGAGGGCCAAGGCACAACAGAAGGCTGCTGCCCATTTGGCCTTTGACTCCCAGCGTGTCTGTCCCTGCCCCTGGGTGTGACTGTCTAGCAGTCATCTGTGATCTTCACATGTCGCTGGGCTCTGCTGTCAGTGCCGGTGAACGCTTTGCACAAACAGCCCAGGGGATCTGCCCAACTGCTCAGCTTCTCCGGAAGCAGGTTAATTCTCAGAGAATCCTTGAGCAGCCACTATGCAATGGAGTCTGCTAGGCCTGGGGGCTTCAGGAGAGGGAGAAAGAGGTCAGCCACAGGGGTTGAAGGCAGGGCTCCATCCTTCAAGGAAATATGACGTCACCCTCCATTCCGCTAGGACTGGGTGGAACATGAAAAGTGCGAGGCAGGCATTCCCACTTGCACATTGTGGACCTCAGAGGCAGGTAGAGAGTCGGGGCAGCCTGGTCTAGGCCCAGGTCTGACTAATGGGGACCTCAGATGCAGGTAGAGAGTCGGGGCAGCCTGGTCTAGGCCCAGGTCTGACTAATTACGGAGAACCTCTGGTGAGTCCCAACACATCGGTATGCTTGGGTTACTTGCTGATCCAAATGCTATGATTTTTAAGAATATGTGGCTTGCTTTCTATTTAAAATCCTGACTTCGTTTTTTCTTGTAGATGAGGGCCCAGTGTGTGTGTCACTAATATCCATCCTATTTGTAAGCACTCTCCAACCCAAGTAGGGGTATTAGATAAAATCTCATTTCTGTCCCTGGGTGTGAATTTGTCGCTCTTGCCCAAATCCATATGTGGAAGCCCCAGGATAGGGGTGACCGTACAACTGAGCCATGAAGAGCTCCAGGTGGTACCATTTGAAAACGTGTGTTTGTTTTTCAGGACTAGTCACAGTGACTCCAGCATTTACATTCAACGACATACTAATAGGTCTTCGGAATCGGTTAGTATGTGAATTTCTTCTTTTTCCGCACGGCCCCTGCTAATCAATTCTTTTCCATCCTTCCTCCTCCCCAGCCCAGAGCTTTGAAATTACTGACGTGCAACAGCTATACTTTTGGATAGAAGACAAGCAAATTGAAACCTTGTCATTAAGCACAGTCCAGTCGGATGTCCGGTTTGGGCAATAAGGGATGTAAATAAAGTGATGATTTTAAAGCCCAAAGGCCTCTTTGTTACAAAAACGCATCCCAAACGCCCCGCCTGGACCCCCCCCCACACACACCCAGAAAGATCACATTCAAAGACAGAGGTGCAACATGAGTGGAGGTCCGATGGGCACTCTCACATGCTTAGTACCAGATGTGTTAGAACCCGGAGCAGCACACCCCAATTCGGGTTCCGGGTGGTAGGGATTCTCTTGCTCACAAGGGAGGGGCTTGGGGGAGGAAGTAGAGGAATGTATATTATGTAGTGCTTTGATTTTGGATCTAGGTGCTGACAGTATTGAGAAATGCACGGCATGCTCGGCTTTGTGTGTTTAAAATCGTTTTATTTTCTGTTTCAGAGATTTCATCTTTACTAATTGGGTTGCGGGGGTTTTGTTTATAAATTTCACTGTAGGATCATTTTAGCTATGTTCAGTTGAGGAACGCAGCAGATCTGGATGACAGAAGAAACCGAATGTTAACCAGGTTGGTGGCTTTACTTCAGGTTTTGTGGGGCTTGTAATAAAATGTTTTTCCATTCTGCAGCCTGCCTTACAGGGGTGGTTCTTCTCCCACTGCTCTGTTGATAGCAGTATTAATAATTTGGGATAATGCAAGGAAATAACTATTCCAGAGAAAATGATGTAAATTGAATATGAGTAGAAAGGAAAAGTAGATATTAATTTAACACTGATGGGCAGGGCCTGGTTCTGAAAATGAGTCAGTTTAAAGACCGGTCTGGGTTCTGAGCCTGCTGCTTTGTTTAAATGAGTGGTGTACGGTATAGGGTGGTTTAGTGGTATAAGGTAGTTAGCAAAGGGAGGGCCAGGCAGGAGAAGAGGTGGTGGTCTTGTGAGGCTATGTGTCCCCCACCTCCGCAATGCTGTAGTCCCTGACGCCTGTCTGTTCACTGTCGCCACTGCAGGTACAATACTCAGAAGCTCACTGAGCTGATTTTACAGTTTTATGGCATCAGAGCAGACATGAAGAGAGAAAGCAAACATGCCAGGAAGTCTATGAAAGTATCTCTTGCTGTCGGAGAACTGCTGGCCTAGCCTCATGTTGCTGAATTGCTGGAAACCTGCCCATTTAAAACATAGGGAACCAGAAAAACTTCTCGAACTCTTACAATTCTGAGACATCCCCATTCTTGTTGAAGTCATAGGATTGCTTTATGTTTCTATTTTTAAAAAGTTTTATTTACTCACCACAGATTTGAATTGGCTTGGAAGGATTTAGATGACTGGAATCGGAAGTCTCTGTCTGAATATTACCCAACACTCAAGAGTCTGGTCCTTAGAACCCCATCCCTCTGGCTGCTAAAAAAGAAGCAAGACAGCTCCTTTCCCCTGCCATGAAATGGAAATACTAATTCAAGTTTTCAACTAGGCTGGACATGCTCATAGGAAAATAATCCTTTTTGCTCTTAGGAGATAGAGATGTTGAAAATAGAACCTATAAAGTTGAGAAATGCAGGCATGTTTTCAGTTGTCTACATTGAGCATTTATTACCTTTATAATAAAAAATATGGTTTAGGCTGCATGTGGTGTCTCATGCCTGTAATCCCAGCACTTTGGAGGCAAGGAGGGGGTACTGCTTGAGGCCAGGAGTTTGAGACCAGTCTGGGCAACACAGAGAAACCCTGTCTCTATAAAAAGTATGTAGTTTAAATTGTTTCTGTGGATAGCTTTTTTAAAAAGACCATCATGTGGGTATTTATCATTCAGTATGTAGATGGCGGCAGATGTTTAATCCCACCCAGCCCCTCACTCCTGCTATCAGGAGATAGTACTGGGACAAGTGGTTTTAGCCTCTCGTAATCTCCATTACATGGCACGAAACCCCCTAAGAAGCTTACACTGCAGGCTTCTCTACATGCAGCTCCAAGCAGAGGCCCCAGCCCCAGCTCCTGGTCCCTACCTCACCCTTTCCTCTGGAAACTCAGGTCTGGGGTTGGTTTCCAGCATCTTCTGTGCGTCACTATTATCCGCCAGGCAAAACCTTCTGGGCTTCCCTATTGTCCACCAGGCAAAACCAAAATGGCATTTTAACACTACCGCCTATAAAATAAAAGCAGGAAGGTAAATCTGACTGAAATCAAATCTAGTAACTATTTTAAAGGTAATATTCCAAAGCCAAAACAAAACTGTGGGGAATGGGAGAGGTCTTTGTTTGTTTCTTTCTGAAAGATGATTTAAAATGATCTGCTATCAGGGATGCTTCATCCCTTAGATGACCTATGGGGTCCCCTCTGTTACAAACAGCAGCGAACCATCAGTATCTAACTCCATGCCACTCTCTGAGAGCACTGTGGCATCAAGAAAGGTGTCCCAGGAGACCTGGCCTAGGTGCCAGCTCTGTCGCCAAGTAATCCCTTGGCCTTGGGCAAGTCACTCCACCCGAAAGCCTCAGTGTGTCCATCTGCAGAATGGCACTGCTAGCTCCTCCCACCTGATGTTATGGAGATGAACAGAGTGTGTGCAAAAGCTCGAGGGACTGTCTTGTTGGCCCAACCCACTGGTTTGGGTCAGCACACACAGTGTGGGGCCTACCTGGACCTGGTGCTGGGGAGCCTTCAGGTCTTCAGGCAGGGAGTGGGGGCCAGGGAGAGACGGGTAGCACTGGGTGGGATCCACTCTCCTGGGAACCTGCTTGGTAACTGCCTTTCCTCTGTGTTCCTTCTGTAGGAAGGCCAACAGCTCAGGAGAAACCATGTCACTGGGGAGCCACAGCCCGCAGAGCGACTCTCTGACACAGCTTGTCCAGCAGCCGGATATGATGTATTTTATTCTCTTCCTGTGGCTCCTGGTGTACTGCTTGCTGCTGTTCCCACAACTGGATGTTAACAGACTCTGATACGTGTGTCTGGATAATAAATAAGACAGGACCCTGACCAGGGGCGGGGTACTTCATTTCATTTTGGGTTCTGGGTGGGGCACTTCTACAGACAGTTGAGGACCTCCGAGGAAACTTAGACCCCCTTTCTCACTATTGTGGTTTTTTTTTTTTTTTTTTCCCCAGGTTTCCTTTTTTTTCTGGACGACGTGAGCATGCTTTTTTCTTTGGCTGTGTACTCAAAACTCAGGCATGCAGCTGGATCCGTAGGTGGAGTTTTGTCCTTGTGTGCCTTGCTGGGTCGGATAGGAAGCATCATTAGTGATCATTAGCCCGCCTGGATCTTAGCACACCCCACATGCAGGTTCACATCCTAGATGAACTGGGATTCAGATGAAGGGCTGCTTGATGAGAAAGGGTGGGCGCCCAGGCAGAGCCCCAGCTGGGAAGAAAGCTGCCACATTTTCCTCCAAGCATGGATGTTTGAGAGAAGGTACTGGGATCCATGCACCTGTCACAGTCTGGTAACTGGTTGCATTCACTGGGGAAATCTGAGCAGCTGGCTCTGTGCAAGCACATCCGGGAATGGCAGAATCCAGGGAGCAAGATGAAAGCTGTGTTGAGAGCCACAGTGTGCTCTTTTTCACCCTGGTTTGTTGTTGTTGTTGTTGTTTTGTTTGTTTGAAGGAAGATGCATTTGAAATTCAGTTTTCCATTGATTGGATTGAGATAGAGCGATGATTTTCAAACCAGATCCTCAAGGCCCAGCAGGGCCCTGTAAAAGCCATGAGGAGTGGCTGGGCTGGAATCAGCTCCCACCGGTGCTGGAGCTGGGTGGTGCGGCAACTTCCTACCCACCAAAGCTTTGGTGCACACCTCCTTCAGAATGCACGTCTTGGCATGGGCATCCTTTGTGGTCACTTGTAATGGGTTTCTTGAAGAGGCTTTCTGGATGGTACTCTGGGAGCAGGCCAGCACAGAAGGTTTGTGAAAGAAGATAGGCATCTCTAGCACCCCTGCCCCCTGTCTTCTTCAGCCCCGGGCTCCCTCCACTCTCTCCTTCCTGCCAAGACTCAGGTCTGTGGTGAGTCTCTGCATCAGTTCCTCCTCCCCTCGCTCTCCTGTTCAGAAAGCATGTACCAGGCAACCCTTATAAAATCACGAACGAGTCAGGAGGGGACTCAGAGAGCATCTTGTCTAGCTGAACCCAGAGAGACAGAGCAGTGTGACCAAGATCGTACAGCCAACCGGGGACAGACTTGCAGTGAGCACACAGGCACCTGATGTCCCCTTGTAGGAAACTTCCACCGGGCACCCCAGTGTCCTGAGAAAAAGATAAAATGACTAGATTAAAATGTCCACATTCAAACAAAACCAAAAATTTTAGACCAACTGTCGACATTTGTTTTGTTCTTGTATTTTTCCCATGAGGAAGTCTTATTTACCTTCAAGCTCATCCCCGATTCCTTCTGAAATACCCTTGACGGCTGCAACAGCTTGTCATTTGACATACCAGCGTCATTCCTACTCCAAGAATCGCGTTTCTTTCTTTGCTAGCCAAGGACTTGCTCATTTCAAGCAGTGGGTTTCAAGTTCACAGAATTCCAGCATGGCCAGAAGAATTTACATAGCACATCTGAGTCGATGACAGCCCAAATCTGGCCTCTAAACCAGTCTGATTATAGTCTGTCTCCCCTCCTGAAAGAATTTCAGCCTTCCAAGCAGAAGGCTGTTGGGAGCTTGGAGTGATTCCATCTGGAAGGCCAAGAGCCCCGTGGAAAATGAGCTAATTAATGAGCTCCCTGGCATCAATGAAAGCGCAAAGGTACAGATAATAAAGATTATGTGTGTGATAGTTTATAACCCTGGGCACCATGCAGTCCTCGCCTAAATTAGTTGCTCAAAGAGCCTGGGAAGAACCGACCAAAATGTGAATCATTTCATTTTATGGGTCTAGACCTTGTTCAGAAAAACCTCTGCAGGATTCTTTTCTCACCTATTACAACTTGTAATATTGTTTAAAACATCCACTGGCAAGATGCCTAAAAGTCATTTGGTTCAGGTTGGCAGTCAACTGATTTTTTGAAAAGGAAAAAGAAATCTCATATGAGTATGGGCTTCTATGGAAGAAGCTGGATAGAGAAAATGGATGTGAAAGTCTGCAGGACAAACCACCCCATTGCTTGTAATTTTTTTTTAATTTAAAAGAAATACAATAAGGCTTTTAACAAGAACTAGCAGTCCCCTAAGTCTCACTGCTTAGAAGTAACCACTTTCACCTCTCTTATGTTTGCATTTCTACATCACGTGCTCACGCTTATGTTTTAATTAATTTAGAAACACCTACTGGCTTGCTATCACAGTAGATGAGGATTTCACTCTTACCATACCGTATTTTGGTTTTCCAGTATAGCTAGATCACATCATTTAGTACATTTCTATTAGGTGTTGACATTACCTGGAGCACTTAAGGATTGTTGACTCCCAAGCCCAGCAGTGTGTTATGGTTACATGTCCTTTCTCCTCCAAATGTCCCCCTTAATTTGTTATTTTCTCTCTTTACTTTTCTTTCTTCTTCTTTTTTTTTTTTTTTTTTTGGTGTGGCACATTAATAACTTCCTGAGGAAGAGAACATGGGAAGTAATATGGTTGTAAATATTTTGAGATTTTTGCATGACTTAAAATGTCTGTATTCTGCCCTTAACAGAAGTGTGGCTGAGCATAGAATGACAGGTGGAGAATAATACCCTCTCCTAACCCCTCCCAAGCGTGCTGGTTGAGATTTCTGATGCCATTCTGAGTCCCGTACCTTTACATGTGACTTAGATTTTTTATCCACCCTCCCTGGAAACATTTAAGATCTCTTTATTCTTGGTGTTCTGAACTGTCATGATGGTGTTGTATCCTGGGTGTTAAACCTTGTGCTGGGGCTTCATGGGAAATTTCTTAAAGTTTATTGTGATTACTTACATTTTTTTCTTTCTGGACCACCTATTATTTCAATGTTGGACCCTCCCCTACCCCCAGGCTGATGCTGTAATATTTTTATCTTTTCTGTTTTTCATCTGTTTCTGATCTGCTTTCAGGAAGAATTATTCATTTTTATCTTCCCAATCTGAAGGTTGTATTGAATTTTTATTTTGCAAATTAACAAAACCTTTGGTCATTGTCCTGTCTTTGTTTTATAGTGTCCCTTTCTTGATGCGTGAATGCAGATTTTGTCTCTCTGTGGACGTTAATGATTGTGTTTTGAGGGGAAGTTCTTTTCTGCTCCCTGTGTTGCCCTCGTTTCCTCTGAGTTCCCTTTATTTTGGTTGGTCTCAGTCTCTGCCTTTCATGTTGTAAATTTTTCTCAAATATCTGGTGATCCTGTGGATCTGTTCATGTTTAAGAGTGAGGCATCCTGGCCGGGCATGGTGGCTCACGCCTGTAATCCCAGCACTTTGGGAGGCCGAGATGGGCGGATCATGAGGTCAGGAGACTGAGACCTTCCTGGCTAATACGGTGAAACCCCGTCTCTATTAAAAATACCAAAAAATTATTTTAGCCGGGCGTGATGGCAGGCGCCTATAGTCCCAGCTACTCAGGAGACAGGCAGGAGAATGGGGTGAAGCTGGCAAGCAGAGCTTGCAGTGAGCCAAGATGGCGCCATTGCACTACAGCCTGGGCGACTGAGTGAGACTCCGTCTCAAAAAAAAAAAAAAAAGTAGTGAGAGGCATCCAAAAGCTGATTGAAAGCTGTGTGTGCCAACTGGTGAGCTTTTCCACTAGGGTCACCAGGTGGGCACCTGGACTCATCATTGGAGAATGCTGCATGTCAGTATTTGCAGGTGTTTTCTCTGGGGCTCATTCTGTTTCTTTAGAGATGTTCCCACTACTCTCCTTTCTGGGAAACGGCCATACACAGGGCTGCTTTTAGCCTACACTGAACTCTCATGTTGTTTCAAAAACAGTGTCCCATCTGGGCAGAAGCCCCCATGAGCACTTGGCTTAACTGGCAGAGGACACCTTTTGCCCCTTCCTCCAGACATACCCAGCCCTGAGCTTGGACAATGCTTGAAGAACAATAAAAAAAGCTAGATTTTAACTCCTGATTGCCCCCTTTAGCCAGGTGCCTCTGTGCAATGCACAAACTGTAGGACTATATCCAGAGACCCTGGTCTATACTCAGTGTGCCCGAGTTCTGACCGCTGAGCAGGCAGCCTCATCACCCGTGAATATTTAGACTTTCATTGAGTTGCTTCCACCTTTGCTGTGTCTGGTGTCCCTGAGTTGGAGCTGCTCTGATTTCTCCATGGAGTAGGAGCACAGTGGTCATCTGGCTGCATGGGAAGGACAGGGGACCTCTGAGCCAACAAATGCCCTGGTCTTCAGCCCCATGTCTCACCCCATCCCTCCCATTCCAATCCCCAAGCCTCTCCTGGAAGCCACAGGTCATCTCTGCTGACCACTCTGTGGCCTCCCCTCTGCAGGCATGTGGTTTTAGGATCCCCCGCCCTGCTCACTTCTCCATCAGTTCCATTCTTGCATTGATAGGTTGCTAGCTCTTGCTTACTGTTCTCTTCTGTATCCCTCTGTGTTCATGGTTGTATTAATACAACTTTCATTCCTTTGCTCCTGTTTCATAGGGTTTCATGAGGGAAGAAATGGGCTCATGCATTCAGTATACCACTTTGATCCATAAACCCCATGAGTTTTCTCACTAGTTGCTTGGGGGGCATGCTTCTCTGACTGGTCTGTGAACGTGCCCTGAGTCCAGCTGGGACTATAGCAACATCCATCCTGTTGAGCTGTGGCCTGCTAAGTGATTTTGTGTAATGCTGTGCCAAGTGCAGGAGAGGGTTAAATAGCATGGGTAAGCTCTGCTTGAATGCCATGATTAGTTATTACCTTCCTTCCTTCCCCTTGGTTTTGCTGCCTATTCTCAGTAAATGATCTTAGATCTCCTGCCTCCCCAAAGATACAGTCTGTGTAGTCCTGTGGGTTCTAGGTTTTCTTTACCTTGCTTCATTTAAGAAACAGAAAACTAGCTAGGCACAGTAGTGGCTCACACCTATAATCCCAGCACTTTGGGAGGCCAAGGCAGGAGGATCGCTTGAGGCCAGGAATTCAAGACGAGCCTGCACAACATAGCAAGACTCCATCTCTACAAAAAGTTAAATTTAAATTAGTGGGGTGTGGTGGCATACACTTGTAGTCCCAGCTGCTCAGGAGGATGAGGCAGGAGAATTGTTCGAGCCCAGGACTTCGAGGTTACTGTGAGCTATGACCCTGCTATTTCACTCCAGCCTGAGTGACGGAGCAAGACCCTATCTCAAAAATAAAGAAAGAAGTAGTCCACATAGGTGTTTGCCAGCAAACAAATAGCGTGGATTCTCTGTTGAGCGTGGCCAACATTTCCTCGTCGAAGTTTGTATCTTGCCATAGTTGATGGTCGGGCTGTCGGGGCTTCCTGGTCAGACCTGACCTTTGTGGGGAGACGTTCTCCCACCAAGGCTGGGAAGCAGGACACTCTTGCTGCCCCTTGGGCAGCCACTCAGAACATGGGCTTCTCCGTTTCTGGGGTTCAGCATAGTTCCCCCCACCCTCTTCCCATGCAGTGCATGCCTGCTCTTTGTCAGGATGGAACAGAGGAAAGGCAGAGGCACTGGGGGCAGCCTGTGTAGTTGATCTCTGTTAGTCATAGACTGTTCAAAAACCTCAGGAATTATGTAAGCGTTCAGTGCCTCATTTAAGAAATGAAAAACTGAAGATTAGAAAGAGGAAACGCCTAGTCGCCCTGCTAGTTGATGACCTCCAGATAGCCATCTTCATTCCCAGTTAAGTTTACTACAAAACTACAGCCTCAGCTGCTGCAGCGAACCTCCCCAACCCCCATCGCTAAGGACTCAGAACACCATGGAGGCTCATCTCTCCAACAAAAGTCAGAATTAGCAAGTACAGATGTGTCTTACGAAAATGTCAGAATCCATCATGGCTGCTTTGGCGAAGAGCTGTTCTTCCGTGGTCATGCCATTGCAAGGCAGTTGTATGACAAGAATGCCTTCACATGAGCTCCAATTTTCTTAACTCTCCAGAAGGACTTCAGAAGCCTCTGGAGTTTTCAGACATGGCCTCTCTCTCCCTTCTGTTTGGAGACACCTTCCTGGGGGTCTCCACTGCATTCCCCGCCTGTATTCCTCTGTGGAGCCTTGTACCCTCAGGTCCCAGAAATGGGCTGTGTGGGAGCTTCCAGTGAGCCTGGTATCTCGGGACGTTCTCAGCCAGGAAATGAGACTGCACAAAACTCTGCGAGGCCCAGGTGTGTTATTTCTCCTTCCCCAACATTGCATCATCACTGCTGACACAGCATTTGGGGAAGATTTAACATCTTGGGCCAGCAGCTGCCATCTGGAACTGTCCCCAAATAGCGGGTTGTTCTGTCCCATCCAGCTGGTGAGGGGGCCACCCTAATGACAAGGTCCAGGATCTGGGTTCGGTGGTGGAAGGCTGGGAGCTGGCGTGGGCGTTATCGTTCTTCTTCACTGAAAATTGCTATGGCTCTTTTCCCCTAACAGCCAGTGTGGGAGAGCCAAACATGAGATACAAGCATCCCCTTGAGCTCCACAGATCTTGTGCCTTGCTCTCATCAGGCATTTCCTTGGAGAACAGCAGTCAGCAACTCATGAAAGTGAGCCTGGTGCACAGACTTTGCATGGACTCTGCACAGGTTCCATTTCCATCGTGTGCAGACACCTGTATCTTTGGGCTCCACATGAGCATCTGCCCTCTTCACGCTGATTTTTTTTTTAAGAGACGGCATCTTACTCTGTCACTGAGGCTGGAGTGCAGTGGTGTGATCACAGCTCACTGCAGCCTGAAACTCCTGGGCTCAGGCAATCCTTCTGCCTCAGCCTCCCAAGTAGCTGGTACTACAGGTGCATGCCACCATGCCCACCTAATTTTTTATCTTTTATAGATACAAGTCTCTGTTGCTCAGGTGGGTCTCAAACTCCTGGCCTCAAGTGATCCTCCTGCCTTGGCCTCCCAAAATGCTGAGATTATAGGCATGAGCCACTGTGCCTGGCCTTCACTCTGATTTTTTTTAGGAGCCCTACAGTCACCTTCAGATCTTGTCATTTCTCTACCATTGTGTGTGAGACAGGGCATGGAGTGAGCTTGGTCAGGTGGGGGTCAACAGCCTGGAGACTCAGAGCTGCTGGTTTCCCGAGAGCCCCCAAAAGTTATCAGAGTTTCTGAGCTGAGTGTCCTGCAGTTGCCAGCCCCCACAATGCTGGGAATACTGGCTTCTTTGTGTTTAGAACTTGTTCTGAGAACCTTGATGAGAACACATCAAGCAAGCAGTTCCTCCCAGCCAGGGCTGGAGCAACATGCCAAAAAACATCCTTGTCTATGGGAAAAAGACAACCAGTATTTGGTGCTGTTTGACCAAGTTGTTTTTAAATATACACATGCCTCAACAATCCCTGGCCTCAATCACACTGCTAATTTGTTTAAATCTCTGACACTCAGACGTCAAGACTAGCTTCATCTAGCAGCGTTCTCTTTAAAGGAACCCTTTTTTTTTGTTTTCATTTTAATCACTGCCTTCTTCTCTGGGAGGTATTGTGGGCTGGAGAAAAAAGTCAGGTTTGGGAGTCAGACAGATTTAGATTGGAGTCCCAGCTGTCACCAGATCTCTGGGTGATCTTGGCGAACTAACTTCTGAGCTTCTGTGCATTATAGGCATTCAGCACATATTTGTTGAATCATAATACTTTTCTTGAAAGTTTATGAAGTTGTACGATGCCCAGCAGCCCCCTTTTCTCTATTTCCTTCCTCTTGAAGCAAACATTGACTATATCTCTTTCCTTAACCCTCAGTTTACCATAGCTTCTTCCAACCTCTCTCTAATCCATTACCTTTTTCTGACCTACCCTGTCTCAAATCTAACTCAGGCCTTTTTGCAAGAGGAAGTTTAAGCCATTGTTTACTCATTAACTCACTTGACCCTTAGAACAATTGTGGGAGGTGTTTATTTCAGGAAGAAAGCTAAAGCACAGGACAGAAAAATAACAAGGTCATAGCGCAAACTAGTAAGTAGCAGAACCGAGAACATAGGACTCTTATTTTCAAACATTGGTTTGCACTCTAAAATTCACTGCATTTGCAAATTCACAAACAAAATGGCCGCCTGGAAAGGGTCGTTTGCAATAAAATCTCAGTGTCCAACATCAAAGACAGTTCTTCAGGGTTTTCAATTAACTATACATCCTGCCCCCAGCTGCTCATCTCTGCACCTCTAACACATACTTCTCAGAGTAGGAAATTGGGCTTTCTCCTTCAAAAACAAGAGTAGAGAAGGCCTGAGGACGGTGTAATTAAAATGGAGAGGTAGAGACCACGAATTGCTTGGATGAATTCATAACTGATTGGTCTCTGAGGCAGGGATTATTATTTTTCCTGTATTTTAAGCTTAAAAGTAGTGATTTTTGCATTGTTACAAAAACCAAAATAGCAAAATATCATTTGATACTTGTATTCTGTTTGCAACAGCTACCACTTCCTTTAGCCCCAGCAAAAATCAATAGGTGCGTATTCTCTACAAGTTCATGCTGTGAGAAAGGACAGCCCCAGAATGCCAGTATCGCTAAATATCATACAAAGATTTAGACACTTTTTAAAAGGAAACTCTGGGAGTGCCTGTTGTCTGGAGAGTTGACATTGTCCAACGCAGGCCAACACTGGTGTGGGTATGGAGAACCCACGTCCTAGCTCTGGCTCACCTGCAGATGCCTTGAATTTACCTCTCTGGGTTGGAAGTGGGAAGACTTCTTTTAAAAGTCCTTTCTAGGTTTCAAAATCCAAAGGTTACCAAGGTAGTTTTTATTGATCTCAATAAGTGACCTATTTGCTTAAAGCAAGTGTACCTCTGTATATAACCCCAAAGCTTAGGGCAGTGCTTCTTGGCTTTAGTATCTGAGAAAGGTGCCTTTGGGAAGAGTTTGGTCAAACAGAAAGTAGTGTGAATCTTAAAGGTGTGGGATGAATGTTTGAAGTAGAACCTGGGAAATCTGCTTCCTAGGGCTATTAGAACTAAATTGGTCTCCTTAAATTACGTCAGCATCTGAGGCAGTTTCCTAAGGGGATTTCTTTTCAATTCAAAAGTTCAGCTGCAGGAATACACAGCTGTACAGGACTAGATCTTCCCACCCCTCATCTTTTCCCTTCCCCGAGTAACGACTCAGAAAGGCTCCCGAAATTCTACTCAGAATCGGAGCCGTTCGCATTCCAACAAGGATCCCTTAAGCCAAAGGCTGGCGTTGTTTGTGTAGAATGTCCCTGGGGTAGGGGCGGTAGCTGGGGGGAGGGAATGTGGTGCAGGGGACACCTGCCCTCTGCCCTTGAAATTGCACCGTAAGATGCTGCCTGTGTCACTCACAGCGGTGCTGATACTATCCGCCAAAGACAAATTGTGAACATGGAAAAATGGTCGTTCCCTACTGTACATCCTCAGGACAAACTACTAAACTTGGAGACAGGAGATCGTTCAGACCATATTGTACTGGGTGGTGATCGCTGTTTCATTTTGGGGGAGTCTGGTCTATTGAGCAGATTTAATGTTTCCTTATTGTCATGGCAGGGCTTAATTGACTATGTCTGAAAGCTTTTACTGAGAGTTCTAAGAAAACTATTGAGGAAAATGAAATGTTATTTTGTAGTAAAAGGATTATTTTTGTCTATTTAGTATATACATAGCTGTAGCTTTGTAAAAAAAAATCTTTGAAAAAATATATGAATGTGCCGTCTTATTTATTGATTACTGTAAATTAAGATACAAATGGCTATTTGCATAATTTATACCTGTGGGAAATTAACTGGAGTATTTGTTTTTTGACTGTTTTCTATTAAGGAGTATTAGGCTTGGTGCTATGATGAATGATCTTGTAAAATTATATGTATTCTTAAGAAAATTTTTGAATATAATTTCTTGAACTGACCATTTCATTGATAATACTTCCGCGTGTGTTTGTGCTTTTGACAACCAGAAATTACACTATTTTTTCAGCAAATAGGCGCAACAAATAACACTTTTGCCAAGGCTGAAGCGAAGCCAGTTGGCTTTAGAGTGGTAGAGATTGTAGAGAAGCTGTCCTTTTTAAACTGCATTAACTTGCCTTGAGCCTTTGTAATGCTCCGAGAAGTAGTAGTAATAGTAGTAGTAGTTGCTATGCAGCTCTGGAGTGGGACTGCCTAGGTCTGAATCCTAGATCTGTCTTTTACTAGTTCTGTGACCTCTAGGAAGTTACCATAGTAGCCAGGGGTCCTCCTAAGACAGAGCCTGAGCCAAAGCTGATATGATGATTGTGTCATTTGAGGGCAGAGGGGATGCAACCAAGGGCAGCAGGAGTGAGATGAGGACAGAGGGAGAGCAAATAAAAGGTGGTGCAACAAATATTTACGACACACTTACTTGGCATCAGCACTGTTCTGGTTGCTGCAAATATAATAGGAAACCAAAACAAGGTTCTTATCCCCCCAGAGCTGACCGTCTAGTAAGAAAAGGCAGACAGAAGCAAAATGGTAAGATGCATAGTATGTCGTCCGTGCTATAAGAAAAAGCAGGGAAGGAAGGTAGATTGGGGGTGGACAGTGAGGTGCTGCCAGGCTCATACAGCAGCCAGGAAAGACCTCTTTGAGCAACAGACATTTGACTAAAGACCTAAAAGAGCCGCAGGGACAGATCCTTCGAATGCCTGGGGAAAGAGTTTTCTAAGCAAAGGGAGCAGCCAGTGCAAAGGCACTGAGGCAGGATCATGGCTAGAGTTTTGAAGGGACAGCAAAGAGCCTGGTTTGGTGAATGCACAGTGAGTGAGAGGAGCGAGGCCAGGTAGGGCCTTGTAGGATGTGGTAAGGACTTTGGCCTTTACCAGGAGTGAGCTGGGATCCACTGGAGAGTTTTGAGCCCATGTCAGCTTACACTTTAGCAGGCTAACCCCGGCTGCCATAATGAGAGTAAACTCCAGGGAACAAGGCGGAACACAGAGGCCAGCCGGAAGTCCATTCTGACAGTCCGGGAGAGATGACAGTGGCACAGGTGGGTGCAGCGGAAGTGGGGCACAGTGATTTCATTCTGGATGTATTTTGAAAGTGGACCCTCTGGATTTGCAAGTGGATTGGCTGTAGAGTGTAAGAGAAAAAGAACTGAGAAATGCTCCAAGGTTTTGGCCTGAGCATCTGGAAGAATAAAGATGCCACAGGCTGATGGGGAAATGGGGAGAAGCAGATTGTGGGGAAGACCCGGAATACCTGAATCTGAGCATGTTAGGTTTGAGTTGCCCATTGCTCATCTCCTTTCCTTCTCCCTGTCCAAGGGTACTCGGGCTGTGGCGTTGAAGTGTCCTGAGGTGACTGTGCTTTTGTCCTCACTGGTAGGCCCAGCCCCCATGGCCCCTTAGCTGCTCTGCTGCTGTGCCATGATTGCCTAGGCTTGGGCATCTCTGACCGGTTTTGGAATCTCAGGTCCAGTGTACCATGAGGCCATTCCCATGAGGCCATACCATGGGCATCTGTGGAGCCCCCAGACTTATCTCTCCCCGACCAGTCCCACTCTGACATGCCACCCCAAAGTGGGTCTCCCGACCATTCTCCCTGCCGTATTTGCATTTTAAATCTTTTGAATACCGATACCAGGAGGCCCTTCACAAATCTTCCTGGATGTACAGAGCCTTCACCCTGCTTGAATGGAGAAAAAGAGAAAATACGGGGAGAAAACACATCGGACGATCTGGCCACATTAAAAAGGGAATGGCAGGCTGCATGACAGGAAGATAAATCCTGTACTGAAATTGCCAAAGCCTGTAAACAGCTGAGCATAATCATGTTTCAACTTGGTGGTATATTACTTTGGACGGAGTGGTTATGCCCTAAAAAGCCGAAAGTGTGAAGATGGAGTGCTATTTTGTTTCCATTAATTGCTTCCATGTTTCAGATTAATTTCAGTGACATGTGACAGCCCAAAAAAGCAATGGTTTAAATACCAATAAATTTTATTTTTGTCTTAAGAGAGAGACAGTCCTGCTTGGCACAGCAGCTCCCCTGTCCTTCTCGCCACTCCCAGTGCTCTGGCTGTGCCATCCTTAGACAATCGTCCTTGTCTTTATGGTCCAAAATGGTGTCTGTACATCCAGACCACACATCCATATTCCATGCTGCAGAATGGAAGAGAGGCAGCAATGGGCGGCCCCTACCTTCTCAGAGTTCTCAGAAGAACCCTCACAACACATGGGCTAAGCCACTGACCACAGTTGCTATGGAGTAAGGAAATGTGTCCTTGGTCCAAACACATAGATCTTGCTTCTCTCCCATCTTCACCTTCTCCCGAGCACGTCCTTCCTCCGTTCCCAGCCTGGGCACTCCTTCAGCTCCAACCTCTGCTAAATGAATTACAAGTGAGAAGGGCTGTTGGTTGGGAGCAGGCATCCAGCAGCCTTGGTGACATTTGCCTAAGTCCTTGTTGTCAGGGGTTGGACCAGATGTGGGCAGCTTGTTCCTTATACATACCTGTATGGAAGGCCTGCAGGGGGTCTGGGGCTTAGAGATGGGAATGAGATCAAATCCATCCTCTGAGGGAGTTCACCCTGAGCAACTACCATTTCTTTTTCTTTTTTCTTTTTCTTTTTTTTTTTTTTTTGAGACAATGCCTCACCCTGTTGCTCAGGCTGGAGTGTAATGGCATGATCATAGCTCACTGCAGCCTTGAACTCCTTAGCTCAAGGGAACCTCCTGCCTCAGCCTCCTGAGTAGCTGGGGCTACAGGTGTGCACTACCTGCCAGGCTCACAGCTACCCATTCTTGGGCACTCTCCCAGGCGCTAGGCTATGAACATACTACACTATCACAAGACTCCCACAGTGAGTTTTGTGGTGGGTGGTTGCATCCTATCCATGAGAAGGTTGAGGCTGGAAGGAAGGAATGAATGAAGATAGTGCAGGCGGAGTTGGAATAGGAACCTGGGGCCACTGGAATCTTTCTAGCACACCATTCTTCCTTCTGTGTCCCCAGAAGTGGCCCCCAAGAGAATGTGACCTGGGCCATGGGATCTGCAGCTGCTTCTGGTGGGCAGGGCTCAGAGAGACCCACAGGGCAAAAATGACTGCCAGGGTTCCAGTCTGAAGCCTGTGTCCTGCCATGTGGAAGAAAGCTGGACAGGGGAGCTTCCTTTGCCACCCTGACTCAGGGGTTCATTCTTTTAGGACCTCTGAAAAGTCTCAACATTCCCAGCCCTCAGTTCCCTCAACAGTGACTACAAATCATAGTCCCCCTAGGCAAAAGAACTCAAGAGACATTTCTGGAAAAAAAAAAAAAAATGGCAAACAGGCATATGAAAAGGTCCTCAACGTCAGTGATCATGAGAGAAATGCAAATGAAAACTACAATGAGAGAACATCTCACCCCAGTTAAAATGGCTTTAATCCAAAAGACAGGCAAAAAGGAACATGGGTGAGGATGCAGAGAAAAGGGAACCCTTGTATGCTGTTGGTGAGAATGTAAATTAGTACAATCACTATGGAGAATGGTTTGGAGGTTCCTCAAAAAACTAACAATAGGACCGGGCATGGTGGCTCACGCCTGTAATCCCAGCACTTTGAGAGGCTGAGGCAGGTGGATCACTTGAGGTCAGGAGTTTGAGACCAGCCTGGACAACACGATGAAAACCTGTCTCTACTAAAAATACAAAAGTTAGCCAAGTGTGGTGGCACACACCTGTAATCCCAGCCACTCAGGAGGCTAAGGTAGGAGAATCACTTGAACCTGGGAGGCGGAGGTTACAGTGAGCCAAGATTGCGCCATTGCACTCCAGCCTAGGCAACAGAGTGAGACTGCCTCAAAAAAAAATTTTAAAAATAAAAAATAAA
This sequence comes from Trachypithecus francoisi, assembly GCF_009764315.1. NCBI lineage: Eukaryota > Metazoa > Chordata > Mammalia > Primates > Cercopithecidae > Trachypithecus > Trachypithecus francoisi. Next base: position 11,665,434 of record NW_022681468.1, read on the forward strand.
CCTAACAATAGAGCTACCATATGATCCAGCAATCCCACTCCCAAGTCTATACCTAAAAGAATGTAAATCAGTATACTGAAGAGATCTCTGCACTCCCATGTTTGTTACAGCACTGTTCACAACAGCCAAGAGTTGGAGGCAACCTAAGTGTCCATCAGCAGATGAATGGATAAAGGGAATGTGGTACATATACACAATGAAAAACTATTCCACCATAAAAAAGAATGAGATCCTATCATTTGCAACAACATGGATGGAATTGGAGGACATTATGTGAAATAATCCAGGCGCAGAAGGACAGACTTCTCATGTTCTCACTTATTTGTGGCGGCTAAAAATCAAAACAATTGAACTCATGGAGATAGCAGAAGGATGGCTACCAGAGGCTGGGAGGGTAATAGTGGAGGGCTTGGGGATGGTTAATGGGTACAAATATATAGTTAGATAGAGTGAATAAGATCTAGTATTTGATAGCACAACAGGATGACTACAATAATTTATTGTATATTTAAAAATAACTGAAAGAGTATAATTGGAAGGTTCATAACATTAAAAAAATAAATGCTTGAGGGGATGGATACCCCATTTACCCTGAGGTGATTATTATATATTATATGCCTGTGTCAAAATATCTCATGTACCCCATAAATATATACACCTACTAGTAGCCATAAACATTTAAAAAATGTAAGTAACCAAATTAAACATCTAGAGATTAAAGCTTAAAAGAAATAGTCTCCCTGCGAGGACTGAAGTGACCTACTGTCTATAAAAATACCCAATACATAGCGCAAGCACTAATGTTCATGGAATTAGAACAGCATCATCCTTTCTTTCCCTCTTAAGTCTGAAAGCTCCAATTGCCTTTTCTTAGAATTCCATCCGCTCCCCAATCCAATTTTCATCATTTGCAGACTTTTTTTGGTGCCAGGGCCATAACCCTGGAAACGTCTGTGTAGCCTTGAATTTTCTAGACAGACAACATGTATCCACAGTGTAATCCTCCCCTACATGGTCCCCATGTAATGGGGCATGAAGCCTTGGTGCAATGCATGCAGAGGGGCTGCCTGCACCCACAGAGTAAGAACCTTATGTGAAGTCGTCTATCCTGCCTGGGCTAAAGATTGGCCCATTTGTGGTGACCACAGGAAAAACTAGAGGCTGAGTATAGTTGTTTGCCCAATCCTTACAGGTAAGTTGTATATTTCGGGGTGGGAGTATGGGAGGGGGAAGGTTGGCTTTCAAATCACTTCAGTGCCATTTTGTGTGGAATTCTTTGCTAAAAAGTATTAGCTCAGTCCTTGGAGACTCTAGGAGGATCCCAGGTGATGCTTGCAAAGGACTCTCCATCCGAAGACAGAACTTGGCTAGGACTCTATTGGAACCATGACCATCTGGGGACAGAGTTTCTTAAAATTAAAAACAATTGAACTTACAGAGATAGAGAGTAGAATGATGGTTACCAGAGGTTGGGGAGATGAATGGAGGAGGGGAGGAAGTGAGGATGGTTAATGGGTACGAAAGTATAGTTAGGTAGAATGGGGAGAAGTCGGCCGGGCGCGGTGGCTCAAGCCTGTAATCCCAGCACTTTGGGAGGCCGAGACGGGCGGATCACGAGGTCAGGAGATCGAGACCATCCTGGCTAACACGGTGAAACCCCGTCTCTACTAAAAAATACAAAAAACTAGCCAGGCGAGGTGGCGGGTGCCTGTAGTCCCAGCTACTCGGGAGGCTGAGACAGGAGAAAGGCGTAAACCCGGGAGGCGGAGCTTGCAGTGAGCTGTGATCCGGCCACTGCACTCCAGCCTGGGCGACAGAGCAAGACTCCGCCTCAAAAAAAAAAAAAAAAAAAAAAGAATGGGGAGAAGTCTGATTTGGTTCAGTCCTGTCTAGCACCTTGCCAATGCCGGATGATGCCAGCTCACTGAAGCCAGGCATTCACTGTCTGTCTAGAAAAGCTAGACATGGTACTGTCTGTCTAGAAAATTCAAAGCCCACAAGGAGAAACTCTAAAACAGGACTCCCCAAACTATGCAATGAAGGGCTTAAAAAAAAAAAAAAAAGTATTTCCAATCTGTCACAGACCAACACTTTGTAAAATACAAATTTTGAAATTAAAAAATGACATAAAAATATGAGTCCCAAATCTTTATTTTTAGGTTCAGTGTACATGAAATGATACCCTTAACATCCCCCAAAAGGGTCTAAATGCTTGGTTTCCTTTCCTTTCCATTTTTTTTTTCTTTTTTGAGACAGTCTCGCTCTGTTGCCCAGGCTGGAGTGCAATGGTGCAATTACGGCTCACTGCAGGCTTGACCTCCTGGGCTCAAGTGATTCTCCCACCTCAGCCTCCAGAGTAGCTGAGACTACAGGCACACCTGGCTACTTTTTTTTTTTTTTTTTTGAGACGGAGTCTCGTCTGTCCTCCAGGCTGGAGTGCAGCGGCACAATCTGGGCTCACTGCAAGCTCCACCTCCTGGGTTCACACCATTCTCCTGCTTCAGCCTCCCGAGTAACTGGGACTACAGGTGCCCGCCACCATGCCTGGCTAGTTTTTTGTATTTTTAGTAGAGACAGGGTTTCACCGTGTTAGCCAGGATGGTCTCGATCTTCTGCGCTAGTGATCTGCCCACCTCAGCTTCCCAAAGTGCTGGGATTACAGGCGTGAGCCACCACGCCCAGCCATGCCTGGCTATTTTTAAAGTTTTTTTGTAGAGGCAGGATCTCACTATGTTTGGTCTTGATCTTGTGGACTCAAGCAATCCTCCCACCTCAGCCTCCCAAAGTGCTGGGATTACAGGAGTGAGCCACCATGCCTGGCTCAGTGCCACTGCACCAACCTCAATTTTTGAACTTACCTTGTAGAAGCCCAGGGACCCACAGCAGCCCAGAGACCACATTTTAAGTGGCATTGCCTTGAACCACCTGTACTTTCTTCCTTCTAAAGGGAAAGACTAATCTTTGTTTTTGTTTTAAGGCAATCAGAATAATTGTTAATTATGTATTACGGACAAGTAGTCACTGTGGATATATAATATTGGGCATCTTTTCATGTCCTTATTGTTCATTTGCAGATCTTTGTTGGTGTCTCTTCAGATCTTTTTCCTACTTTTTATTGGGTTGTTGTTTTCCTACTGAGTTTGAGAGCTCTTTGTATATTTTGGATATAAGTCCTTTATCCGGTTTCTCTAATACCTTCTCCTAGTCTGTGGCCTGTCTTTTCATCGATCTCTTAATAGTGTCTTTCACAGTTAAACTTTTTATTTTGAGATAATTGTAAATTTACATGTAGTTGTAAGTAATAATACAGAGACACCCTGTGTACCCTTTACTCTTACCTAAGAAGTAGAGTACTACTTACCTAAACTTCTATCTCAGCTTATTGGTCTATTTTCTGATAATTCCCAGTTTTCTATCAAAGGATATGAGACACTTGCAAATATGTGGTCTAATTTTGTTTTGATAATATCCCTTTAAGGTTATAGAGGCATGTGATATTCCTTATTTTACTGATGGTACAACTGGACCAAGAAAGGTCATTTGACAATGATGATGGTAATGATGGTGATGACGATGGTGATGATAGTGATGATGGGGATGATTATAGTGATGGTGGTGATGATAGTGATGAGGATGGTAATGGTGGTAATGGTGATGATAGGAATGATGGTGGTGATAGTGATGATGGTGATGATAGTGATGATCGTGATCATGATGGTGATGATAGTGATGATGGTGATCATGATGGTGATGATAGTGATGATGGTGGTGATGATGGTGATGATAGTGATGATGATAGGGATGATGGTGATGATAGTGATGAAGATGGCAATGATGGTAATGGTGATGATAGGAATGATGGCAGTGATGATAGTGATGGGGATGATGATAGTGATGATGGTGATGATAGTGATGAGGATGGTAATGGTGGTAATGGTGATGATAGGAATGATGGTGGTGATGATGATGGTGATGGTGGTAATGATGGTGATGATAGTGATGATGGTGATCATGATGGTGGTGATAATCGTGATGATGGTGGAGGTGATGGTGATATAGTGATGATGATGGTGATGATAGTAATATGGTAATGATGGTGATGATGGTGATGGTGATAGTGACAGTGATGATTGTGATCATTGTGATGGTGGTGGTGATGGTGATGATAGCGATGATAGTGATGGTGATGATGGTGGTGATGATAGTGATGATAATGATGATGGTGATGATGGTGATAATTGTGATGATGATGGAGGTGATGGTGATTATAGTGATGATGATGATGATGGTGATGATAGTGATATGGTAATGATGGTGATGATGTTGGTGATGGTGATGATAGTGATAGTGATGATTGTGATCATTGTGATGGTGGTGGTGATGATGATAGCGATGATGATGGTGATAGTGATAGTGATGATAATTGTGATAATTGTGATGGTGGTGATGATGATAGTGATGATGATGGTGATGGTGATGATGGTGGTGTTGAAGATGGGGAGGAGGATGCAAAGGAAGCGGCATTCTCACTACAGCCACTCTTGAGTTGGCTAACAACAGAACAGGCTCCTTCCCACCTCATTTGACTTACCAAATGCCCTTGAAAGTGGCTAATGATTCACAGGAGTTTTATCTCAAATAGCCTTAAGCAGTTCAGCTGTGAGCCTCCTTCACTGACCACAGCTCTGGCAAGCAGGCCAGTCTACCACTAGAGAAATTACTCCTGCTAGGCAAAGACACTGCCTAGGGTCTGTGGCTTCTTGGGATACAGGATATTCTTCCCAGTGCCACACTGGATGCAGGCGAATGCCTGGCTTCAGTCAGCTGGCATCTTCCAGCATCATCAAGGCACCAGACAGTACTGAACCAAATTAGGCTTCTCCCTAATTTCAAACACTTGGGAGCCCTGGACACAAATTGGTGAGGGACGGAATCCCTAAACGTCCTCCTGTGTGCAGCATGTGGAATAAGAACCGGCACTGCACTCCAAGGACCAATGAGACAGGTGCTTTGTACCTCACACCAGGGATGGACACTCCATCACACAGATGCTATGGGAAAATAGTTGGTTTTTCTAAATCCATCAAGAAATAAGTGCTCACTTTTGCTGTCTGTGTGGTAAACGGGATAAAAGTCCAGGCTGCCCTCCCACTCCTGCACATTATATTATTTGTATTTTAAAGTTATTATTAACAGCCAGGTCATCCCTGGATCTGTGGGCCTGGGAGACATAGTCTCTACCTCAGTCAGGGTTAACATTCAACTGCAAGTTACAGAAACCTGACTACACTGGCTTCTCCACATAGGGCTTAATTTTCTTATTTATTTATTTATTTATTTGGAGACAAGGTCTCCATTGCCAAGGCTGGAGTGAAATTGCATGATCATGGCTCACTGCAGCCTCAAGCTCCCAGGCTTAAGTGATCTTCCCACCTCAGCCTCGCAAGTAGCTGGGACCACAGGCTTGGACCACCACACCCAGCTAATTTTTTTCTTTATAATTTGTAGAGATAGGGTCTCACTATGTTGCCCAGGCTGGCATTGAACTTCTGGGCTCAAGCAATCCTCCCGCCATGGCCTCCCAAAGTAATAAAAACCTCCTCCTGGCTGGCACTGTGGCTCACACCTATAATCCCATCAGTTTAGGAGGCCAAGGAGGTAGGATCAGGAGAATGTGGGCCCCTGCCAGCTTTAATTTCCTCCAACAGGTGATTGAAGGTCCTGGGGACTCGTGTCACCAGTGTCTCAAGTTCTTCTGACTTCTGTCTTCTGCTTTCCTCCTCATGTTCTCTTCTGATCCAAAGACGGCTTCTGCACCCCAGCCCCACATTCCTGTGGCAGGGAAGCTACAAGAAGAATATAAAATAGAAAGTTGGTAGATCTTCATATGAGTCCCATTGGCCAGCGCTAGAGAACAGGGTCACCCCTTGGGCTGTGAGGGACGTAGGGAAATGCAGTTCTTTAAGTTCTCCCCCTAAGAAACAAAAAGGCTCTCTGTTAATAAAATGGAAGGAGAGAATGAATAGTGGAGAAGCAGATAGTAGCTCCGGTCTCTCATTCATCTTGGGAAATGGAATTACCTCATTATTTTCCTGATAGAATGACCATTTATTAAGTGTTAGAAACCAGAACATTCATCAGATCTGTGATGTTCATTTTATTCTTCAATCTTTGTGATAACCCTGAAGATAGATTACCACCCCAATTTTACAGATGAAGAAAGGGAGGCTGATGAATGTCTTGTCCAAGGCTACCCGTAGGCAATAGGTTACAAGGTCTAAATTTTAACCCTGATCTCTCTGTCCCTAAAAATCTAACTTTCCACTATAACTCAATAGACATCTTGATTATCACCTCAGAGGAAGGTATCAACAAAAACAGTCAAACTTTGTAAAATATTTAAAGAGATTTATTCTGAGCCAAATAGAAATGACCTTGGCCCATGACACAGCACTTAGGAGATTCTGAGAACATGTGCCCGAGGCGGTCAGGGTGCAGCTTGGTTTTATAGACTTTAGGGAGACATGAGACTTCAATCAAATACATTTAAGTTAGCTGGGCATGGTGGCGGGTGCCTGTAATCCCAGCTACTTAGGAGGCTGAGGCAGGAGAATTGCTTGAACCCAGGAGGCAGAGGTTGCAGTGAGCTGAGATGGTGCCACTGCACTCCTGCCTGGGCAACAGAGCAAGACTCCATCTCGAAAAATAAAAAATTAAAATAAAATAAAATAAACAAATATATTTAAGAAACACTTTAGTTTGATCAAGAAAGGTGGGACAACTTGAAGGTGAGGGGCTTCCAGGTTATAGGTAAATTTACAGTTTTCCTAATTGGAAATTGGTTGAAAGAGTTATCAATAGAGACCAAAGTTTTATCATGCAGATGAAGCCTTCATGTTAGCAGGCTTCCTGGAGAATGGTTGTAAATGTTTCTTGGATAATAGATTGAACACGTTTCCAATCAGATTTAAGGTCTGTGCTGATGTTAATGCTGGAGAGGTATAATGAGGCATGTCGGACCCCAACTTCCCCTCATGAACCAGTATTTTGGGTAAAATGTTAAGAGTGCCCTGGCCTAGGAGGAAGTCCATTCAGAGGGCAGAACTACAGAACTGTGTTTCCCCACCTGCCTTGCAGCCCAGGGTGGCCCTGTTCTCTGGCATTAACCAACAGGGCTTACATGAAAGTCTACCAGACTTTCTAATTCCTAAAGAATTTTTGTAAACCAAAAATATTTTTGGTTTACAAAGGGCTGATGCTGAGAGATTTTCATGCTGAAAATTCTTCTTCCAAATCCAGCATCCTTTGTAATCGGATTGTGTTCCTCTGCTTTGTCTCGCGGGTCAACTCATGGATATAAACCATCTGGTATTCACACTCAGATGGCTGTCTGCTTTATTTTGGATTCTGCAGTTTTGTAGCAAAAGTTCTACAAACACAAGTGCTGGAAAGCTCACCTTTCTCTCTTTCTTGGGGTCCAGAGGGCTTGGCAGGGCTGAACCTTGCAGGCATTTTCTCATCAGATTCGGGTATTGTTCTTGAAGCTTTAGAATCTCAAATCTGGTCCTCCACCTCTTCCTGCCATTTTACAAGCAGCCCCATATCCTTTCATTTATTTAATTTTGGGGGAGGGGGAATTTATAGCATTTAATTATATAAATGGAATAAACAAACCAACCCACTGGCATTGTGATGACGGAAATGTTCTCCATTTTTATTGCATCAATGTCAATTGTGATACTGCATTGCGATACTGCACGATAGTTTTATAAAATGTTACCTTTGGGGAAAAGTGAGTAAAGGGTACACAGGGTGTCTCTGTATTATTACTTACAACTACATGTAAATTTACAATTATCTCAAAATAAAAAGTTTAACTGTGAAAGACACTATTAAGAGATCGATGAAAAGACAGGCCACAGACTAGGAGAAGGTATTTGAGAAAAACCGGATAAAGGACTTATATCCAAAATATACAAAGAGCTCTCAAACTCAGTAGGAAAACAACAACCCAATAAAAAGTAGGAAAAAGATCTGAAGAGACACCAACAAAGATCTGCAAATGAACAATAAGGACATGAAAAGATGCCCAATATTATATATCCACAGTGACTTTTCAATTCAAAACAACAATGAGATACCACTACACACCTAGTGGAACGGCTAAAATCCAAAACGCTGACATCACCAAATCTTATTGGGGATGTGGAACAACAGAAACTCTGATTTATTGCTGGTAGGAATGCAAAATAGTACAACCACTTGGAAACCAGTTTGGTAATTTCTTACAAAACTAAACATACTCACCATATGATCTTACAATCATGCTCCTGGCATTTTCCCAAATGAATTGAAAACTGATGTCCACACAAAAATGTATACTTGAATGTTTTTAGCAGCTTTTTTAATTGCCAAATTTGAAAGAAACCAAGATGTCCTTTGATAGTTGAATAGATAAGCAAACTATGGTACACTCATGCAATAAAATCTTATCAGCAATAGAAATAAATGAGCTATCAGGCCATGAAAATATAGGAAGGAACCTGAAATGCATACTGCTAAATGTAAAACGCCAATCTGAAAAGGCTACATATTGTCTCATTCCAACTATATAATATTCTGGAAAAGACAAGACCATGGCCAGGCACAGTGGCTGTCAGCTATAATCCCAGTGCTTTGGGAGGCCAAGGTGGGAGGATCATTTGAGCCCAGGAGTTTGAGGCTGCAAGGAACTGTGACACTGCCACTGCACTCTAGCCTGGGTAACAGAGTGACACCCTGTCTCTTAAAAAAATTGTTTTTAAAAAAGGAAAAGGCAATACTAAAAAAAGGCAAGACTTAAAAAAAGGCAAGACTAAAAAAATCAGTGGTTGCCAAGGTTCACCAGGGAAGAATGAATAGGCAGAGCGTAGAGAATTTTTAGGGCAGTAAAAACTATTCTGTATAAAACTGTCATGGCGGATACATGTCATTATGCATTGTCACAACCCCTAGAACCATGCAATGCCAAGATTGAATCCTAATAAAAATTATGGACTTTAGTTAATAATATCTATGAACTTTAGTTAATAACATATCAACATTGATTCATCAATTATAACAAATGTTCCACACTAATGCTAGATGTTAGTAACAGGCGAACTGTGAGTGGGGTCGGGGAGCATATTGGAATTCTCAATTTTTTGTAAACTGAAACTGTTCTAAAAAATGAAGTCAGGCCGGGTGCGGTGGCTCATGCCTATAATCCCAGCACTTTGGGAGGCCAAGGTGGGCAGATCACCTGAGGTCAGGAGTTCGAGACCAGCCTGGCCAACATGGTGAAACCCCATCTCTACTAAAACTACAAAACTTAGCCAGGCATGGTGGCAGACACCTGTAATCCCAGCTACTTGGGAGGCTGAGGCAGGAGAATCGCTTGAACCTGGGAGGCGGAAGGTTGCAGTCAGCCGAGATCGCACCACTGCATTCCAGCCTGGGCTACAGAGCGAGACCTCATCTCAAAAAAAAAAAAAAAAAAAAAGTCTATTCTTTTTCTAAGTTTAATTTCAAAAGAGAGAGAGAGAGAGAGAGAGAGTCATGACTATAATAGGAAGTTACTACAGAGTTATCTAAGGGGTTAGAGGGGTCCAGCTTTGCCTAGTACGAGGATATGAACAGTCAAGTCACCTAAGAGAAAGTGTAAATCATAAATAAATACAAGGGCTACAATGGCAACTAAGGAAATGTAAGTTACTTTACACATTTTTAAATTGACAAATTATAAATTGAGGTACAACTTACACATGCAAAATTAGCATACAATTTCAGACACCAGCCACCTGGTGTTCACCAAGCTGTGAAGGACGCAACATGAAAATACCAACTGGTGGCATTCTACTTGATAAACTTGTCCACTTGTCAGTGTTTGACCAGATCATTCTAGAAATCTAAAGATGTTTCTTGAAGACCTAATTCAATCAAAGTTTAAAATGTACTGTGGAACATTGTTCCCAAAATACGGTCTGCTGTCTCTAATACATTGATAATATTCTTTAAAGTGGATGGGAGGAGATGTTACAAAGCAAAAGAGACTTCTAAGACATAATAACCAGCCAAGTGTGGTGGCAGGCACTTGTGATCCCAGCTACTCAGGAGACTGAGATGGAAAGTTTGAGACCAGCCTGGGCAAAATAGTGAAGACCCCATTTCCAAAAAATAAAAAATAAACAACTTTTAAAGACAGAACCAAATGTAATTTATGGACTTTGGCCCCTGATTTGAATAACTATAAAAAGACATTTATTTAAACATATGGATAAATTTTAATATAGGCTAGAAATTAGATGATATTAATGAATTATTAATCTTATGTGTGAAAATGGCAGATGATAAAGCAAAAAAGGGATTATCAGAGATGCATTTGACGTATTCATGGGTAAGCTGGCATGCTAAAAATAATCCAAATTTTACGTTATGTATATTTCACAACAACTAAAGAAACCCAGGAAAAAAATATAGTGGGTGGGAAAGTGAAGATGGGGGAGAGAGGAAACAGGATTAGCAAATGTTGGTAATGGTTGAAGATGTGATGGATACACTAAAGTTCATTATACCTTTTTTTTGTATACTTGAAATTTTCCATAATAAAAAGTTTAAAAATATCCTGTGATGGCAGATTACTAGTTGTATCTTGTGAACTATGCTAGGTATTTAGCTCAGCCCTAGTCTCCTGCAAAGACTATTTCCCAGTGTTTCTTGCAGCTCAGTGTGGCCATGTGACTAGGTTCCGACCAATAAGATGTTGAGTGAAAATGATGTGTCCTACTCATGAATCTTGCTGTTGAAATGACTGTACACATATTCCTTTGGTCTTTGCCATTTTCCCACATCTAGTCTCCCGAGGTCAGAAATACTGGGAAAGGAACTATCAAACCCTGACCTTTTTGTTGCCTTGCAATCTCAGAAACTTATTCTTTACTACATATAAATTAGACTGAGAGATATTTCATCTCTCCTGTCCTATATTAGAACCAATTTCTATGACTACATCAAGTGGTCATTCATTCAAAAGACACTCACTGAATGCCCCATGCACATGGAGACTCTCAATAGCTTATTTTAAGTCTGGTAAATCAGGATGAAATCCATGAACTTCACAGCCACAAGGCGAGAGCGTCTTTAGAAATTTATTTAGCCACTTGGTCACTTAATATAGATTATGGAGAAGTGGTATTCAGTGTCTACTATGTGCCAAGCACTGTGATGGATCTGGGGAAAACGTATGAATAAGATATTGTTTCCCTCTTTTTAAAGATCCTGTAGTCTGGTGTTTAATTTATACCAAATTGAGGACAGAAATATGTGTATTATTGATGGAAAAATAGCAGAGCAATACAAAACCAATGACAATTCTATTATTTCTGATTAGATGCAAAATTCTGAATCTCAACAAATTTTTACCTGCTTCCATCTAGCAAGGAAACTGAAAAGGATGAAGTAAATATTCTAAATTTTTTAACTGCCAAAACATTATAACAACAAAAAGATTTTAAAGAAAAAAAAATCACTAGTAATCACTTAACATATATATATATACAATTTTAATTTTTCCATTTAATTCAATCCTTGTTTTATCTATGTATAATTTTTAGAAAGTCTAACAGAGAATAGACACAAGATTATATTCTGAGTTCGGTCCAACCCCCCCTCAGTCATAAGCATTTTTCCATATCTCTAAATAGATTGCAAACATATCCTAATGGCTACAGCATGTCAAATAATTCTAATATCATATTTTACTTAGTCACTTAATATTTATTATTTTGGTTGTTTGAATATTTTACAATAAAAAAGGCTGTAACAAATGACCTCATGAATTTGACTTTTTCCTTTTAGATTATTTCTTAATGAAAACACAGCAGTTCAAAAGAAGGATTATTTTTATTTTTCCTACCAAATTGATTTCCAAAAGACTAGCAATTATCATTACTATGAATGTTAACAGTTTCAACAGAACTTTATCAGATTTGGGCACTTACATTTTTGGTTAACTTAGAAAATATATTTTAGAAGTATATTTGCAAACTAATAACCTTTTTTTTTTTTTTTTTTAACCTTTTTAAAGATGACAAGTGGGAGGGTTGACTTCTCTATTTATAAGTTGGCTGCCCTTACAGGAAATATAAATATCCTTTCCACGTTTCATCTATTGAGGTCTTGAAGATTTCATTGTATCTCTGGCTTCTAAGGTCTTCAATTACTTATATCAATTGCTTTTAATAACAATACAATATCTAGGGAAACACTTTAATAACATTTTCTAGCAACTTATAGCTTACAAGAAAAACAGGGCAAGTCTCATAGTTTTTAATATGCTTCTTCAAAAAGTATGACCTGATTAATTGCCAGAATGTTAATAATTTTACATGATACATGAAATACAAGAGTGGACCACAGTGAAATAGATAGCTCCATCTACTGTAAATACTTTGAATTGGATATCTCCAGCTTTCATCTTTACGGACTTTCATAATGAATTCAGAAGTTTTGTAAGTGATGTCATGCTCAGAGCCTTTTGCTAGACTCTGAAGGATATAAATATAATTAACATGAGGATGCTGCCCTCAAGGAGCTCCTAGGTGAGCAGCCTGAGGGCAGCCCCTAGTCCAGGCTGACGTTTGGTGATCTGCTGACTTTATGCTGATTCAGAAAAGCCAAGGTTTTAGAGTGTAAAAGAGTTACTCTGCTTTACCTAAAACCATAATCATTGGAGTGGGATACAATTAAGCGATGAGTGGGGGAAGGACGTTTGGAAAGTGTTAGAGAGATGGGCAGGAAAATGGAAATGCAGGGGAAAGGGCAAGGAGAGGTCAGTGGTGCTCTCATTTATCCCAGGCTGACCACCATTGGAAGGCAAGGAAAGGGCCTTCCATTTCCTTGAAGGACCAGGTCATTTGTTTACAGCAGTTGTGCCTAGCACAGGCCAGATTTCATTTTCTGAACTAAGGGAACTTTCAAGGAACTTTTGTCTGGTAGATGAAATGGATACTCAAGAAAAACTATACCCTGTGAGGAGTGTTAGAATAAAAGTATATGTAGTGTGCCTTGGAAGCAGAGAGAAGGAAGAAATTCTTTCTGCTGCAGGGAGTGGGGTGTGCTTCAGGTCACAGAAAGGGGCAACCTCCCAAAGGAGGAGACCAGTTGAGATAAAGACTGAAGAATGGCAGGATTTCTAGGGCACAGAAAGAGGAAGGGCATTGTGGGCAAGGGGGAAAGCATGAATAACTGCATGGAGGTGCAAAATTTCATCGTGTGTAGGAAACAGTGCAGCCCGATGTGGCTAAATCTTAGTAAGGTGTTAGAAGGCTAACTTCTCAGCAATGCAAGAAGTTACATAAGCAGGAACCAGCAAGTGAAAACTTTGAACTCGAAAGTAAAGTCTGCAGACACTGGGGAGCCATTGAGAGGTTTGATACAGGGCAGGGACAGGAGAGCAGTCACCTGGGGCAATAGCCTTTGCTTGCAACAAAGGAGAGGGTGGATGGTAGCAGGTTAGGACGGCAGCTTAGAGAGACAGAAAATGGAGAAATAGAGGAACCAGGCAATAACAGTACAAAGAGGAGGAAACAGAATTACAAGAGAGAGTTCAAATTCACCCGTGGGATGCACCATACTGAGCCACGAACTGGACTTGGGCAGGCACTTTTAACCAAGATAAGGGATTCAGGAGAAGAACTGATCAAGTGATTACGATCCATCCGTTGATACAATATATGGCACATAAAAAGTACCCTATCTGCTGGGTGTGGTGGCATGCACCTATAGTCCCAGCTACTCAGGAGGCTGAAGCAGGAGGATTGCTTTAGTCCAGGAGTTCGAGGCTGTAGTACACGATTATCATACCTGTGAATAAGCACTGCACTCCAGCCCGGGCTACACAGTGAGACCCCATCTCTAAAGGAAAAAAAAATGCTCTCTCCATGTTATTTATCATTACTGCATCACTACTATTATTATTTATCTCAAAAACTAAGTCATCTTTTGCTGATTTTTTAAAATAGATAACCTTTAGGAAAGTTATATAATTAGATTTCTTTATATTAAGCAAACTACCGGAGATCACTAAAAAAAACTGGTTTACTGATTTTAAGATCATTAACCCTTAGAAAAAAGCCTTTGTAACTTGTGCTTAAGATTCTCTGAGAGACTGGAGTCACAATGGAGAATAAGTCCAAATGTGTGACCCTGGGAAGCTCACAGTCCAGTGGGAGGGCAGGGGACAGAGGTAAACTAGGGGTCATAACATCCTACCCTCCCACTGGACACACTAGGGCTTATGCTCCATTATGTTCCCAGTCTCCTGGGCAGTCTTAGAGCATGACCAGTGCTCCAAAGATGTTTGTTGAAGAATGAAGGAATGAATTACTGGAACAAGAAGAATTAACTATTCAAAAAGAATCTTTCTTTTGAATTAAACATAATGTGTTTAATGTGACTCAGAAAGTGGCCAAATGATCCAGCCATGGGATGAGCAGAATGACTTTGACAGACACGTAGATACTAGAATCTACAATGAACAAGGGTGAGTCAGTATCCTACCCGGAGGCAGCTGAAGTGAAGCCACCGCACTCTTCCTCTCCTGAGCAGTTTTCTCAACTCTAGACTCATCAAAGAGATTTTGGTTGAAGGACAGTTTGGCTGAGTAGATGCTATAGGAAGTGTTAAAATTGAAGTTAACCTTAAAATGGTAAACATAGGTTCAAATGTTCATTCTGAAAGGTGAGCGGGAAAAGGTTATATAGGGACTGTGGGTTGAGTTTCATATTTTGCAAACTAAGAAGGCAGGCAGCCTTTCAGAAAGGGTATGGGACAATGCAACGTCCAGGTTAGCCCGTGACCAGGTAAGGAGGAAGCTTGGTAATTACCTGCTTGCCTTGGCCAATCTTGAAAGATTAATGATAATTTACAAAGATAAAATATATCTTATAATGAACTCTTTTTCCTTATGGTTAATAGAAACAACAGGATATCTCCTAATGTTGCGGGTCATTTTGTACCTGCAGATAATCAAAGAGCAACCAAACTGATGATAAAATGTGTCCTTTACTGCATACACACAAGTTTCAAACTTTTGTGAACAACCCTCTAGTAAAAGATGTGTAAGGCAGAGATGGACAGGAAGGTTAAGTTGCAGGTAAGGTAGCACAAAAAACCAGCATTTTTAGTAGTTTCGGGGTTTCACCATGTTGGCCAGGCTGGTCTCGAAATCCTGACCTCAAGTGATCTGCCCACTTCGGCCTCCCAAAGTACTAGGACTGCAGGCATGAGCCACGGTGCCCGGGCAAGACTGTTAATGTTAATTATGATGAAGAAGGCCCTTGGTCAGATTTCCAAGCTCTAATGTGTGGCAATGTTGTACCCTAGTTGCATCTTCTACTTTCTAGAAGATAAAGTCTTGGGGACCTTGCAACCACAACTATAAAAAAGGAGAGTAGGTCGGGTGCCCTGGCTCACACCTGTAATCCCAGCACTTTGGGAGGCTGAAGCAGGTGGATCACGAGGTCAGGAGATCGAGACCATCCTGGCTAACACGGTGAAACCCCATCTCTACTAAAAATACAAAAAATTAGCCAGGTGTGGTGGTGGGCACCTGTAGTCCCCGCTACTTGGGAAGCTGAGGCGGGAGAATCACTTGAACTCAGGAGGCGGAGCTTGCAGTGAGCCGAGATCGTACCACTGCACTCCAGCCTGGGTGACAGAGTGAGACTTCATCTCAGAAAAACAAAAGAGAGTAAACCATTCACACTTTTACTGCCCAAATGTCTCTGATTCAGATATTTCTCTCCCATTAAGACTATCCTCAAAGCCGCTACTACATCTTTTACACCAGGAGTCCCCCACTTCTAGGTCATTGACCGGTACCAGTCCATGGTCCATTCAAAACTGAGTACAGCAGGAGCTGAGTGGCAAATGAGCAAACATTACTACCTGTATTAGTCAGGGTTCTTTAGAGGGACAGAACTAATAGGATATATATGTATTAACACATGATTAGAAGGTCCCACAATAGGCTATCTGCAAGCTGAGGAGCAAGGAAGCCAGTCTGAGTCCCAAAGCTCAAGAACTTGGAGTCCGATGTTTGAGGGCAGGAAGCATCCATCATGGGAGAAAGATATAAGTGGGGAGGCAAAGCCAGTCTAGCCTTCTTACGTTTTTCTGCCTGCTTTTATATTCTGGCCATGCTGGCAGCTGATTCGATGGTGCCCACCCAGATGAAGGGTGGGTCTGCCTTTCCCAGTCCACTGACTCAAATGTTAATCTCATGTGGCAGCACCC
Source organism: Trachypithecus francoisi (assembly GCF_009764315.1). Lineage (NCBI taxonomy): Eukaryota > Metazoa > Chordata > Mammalia > Primates > Cercopithecidae > Trachypithecus > Trachypithecus francoisi. Next base: position 11,681,748 of record NW_022681468.1, read on the forward strand.
TCACAGACACACCCAGGATCAATACTTTGCCTCCTTCAATCCAATCAAGTTGACATTCAGTATTAATAACATCACTCTACCTGAGCTCCACTTCCTGTCAGCTCAGCAGCAGCATTAGTTCTCACAGGAGCGTGAACCCTATGGTGAACTGCACATGTGAGGGATCGAGGTGGCACGCCCCTTATGAGACTCTAATACTTCATGATCTGAGGTGGAACAGTTCCATCTCGAAACCACACTCCCCTACCCTGTGAAAAAACTCTTCCACAAAGTGGTCCCTGGTGCCAAAAAGGTTGGGGAAAAACGCTGTTTTACACGATTGCAAACACACACCTCAATTTTGTTCTCCTCTATTTTCTACAGTGGCTGGAATTAACTTGCAAAAATGTAAATCTGATCATTCTACCTTTTGCTTGAACACCTTTCAATGGCTTTTCTGTCTTTTAGATGAAACAGCAAATCCTTTTTTTTTGTTTTTTTTGTTTTTTTTTTTTTTGAGACGGAGTCTTGCTCTGTCGCCCGGGCTGGAGTGCAGTGGCCGGATCTCAGCTCACTGCAAGCTCCGCCTCCCGGGTTTACGCCATTCTCCTGCCTCAGCCTCCGGAGTAGCTGGGACTACAGGCGCCCGCCACCTCGCCCGGCTAGTTTTTTGTATTTTTAGTAGAGACGGGGTTTCACGGTGTTAGCCAGGATGGTCTCGATCTCCTGATCTCGTGATCCGCCCGTCTCCGCCTCCCAAAGTGCTGGGATTACAGGCTTGAGCCACCGCGCCCGGCCGAAACAGCAAATCCTTAACATGATACGAGTTCCTTTTGTGTTTTGGTGACGTTTTCCTGTCTCTCTCTTATCTCTTGCGCTGTGTTGGGTAAATACTGGACTTCTTTTTCAGTTCTTTGAAGAAGTCAGACTTCCTTGCTTTTGGACTTTGGGCATGCTGTTCCTTCTACCTGGAACACTCTGTGCCCTTTACCTGGCTACTAGTAATTTAGGTCTCAGTGCTACAGGTAGATTCTTTACTTAGGAAGACCTTCCTTGACCCCATGGACTACGTTAGAGTCCCCTAATTATGTGGCCCCATATCCATCCATGTGCATTTGCTATCATAGCAATCATCAAACTTTATTGATACTGTCATTTTGCTCCTGCTGTACTGTGAATTCTATGAACATACGGACCACATCTTATTTTTTCAGCTTTGTAGCTCTAGCCCCTAAAATAATTTCTCACACAAAGGAAGTGCTCAATGAATATATATTGAACAAATCAGAAAAAATATTTTAACAGGTGACACTCAGAATTCCCCCAGGAAAGGAACTCTCCTGGGGGAAGTATTTCCTTAAAGCTGATGAGGGTGGGTGAGGCCTTGCTAGTTTGGGATGTTAGCAGGCACTGACAACTGTCCAAGGAAGAGGGCAACCCTTAGTATTTGAATGAAAAGGCTGAATTTATTGTTTGCTTAAGAAGAAGATCTGTACTTATAAGGCAGAGTATGTTAGTCCATTTTGCATCGCTATAAAGAAATATCCGAGGCTGGGCAATATATAAAGGAAAGAGGTTTAACGGGCTCACAGATCTGGAGGCTATACAAGCATGGCATCAGCATCTGCGTGGCTCTGGTGAGGCCTCAGGGAGCTTTCAGCCATGGTGGGAGATGAAGAGGGAGCCAGTGTATGACACGGTGAGAGCAGAATAAACAGAAGGAGAAGAGGGATGTCTTCAACTCTTTTACACAACCAGATCTCATGTGAACTAAGAACTCAGTCATCACCAAAGGGATGGTGCTAAACTGTTTGTGAAGGATCCGCCTCCATGATCCAATCACCTCCTACCAGGCCCCACCTCCAACCTGCGGATTACATTTCAGCATGAGATTTGGAGAGGACACACATCCAAACTATATCATTCCACCCCTGAATCCCATAGTCTCATGTCCTTCTTACATTTAAAAATACAATCATGCCTTTGCAATAGCTCCCCAAAGTCTTACTTGTTCCAGCATTAACTCAAAAGGCCCTAGACCCAAGTCTCATCTGGAGAGCCATTCTTTCACCTATGAGTCTGTGAAATAAAAACCAAGTTATTTACTTCCAAGATACAATGGTGGTACCCAGATGCTGGGTAAATATTCCCATTCCAAAAAAGAGAACCGCTAAAAGAAAGGGGCTACAGGTCCCATGCAAGTCTAAAACCCAACAGGGAAGTCATTAAATCTTAAAGCTTCAAAATAATCTCCTTTGACTCTGTGTCCCACATTCAGGGCACACTGGCACAAGGAGTGAGCTCCCAAGGCTTTGGGCAGTTCTACCCTGTGGCTTTGCAGGGTGCAGCCCCCATGGCTGCTCTCACAGATTGGAGTTGAGTGCCTGCAGCTTTTCCACACTGAGTTTGCAAGCTGCTGGTCGCTCCACCACTCTGGGGTCTGGAGGGCAACAGCCTCCTTCCCACAGTTCCACTAGGCAGTTCCCTGGGGGGGACTCTATGTTCAGGCTCCAACCCCACATTTCCCTTTGGTGCTTCCTTATTAGAGGCTTTCCATGAGGGCTCTGGCCCTGCAGCAGGCTTTTGCCTGGGCACACCCAGGCTTTCTCATACATCTTCTGGCATCTAGGTGGAAGTTGCCAAGCCTCCTTCACTCCTGCATTCTGTCCACCTGCTGGCTTAACACCACGTGGAAGCCATCAAGGCTTATGGTGGCTTCTGCTCTCCAAAGCAATAACCCAAGCTATACCTGGAGCCCCTTGAGCTACAGCTGTAGCTGGAGTGGCCGGGATACCAGGAGTAGCGTCCTGAGGCTGTGCTGGGCAGAAGTGTCTTGGGCCTGGCCCCTGAAACCTTTCCTTCCTCCTAGGCCTCTGGGCATTTGAAAGGGCTGCCTCAAAGATTTTTGGAAGGCTGCTGAGGCCTCTTCCCCATTGTCTTGGATATTAGCACTTGGCTCCCTTTTATTCATGCAAATCTCTCTAGCAAGTGGTTAGATTCATCTGCTAAAAACACTTTTTCCTTCTTTACCACATGGCCAGGCTGCACATTTTCCAAACTTTTACACTCTGGTTTCCTTTTAAATCTAAGTTCCAACTTAAGTCATTTCTTTGCTCCCATATCTGATAGTAGGTTGTTAGAAGCAGTCACACCACTTCTTGGATGCTTTGCCACTTAGAAATTGCTTCTGCCAAATAACCCAAGTCACCACTCTTAATTTCCACCTTCCACAGATTCCTAGGGTGTGGACACAATGCAGCCAAGCTCTTTGCTAGGATGTAACATAGAACACTTTCACTCCAGTTCCCAATAACTTCCTCATTTCCATCTGAGACCTCCTCAGTCTGGCCTTCACTGTCCATATCTCTATCAGCATTTTGGTCATAACCACTTTACCAGTCTCTACGAAGTTCCAAACTTTCCACATCTTTCTGTCTTCTTCTGAGCCTTCCAAACTCTTCCAACCTCTGCCTGTTACCCAGCTCCAAAGGTACTTCTACATTTTCAACTGTCTTTATAGTAATGCCACTCCTTAGTACTGATCTTCTGTATTAGTCCATTTTTGCCTTGCTAAAAAGAAATACTTGAGGTTGGGTAATTTATAAAGAAAAAGGTTGGGGGGGGGGAGGGATGGCACTGGGAGTTATACCTGATGTAAATGATGAGCTGATGGGTGCTGACAAGTTGATGGGTGCAGCACACCAACATGGCACAAGTATACATATGTAACAAACCTGCACGTTGTGCACATATACCCTAGAACTTAAAGTATAATAAAAAAGAAAAAAAAAAAAAGAAAAAGGTTTAACTGGATCACAGTTCTGCAGGGTGTATAAGCATGATGCCAGCATCTAGTGGGGTTCTGGTGAGGCCTCAGAGAGCTTTCAATCAGTGCAGAAGGTGAAGGGAAGCCAGTGTGTCACATGGTGAGAGTGGGAACAAGAGAGGGAGAAGGGGGAGGTCCCAAACTCTTTTAAACAACCAGATCTCACATGAACCAAGTGAGAACTCACTCATCACCCAGGGAATGGGTAAACCATTCATGAGGAACCCACCCCCATGATCCAATCACCTCCCACCAAGCCCCACTTCCAACACTGGGAATCACATTTCTGAAAGCATCTCAGACAATGGCCACTTTACAGTCTAGTTCTGCCTGCCATGATGCCAGCTCAAACACCTGGTAGATAAAGCTCCAAGGAAAGTCATATAGACCCTCACCTGCTTGCTCCCTCCCCTGCATGCCATTCATGCCAAATCCCATCTTAAAAGCCCCTGCTTTCTGCCCCAAAAGCAAATCAGTACCCTCAAGGCAGGAACCTGCACGTTTCCCCGTGTGAAGCTTTGGAATAAAAAGTCACTTTCGGCCGGGCGCGGTGGCTCCAGCCTGTAATCCCAGCACTTTGGGAGGCCGAGACGGGCGGATCACGAGGTCAGGAGATCGAGACCATCCTGGCTAACACAGTGAAACCCTGTCTCTACTAAAAATACAAAAACTAGCCAGGCGCGGTGGCGGGCGCCTGTAGTCCCAGCTACTCGGGAGGCTGAGGCAGGAGAATGGCGTAAACCCGGGAGGCGGAGCTTGCAGTGAGCTGAGATCCAGCCACTGCACTCCAGTCTGGGCGACAGAGCGAGACTCCGCCTCAAAAAAAAAAAAAAAAAGTCACTTTCTTTATAGCAGACCTCACTCTTGTTAATGATGCTCTGCAAGCAGTGGGCTACTGAACCTATGACTGGGTTACAATTCCATTCTTTTTTCAAAATGTATTATTGAATTATATTCTAAAGAGGAGCTCTTTATTGCCAATTATTTTTTTTAAAAGTGTGGACTCATGGATTCCATTTGAACCCATGGGATATAATCTCCTGCTATTATGATTTCGATGTTCAAATTATCCCAGATTTGGCCAACAGGGGCCTCTTCAGGCTGATTGCTTTGTCCTTTTGAACTGTCTCCACCATTTCTTGAGCATTTCCACACTTTCTAGCACAAGATGTTCCAGTCTCATACTATACTTTCTCTGGCCCAATCCTAAAATCAGTCATTTCTCTAAAGAGCCCTGTTTCCTTTTCATGGAGAATGGTGTTTAGAGCTATGTGTTAGGTGTTCTTTTGGCTAATGTGGTGTTGCTGCACCAAGGCCTTCCCACTGGGTAGGCCTAGGAAATATATGTACACACATTGATAGACGTGTGTGTCTGTGTGTGTGTGTATATCTGACTGTGGAAAAATTACACACCCTATTCCCTCACCCTCAACAATTAACAAAGAAGACTTCAGTGACCAAATATCGGGGGGTGTTTCCCCAGACACCAAGCAAGCAATCGATTCTGTAGCAGACACCAACTGGGTGTCCTCCAGTTCCCTTCTAACCTGGAGATAGCATCAGATCCTACAGTTGAGGCTCACTCCCCAAGACACCCCCAACAACTGCCCCACTCTGTCTCTGGCCACTGACCAGTCCCAAGTCTGGGCCTCCAGAACTTCTGACAGGCTTCAAGTTGTTGTTCCCATGACCCCCTCTTGGGTTAGATTAATTTGCTGGAGCAGCTCACTGAACTCAGCGAGACACTTATGTTTACAAAGGATATTACAAACAATATAGAAGAAAAGATAAATAGGATGAGGTATGGGAGAAGGGGCTCAAACCTTTCATGCCTTCCCTGGGTGCACCACCCTCCCAGGAACCTCCTGGTGTTCAGCTATCTAGAAGCTCTCCAACCCTGTCCTTATGGGTTTTTATACAGGCTTCATTAGATAAGGCATGACTGATTAAACTGTTGGCCACTGGTGATAACTTGACCTTCAACCCTTCTCCTCTCCAAGAAGTTGGGGATAGGCTGAAGGTCCAACCCTCTGAGCCTGCCTTGGTCTTTCTGATGACCAGCCCCATCCTAAAACCACCTAGGGGCTCCTAGCCACCAGCCAACTCACTAGCATACAAAAGACATCACTTTGGTGTTTGTAAGGAATTTAGGAGTTGTATACCAGAAAATGAGGTCAAAGACCAAATATATATTTCAAAATCTCACACACACAAAATATATATATACACACTTTTATATTTATTTTTATATCTACATGTATTAAGAACCATGATTTTACATGAATATCTCCAATTCCAATCCAATCACACAAACTTCTTGCTTTTCCTATCTCTGTACTTGTAACTCCCTTCTCCAACAGGGAGAAATCTGGCTCCCATTACCCTCAATATAGTTTCTCTTTGTGTAGTTCTCCTGGATGTCATCAGCTGTCTGGCCTTGCAGGGCTGCTGCCCCATCTTCCTTGTTTGGGCTTGGACTTCCCACTGAGCTGACAGTCCAGTCCAATATGGGAGTGGCTATATTCTCCCATGTAGATGGAAAAGCAGACAGAACAAGTTAGTAGAGATATATAGAAAACAATCACAGAGGAGGGGCACAGAGAGTACCTTTTGGGTTCCTGGAAGCTTTCCAATGACTGGTTCTAGGTTTTGCTAAGATGTGGCTGTATTCCTATTCTCGGCTTTTGTGGGAAGCACCTAAATCATTATGATAAATTATCCCTTTTTGGTTGCACTAGTTCAGGTTGGTTTCTGTTACTTGCAAACAGAGAGTCTTAAAGGTATATTTAAATCCTGGCTTGTTCTACAAAAAATAAACCAAATTGTGGAAATAATCAGGGCTAAGGGAAAACAAAAATTAGCCCATAGAAAATGCATACCACATGGTACTATACTGTTGCTTAACATGGGCTGAAATATTGGTTCTAAGATTTCTAGTGATCCAAACAAAGTGTGAAACAATATCCTTTACAAGATTTTATGTCTCTGGATTTAAAACAAACCAGCAAGTGAAGCATGAATAGACCATTAGAATGGATACAGAGTCCAGAAGTGAACTGCTCAATAAATGACTGTGTAGCCACCTGGACAAAAAAATTAATTTGGATCCATACCTCACCCTATATATTAAATCGATTCCAAAAGGATCAACATTTAATTCCAAAAGACTTAAAGTCTAAATATCCATCAATAGAGAACTGGTAAATTATGGTATGGATATACCTGCAATGATATATTAAGGGGGTTGGAAAAAAACAGCAAGGAGCTCTGTATGTATTACTGTAAACATGTCCTCTGGTTACATTAAGTGAAAAACACAAGGTGGAGTAAATATGTACGGCATGCTGGCATTTTTCTAAACAAGGAACACAAAGAGTATGTCTTGGCTTGTATACACATAAACGTTTTGAAGAATGAGCAGGAAACAGTGGTCACCTATTTGTGACACCAGGACAGGTGTGAGGGAGGTCTTTTTCCACTGTGTATCTTTTATAGGCTTTCTGATAAATGAACAATATGGATGTACTACTTATTTTAAAAATAAAAACTGAAATTAATAAAAATCAGATAAACTGGCCGCTCATGCCTGTAATCCCAGCACTCTGGGAGGCCGAGGCAGGTCAGGAGTTTGGGACCAGCCTAGCCAACATGGTGAAACCCCATCTCTACTGAAAATACAAAAATTATCCGGGTGTGGTGGCACATGCCTGTAACCCAGCTACTCAGGAGGCTGAGGCAGAAGAATCGCTTAAACCCGGGAGGCAGAGGTGGCAGTGAGCCAAGATTGCGCCATTGCCCTCCAGCCTTGGCGACAAGAGCGAAACTCTGCCTCAAAGAAAAATAAATAAATAAATAAAAAGTCAAAAGTCAGGTAAACCTGCTGATGGAGCAAGCAGCCTGGCTAGTCTTGACAGATTGCGAGAGGACAACCAGAGGGGCTGAAGTTGTACCAGCCCACAAATTTCCAATGCCAGTAGAGGCCAGTCCCTACCCCCACACTGAGATGCTGTCCTTCTCATAAAGAATTATCTCCAGAAAGCCTTATATGTATGACTGGGGACTTAAAGGTATGACATGCTCACAGCGCTTGACATTTAAGAAACTATTTTTTTAATACATAGGTCTGCCAGGAGCATCCTACTTCCTAATTTTGTCCATGAATATGCTATCTTCAAGTGAAACTTTAAGCCAATTCATAGTAAATATATTATCAAAATTTTAGCACAGTAATGATGGAGCACACCAGCCTCAAAGCCAGACTACCTGGGTTCAAATCTCAGTTGTTCACTTACTGGCTACTTACTTGCTGGAAGTCATTCCACTTCTTCATCTATTAAAATAGGAATCAGGCCGGCTATGGTGGCTCACGCCCCTAATCCCAGTACTTCCAGAGGCCAAGGCAGACCGATCACGAGGTCAAGAGATCCAGACCATCCTGGCCAACATGGTGAAACCCCGTCTCTACTAAAAATAACAAAAATTAGCTGGGTGTGGTGATGGGCCCCTGTAATCCCAACTACTCGGGAGCCTTACGCAGGAGAATCACTTGAACCTGGGAGGCAGAGATCGCAGGGAGCCCATTGCAGTGAGCCCAGGTCGTGCCACTGCACTCCAGCCTGGCGACAGAGCGAGACTCCGTCTCAAAAGAAAAAAAAAAAAAAAAGAGGAAGTAGTTTCAGCACCTATCTCACAATGTGCACACAGTTAAAGCACCTACCTTACAGGGTGCACGTAAGGATCACAGGCATGCAAGCCCTAGATCAGCCTGCCCAATGGCAATATAATGCAGGTCACAGATGACATTTAAAATTCTGTAGGACCCACACTAAAAAATAAATAAAACTGATATTTTTATATATTTTGATATATTGATCCCAATATATCAAAAAACGTTTATCACTTCAACATGTAACAATTTTTTGAACATTATTTGGTAAAGAACGCATACACCTCGATTCCGACTAGCCATACTTTAAGTGCTCAGGAGCCATGCGGGGCTGGTGGCCCCAAACTGAACAGCACAGAACAGACAGCACAGGCGCAGAGTAGGTTCTGCACACCCCCATGGGCTGAAAGAAACACGGTTGCAGTTGCTGTAAGCACACCTCACCTGGAGCAAACCGGCCTATCAGGGAGTCCACTGAACAGATGTCTACATTTGGGGATAAATTAAGACAATGTTCTTTAAGCCAGTCACTTATGTAACTCCCACCGATATTTTAATTCCTAGCTACGAGATGTGGTGGGCGGTTCCGACCTATGCAAATGATCAGTGTACATACAGAGGGCCACCGTCTATTTCTCATTATCTGGGGCTCCCAGTTGGGGTGGGGGGCGGAAGTGGGTGTTTGTTATTTCCCCAAATGCGAAGGCCCCTGCACCACCAACGCGGGGAAACGCAGGCGAGTGGGAAGGTACTTTAAAAAGGGGAGGGAGGTGCTCAGAGAGAAGCTAGGCTCTCTGGGGAACAATTACGGCCACGTTACGGTCTGTGGGTGCCAGAAGGGGCAACAATGGAGGCAGTCGAATTCCGAGAGCTCAGACAGTCAGCCAAACTTAGCCAGCCTCGGCGCGCGGGTTCCCGAGCGCCCCAAAGACTCCCAGCCACTAAGGTCCAGTCTCGGCACTGGGCCGCAAACACCGCCTCGGCCTCGGCGCGCGCACCCGCTGTCTCCCTGCTCCTGAGTGGCTGGGGGGCCGGGATTAACCTTTCACCGCCGGGCCCTGTCCAATCACAGGCTCGCTCTCATGCTGCCACGGGGCGAGCGGAGGGTGGGGGCGCGGAGGGGCGGCGCGGGCGCCAGTGGGATTCTCCAAGCGGCTGTGCGCTGTTGCCGCTGGCCGTGCGCAGGCTGCGGGCCAGCCGGGCGCTGCGCAGTCTCCGCAGGCGCCGGCGGGAGGGGTCGAGGCGGAGGCGCGGCAGGCTGCTGCAGGCCCAGGTGAATGGAGTAACCTGACAGCGGGGACGAGGCGACGGCCAGCGCGAGGAAATGGCGGCGGGGGCGGCGGCGCCGGGCGGCTCCGGGAAGCCTGGGCTGTGACGCGCGCGCCGGAGCGGGGTCCGATGGTTCTCGAAGGCCCGCGGCGCCCCGTGCTGCAGGTGAGGCGGGCTCCCGCGGAGCAGCTTTGTGTCCGGAGCTGGGAGCGGCTCGCCCAGCCGCGCTCCCGCCTCCGCGCCGAGGCCCGCGTGCGGGCCATGGGCCCGAGCCGCGCTTCCGGGCCTGGCGGGTGCTGCTGGAGGGCGCGGCCTCGCTTGCCTCTTCGTCCCGCGCGGCGCGGCCTGTGGACCCGGCGTCTGCCCGCCCCGGCTCTGCTCCTGGGCCCCGACCCCGGCGCCACACCGCGAGGCAGCCCTGGGAGACTCTCCGGACCTCCGTGGCGTGGTGGGGGATGCCGGCGCCTGCCCACTCCCCGGCCTGGCGAGGCCAGCGCGTTCTTGACAGGTTCCAACACGCGCGCGAAAGTGGCGCAGGAACAGCGGAGGTGGAGACGCGAGCCCTGCCATCCGGAGCACCCTGGGGCCCTCCTCTGATGGGGCCGCTGCGCCGCGCTCGGAGGGGACGAAGTCGGGCTCTAGGTCCCTCCCGGGAGGGTCCTGTGTGATTACTGTCAGGGGACCAGATCGGGGCCCCGGGGGGCGGGCGGGGCCGAGGCCATTCTTTTTCCTCTCCCCTCAGATGTTTTTGTGCCAAAATGCCCAGACCCTGCGGAGGAGTCTTTCTTCAGGGTTTTTGATTTTGGGGAAATCAGAGTATGTTTTAAGTTAGCACATCAGATTTATGTAGATTGTCCAGAAAAGCTGAGTTGCCCTGATGGCTCTGCCTGGAGGTCAGAGCTAGCAAACCACTGAGTGTGTCCTTAGAATCCTGAAGATCTGCGGAAACGTGGAGATGAGTGGAGGGTCCTTGTGTGTAGTGTTCACTCAGTGCTTTTGTGGAGAGAGTTGTGGTTAAAGGGACACGTTACTGGTCTACACGATAAGTAAGTGTTCTTAGGACTTTCAGGTTTTAAAAACATTCATCTGATGAACGAGGATCACTTGGACGTCTATTCTTCTGTCTTCGAATATTCTGAATCTTTACAATCCTGATTGTCAGGTGTCTTCGTGGTGCTTGTTTTGAGTCAGTGGAAAAGGACTCAGGTTAGGAGTTAAGTAACTCGGAAAATATTGTTAAAAATGTGCTTTTAAAACAGGTTAGCTATATTGAAAATGTATTGGTGTAAGCGTTAAGTTTTCTAAATAAAAATATACATCCTCACCAAAAAACTCAGTTTACTAAACGATGGGTTCGGGATAAGCCAGGTCCTAAAGAATAGTAATTTTCGGTATTATTGATATCTTTGGGAATTAGGTTCTGGAATAGCCAGTTTATTTTGCAATGTCTCCTTTAAAGCTACCTGTGGCACGTGTGTATTTTATGTAGTATGTGCTATATACATTCAAAACTTCATTTTAGGGCATATTCCATAAAACTCAATAGATTAAAAAAACAAAAAACTAAAGATTGCTTTTAACATGGTCACTATAAATATTGATCATGGTAACATATGTTTATAGATTTACTCATGGTACCAAAATGCTGTTTTAAGAAAAGAACAGTTAGTCCATTTTTATTTATGTGGGGAGAAAAGACATTTTCCTACAATCCTTTTTAGTGAGGGCCTGCTTTACTTTTTGTGCTTCCATCTCATGTTTGAAGGGTGAGCCCTGACTGTTGTATTTTGCCCGTGGCTCAGTGTGTGAGTTGGGTAACAGGGTTGTTTTGCTGTTATTGAGCTTTATTGTCTTGGTTTTAGAAGACATTTCTTTTGATGTGGCTCATGATTCTTATTTGACAGTGATTTTGTGGTGTCACATAGTGGGTTGTACAGTACTTGTAGTGCTGCCTTCTAGAGAGGGTGACTTTTGTGGCGTTGCGATGTTTTACTCTCTACCACTATCTGACATGTGAGGAGCTTGTTTCATTTGAGAAGGTAGATATTTCGTAGACATTCTCTCACTTGCGACCCTACCAGGTCGTGGTCACGCTTCCCCTTGCTCATGGCAAAGGAGATAAGGGAAACATGTTATTGAGTGCCTCCTTGTTACGTGCCAAGATGTTTCAGGTTCTACATATATTCTCTTCTAATCCTTACTGTGACCCTGCGATCAACTCAATATTGCCCTTGTTTTACAGGCAAGGAAACTCAGAGTCCGTGATTATTACTCCAAGTCAGGAATCTCGAAGTGGCAGAGCCAAGATCGAATCCTGGTTTGGTTTCAGAATCTTTGCAGGCGTGCTCTTTGTATTGCATTACTGTTCCAAGTGGATTTCAGGGCTGCATCGCGTGTAGTGACTCCTCAGTTAAGACTTGCGGAATGAATGAAGCTGTGTCTAGCCTTAAATGTTCAGGTGAATGAATGATTATTTGAATATTTCAGATAGTTGTTCTTTTTTTTGTTTGGCATGGTAAAATATACATAACATAACGTTGAACCATTTTAAGTGTCCAACTAGCTGGCATACAGTACATTCACATTGTTTTTAGTCATTACCAGCATCCATCTCCATACTTTTTCATCTTTCCCAACTCAAACTGTTCTCATTAACACTAACTCCTCTTTCCATCCTACCTTCAATGCCAGGGAACCAGCATTCTATGTCCTGTCTCTGACTACTCGAGAAACCTCAAATAAGTGGAATCGTACAGTATTTGTTCTTTTGTGTCTGGCTTTTTTCACCCAGCATAGTGTCTCCACGGCTCATCTGTGATGATTTAGATGTCAGAATTCCCTTCCTTGGAAAAGCTGAATGGTATTTCATTTTATGAATATATTGCATCTTGTTTATCCATTCATCGGTCCATGGCCACCTGGGTGGCTTCCATCTTTTGGCTACTGTGAGTAATGGTGCTGTGAACAAAGGTATACAAATAATTCATTGGAGTCCATGCTTTCCCTTCCTTTACACATACACCTCAAAGTGGTCACCTTGTTTCTTGATCATCAAAACACTAGACTAGACTCAGAATTTATTGCAGTATTAGTTTTCTCAGGGTTCCTCCAAACTGATAATTTCCTACAAACAACATCTCTCTGTCAGTAAAATCCGTAATCTCTCTGAAGCCCAGGATTTACTCCTTTTTATGATCTGGGTTCCTATCGTAGTGTCTGGCAAGTAGGTATTCAAAAAACTGATCAAACATGGAAAGATGTGCTTTATTGAATGCCAGAGGAAGATATTGGTGAGATGTTTAATTTGTATAAAGAGAAAGCTGGAGCCAAGTGACTTGTTCTGTTTACCTTTTGCTGTGCTTTTTGGACATTCAGGAGCTTAGTTCATCCCCAAAGCCCAATGTATGTATTACACTAGCTCTTATTCACAGGTTTCTTTGCAATTTACCACTTGCCAGATGACTGTAGTCTTCTGAGGCAACATTATTTTCTTGGTATTCCACCTCCTTAGCCTGTGGGACTTGGGCCTTTTGATTTTTTGATGGCTAGTTTTCAGTTCTTCCAAATTTCTGCTAAGACTCTAGTATTAGTACATTTATTTAATAGTTTATGATGTCTATTTTGAGAAAGGATTTGAAATGGTCTTATAATAGGAAAGTATTAGAGTACTATGAAAGTGGTGAAGGTTGGTAGTATAGAATGTAGAGCAGAGAATCGGATGAATGATTGGGGCAAGGAAAGGTGAGTGCCTGCATGTAACTCACGTTGATTAATGAAAAGAAGCATACCAATTAGGAGAAGCAGATTTTTCTCTTGTATGAAGAGTAGTCGGTCTTTTGAATTGTTACATTAAATAGCATTAGCAATAGATGGAGAAAATGTTTTACATTTTACAAATGATAGAGAAACATTTTTTCACATGCCATTTTAGAGAAACTGGATAAAAGCCTCAGGCATAATAGAAAAGCTTTAATAATACAGGTGTTCACTGTTCCAGTGGTTTGATTCATTAATTTCTTTCAGGTGGTGTCCCTTGAATATCAGTTGTCTCATTCAGTCTGTTGACAGATGCTGAATAACAATCCATTCAGGAATAAGCTCTCTGGACAACATGGGCAGTGAGGGTTTTCCAAGTAGGAATTCTCACCCAGTCTCTTTTTTTTTTTTTTTTGAGACGGGGTCTCGCTGCATTGCCCAGGCTGGAGTGCAGTGGCGTGATCTCAGCTCACTGCAAGCTCCGCCTCCCGGGTTCATGCCATTCTCCTGCCTCAGCCTCCGGAGTAGCTGGGACTACAGGTGCCCGCCGCCATGCCTGGCTAATTTTTTGTATTTTTGGTAGAGATGGGGTTTCACCGTGTTTAGCCAGGGTGGTCTTGATCTCCTGACCTTGTGATCTGCCAGTCTTGGCCTCCCAAAGTGCTGGGATTACAGGCATGAGCCACCGCACCCGGCCCTTTCACCCAGTTTTTAGGAACATGTGTTGATCTAAAAAGTAAGACTGCTTGTATCGCAGTGTATACTTGATGAATTAATACAGAAAGAAAAACGTTATTTTTGAGATGTAGCTGGTGAAATTGACATTTTCAGTTGCGTAATAAAGCCTTTGTTAAAATAATTCTGAGTACAAAATGGCTTTCTCATCTAAAATTGTCAGTGAATTGTTGGTACTCCTTTAACACGCAGTGACCGCAATATACACTTTAAATAAGTGACTGAGAAGATGCCACAAAACATTGTCTGAGGATGTCAGCAAGACTGTTACTAGAAGTAAGACGTGACAGGCTTAAGTTTGGCCTTAGAGGTTTTTTTTTTTTTTCTTTTTTTGAGGCTTATAGCAGCATTACATGTTCTTGGCTGTGGTAAGGTTTATAGAATAGTAAGGATTAGATTCTTCATGCATATTCATTACCAGACATGGTGCTTGGCATATAGGAGACACTCAGATTTGTTGAGTGAATAAGTTAATTTATAATACTTTTTGAAATATTTAGAAGCTAACACAGTTTTGTGGGGAATATTGCTTGAATATTAAGGCTTTTAAAAAGATTATTACTGTTATGTTTTTGGACAAATCATGCTGCTTGGTCCTTTTTGCTTTGTGAGGTATGTATGATTGTGTGCACAGAAACGTTGCAGACTGAGGGAAGTGTTAAGAATCACGGGAGAAAATAACTGTCAAAATTGGGAGTTTTACTGTATTGCAGACTTTCTCCTTGTTGGCGCAGACTAACTCTGTTGTGCTTGTTCTTTCTTTGACAGCTCAATGTATGCAATAAAGCAGGGATTTTAACAGCACATTTG
The DNA here is from genome assembly GCF_009764315.1 of Trachypithecus francoisi. Taxonomy (NCBI): domain Eukaryota; kingdom Metazoa; phylum Chordata; class Mammalia; order Primates; family Cercopithecidae; genus Trachypithecus; species Trachypithecus francoisi. The sequence goes on from NW_022681468.1 coordinate 11,696,789, forward strand.
AACAATTCTTGAGGATTAGAAAATGAGGTCAGTTAACCAGTTCAGAATTAAAAAAAAAAAAAAACAAAAAAACCATACTTAGAGAACTTGAATAATGAGAGAAGACTTTTAGTTTAAAAACTGATCTTTGACATGATGTAGGAAGGTTCTTTGATTAAGAAGTTAGATACATGACCCCGTTTGAAGGGAAAAAGAGAGGTAGTAGTCGTATTTAGTCCTCTGAGATATTTCGAGATTGCAGGATTTTTGTCTTTCCTCTTTTGGGAACATCTTGGGAGGTGAGATTAACATGATGAACGCACAGCCTGTCCTCCTCTTATGCATCCTGCTGCCCAGCCATCACTGTCAGTTGCTCTGATTCATGGTATTTTAAGCTCTTTCCACTTTGCAAAGTTAAATATTAGTGTTTTATCATAGCTTTGTAGGGATGCTTAAGAGCAAGGGTTTGGTGTCAGAGAGACCAGGGTTCAAATCCTGATTCTTCGACTTTATAACCAAGGAGCACTGGGCATGTGGCACGTCTCTGAGTCTCAGCTTCCTTGTCTATAAACTGTCATAGTAGTGTTTGCCTGTTGAGGTTTTGAGGAAAAAAAAGGAGTTTCTTAAACTCTCATGATACACAACTAGCATTTGATAAAATTTCGGTGATATTTTTCTTTTAAGTATGTGTATTAGAGAAAATTTTAACATGCAATAGTCTTAATGTGATTATATTGTGAGCCCCCAAATTATTAATATTGAAATGTGTGGTCTAGTAATACAAAGGAGGATGAAGGAAAAGAGGGCTTGAGAACAATATTTTACAGACAAGTTTTCGAGGAGGATTATCTATACTGGTTCAGCTATCTTAGTTGGTCTCTGTAGTAGTGATACCAAATGTAATAGTGCCTTAAATGTCTCTAACTTTCCATAAATAACACATTCTTCGTCTGCTATGCATGAATTAACACATCATCTTTGAAACCATGCTTCAATTCAGCATATAAAGCCAAGTGTTTTGTAAAAGAAACCTCAGGTTAGGTTTTATGTTTCCTTATGATTAGATTCAGGTTTTGGCACTGGGCACAGTGACTCACTCCTGTAATCTCAGCACTTTGGGAGGCCAAGGCAGGAGGATCTCTAGAACCTAGGAGTTTGAGGTAGCAGTGAGCTATGATCGTCCTCTGCACTCCAGTCTGGGCAGCAGAGCAAGACACTCTTCCCCTCTTTCCCTCAGCAAAAATAGATTCAAGTTTTGTACTTTTAGTAGGAAAACTACGTGAGGTAGGTGTTGTCAGTTTGTCCCAATATTGGTGACCTTAGCTTTGTCACTTGGATTAAAGGGGTATCTATCAGGTTTTTCCACTGATAAAAATACCAATTTTCATTTGTAATTAGTAGGTAATCTGCAGAAAAGCTTTCAGACTATGTAAATATTCTTTAGCAACTTTCACCCAATGATTTTAGCATCCATTAATGATTATGGCTTCAATTACTAATGTGATAGTTAAAAATGGTGACTTTTTTTATTCCTTCTACATTTATTAGTTGACATTCAGTAGAGTTTCACCTGAATTTTAAACCTAACAAAATACAGTTTCTTTTTTTGTTGTTGTTGAGGCTGAGTCTTGCTCTGTCTCTCAGGCTGGAATGCAGTGGCATGATTGCACCTTACTGCAACCTCTGGCTCCTGGGTTCAAGCGATTCTCCTGCATCAGCCTCCTGAGTAGCTGGGACTACAGGTGCAAGCCACTATACCGGCTAAATTTTGTATATTTTTTAGTAGAGACGGGTTTTCATCATGTTGGCCAGGCTGATCTCTAACTCCTGACCTCAAGTGATTCACCTGTCTCGGCCTCCCAAAGTGCCGGGATTACAGGCATGAGCCACTGTGCCCAGCCTACAAAATACAGTTTCTAAAATGAGAAACTAAAGTCGAGAAATAATATCTTGAGTTTTTGGGTTTTCCCAGTTAACACCTGTAACTTTAAGAACTTTAAAATTGTTTCTGAAACATCTTCAAGGTTAGAGTTAGATTAGTGTACATTAATATGGAGGAGAATTTTATAGTGGTTGGAAGTGACCTGAGAAAACTAGGATGGGTATAGTCAGATGATATCAAAATTATCATTGTACTAACTGGTACCTCTCTAGATTTGACAGTTTCTAGTTAGCCTTGAATTACTCTTTTGGGCTTGGGTGTCAAGATCGAGGATATTAAGCTTGTTAAAATAATTTGGGTTGTTTAAAGTCTTTTAACTATAGAAAGTGTCTAATTTGAGTGTTATATTTGACCTATAAAAAGCTGCTTTAATTCAATAGTTGTTAAGGTTAGATCAATAAAGCTTGTTCTCAACTTTGAATTAATTAATAAAAAATTATTCATGGATACTTTCCTACATTCCAAACTATCTAGTCATTACAAATTTATAATAAGATGAAAATCAAACAAATCATAAAGTATGTAATAGGAATGTAAGTATAGTGTGAGATTATCTTTCAAAGATCTTAATACTCTGGAGGGAAATGGCAGTAACAGCTAATATATGAGGCAGTAATAAAGCCCATGATGATTTGGGTGGTATAGATAGCCCACGTGTGCTCAATGAGAGGGGAGGGGACCAAAGTGATAGAGGTTTTAGGGAAAGGTGGGGGATGGGGTTCGTGAGAGGTGGTGAACTCTGTTGGTTCACTTGTTTTGGTGTTACAGGATAGGCAGATAACATGAGTTGTTGCACAGAAGCTATGATGGTGTACTGTGTCACACACTCTTGCCTGGACCTTTTAATACGTTGGCTTTCCTGTCTCCATAAACATCCATCTTAACTCTTACGTTCATTTTGTCTCTGGATTGACCTCCCTTTAGTATTTAAGTATTCACGTTACGTATCTTAAAACAGCTTGACCTAGAGAAAATTGTGGCTCCTTTTTCCCAGTGGATGCTCTTTCTTGGTGTAAAGGCAGAGGATAGTCATGAATTGAATAAAATTCTAGCACTCGTTGCACAGTGTTAAGAGTAAAGTATGTGCCTGTAGTCCCAGCTACTCAGGAAGCTGAGATGGCAGGATCACTTGAGCCCAGGAGTTCGAGGCTGTAATGTGCTGTGATGGTGCCTGTGAATAGCCACGGCACTCCTGCCTGGGCAACAGAGTGAGACCCTGTCTCTAAAAAAAAAAAAAAAGGTGAAGTACAGAAACTTGGAATCAAATACCAATCTTAAAACTCACCTTGAAAACTAGTGATGTGTTAAGTATTTATGTCTCTTGAAACAAAACTATAGGACAAATGTCTTATAGGTAACTGGAGGGGAGGGGTGTGTATCTGCTGTTTTGATGTGCTGAAATGTCATCTTTCTGAAAAGTACTCCAAGAAGCAAGCGGACCTTTGGCTTGCAGCCTAGAAACGCTTCTTATATGGAGTTCTTTGATGGGTGGAATTTGTTAAGATGGTATTTGACCTGTGTTCAGCTTCAATTTTGGACAAATCTAATTTTAGGCATGATTATGTTAAAATTTAAACATAATATATTTATGTTACAGATTTAGAGAAACCCAGAAGTTTATTTGGTTCAGATAGAGTAATGCATGAAAAGAAGGCTAATGAATTTGTGGTTTAAATTATAGATACTACGATACTGTAAAATATATATTTCGTCTGTCCTCTACCCTGTTCTTAGGCATACAAGGCCTGAAATCTTCAAAGTGATGTCTTTTTGTATGCTAATGTTTGACCTGTGGCTGGTAGCTCCTGGTAGCTTCAAAATCCCAGGGGCTGGTTACCGGAAAGACTAAGGCATGATTAGAGGTTTGGACTCAGACCCACCCTCCAACTTCTAGAGGGGAAGAGGGGCTGACGGTTAATCATGCTCAGGTAATGAGTCTCTATAAAAACCCTAAAGGACAGAGTTTGGAGAGCTTCTGGAGAGTTGAACACATGGAGGTTCCTGGAGGGCAGTTTGCTCTGGGAGGGCTTGGAAGCTCTGTACCCCTTCCCCATACCTCACCCTGTGCTTGTCTTCATCTGGATCTTTGTAATATCCTTTACCTAATTAATTTATTTTTATTGAGATGGAGTCTCGCTGTGTTGACCAGGCTGGTCTCGAACTCCTGGCCTCAAGCGATCCTCCCATCTTAGCCTTCCAAAGTGCTGGGATTACAAGCGTGTGCCTCTGCACCTGGCCTGTAATATCCTTTATAATAAACTGGTAAACATAAGTAAGTTTTTCCCCTAGGACTGTGAGCTGGTCTAGCAAGTTAAATCCTAGGAGGGCATTGTGGGAACCCCAGTTAATTGATTGGTCGGGAGCACTGGCAAAAAATAGTCTGAGGTTTGCAGTTGACGTGGAAGGGGGGGGGAAGTCTTGAGGACTGGAGCCCTCAACCTGTGGGATCTGATGCTATCTCCAGGTAGATAATGCTGGAATTTAGTTATTAATGGAAGACACCCAGCTGGTGTCTGCTGCAGAATTGATTGCTTGCTTGTTGTTGGGTAGAAACGCCACACATTTGGTCACAGAAATTTTATGTGTTGTGTGAGAACAAAGGAAAAACAGTTGGTGTGTGTGTTTTCCCACTCAGATACTCAGGTAAATGTTACCACATTTTGTGCCTTAACGGGGGAGGTTTTTACTCCTTTCTTTCTCTCTCTCTCTATTTCTTTCTTCTTTTCTTTCTTTTCTTTCTTTCTTTCTTGAGACAGGGTCTTACTCTGGAGTGCAGTGGTGTGATCATGGCTCACTGCAGCCTCCCTGGCTCAGGCAATTCCCCAACCTCAGCCTCCTGAGTAGTTGAGACTACAGGCAGACACCACCAGACCTAGCTAATTTTTATATTTTTAGTAAAGATGGGGTTTTGCCATGTTTCCCAGGCTGGTCTCAGAATTCCTGGGCTCAAGTTATTTGCCCACCTGGGCCTCCCAAAGTGCTGGGTTTATGGGTGTGAACCACTGCACATGGCTGGGAGGATGTTTTCATTGCCTAAAACAGAATTGTATATCTCTAGCTTATCATCACACAAATCATCCACAGTTTGAAAGTTTGTTTTCCAATTCCCAATTCTGCATGTTCAAATTGTAGGAAATTTAAAATGCTGAAAAGTTTAAAGGAAGAAATAAATTACTCATCCAAGTAATTCATCATTAATTTTTGGGTAAACTAACTTTCTCTCACCTCTCCTTCCTCTCTTCCTTTTCTTTCTTATCCTTCCTCACTCCCTCCCTTTTTCCTTTCCTTTAGTTTTTAACTAAGACATAATCATAGTCTTACTGTAAATAATAATGTTCTGCTTTTTCATTTAAAGCCATTGACACAGGATTTTTCTCAGTCACTTTACCAGCCAGGGACCTTTGGCCGGTGACGCCCCTGTCCAGGCCTTGCTTGGCCACGCTACCCTCCCACTCGGCCTGCCTGGGCCACACCTGGCTTGCGCCCTGGCTCCGCTAGTGGCTGGGCCAGTCATGCCGCAGCCTACCTGTGTTACAGCTCATACCCACGTTCGGCGGTTCCCGAGTTCTTGTCCTGCATCCAAGAAGAATGAGGATATGCTGACAACTGAAGGGTGAAGAAGGCAGACCTAAATTTTATTGAGCAATGACACAGTTCTCAGCAGAAAGGGGACGTGGGGGTGGTTCTCCACCCAAAGTTGTGTAGTTTCTCCCCCAGTGTGGCTGGGTCCTGGGCTTTTACAGGCTCAGAATAGGGGAGTGCGTGCTGATTGGTTTGTGAGTATGCAAAAAAAGTTAAATGCACCACTTGAAGGTGGGCATGATAGTGTACAAAAACCAATTAGGGAAATGTAGGTATATGTAAGATGGGTGAAGGGTGAGGATCAATCGGAGGAAAGTGTGCCAAATGGGAAGACAGGTTCTCAATCCAGTCTCTGGATTTATCTGAGACTTGTAGTTCTCTTGAAAAACAAACAAAAAATATTGTGTGTCTTGACCTTCAGGCTTTAAACTGTCTTTGATTTGAAGGTGGGAGTTCACCGGGGACCCACCGCTGTCTGCCTTGGCATTTGTTTGTCTGCTGCTACTCTCACCATAAGCATTTTTGTTCATTATAAACTTACCATTTTAAATGGCTGAATTGAATTTCACCATGTAAGATGAACTAGGGTTTACCAAACCATTCCCTCATTCATTGTTAGACACATAGATTGGTGGTGGGGAGTGTTTCTTTGCTCTTATAAATGGTAATGATGAAGGGAGCATTTCTATATGAAGTTTTTTTTTGTATATGGTAATGACTAGGTTAATGTGCAGCGAATTTTAAGAATGACAGAAATGTAAAGTTCATACTCATAGTGTTAGGGTAAACTAAAAAATTACTTTTTAAAAAGGCAAATGACAATTAAAAGTAAAAATATAAATAGTTCTCTGTTTTGTATTTAAATATGTAAAGATACCAGTGTTTACATTCTTGAAATTATTATTCATTTTTTTCTCTTTATTCTCTTAATCCTTGGTTTGACCTTAATCTTTTCATAGTCTGTATTCACTAAATAGTAGTTGATAAATCCTTGAAATACTTGTTTTATATACTGCGGATATGTTGGATATTTTCTTTTGATTTTTTATATTTTCAAAACATCCATGATTGTTACTATTTCTTGTTTCTCTGTGGAACATTTTATTGCCTGAGAAACAGTTCAGTGAAATAATGTTTTCAGTGATGTCTTTCCGGCCAGTAAATAGCACATAGTATTTTTTTTTTGTTTTTCAAGAGAACTAGTGAATACAAAATGTTTAAATTTACTTTACATTATATACCATATTTTGTGATTTAATTGTGTTGATTTTCATCGTTAATGTAAATTCGTAATGGCTAGCTTGTTTGGAATGTAGGGGAGGAAAACTTTTTAACTTTTTGTTAGTGAATTAAACTAACAAAAGACATTAACAGGAGAAGAGGTCTATAGCTTGTATTGATGTTAAGATTTTTGTGTGCACAGGGGCTCAAAGAAAAGAAGTAAAATCCCAAAGAAACACTTAAATTTAGAAGTTCATATGCCATCTTAACAAAGAGTAATAAATGGTGAAAGGACAAAGGAGGGGAAGTTTGGATTTCTAGGGTTGGTAAACTGTGGGAAGGTGATTAGACGGTGTACGGAGGAAACCAGTGGTCGAAAGGGGTTATTTATTAAGGTTTGTTCATGCAGATTCATCTTGGTGCCATCTCTCTGTGCTGTGGTAAGGATTGTTCTTGTTTTCTTCCTGGTGTAGAAGAAGGGGGAGTTTATGCCTTACTTTTAAGTAGAAAGAGGGAAGGCGTAGAACTTTTCCTGAATCTGTTGGTTCTTAATTGCCTTCAGCTCAAAATAATCAATATACCAAAGTGGCATAGTTGGGGGTGGCATCTCCTGATCCCCCCCATTCATGAGTTTGTGGTTTTTCAGGTTAATCTGGCTATAAATTCTGTATAAAATCTTCTATGCGTTATATGAGAATGCATTTTCTATGTCAAATCTTAGGGTTAATGAAACACTTTAGGTTTTCTTTAAGAGTTTCATAAAATTTTGAGAGTTTAATAATTATGCTTTAAAAAATAGATTCTAGGTAGAGGTACTATGGATTTTGTATGTTTCAAGCATTTTATTTTCTCTTTACGAAGTTTAGATCTTGTGTAATCCTTGTAATAGGTGTTTCTGTTTTACAGGCAAGGAAACAATGTTAGCGAGGTAGTGGAGTCTGGATTTAAACCTTGGTATTCTGACACTGAACTGCTTGCTGGCATTAAGATAATTTTTAAAAGAAAGATATGTACAAAGGAAAAAAAAAAGAGGCTACTTTCTATATCCCCAGTTGCCTTACTCAGTGCCTCCTGCATAGGTGGGTATATGTGAGAACGGAGTGATAGTGTATAGATGTCACTGAAAACTCAGAATCAGTGTTTTGTGGCAAATATGTACATTGAATACATGTTTATATGTATACGTAAGTATATATATAAATATAATATAAATGTGTATATTAGTATTAAGAGGCAAGAGCATCAATTGCTCATTAAGTTAGCTAAAAACATCTCAGACTTTTTCTCCTCTGCAACTTAGAAAAGGGAAGTAGGTAGGAGTCGTTTTCAAACAACTTGAATTCTATGAGTGGATTCATTTTCAGTGTGGCTGTTTGCCTACTTTCATTTTCAGTTTTAAAAATTCCTTCAGGTAGTTGGGCAACATATTTTAGGGCTTCTCCAGTATTTAAGTTCTAAGAAATGGAATTTTATTGTTTGGTATGAATTCTATTTGAGAACTAGGCTATATTTAAAAAATAAAAAAGCTGGCCAGGCACGGTGACTCAGGCCTGTAATCCCAGCACTTTGTGAGGCCGAGGCATGCAGATCACGAGGTCAGGAGATGGAGACCATCCTGGCTAACATGGTGAAACCCTGTCTGTACTAAAAACAAAAAATTAGGTGAGCGTGGTGGTGGGCGCCTGTAGTCCCAGCTACTTGGGAGGCTGAGGCAGGAGAATGGTGTGAACCGGGGAGGTGGAGCTTGCAGTGAGCAGAGATTGTGCCACTGCACTCCAGCCTGGGCGACAGAGTGAGACTCCGTCTCAAACAAAATGAATAAATAAATAAATAAAAATAAAATAAAAAGTAAAAAAATTAAAATGCTAATGTTAGGGAAATACAATTAAAACCAAAATCTCCCAACCCAGAAAATTGCTCCACAAAGGTAGAAAAGAAAGAAAATAATGTTATTATCAAATGAACATTAAATCAGACTGCTGTGCACATCACAGGCAGTCACTAAAGGGATGGCAAAGACAGAAAGAAATCTTACTGTTTTATATAACTAAATGATTACAATCCATTACTTCCATATTTTCAAGATAGAATTGCTAATTTTTTTCCCATTTTTATGACTAGAGGTAGATTTTACACTTCAGAGTCAGGTGACAAATTAGGTCCATCTCCTCCTAGGAAACCAGGAGACTGAGTGTTATTTCCCTTGGTGATTACATTTCAGAGATGGCTTTCAGGTCTTTAGGAAACAGCCAAGTCAAAAGACTGGAGACTTAAATGTATATACATTGAAAGGGAGGGAGAAATAAATTCTGGAAAAGAAAAGGGGAAAGGGACCTCCTCCCTTTTATTTTCAGCAGGGAGAACTATGCCTCTTACTTTTAATTTGTATTTGTCCTTATGTCAATAGTCAGTATTTTATATCTATACCATGGCTGTCCTAAGTGATGTAGGCGTGGTTGCAGTTAAAATAATGTCTTGTATCTCACATAGCACTTTTGTTACTAGGAACTTAAAGTGCTTCATATATTTTTTAGTTTTCTCTGTTAGCTTACCATGAGTATTGCCTGTAGTGTTTTAATGTCATTATATTGTGGTTTTTTTTCCTCTTGTTTATAGAAGTCACGCATTTTGGGCTTTGTGAGAGTAGGAATGAAATCTGGACAGTAATATTTGCAAAGTTAATAATATCAGAATCTGGGATGCATAATAACATGGATGAGTTGAAATTATTCTGTCACCAGTTTTGAAAATTCACAGCAGAAAGTTCTAGGTGCCTTTAGGCTTCAGATCTGAATGGTTAGGTGTTTCTTGTTACTAGCCTGTGAAAGGATACAGCCTCATTACTGCCTTTAGTTGCTAACATGGATTAAGTTTGCTAGTTTGTACTAAAGCTTGCCTGTCTGATATGTGGCATGCCTGTTTCAGAGTTATCTTAAAGGGGTCCATGAAACAGGATTTTGCAGGTTTGTACTTGACATCACAGTGATCAATTAAAATGAGAAAATGACCTATTAGCTTTGAATTACCAGTATAAAATAAGTTGTTATTGTACTTGACATTTTACCTTTCTAATGTATGTATGGAATTGTTAATGGAAATAACTTGAATAACTTAGCAATAATGTTGTAATAGTTGAGTTACATTGAATTTTAAAGAATTATCAACTTAGTAATTTGATTATGGCATTTCTAGGAATGAGGTGAGTCTGAATTGGAAATCATCTCTAGAGGGTGACATAGGAGGACATGTTGGTGTGCGTGTTGTTTGCCTCCTGCTAGGTGGCGGTATAGAATGAAATTAAAAATTAAATGAAGTCTGAGGTAGCCTTAGAAAACAAAACCTTGGCTGGTTGCAGTGGCTCACGCCTGTAATCTGCAGTGTTCAGTACAGCATGTTACTGTATTGAGTACTGTAGGCAGTTGTAACACAGTGGTATTTTGGTAATCTTACGGTACTACAGCACTTTGGGAGGCCAAGGTGGGAGGATCACTTGAGCCCAGGAGTTTGAGACCAACCTGGGAAACATGGGGTATCTAGCTCTACAAAATAGAAGAAGAAAAATGAAAACACAAGCACTGACATATTGGGAGGTAGAAAGATAAACTCGTATACAGCATGATACTGATTTATCATAGTGTTTAAGTATTTTTAAAGCCAAGTATTACTGAGGGAAAAGGTAATTTAATGCCAATTACAATTCTATCTAATTGAATTGTACTAACAAGTTTTTTTTCCTGGCTATATTAGAACATAATATCCCAATTTTAAAGGGCAGTTCTTTTAGACGTGCATTGTCTTGTTGCCCAATAGATAAATAATTTTATGAGGGATCCTAAAAAGTAGAACATTTCTTAAAGTTGGTTTTAAAAGATGAGTTGTCTCTTCTAAAATTTCTCTCTGATTGTTTTTAGGTTACCTAGGGTATGAATTAATACAGACTTGGAAACTCTGAAAGAACTTAGAATCAGCATTTTGAGGTAAATATGTATATGCTAAAGTAGTGATAAGGTTGCCCCAGTGGGCTTTGTTGACTTCTTAGCAAAACAAATTTGTGTATGAAATGAGAAATTTAACCTCCATGAGAATGTCTTTTAGAGGACTGGAAGTAGTAAAAAGAGGCCACTGCCGATTTGTTTTTCCTGAGCTTATGGTAGTGGAGGCATTGCAGAAGGCTCAGACCTGAGAGCAAACCAAGTCTGGTGTCAAATCTAACAAAATCAGTATTTGTTGATCAAATTAAACTTTTTATATCTACGTTTTATGCTTTCTAGTTTTCGATTTATGTCTTTTAGAGAGCCACCCCAAATGTAAATTTCTGCCCAACATTAACATTCTTCACAGTGTTCTTGAATTCTTTTATTCATAAATGAATTCTGTGAAAATGTGTAGTGTAGATGTAACTGCTCTTCGAGTTTATATTTTTAATCTCATTTTGGGAAATTGGAATTGCTGATGAGTTTCATACCTGTGTTAAAGAGTTACAACTGGGTTGTTTCGATTTCTCAGCCAAGTACCTCTTCTGGTGACCTTCTTTATTTCTTTTGTATATGTGAATTTAGGAAATAGCAGCTAATTTTTTTCATTTTTCTGTAAAGTACTGTCTTTAGACTTTACTTTGATTTCCTTATATTAGTTTTGAAATCTTTTTTTGAACTTTGCTCTTAGCTTTTTATTTCTCCCAGATCTCTGGGAATTAGGCATGCTATTGTAGCTTATTCTCTTGTTCTTTGTTTTAGGGTAAGCCTTGGTATCCTAAAATAATCTAAATGCCTTTTGTTTAAAATTTAATTCAAAATAATGGCCTTTTATTCAACTCTTCATATCAATAGGGCTGTCTTGTAGATGTGTTTCTGTTCAGTTTACAGAAATCTTAAACTTGGCTATTTTTGCATTTATTTTTAGAGCAGAAGCTTGAGCATGCTGTGATTTTCCAATAAACTGCTATCACAATGTCAAAATGCAGTTCAGACAACAGCAACACAGAGATCTCAAACATTAAAACGGTAAATCTGTGATTCATCATGTGGAAAGAGGGAGAGAGTTTATTCTTGTCTTTCTTGTCTTTTGCTAAATTACAGTCATGTGTTGCTTAATGACTGGATATCTTCTGAGAAATGCATTGTTAGGTGACTTTGTCATTGTGTGAATGTCATAGAGTGTACTTAATTAACATAAACCTACATGGTATAGCCATTATACACCTAGACTATATGGTATGAGCTGTTTTTCCTAGGCTACTAACCTGTACAACGTGTTACTATATTGAGTACTGTAGGCAATTGTAACACAGTGGTATTTGTATGTCTAAACATACCTAAGCATAGAAAAGGTACAGTAAAAATACAGGATCATAATCTTGTGGGACCATAGTCTTATACGGGGTCAGTCTCTAAAACATTGTTATTGGATGTTATTGCATGACTATATTTCTAGGTGCATAATATGTGAAAACTGTGAAACAACCTCATTAGTTTCATGAGGGTAAGTTGTTTGACCAGAAATTTAAAATTTGTAGTTGAAAAACAGTCATGTGGAGTTATATTGGCTCTGCGAAAGCGGTTAATGGCAGCCAGTTTATCTGTGAAACTAGAACCTTTACCTGCCATCAGGGATTCAGATCTTTTCATTAAGGCCAAGTTTAAAAAATCTGTTTAAACATGCCAAGAAAGTAAAAATTGGCAACATGATAGGTTTTCCTGTTTTTATGTTACAGATTACCTGTTGGATTTTTTAGTCTTGGATTTGTTTTCGCTAAATAGAAAGGGTGTTACTGGGGCCAGTTGTTGTCCACTAAATGAATGAAAATTAATTTAAACATTGTAACCTTATGGAAAACATAATTGAAAGGGTTAAATTGTTGTTCTTTATGTCCTTGTACATCCTCTCTCCTGCCCTCATCTCTCAGGGCTGGTCAGAGTGGGATAGATGTGTGTTTGCAAACCGAATAGAAATATGTCTTGATTCTGTTCTGTATATTGTTGTGTGGACATTCATGAGTCTCTAATTCAGTTTGTCAAATATTTACTTAAATGTATATACAGAATATTGTAGCAGGAAATTTAAGAGGTGCAAAGAATAAGACTCACGTCTTATTCTTACGGAGCTGTGCTCCAGTAAAAGAATAACGTGTATGTTGTGTATGTGTGTCTGTGAATAGATGTAAAAATCTGTGATAGAAATTATGAAAGGCAAATAGAGGCTGTTTGAGGTTTTACTGTCACTCAGGTGGACATTGTTTTCATTCTAACAACCTGCAGTTTTGTTTACCATGTCCTGGATGTGGTTCTGTACAGTGGGTAATACAGGTGAGGGTAAGATATGCAACTCCTGTATCCAAGGAAATTCTAGTCTAATTGGTCGTATTTTAGTGAGAAAAGAGTTAAGAGAAATTATCTGAATAAGAATTCATATAAAATTACAGAAGTACATTTTATGGGTTAAGACTCTATAGTATAACTGCTAGGATCACTTGGATTGAGCACATAAGATTGAAATACAGGATTAAACACTTATAGTTGGTCAGTCAGGGAGGATGCATAATATGCTGTAGGCTTTCAGCTAACAGGGATTACTCTTCTGTTGTGGAAATTGCTGGTGAGTGGTGATGAGGCAGCAGTAGGATAGCATTCTAAGCCGGGTCAACAATCTGAACGTAAGGTTACAGGTGGCAGAGGTCAGGCAGTCATGAGTAGGGGACGGTACTTTTCAGAGTACATTTGGGACTAGATATCACAGAGAGTAGTGCTTTGCTTAATTTCGTTTTTTAAATATCAGCTTTTTAATGAATTCCCTTCCAGTAGTTTGTATTATTTTCTTACACACGGTTTTTTGTGAAAGCTGATAGAAACCTTACTCTTCATATATTTTTGGTTACAGATGTTATTTCTGTATTTCTTTATTGTTTGATATTTATTTTTTACCATGTAATGTATCTATTTTCTCTTTAGAGTCTAAATATTGATAAATGTATACCTTTCATTTCTCTGATTTTTTTTCACTTTTATTCTCAGATTGATTGTTAGAAACCAGCTACCTATCATTTTTTTCTGAACCCTGTGAAAGTTGTAGGGTAGGGTAGGGCATTTATGAGAAATGTTGTGTTTGCTAAGAAAAAAAAAAATCTCTGTCTTTTGAAATGCCAGGAACAGAGCCTAGTCACTGAGTGAATTTGCAACTCCTCCTTTGCCAAGCTCTTTACCTGCTGGTTTGTAGGAATAGGATTGACATACTTGAGTGAAGTTGGTGTCTTGAGGTGAAACCCAGCATGAGGAACATTGGAGGTCCAGGGCTTATTTTCCAGATAGAATTGAGTCTTTGTTGGTCTTGGGCCAGCTTCCCTGCCCTGCCTGTTTTCTCCTTTGTGATTTTATGAAAGCGAAGGAGGAAACAAACAGGCAGGCCAGGGAAGCGCTCTCTGTCTCCCTCCCCCTCTTGTGCAGAGGGAGAACTGTTCAGATTTTTCCTCAACTTGTTTCTGAAACAAGCAGCTTTGCAGTTTCAAAAATAATTTACTGATAGCAGAAAGTGAAAAAAATACTCCTAAGGACAAGTAAGGTGAAAATTTTCAAAGTCTTAGAAGCTTCTTGGTAGAGCTCATCCCTGGTTTCTTGGCGTCTAAAGACCCTTGACTTTTCCCTTACAAACAAAGCTTTTGACCTTGCTTGGGGTCTGGCTGCAGTACTTGTTCATTATCTCGGTATTTGTGGCCTGATGGCTTTCTGCTTTGGTCCCTGATTTTTTCCCTTTCCCTTTTCCTTCCCCTTTCCTTCCCCATCCGCATTCCCTTCCCCTTTTTCTTTACCTTTCCCCTTCTCCTTTTTCCTTCCCCTTCCCCATTCCCTTCCCCTTTTTCTTTTTCTTTTTCTTTTCCCTTTCCCTTCCCCTTCCCGTTTTCCTTTTTCTTTCCCCTTCACCTTCTTCTTCCACTTTCCTTTCCCCTTCCCCTTCCTCTTTCCCTTTTCTTTCCTTTTCTCCCTTCCCTTCCTTTCCCTTTTTCCTTCCTTCCTTTTTCTTTCCCCTTCACCTTCTTCTTCCACTTTCCTTTCCCCTTCCCCTTCCTCTTTCCCTTTTCTTTCCTTTTCTCCCTTCCCTTCCTTTCCCTTTTTCCTTCCTTCCTTTTTCTTTCCCTTCTTTCCTTTTTTTTCTTTCTGTTCATCTCTGTTCTTTGCTTTCCTCTTCTCTTTTCTACCTATACCTTTTATAGGAAGTGATAATAGTGATTTGTGTTATTTGGTTTGCTTTTATCCCAGAATATTCAACTCAAGCTAGCTTGGACAGTTAAGGAATTTGTTGGCTCAGTTAATTGGAAAGTCCCTTGTTAGGCTGGGCTTTGAGGTTGGTTGATCCAGCAGTTTATTGATGTCATCAGTGACCCAGGTTCTTTATTTTTGCCGTCTGCAGTGCTGGTTTCATCCTAAGGCTGGGTGTTTTCATGGGTCTGCGTAGTGTAATTGCAGCAGCAAATGGGGCTAATAATTTCATGAGTCATCTTTAGAGGGAAAGAAAGACAACTGCTTCTCTTCAACCATCAAATGAAAGTTCTAAATTTTTTGCTGTTGGATGAACATGAACCAATTCCTCTGGCCAAGGGTAAGTTGTGTGCCCATCAGTTTAGGTTTGGGTGACTTGGCAGATGGCAGAAAATAAGAAACTAGAGACTAGGCAGCATAGCGAGACCCTGTCTCTACAAAAAATTAAAAAATGAGCCAGTTGTGGTGATGCACACCTGTGGTCCCAGCTACTTGTGAGGTTGAAGCTGCAGTGAACCATCGTTGCACCACTGTACTCAGCCTGAGTGATGAGTGAGTCTCAGTCTCGGTGAAAAAAAAAGAAAAAAAGAAACTATCCTTGAAGACTTCAGTGAGCCACTGTTTGACTGAGACCAAGCAGAGTTGAGCATGGCTATTACCTGTAGAGGAAATGGAGTATTTGAGAACTAGCCAGAATCACCTGTCCTTGTGCTTTTGAATACATAAAGGAATGAAGTATTTATTTATATTTGAGCAGAAAATGAAAAAGATTTGTATTGGAAGAATAGGACAAAAATATGTACTGTACGCATTTTGCCCCCTTGCTTTGTCAGCTGTGTGTGTGTGTGTGTGTGCGCGCGTGCATGTGTGTATCTACATGTGGATTCTTTTTCTGTACCATTTGAGAATAAGTTACATGTATCATAGTTCTTTACCCCTAAATACTTCAGTGTATGTTTCCTAACAATAAGGGTATTGTCTTACATAGCCACAGTGAGTTATATCAACTTCAGGGAATTTTAACATTGCTGTTATCTCATTTTAAAAAAGGATTCAATAATGTCCTTTGTGAATGAGATCACTATTTATGTTCTTCGCAACATTATTCATAGTAGCCAAAATATTGAAACAATCTAAGTGTCCATCCACAGATGAATGGGTAAAGAAATTGGAATATACAAACACACATGGAGGAATATTATTCAGCGCTAAAAAGAAGGAAATCCTGCCATCGCAGTAATGCAGATGAACCTGGAGGACATAATACTAAGGATAACAAGCCAGGCACAGAAAACGAGATACTGCATGATGTCACATGAGAATTGAAAAAAGTAGAATTCTTACAAGCAGAGTAAAAGAGAAAGGGTAGAATATGGGGGAAATGGGTAGGTGTTGGTGAAAGGGTACCGAGTTTCAGTTACATGGAATGAGTAAGTTCTAGAGATCCAGCATACAGCACGGGATCCATAGTGGATAACAGTGTATGGAATACTTGAATTTGCTGTGAGAGTAGATCTGAATAATTCTCACTACACCAAAAAATTGTAGCTATGTGAAGAGATGGATATGTTAGTTAGCTTGACTGTAGTTCACTGCATATATGTGTGTCAAAACATCACACCGTATACCTCCAATTTTTTCCATTTTAATTAAAAAAAGTCATTTCTGGCATTTTTCTCCTTCAGATAGGATCCAGTCTAAGTTCAGGTATTGCATGTAGTTGTCATGTTTCTTTATAGTCTCTTTTTTTCTTTTAGATTCAGAGGGTACCTATGTGTTTTTTTTATTACACGGGTATGTTGCATACTGGTGGGAATTGGACTTCTAGTGTACACGTTACCCAAATAGTGAACATTGTACCCAATGGATAGTTTTTCAACCATGTGCCCCTTTATCACCTTCCTCCCTTTGGAGTTCCCGCTGTCTGTTATTTCCATCTTTATGTCCATGTGTATCCATATGGTCTTTGTTAATCTGGAACGTTTTCGTAGTTTTTCTTTGTATTTTATGGCATTGATGTTTTTGAAGAATACTTCTTCCCCAGCTTTAAAACATAAAACATTCCTAATTTATTTTTAGACTATTTTTCTACAGTTATTTATTGTTATTACTAATGTTATCTGTATGAGAAGAAATGATGACAGTTGTAGAGAGGAGGGAGTGCTGCTGGTTCCTGGACATACCTGATTTCTGGAAGTAGGAGAAGATGTGTTGGGTATTTACATCACAGCCCTCTTTTCTCCTTTGTTTTATATTTTCATCCACCATCAGGACTTAGACATGTTTCTTGGTACCTTTTACTGTGTCTTTAATAAGTCTAGGATTAGCATTTGGGTTGGGTGAAAGTGAAGGGTCAGGTTTAAAGTCCTAGACAGTATGCAGTCTGTAGTCATGAAGGAGAATTGTAGAGGTATCATGAGAGTGGATTCCAGGTGGGAAGGTCAGTGATGGGACCCGCAGATCTTAGCCTTGGGCCTTCAGAGTGGCCTCTTGATCTCAGACATTTTGGTAAAATAGACTTCCATATAGGGTTCTTGGCAGTTGTATTAAGAAAAAAGTTTAGCTGATGAGCCTGCAAGTCCTGAGTTCTTGCTGAATTTGGGAAAGTGGGTACTAGGCTTGGGTACTAGGGTGAAAGAAATGGCTGTTGAGGCTTTGATTCAGCAGAGAATTAGCAGATTATTTTTCATGAAGAACATAGTTCTCTTTGATCCAGGGAAATTATGGGTTAATATTATCTCATAAAGTACTCTGTGGTGCTTTGCTTGTTCCCTTCTGGAAAGATGATGAGCATGGTTGTGCTGTTAGGCCCACAGATGTGCTGTCTTACTGGGCTCTCAGCTCCTGCAGTGGGGTGCTCCTGCACTGCTTACTTGAGATAATACTTTATGGTCGCTGAATGTTGAATTCTTGTCAACAGAACTAATTTCTCAAATTAGAATTCAGTATTGTGCTTCTGTATAAGAGACCCCACACTTGAGACTTCTTGTTGAAATAATTGCAACAACTTAAGTCGTGTGTTCTACTTAACACGTCCGGAGATTCAAAAGTTTTGGTTGTTAAGTAACAAAGAACTGAATTCTCTCTTCCAGTTTCATAGAGTAATAGCAATGAACACTCCAAAGCAGTGCAAGAGAGGAAATTTCCTTCTGTGGGGCGAGGAAATCCTGCTGACAGTAAAGCCAGTGGTAGGCTTTCACACAGATATTTGAATCCCTGACCCTCTGTTTGAAGGTTAGGAATTTTAAAGATTCAGTTTTTATCATTTTACATAATCAGGTTTATCTGTGGGAAAAACTATATGAAATATAGAAAGTGCTTAGATACCATGAAAACATTTTTATTTCATAGAGTGTTGTCATTTGTTTTAGTTTATCTAGGATATGTATAATTTTAAAGATACATATTTAAATAGTTCGTCAGCTGTTCATTTATAATAGGTTGTCCAGTGAGAAAAAGGCATTCTGTGTTCATGGGCTGTTGACAAAGTGGCAATTTAGCAGGTGTCTCAATCTTTCCTCGTGCAGACACGTGCTAAGTGCCTTCCATACATTATCATTTCATCAGTCATGTCATAGAATATACAAAAATGTTCAAAATATATTTATATATTTACATATTTTGTATATGTACACATATTTAACAAAGCATCATACTTTACATATCTTAAAGGTTTATAATGGACATTGTTCTATGTCAGGAAATATAGATATGTGTTATAATTTTAATGGATTCAAAGTATTCTGTTACAGTCATACCATAATTTATGTAGCTTATTTTTTACTAGTAGATTTTAAGTTATTTCTTATTTTTAAGTAATAATGCAATAACAAATATTCATGTACATCTCTCTGTGCAGTTGCCTGATTCATTCTTTAAGACAAGTTTCTAGGTGTAGAATCACTGGGTAAGGTGTAGAGTGCTTGACTCCTAAAATGATCCTCTTAGATCAAGAAAAAGTTAAAACAATTATAGGAAGAGTGGAAGAGTTTGAATGACTCGTAGGAATGATATTCTGATGTTTCTCTTGTTTCTGTGCTTTCTTTTGTTTTTAACCCTGCATGGTTGTGTAATGGTATTCTTTTTCCCTTTTGTAGTAAGCTGTGCTAGAACAAAAATGCAATGAAAGAAACACTGGATGAATGAAAAGCCCTGCTTTGCAACCCCTCAGCATGGCAGGCCTGCAGCTCATGACCCCTGCTTCCTCACCAATGGGTCCTTTCTTTGGACTGCCATGGCAACAAGAAGCAATTCATGATAACATTTATACGCCAAGAAAATATCAGGTACTAATGCGAACACTAATACTGGAGCATTCTTCACTAAAATGGAATAAATTAGCATATAGTTGACACAACTTATATAAAACTCATTTACCCTTTCAAGCCTCCCACTTCTGATTAATTTTCTCATTCAAAATACTTTTATTCTTAATAGTCCTTTTCTTTTCTAACATCTGCTGGGTAATTGGATTTGATAGTTGTATTTGTGAAGTTTCTTTATTCCCCCTCTGAAAACCTCACTGTTCTTTAATAGTCACTTGGATATGTCTGTCTTAGTGAGCTGGGTAGAAACCTAGATTAGTTTGCAAATGTTCAGCCATGAACTGGCAGAACCACGGTTACTCTAAGTTTAGTTATTCATGTTATTCTAGAGAATTATTCTGTGTATACAAAAATAATGCTTAAAGAAAGGGTAAATGCCATTTCAACACGTATTTACACAACATAGCATATATAGCAACAGGCATTTTATTCCTCTTGAGTTATTCTTGTATAAAGACGTAGACTGTGGGGCTTTTTTTGTAAATTTATTGGAGGAAGATTTTAGAGAATAGTGAAATTTCCTGATTTAAAATAAAATCCAATTTTATACATTTTGTACTTAGGTAAGAAGTGCATAACTTTTTTTTCACCATGTTTCTAGGTTGAACTGCTCGAAGCAGCTCTGGATCATAATACCATCGTCTGTTTAAACACTGGCTCAGGGAAGACATTTATTGCAGTACTACTCACTAAAGAGCTGTCCTATCAGATCAGGGGAGACTTCAACAGAAATGGAAAAAGGACGGTGTTCTTGGTCAACTCTGGTAATAAAAAATTATTTCATCAAGTTGTGCAGGGGAAATTGGATGGGATTTTATGTTTAAACAGATTTTCTCTGTGTTTAAGTTAAATTATTGAAGAAAGTTTGACAGATAATGTACTCATTTAATCTCTTCTGGCAGAAATTGTTTTGTCCTATGTCTTTTTGGTGTTTCTCTTAAATGTTCTGGTTCTGTATTTCGTTTGAATGGATTGCTTTTGGAACATAAGCATTGGAACATACGTACATTAGAACAGAATCTAAGTTGTTACATTTATTTTTGCTCTTGATGTTTTAGCTTCACCAAGTATGTCAAAAGGTGCTTAATTATGGATAGTTAACTTTTGTACTTATGATTTTGCTATGTCACTTGTATTAATAGAAAGAAAGTTACATGCTGCTTAGAAATTAGATATTCAGTTAAGAGTTTAAAATACTGATTTTTATATGCTTGGATTATATATAAAAATAAAAAATATAAAATGTGAACCTAAGCTGGTAGGGTCCTAATGTATTCATGTCACTGCTCTTTTTTTAGATTGTCTCAGTATAACGATGTGCTTTAAATACATGTTAGACTGTCTTGTTTCCATCTGGTTTTATTGAAGAAAACAGGAGGGTGGCTTAGCGGAAATCAGCTGTGAAGAAGAAAGGTGGTATAGGGTTCTCTGAAGCAAGTGACAAAAAGTGAGGTGGCAAGTCTAGTAGGTGCCATTTTTTTGGATGATAACCTTGGAATTGTGGTTTTAAAGAGGCTATCAAAAACATTGTTGGTTAGGTCTAATATAATAATAAGGATTTCTGTAGACTGTTAATCATTAGTAGTCCAGAGAGCCAAGTAGGCAAGATTTCTCGTATTTACATGGAGTATTATATTTGTAATTAGCAAACCAGGTTGCTCAACAAGTGTCAGCTGTCAGAACTCATTCAGATCTCAAGGTTGGGGAATACTCAAACCTAGAAGTAAATGCATCTTGGACAAAAGAGAGATGGAACCAAGAGTTTACTAAGCACCAGGTAAGACTTGTAGAGAAATTTCACTTTATAAATCCCTACAAGTTCTTGACTTGGTTTGTAAGATTATCTGTAGCCTTGGTTGTCTAATTTAGGTTTGAAAACTAATTTCCTGTACTTAATCAGCCTAGAAACTAGTCCTGATGTACTCTATCTTACTTTAAGTCTTACCTTAAAACCGGATAAAGGCTGGACACGGTGGCTGCCACCTGTAATCCCAGTACTTTGGGAGGCTGAGGTGGGTGGATCACCAAAGGTGAGGAGTTCAAGACGAGCCTGAGCAATATGGTGAAACCCCGTCTCTACTAAAAATACAAAAATTAGCTGGGCGTGGTGGTGTGCACCTGTAGTCCCAGCTACTCTGGGGGCTGAGACAGGAGAATTGCTTGAACCTGGAAGGTGGAGTTTGCAGTGAGCTGAGATCACGCCATGTACTCCAGCCCAGGTGACAGCGAGACTCTGTCCCCCCAAAAAAACAAAAAAAAAAACCTAATAAATTACTAATTTTTATTGCTCTTTGTAGAAAAGAAATAGCTTTCAGTATGATCTGCTTGCTCGAAAAACACAAATTCCTATGACCTATTTCCAACTTGCTGATAATGCGCTTTCAAAAAATTTACTCTTGAGTTAAATGTCTTGAAACTGGAGAAATTTCTTGCTTGAGGTGTTTAGGTCTTTGACAGAAGCTTCCTCTCACTGAATGTTTGCGTGTAGCCAGCGTGTGCTGGAGGCTCCTCTAACTTACATGTTTCCATGTAGCCAGCGTGGACTGGGGTTTCTGGTGTGTTAGTCATTGGGGGATACACAGTGGTTAAGAGGCACTTCCTCACTGAACGGAAGCAGCCCAACCTACTAGTGTGCTTCACATATTGGGATAAGTCCTTGTTAATAAAGCACTTAAATATCCACATAATGATAGGCTACAAAAATAACATTTAGTCTGGGTTTTCTTCCAGAAAACCTTGTCAGTTCAACAGAAAAAAAATAAAAAGTGTGAATTGTTTTGTGATTTGCCTAAATTGGCATATCTCATCAGTCATAATATGGCTGTGGGGATCTAAGAACCTGAAGTAAATTTGGATTTGTCATCAAGACATGCTTTCCATTATCAAGATATTTTTTCTCTACTCTTTTCCCATGTTTTCCTGATTTCCTTCTTAGTACTGATGTAAATAACTATATATATTTAGTGTATTAGTTTTAATTTTGACTGAATTCCTTAATTCTCACCTATGATACGATGGCTCTATGATCTGATTTTATGTAAGTATATCCAGGCATTGAATGCCATGTTTGTTTATTGATGTTGATTTTATTTTAGGTTCTTATTATGACTTGCTATGTCGCCTTGAATGTTTTGAAAAATGGTTACTTATCACTGTCAGACATTAACCTTTTGGTGTTTGATGAGTGTCATCTTGCAATCCTAGACCACCCCTATCGAGAAATTATGAAGGTAAGTTTTAGACCTAAGTCTTAGTAATTCTTGGTAAACTATTTAGTATATGCAGATTTTTTTTTTAGATTTCAAAAGCAATAATATTATCAATATTGGGAGTTTGGCTCCAGTGTATGAATGAATGAATATTAAATTAATGTTCATTTAAATCTAAAATAAACTTTAACATAATAGTAAATTCTATATGATTTTCATAGTATATGTAATTGAGCCTTTTTGAAAAACAGATCTTTTAAACAAACTACAGTAATACTATGAGTAATTTTATGTTGTTCTTGGTATAGTGGCATTTCCACCAAACCAATTCTTTTTTATTATTTGTTAGTGATTTTGATATGTTTTAATATGGTGATGTCTCTCTTGTTATGGCCTTACAAAATGAAGTCTTTACTGTCAGTATATTTTATTACATTAGCTCTGTGAAAATTGTCCATCATGTCCTCGCATTTTGGGACTAACTGCTTCCATTTTAAATGGGAAATGTGATCCAGAGGAATTGGAAGAAAAGATTCAGAAACTAGAGAAAATTCTTAAGAGTAATGCTGAAACTGCAACGGACCTGGTGGTCTTAGACAGGTATGCACTTCCAATTGACTCGACTTTAATGAGATTGTTGAAAAAATATTAAGTCTTTGGTGTTTTTTGTAGTACCTTGCAGATAGTACCTATTTAAGTGAACAAATGGCAGTAAAAAGGAATGGGCAAGAGTAAGAGTTCTCTGTAAGTACTGTTACCTGTGAGTTCAAGAATCTAACCTTGTTTCCACAGAGAGTAGCAGACAGGCATTTCTGCATTAAGAGATTATGCGTCAGCTCTTCTTATTGGCTGATGTTGCCAAGGACTGGGAACTTTGACAGTAAATTTGTATTTTTTTCTGTCAATACGTGTGCTTTGTTGTTCTGTCCTAAATGTCTTACAATGATGCTTTCAAAGAACATTAATTTATTTAGATAATTCAGCAATATACTTTAAAACATTTGGAAATACCCCATTGTTTTCAAAATGGGTTGTGGATTACAGAGAAAATTGCTGTTTGTTTTTCTAGGTTTGACCCCTTTTGAGGGGGTTTTACTATTTTGAGTTTCATTGAAAAGCGTGCGTGCGCACACACACACAACCTTCATAACTGAAGTGGGTGGAAAGGAGCCTTTACAAATTAGGAAAATGGCTTTTCAAATGTAATGAATTCGATTTATGTCAAAATGGCCTTCCGTTCTTACTAGATGCAGTCTTAAATAAGGCTAAAGGTTACCTAGTGGTAGTTCTCAGGACAGTTACAATAAATAGAGAAGACTGATTTCTCAAGTTGTGGAGTTGAGTCAGACGTGGGTTTGAATACTAGCTCCGCTAATTGTAAGCTGTGTGACCTTGAGTGAGTCACTTATTTCCTTGAACTTGTAAAATGGCATTGACAGTGGTTTCATGGGATTCTTTGATGATCAATTCCATTAACATAGAAAAATCTTGCAGTGTGCCTGGCATTTAGTAAGTATTTAAGGAAAGTTTTCTTTGGAGAGTGAGAAGGAAAAGTAACATTTGGAATCCCATCAAACTTAGGTATCCAAATGCCATATGAAATGCAAATCTTGTGACCTGTAGAACGGGCTGTGTCTGACTTCCTTGAGTCAACACTGATGGAGAAGTAGAAGGCTGTGCTTGTGCTTTTGTCTGCCTGAGTTAGAGTGCTTCACTTGTATTGCCTAGAGGTTTTCTGAGAAATAGAAGTAGTGGAGCATTTAAGTAAAACTGATAAGCAATCTATTGATAAGCATTACCTAATTCTCCAAATAATGACTCTTTGGTTGAGTATAAATTCTGTTTTGGGTAAATAAGAACTATAGTATATATGTCTGTGCTAGATTTATTTTTCTTATTACAATTATCGTACGTGCTTTTAGGGCATTATGTGCCATTCTGGTTGTCGTTTTTTATGAAAGACCCAAGGAGTGATACTAGAAATGAATGAAAGTTGGGGGAGTTTTCCTTATGAGGATTTAAAAATACGTTAAAAATAAAAGCGATATTTGCAAATACTAAAAATTTCACACAGATATGGAAATCGATAAATTGAATGATAAAACTCCCCGTAATCTGTCTTGTCCTTCTTCTTTCCACCTCTGAGAAGTGATTGAGTTTCATGAGTATTTTGAACACCTGTGTTCCTCATTCTGGCAGATGCCTAAGGGGGCAAAAGATGGAAGTCTAAACCTAAAAAACAAAAGAAAGCAAACTAATAATAATGAAATCTGTTGGCAAATTTATTTGAATATCAGCCCCATGTAGTCATTCCTTGAGACCTAACAGGCAAACATAGTACAGATTGAGCATCCCTAATCTGAAAACGTGAAATTCAGAATGCTCTGAAATCTGAAAGCTTTTGAGTGCTGACGTGATGCCCCAAGTGGAACATTTCATCTCTGACCTTGTGATGAATTGAAGCCAAAATGCGGTCAAAACCTGTTTCATTCACAATATTATTTTAAAATAATGTATAAAATGACCTTCAAGCTATAAGGTGTATATGAAACATAAATGAATTTCGTGTTTAGACTTGGGTCCCATCCTCGAGATACTTCATTATTTATATGCAGATATTCCAAAATCTGAAAAATATTGGAAATCCGAAACAGTTCAGGTCCCAAGCCTTTCAGATAAGGGCTCAGCCTGTGCAGATAAACGTGAGTACCACTTTAGGAAGGCGTGTTGTGAGCCTGCCTTTTATATTGATTAGATATACAAACTGAAACTAGGAAGCTTCTTTTTGGAGTTAGGCATATAAATGGAGCATAATGCTGTAGTGAGTTTTTTAGAAATGAAACAAAAGGTGTTCAGGGAGGCAGTAGGATTTGGCTGAAAGAGCCCTCAGAGGAAGGCCGTCCTGAGTTTTGTTTAGACAGAATCATGTAATGTCTTTGAACCTTCATTTCCTTCATCATCCTCACTGTGTGTGGATTAAGTCAGAAGGTATGTAAATTCCCAGCATAATGCTTCGGAATGCAGTGGATGCTCATTTGTATTATTTTCTTTCCCCTCTTCTCCCCTTGCCTTTTGAAAACATCTTTTAAACAATACTTGACTGGTTTATAAAATATATTATTTACTGTTGAGAAATACAGTAATATAGAAAAATAATAATTAAACACACCTAAAATCTCACCCCAGTGCCAACATTCTGGCTTTTTTTTTTTTGTATCTATTCCCCTTTTTTTGCTTTTTGAAAAACTTATTTAAGTTGCATTCTCACTACTGCAGTATTGATACCTTTTGTTTCTTATGTTAAAGGTATACTTCTCAGCCATGTGAGATTGTGGTGGATTGTGGACCATTTACGGACAGAAGTGGGCTTTATGAAAGACTGCTGATGGAATTAGAAGAAGCACTTAATTTTATCAATGATTGTAATATATCTGTACATTCAAAAGAAAGAGATTCTACTTTAATTTCAAAACAGGTAAGCATATACCAAGTAAGTATAGTGATTATATTTTGAAAGCTTTATTTTTAATATTGAAATGAAAATATGCTTCTAATGAGGCTCTTTTTTACATTTTAGTTTAAGGTCTTAATCTTTTTATCTCCTTAGACATTTTTCATTGAACACACCATATTAGGTTGAGTTCATTATTACCCAGTGCACATTTGTATTAAGTGTAGACTTCCCCTATCTGAGCTAGGATTCATGTCATGGTTATTTAAGTATAAGGAGTGAGTCCAATATTTGTTTCTTTTTGGTCAGATGAGTTAGTTCCTGCTCAAACCCTTGAACTAAACAAATTCTTCCACAGTTTCCTAGTGTGTGTAACTGGATATGAGCCTATTGTCTCTGAGTGGTAATGCTTTGGAAAGAGATCCCTTAGGACAGTGATCCTTCCATTGTGGGCCCCACATCCTCATCAGCAGCATCTGGGTCTGGTCCTCAGGACTGAATTTTACGGTTTGCAGAGTCTTCAGTTTGGAATTTCAACAAGCCCTGCAGTAATCTGATTCATTAAAGCTTGAGAACCACTGCCCTAGAACTTTGCAACCATTTGTGAATGTTAACACTGTGTTAAATGTGGATCTTAGTTTCTCTCCTGATGATTTTTTTCTTCTGGAGCAGCAGTGCCCACATTTTTCTCAACCTTTGAATTCTTTCTTCCTTTTCTTTTCCCTTCCCTTTTCTTTCCTCTTTTCTTTTCTTTCTTCCTTTCTTTCCTGTCTTTTTCCTGTCTCTCTCTTCCTCTCCTCTCCTCTCTTCTTTCTGTACCTCCCATCCCTCCCCCTCCTCCCCTCCTCCTTCCCCTCCTCCCTGCCCTCCCTGTCTCCCCTCTCCCCTCCCTGTCCCCCTACTCCCCGTACTCTCCCTCCCCCTACTGTCCCTCCCCCTTCTCCTCCCTCCTCCTCCCCCTTCTCCCTCCTCCTCGCCTTCCTCCCTCTCTTCCTCTCCCCTCCTCCTCCCCTCCTCCTCCCCCTTCTCCTCCCTCCTCCTCCCCCTTCTCCCTCCTCCTCGCCTTCCTCCCTCTCTTCCTCTCCTCTCCTCTCTTCTTTCTGTACCTCCCATCCCTCCCCCTCCTCCCCTCCTCCTTCCCCTCCTCCCTGCCCTCCCTGTCTCCCCTCTCCCCTCCCTGTCCCCCTACTCCCCGTACTCTCCCTCCCCCTACTGTCCCTCCCCCTTCTCCTCCCTCCTCCTCCCCCTTCTCCCTCCTCCTCGCCTTCCTCCCTCTCTTCCTCTCCCCTCCTCCTCCCCCCTTCCACCTCTCCCTCCCTGCTGTCCCTCTCTCCTCCTCTCTCTCTCCCTCTCCCTCGATTCCTCAGTTATTCCCTGGCCGTGGATTAACTTTCGGCTCTCAGTTAGAGTTGTAAGACACAGCACTCTGGGAGGGTCCAGGATCAGAGTCTGAATTTAGCTGAGATGTTAACGTTGAGGAACCCTGACCTTGTGGTGGTGTTTTCATTGAAACCAGATAATGGGCTTTTGGAGAACTGTGACAGAGTGTGTGGAGGCTGCCCCAGTGCAGCGGTCCTATCTCCTCCTCCACTTCCAACTAATAAAGGCCTTTACTACTGTTAAGAAAGAAAGAGAAAGAGAGAGAGAGAGAGAAAGAAAGAAATTATAATAGAGACAGCTGTGCAGTGTTTTTACAACAATTTCACCGTGGCATCCAGAGGTGCTGACTGTAGATCGACCAAAATTCATCCACAGTTTCTAGTCAGTATAGTGGAAAACATATAATACTGGGGGATATTGTACATAGATGAAGTTCAAGGAAAACTGTATTGCTGTTCCTTGATGCCTAAAGTTAAATTATTGTGCTACATATATGCAATGTATGGCAGGAAGTAAATGACTCAGGTATAGTTCTAACTAATTACAGATCTAAAAATAGGCTTCATTAACCTCATACAATTGCATCTTTTAATTTCTGTTTGATTATTTTATTGAAAAAAGGAGATGGTTCTAGGCATATACATATGAAATGAGCTTGAAAAGACTAATGGCCTGTCCCCCCACCTTCAGGGACTTAACCTAAGGCTGGATTACATTTAAGGAGTCATTTGAGAACAACTGAAATCCCAGTTAACCCCATATGAAAATGCTACATTATTATTGTTTGGCATTAGGTTTTTTCTTTTCTCTTTTTTTTGTAGATACTATCAGACTGTCGTGCTGTATTGGTAGTTCTGGGACCCTGGTGTGCAGATAAAGTAGCTGGAATGATGGTAAGAGAACTACAGAAATACATCAAACATGAGCAAGAGGAGCTGCACAGGAAATTTTTATTGTTTACAGACACTTTCCTAAGGAAAATACATGCACTATGTGAAGAGCACTTCTCACCTGCCTCACTTGACCTGAAATTTGTAACTCCTAAAGTGATCAAACTGCTCGAAATCTTACGCAAATATAAACCATATGAGCGACAGCAGTTTGAAAGTGTTGAGTGGTATAATAATAGGAATCAGGATAATTATGTGTCATGGAGTGATTCTGAGGATGATGATGAGGATGAAGAAATTGAAGAAAAAGAGAAGCCAGAGACAAATTTTCCTTCTCCTTTTACCAACATTTTATGTGGAATTATTTTTGTGGAAAGAAGATACACAGCAGTTGTCTTAAACAGGTAAATCTCTAAGTTGACTCCTTTCACATGAGAACAGGGAGGCGTCCTGTGTTGTGTTGTGGTGTGATGTGCTGCAGCAGCTGTGAGAGCTAGCATGAGGGTTATGTAAGTGTCCTTGACTTGGCGCCATCGTTGCTGATACGTCATGCTGTCCTGGGATTGACAGAGAGGATGTTTTCCCAGAAGGCTGCTTTTCACATGGCAGATATATTTTTTCTTAAAGGATGCTAATCCATTCTAATCTACCTAAAATAGAGGACAGTTATAGACTTTAAAAAAATCAGTATGCATTTAAGTAAAGCATTGTTTTGTATTCAGTTTTAGATTCAATTCAGGTATTTATTAATCCTTAACTATGTGTTAGACATTGTGTTAAGCATTTCACACCAAGTGTTCCCCTCAGGTAGTCTTAGGATACATTTTATCTGGGTATTGTGACTAATTTTTTAATGTTGATTTTTTTTCTCTTAAAAATATTGATTCGGCCGGGCGCGGTGGCTCAAGCCTGTAATCCCAGCACTTTGGGAGGCCGAGACGGGCGGATCACAAGGTCAGGAGATCGAGACCATCCTGGCTAACACTGTGAAACCCCGTCTCTACTAAAAAATACAAAAAACTAGCGGGCGAGGTGGCGGGCGCCTGTAGTCCCAGCTACTTGGGAGGCTGAGGCAGGAGAATGGCGTAAACCCGGGAGGCGGAGCTTGCAGTGAGCTGAGATCCAGCCACTGCACTCCAGCCTGGGCGACAGAGCAAGACTCCGTCTCAAAAAAAAAAAAAAAAAAATATATATATATATAATATATATATATATATATATTGATTCAACTTTTCAAGGCTAGGTTGGGCGTGATGGGTTGTGCCTGTAATTCCAGCACTTTGGGAGCCTGAGGCAGGTAGATTGTTTGAGTTCACAAGGGGCAACACGGTGAAACCCTGTCTGTAGAAAAAATACAAAAATTAGCCGGTGGTGGTGTGTGCCTGTAGTCCCAGCTACTCGGGAGGCTGTGGTGGGAGAATGGTTTGAGTCTGGGAGGCAGAGGTTGCAGTGAGCTGAGATGGCACCACAGCACTCAAGCCTAGGCAATAGAGCCAGACCTTGTCTGAAAAAATAAAGTTTTCAAGGCCACAGTGAAGAAGGTTTAGAACAATTGAATTTATTTTGGGTTGGTTCATAGACTGCATGTTAAAATTTTGTGAATCAAAAGAGAATAAGAATGTTAGGGAAAGTTCTAAGATTATGAGCAAAGGTGATAATGAATCCAAATTTTAGGCCGTGGATTCCTGCTCTTTCTCCCTTCTTCGATGAAAGATTTTTTTCTAATTTGGAACCAGCCAGGGAGCTGTTCTTCAGATTTCTGTCAGATGGTCACTTAATGTATGGTCCTTTTGGTTTGTGGATACTCTTTTTTTTTTTTTCTGCCAAAAAAGGCCCTTATTTTGTACTTAAATCAGTTTACTTTTCTGTGAGGTCCATTAATTGGCCACAGTTGATCCCTAACTTTTCTGCAAGTAGTGATCTCGTAGGAAAAACTAAGCTTTGTTTCCTAAAGTAATTTGAGATTTTTTTTCTTTTTCTTTGCGCGCGCGCGCGTGTGTGTGTGTGTGTGTGTGCGCGCGCGCGCGCGTGCGCGCTTAACTGCTTCTGAATGTTTAGGGGTTTTAAAAACTTTTTTGAATAACGAGAAATTGGACTCGAGGGTAGTCATCTGGCAGTTTTTAGTCTGGTAATTTTCATAGTCATTGAGCCTGATCCTTCTGATGAATACAAAGGAAAATAACTTTAGGGACCAAATTACATTTAAATCAGAAGTTGTAGGTTGGAAGGGGACCTCACTGACTATATAATCCAACCCACTTATTTTTGTAAAAATGAGAAAGAGCGTCAGGAGAAAGAGAGAGATTTGCTGTAAGTTAAATTGCTAGTCAATGGCAGAGACAATTCTAGAATCCTAATATCCTGACTCCTAGTTTCCAGTTCTTTCTATCATAGTAATGCCCCTGGGCGTCACAGAACACTAGAAACCAGTACTTTACAACAGGAAGATTGCCAGGAGACGGACCTGGGAGAGCGTGACTAAGGAGGGATTATTTGTTAGAGCAGGGAAAAAGCATTTTGGGAGTCAAAAAAGTTTAATGCTGGCGCAGTTCTAAGCCTAGTTATGGACATACTCCCCGTCTCCATTTAGGATTATATAAGGATTAAATAAATTTTCTGGGGCTTGGAGAGAAGAAATGGGGGTGTATTTTCCACCTTCCCCCTGTTTTCTACGTGTATTTTTATGTAAAGATGTGCCAGTTTTTATTGCAGGAATATTAGCCTGAAAAGGTTTATCCAGAATCAGTCAAGTTACTTCCTATTGACTTTAAGGATCAGATTAATTGTGATCAACTTTCATAAAATGTGACTGGAATTTAGTGCTGTATGATGAATCAAGAGTGGTCTGAGGGTTGACTTTATGAGCAGCTAATTAAATATACAATAGAGGTCTTGTTCCAGTAAGCTTTTTAATAAGCTTAGAAAAACTTCCTGAAATCCAGATTCTTTCCTTCCATCAGTTTAATGGGAGGAAAAACCCTTCTTTAGTGAATAGTTTCATGGGCATATAAGCTATTGTAATGTACATGCAGTTTTCTGCTCTCCTAATTAAAAAAATAAATCACAGCCACTTCTATGTGTAGTGTAGGTATGTGCACAGTCTTATGTTTATGGGTTTCTTTGTACCTTATATTTACGTAGGGGTTTGTAAGTTACTTTTATATATATTTAAGACATATTCACAACACTCCATGGAGGAGGAAAGTAGATGTTCTTTCCATATTACAGATGAAGAAAACAAGCATCAGTGTGTGGCCTTCCCCAAATTACACACATATCAAGTGGCAGAAAATGGCTTCCAGTCTCAAGTCTAGTATTCTTTTCACTGTGGAATATACTAGTATTGTGTGATATTGGCATTGGACAAACGTGGGTTCACATCCTGTCTCTACCCCCCCCTTTTTTCCTAATAACTTTTTATTTTGGAAGAATTTTGTATTTACAGAAAAGTTGGGGAAACGGTACAGAGAGTTCTCATATGCCCCTCACTTAGTTTCCCCCATTGATGTTACCTCCTGTCACTGTTTGTCACAACTAAGAAAACTAACATTGGCCCATTACTATTAACTCCAGACTTTATTTGGATTTTGACAGTTTTTCTACTAATGTCCTCTTTTTTTAAAAAAAAAATTTTAATTTTTTTTCTAACCACTAGACAGTATGGAATAATGTCTTCTTTAATCCAAGGTGTCATATCATATTTAGTTGTCAGTATCTGCCCAGTTTCCTCTGGTCTGTCACAGTTTTCACAGTTTCTGTCTTGTTTTTGATGACCTTGACAGTCTTCAGGAGTACTGGTCAGGTATTTGGTGAATGCCCCTCCATTTGGGTTTTTCTTATGTTTTCGAAGTTGAACTGGGGTGATCGGATATGGAAGAATACCATGGAGGTGACCTGCCCTTCTGGTCACTTTATATCAGGGGCTGTCATGGTATCAACCACGAAACATCACTCATCAATGGATTGTGACAGTGTTTGTCTGCTTTCTCTACTGTAAAGTTACACTTTTTCCCTTTTCTTACTCTATTTGGAAGGAAGTCTCCAAGTCTAGCCCACCCTGGTATAGAGGGATTAATCTCCACTTGCTGGAGAGGGGTGTATCTATATGTATTTAATGGAATTCTTCTGTAAGGAAAACTTGTCTAGTTTATCCTATTTATGTAACTGTCTACTTATATTTATTAATTGAAT
The DNA here is from genome assembly GCF_009764315.1 of Trachypithecus francoisi. Taxonomy (NCBI): domain Eukaryota; kingdom Metazoa; phylum Chordata; class Mammalia; order Primates; family Cercopithecidae; genus Trachypithecus; species Trachypithecus francoisi. Next base: position 11,729,208 of record NW_022681468.1, read on the forward strand.
CATATATTTCAATTGGTGATTTCATGTTTATTTTATAATTTGGGCCATAATCCAATACTATGTTATTTATTTGTTACTCAAATTGTTCCAACGGTGGCCACTGTTAGCTCTTTGAGGATAGCTCCCATGTTCCTTTGACATACCTTCATCCTTTTGTTTTTGAGCACTTTCTTTGTGATACCAGAGGGTGCTCTGGGCTCTTGTATTTCTCCCTGCCTGGCCCTAGAATCAGCCATTTTGCCAAGGAGACTCGGTTTCTTTGCTACCCACTTTTTGGATGTATATTTTGTGAAAGTTATTTAACTTTTAAAAGTCTCAGTATGTTCATTCGTAAAATGGAAATAATACCTCCCTCTCCTACTGGCTTGTTTGTAAGAGACTTTGTATTAAAAATGGCAGTTTTATCACCTGGCACACAGTAGGTGCTAATGCTTCAGCTGCTTATGCATGCATATGGGGGTGCAGTATCAGTATGCTATTATGTAACTGTCAGTGATCTTTTTTTAGTGAGATCATAGAGGAGTTATATTTGGTTTTCTCACATTGACAAGAAAGTATAAGGCGTAAGGGACACTATTAAAGGAATTGTTGATAATGTATTTCAAGAACCTGGCAGAAATTTCAAATGACGGGTTTATATCTTTGAATTTCTTTTCCTCCTATGGTTGTCAGCATTAGTTAGCATGTTTATTCAGATCACAATTTTCTGTAACACATCTGCTAGTTTTCTGAACCTACCATACATATTTCCTATTTTTGGTTAGGTTATTTTCAGTCTAATTGGGGAGGCAATGTACATATACACACAAAGTATAGGCTATGAACTGGTGCCAGACTTTACCTCTGTCATGAGTAAAGTGCAGATTGAGAAGCAGCATTTATAAACTCTTAGAGCAGTTTGACAGTAATTTTATACCTGCTGAATACAATAAAATTGATGTTTGAATTTTAATGCTTTTTAAGTTTCATTTTCTTAGTCGTTCACTTTTATGAAATTCTACAAAACTGTTTTGTCTCTGATGGATTGGAAATTTGAAAAGAAAACCTGGTTCTTTGCTGCAGATCGTTTCAGAAACACTGTGCATTAGGGAAGAGTATACTTTATCAAACAGCTTGCTGGTGAACAGCTTGTATAAACTCATTGTAAAAACCAAAAGAAACAAATAATACTTTGTCTTTTTTTTTCTGTGGTGTTGCGAGCTTTTTAAGCAGTTTGCATTGTCCACTGTCCTCTGGGAGTTCACATGTGACTGCCTGGCTTTGTTTTCCCTGAAGCCTGTAACTTTGTCATGGGTACTGGTTATGCATGGCTGAGATTCACCAAGTAGAGAAATACATTATTCTCTCTAAGCATTATTAGCATAGGTATATCCCATGTAATTATTGCTTACAAGAGATTTTATTTACTGTGCATGTTGTCTCTTCTGTTCTCTGTGGTTTTGATGTGGGTTTCATTAAGGAAAAATGAATTGACTGTTGTTGCCTCTGTTTCTTAGCTAATTGAAGTCTGCCAGATGGATAATTTATAATTTTGGCAAAGTAAAATACATTCTTTGCCTAATTAACAGCAACTTAAAATACATTCTAAATCTCCATTATATTCAAATTGATGCTTATTTATATAAAACTTGGAAGTATGTATTATTTCGAAGGTGATTTATTTTGTATTTTAGACTTTTGGGCATGCTATTTGTTTGCATGTAACACTGCTTTCTGTTACATCTTAAGTTTATTAAAATAATTGAACACACTTTAGAACATAATAAGGGAGCCTGTGATTCTGAATATTTAAGTACTTGAACTGTAGAACTTGAACTACAAGCTGTAGTTTGTAGACTCCCAAACTAACCTAGACACGCAAGTGTTGTGCTGATTGGGATCAAGAGAGATTCTGGATGGCCACTTCCAGCTCTTTAATATTAGTCTGTTTCATGTATTTTTTTTAAAGAATGATTCGACTTAAAAATGCAATTTTCTATTTGGAATTTATACTATGTAGTATGACTTCAGAGAAACCATGTGGAATCGCTTATGTCAGGTGTGGAACCATTTATCCCGTGTGCTGAGTTTTTGAATGTGGATATTTCCAAAATAGCTGTAATGGCAGCACTAACTGTTAACCTTCTGCACCCGTGTAATGTGATCCCGTCCTGTAGCTCTTTGCCATCTTTTAGCTAGAAGGCCAGCTTTCAGTCACAGGCACTCTGGGTTAATACAGAGGAGCAGGCAGGAAGAGAGAGATCAGCAATCTCCTCTTTCATGACAGGGAAGGGTGGGGGACGCCTTGCCATTTCTGTGCCCCGTCCTATGCTGTGCAGAATTTTGCTCAGTGTCCTGGGGACCACAAAGCATCAGGAATTGAGAGGATACAACATTTCTTTCCCGTAGGCTCTTCTAATGATATCAGGTGGTAGGATAAGAGGAAAAGAAATTGCAGCTGGAACTCTTTTGTTACATTTGTAGGGGATGAAGGTTTCCTTTGGTGTTGGGCTCAGTGGTCCTTTCTGTATAAGCACGGCAGGGCCTGTTGCTGAAGCTGTGCATGGTCTAGAGAAGGGTGTTGAGTTGGGAGAGGAGCGAGTGGAACTGGTAGAGGGATGAGTCGAGCTTTTTTCATTGGACGTCCTGTTCCGAGGCCAAGATCTATGAGGATCCATGTTTCTCTCTGACTAGCTCAGTCTCATCCTGGGCCACATTTCTATTAAGTCACCATTGCCCAATCAGCTGTTGGAGGTAATGTGACCATTTCATTTGTCAGTACAAACCAATCTTGTATTTGGCATTATAAGTACTTGGTCAACAGATCTATGTGGTGAAGAGTGACAGTGATTTCTGTTTAAGCAAGTTGGGAAAAAAGGACCAAGACCGTTTTGTTAGGTATGTTGGCAAAAAATACATGTACTTCCATTTTAAAGGAGACTTTAAAAACAAAAGTTTATTTTCTCTCAGCAACGTTTAACTTCCAAATGTGTATACTTTTTTTAGATTGATAAAGGAAGCTGGCAAACAAGATCCTGAGCTGGCTTATATCAGTAGCAATTTTATAACTGGACATGGCATTGGGAAGAATCAGCCTCGCAACAAGCAGATGGAAGCTGAATTCAGAAAACAGGAAGAGGTAACTTAAAATAAGTGTACAATAACAGTTTTCAGGACATATACAGACACAGTGCCCATAGGGTCTCCCTTTTTTCATAGTTCCCCAGAATTATTATTATTTTTTGTATTATGGAATACTTCTTTATATATTAGAGCAGCTGTCCCCATGAGGTAGCTGTATAGTGATTTATGTGCTCAGAATTGGAATAGCTATCTGGCAAACCAAATTTGTGTCTTAATTGCCATCAACCAGTTTATTTTCTGTGATTGGAATGATGTCACACAACTGCATTTCATGGAAAGACAAAGCATGTATGACCTTAACTCTTGTACATGCCATATGACTATGAATTAACAAACTGAATTCTTTTCCTAGAAAGTGTTTTCTTTTTTCATTTAAAGGCCTATTTTGTTTGAATTCTTAAAAAAAAGCACTATATTTTGTAGATTTTAGCTTAAATGTTTTTGTGCTTTTTAAGGTCTTAATACAGGAAACAGCATTGTAAAGATGCTAAAACCTAATACCATGTTCTGGCTTGTACACAAAAACCTATTTAAAGTTTATTATTTAACTTAAAATTAGCAGAATAATTCCTGTTGAAGGCCTTTTCTACATTGTAGCTGTTCGATAATCTCCAAATTTGGAGAGTCCAGGAGCCAGTCTAATAGATCTAACTGTCTGAAAACTAGCTTATATTACCATTTAATTTATCCTGAATTGGAGAGTCTCATTAAATCAGCTTCTTTGTCCATGTTTCCATGCATCCTGAGTTTTCAGTGATACTGTCATCTTCTTTAGCCTGGCCTTAAGGCTTTAGAATGCCCAAGAGCATGTGTGTCAGAAATAACAGTTGTCGTTTACTTTTAGTATGTTTTTTTTTGTTTGGAAATTTTCTTAGAAGTGCTTTTCTTGGTGGATTTTTTTTTTCAGGTACTTAGGAAATTTCGAGCACATGAGACCAACCTGCTTATTGCAACAAGTATTGTAGAAGAGGGTGTTGATATACCAAAATGCAACTTGGTGGTTCGTTTTGATTTGCCCACAGAATATCGATCCTATGTTCAATCTAAAGGAAGAGCAAGGGCACCCATCTCTAATTATATAATGTTAGCAGATACAGACAAAATAAAAAGTTTTGAAGAAGACCTTAAAACCTACAAAGCTATTGAAAAGGTAAGATCAACAGATTAATATATGCTGGCAGGTTGGGAAAAAAAATTAATATGGTTTATTTGTTATTCTTTGAGTCCATAGAAACAGATAATGAGTTTTATCTATAGGCACTAATCTCAAAAGAGATGTACCTTGTGTACATTGTAAGGAAGTTGAGAATGACTACAAAGACCCAGCAGTGTTATACAAAGTGTTTGAAAGGGCACAATAAGATAACAGTGAAAATGGTCATCACATACGTTATTGGGGATGAATGTCTGGGAAATTGCATTGTAAATATGGACAGTAACTGTTGACTGCTTACGTTATTGAGTGATTGGAAAATGATGACATGGTAGTTACATTCAGAAAGACTGACAGTCATGTGTACGTGTGTGTGTGTGTGTGTGTGTGTGTGTGGGCACGGTACAGTATAGACTTTGTACCATATGGTGAGGGTCTCCATATTATTGGAACTGGGAGGGATTTATTGGAAGAAGGTATCTATAGCAGGTGACTTTGGAGTATTGAAGTATGTTTAGGAGAGAGATTTTCAAGAGAGTTTTTTCTGTAGGTACAGAGACAGCATGCAGCAAAGAAGATGTGTTTTCATCATAAGTTCTGTTTTTTAAATGTTCAGATCTTGAGAAACAAGTGTTCCAAGTCGGTTGATACTGGTGAGACTGACATTGATCCTGTCGTGGATGATGATGACGTTTTCCCACCATATGTGTTGAGGCCTGACGATGGTGGTCCACGAGTCACAATCAACACGGCCATTGGACACATCAATAGGTATGGCATCATATCATTTGTGTGGAAAACCTGGGAATGTTGCACAGTTTAAGTCTAAACCTGTACACTTTGTATTGTTTACATTTTGCGATTACCAGTCTTCTCTTAGACGGGCCATATTTTCGATGAAGAAAAGTTACTTTTTTCATTTTTTTTAATCAAAAGGCAAAAACAGTATTGTGCAACAATAAAAGTTCAGTATTCCTTGGCAAGGCTAACATGATGAAGGCATTTTAAATTAGGTTTAATGTAATTTTATAATTCTCACCAATTTTTTTCTAAATCCTGAAATTTTTGTTTTGTGCCATAACCATTGGGTAATGTTAAATTTTCCCCTAGCAATAAAGTAAGATTATATTTTTGGGTACATTGTAATTTACTTTGTCCGGAGCTGATAATAAAATTTCTAGGAGCTAAGAAGAGCAGATTCTTTGCTGGATTATATATCAGGATAATTTCTATTCAGAGACAAAATAAAAGAGCAAGTATAAGATTTTCTTTGTAACCTTTTATTTTGAAACCATTTCAAACTTTAAAGTGTTGCAAGAATGCTAGAATTCGCGTATGGCCTTCACCTAGACACCAAGAGAGACTCACTCAGTTTCATGAGAATGTTCTTTGTAGCCAAAGGATCCACCTTAGAGTCAGGAGGTGTCCTCATGCCTTGTTGTCACATCTTCCTAAGTCTCCTTCAATCTGGAGCCGCTCTTTAGTTTCTCCTTGACTTTAATGACCCTGAAACTTTGGAAGATGATAGGCCGTCATTTTGTAGTCTGACTCTCAGTCTGGGTTTGTCTGATGTTTTCTCATGAGGAGACCCAGGTTACACATTTTTGGACAGCACGTCACTGAAATGATGGTGTCTTCTCCTCATCCCAGCTTACCAAGTTGCACGCCATGTTGATTTGTGGCCTTTCCGGTGGTAACTTCGATCACTTGAGTGAAGTCTGCCAGTTTTCTCTACTGTAAAGTTCCCTTTCACCCCTTTTATAATTAGTAAATATTTCCTGGGGAGATACTTTGTATAAAAATGTATTCCTCTTCCAAGTTTGATTCATTAGTGTAAAGCATTCTTTGATATTTCTGGGCCAAATTGATTATTACTATGATGGCTACTAACTCCATTATTTCTGTATTTATTAGTTGGCGATCTACCATCCATTTCTTCTCTCCATTTATTCATTCTTATATTATCATTTTTTAATGTCAGCGTGAACTTTATGGACTCCTGTTTTGTTTAATGGGTTATAATCTATCATTATCATTTACTGTTTGTTTTGATGTTACCATTGTTTCATATTTGGCCAGTGGGAACCCCTTAAAGCTAGTTTCTGTGTCTTTTTAACATCTCACTATTATTTGTTGAACACTTCCTTGTTTTATGGCACAAGACATTCTAGACTGCCCCACCCTTGATGTTGGCAATTTCCTCAAATGAGTTGTGGTTAGAAACCAAGAACTGGATACTAGGTTTATTCATTGCTACCGGGGTGTTGCTGCTGCCAGGCTTTTGAGTGGATAGAGCTAGAATGTTTGTTTGTTCATGTTTACATCTGTATTTGTTTCAGTGTCTATCTGTTGATACCTCCCTTTTCAGTGTGACGCTAGAGGTTTCATTCTAGATTTCCTCTTTTCTGTCTTTGTACCTCCTTTCTCTAATAGTCAGAAGTTTGGCTCCCATTGTCCTCAAAATAATTAGTATTCAGTCTTCCTGTATGTAGCTAGTCTTCCTGCTCTGTAGGACTGCCACTGTGGTCAGGTGCCCTTGCTGCACAGGTCACAACCTCACAGGGCTGCTGCCCATTCCAGCACCCTCCTGATGTGAGTCCTGTCCCAGCATCCCTTTCTGGGCTAGCTTTCTGCCCTGCTCCAATCTTCCCTGGTGCTGTTGCTCAGTGAGCTGCTTGTTCTGCTGTCCTTTTTGTGTCAGCACTGGGCTGTCCCACCCTCTTCTGATGCCTTCCTTGCACGTGTGCTGGTAGTTGGTGGCAGACATAAGATGATTAAGGAGAAAACGTTGGCAGTGTGTTTTCTTACTGGATTCTGAACAGTACTTTGTGCTCTATTATGGTAACACTCAACACATGTGGCTATCAAAATTCAATTTAAAATAAAATAAAAAATGGAGTTTCGTAGTTGTACTTGTCACATTTCAAGTGTTCACCAGCCACTGCCCTGCTGGGCATCGAAGATACGGAACATCTTTGCAGAGTTCTGTTAGGCAACACTGTTCTGTCTTATTCAAAGTTTGAAGCAGTAAAGTTTAAATGCCACATATAAATACAAAATCAGTAGAGGGGAAGAGGCACATGACAAATCAAACTCGAGGTTGTAAATATCAATATTTTCTCGGTTGTAGATTCAGCTTCAGACTTTCTTTTTCTTCACAGATACTGTGCTAGATTACCAAGTGATCCGTTTACTCATCTAGCTCCTAAATGCAGAACCCGAGAGTTGCCTGATGGTACATTTTATTCAACTCTTTACCTGCCAATTAACTCACCTCTTCGAGCCTCCATTGTTGTAAGTTTAGAAAAAGAAATGATTGTTATATTTTAAAATATGTCATTAGTGGATTTTTTTTCAGCTTTTCTAAAACTTGCAATTTATAGGGAGATTTGATTTTAAAATCTGCTTTCATGAGCAGGAGCCTTGTGTTGACAGACCAAAAATAAAAATAAAAAACAAAATTTACTTTCAAAAGTAGATTTATAGATCACTTTTGTTGTCATCTACATGTTCATATTTGTAATAGGCTGTCTAATTTACAGATACTTAGAACTGGACTGGGTGATCTCTGAAGTTTCTTCTAAGGTGTTACTAACATGCACATTTTTGACAGGAGTCATTCAACTGTGGCTTAGACACTTAGAGTGATATAAAATGTATTATGCGTTGTCCTAGTTATTTTGTTGGTGACTCAAAAATCTGCTTTTTGTAATACTGTTCTTGGTCCCAGTACTGATTTCCAGATATTCCAAGATGACTGATTTCTATTGCACATAAAAAGGTGCTCAGTACTATTAATGTTACAGCTGTGTTTTGATAAATCTTTTTGTTACATATTTATTGAGTAGTAAAAATAAGATACTTTAAAATCTTACTGAAATTTAAATTCATCAAAATTGTAAAATCTTACTTATGACTTAGTTTTTACTGGGCAGGACTTCTAAAGATGAATATTTCAAATATGGAGATTAGAATTTTTAACAACTTGCTGGAATTTTTAAAAATAAAGAATTTTGTTTTGGCAAATTGAACTTTAAAGATGTTGGGTCAGTGGTTTCATAGATGTTTCATGTGATAGAGGTAATATAGCGATGTGCATATACAATGGAAAGGTTTTTGTTATTTTCAGGGTCCGCCAATGAGCTGTGTACGATTGGCTGAAAGAGTTGTAGCTCTCATTTGCTGTGAGAAACTGCACAAAATTGGTAAGGATGTTTGAAAAGCATATACAAATAAAAATAAATTGCAACCATTGTAAAAAAAAAAAGCATATAGAGGACTTTATAGATCTCTAAGGATTTTGTAGAGCTATTCACTTGCTGCTCTTAGTGTGCTTTGGTGAATATAAATATAAGTGTTAGTAACTTGAAGATCCTACAGTGTTGTGGGAACTGTTTATTTTCCGTAGCTTAACTGTAAACAACTGTCATTTGTTTGCTGTCTTTAATGACTCCTTTTAAATACATAAAGGTATTTTTGTAATTGTTGAATCATGCACCATGAACACTTGTGTTTTAATATATCAATCTCTCAAGTTAGTCTATACTAGTATAGAAATTAATCCTTTTTTAAAAATGGACTCAGTTTCTTTTTTTTTTTTTTTTCCTCAATCCTGCTCCTTCTGTGTAAGTGGACCCATTTTCCATGGCCATTTTATTTAGCATTGATATGTGCTGATGTCATGTTTAGATGTTTTTGTTTCTGAGCCTTAGAACAGAATTTGCAGTCTTGCTCATATTGGTACATATGGATGCCAAAATAGACTTTGCCTGAAGTGTGAATCTGATTACATTTACATTGTGAAAGGCAAAGGTGCTTTAGTTTCCATTACTTTTCCAGGTCCTTCTAACATAGTTCTGTTCTAGATACTTTACTAATTAAATAGTCAAAATCTGGATTGTGTTAATTCTCTCTTTAAATTTCTTAGGGGAACTGGATGACCATTTGATGCCAGTTGGAAAAGAGACTGTTAAATATGAAGAAGAGCTTGATTTGCATGATGAAGAAGAGACCAGTGTTCCAGGAAGGCCAGGTTCCACGAAACGAAGGCAGTGCTACCCAAAAGCAGTTAGTATTGGTTAGAACAGAGTAAAAACCTAGCATTTCTGACTTCGTTTTCTGCTACATCACATCTCAGCTCCTCTGCTTGGCTGACTTCCCACACCCTTGCAGTTTGGCCCACTCTGGATCTCAGCTCCCTTCTCCAATTCACAGCTTCTTTCAGATCAGCCTCTTTGCTTCCTTATGTAGACTGTGTGCTCTTCCACTTCAGAGGTTGCTTTTGTTTTTCTTCTCAAAAGGATTCTTGGACCCATCTCTCATATTCTATCCAGAATGAGGTTATTTTATTTAAATAGACATTCTTTGTTTCATTGATTTTAGTGGTGTGATTCTTGTTTTACTTATGATTTGGGGCTAAGACAGAAGAGGATTTGTATGATAAAATAAGCAAGTGAAAAGATGCCCTTTCAAGATGACAGGTACACTGGAAGGTAGAAGCACAAATATCTCTCAAGAGTTAGGATGTGGGCTATTGGGAATCGAAATAAGTTATTTCCATGGACTGTTTCCAGCTCAATCTGTGGGCATTCTAGCAGAGCTCACACATGAAAGCATCTCTAAATCTGACTTGTAGTAATAGACATACGTGGCTGAAATATTTATTTTAAAAATATTTGTTAATATTTTTACCTCATAAGAACCCCAAGCAAAAGCAGAATTTTGCTGTGTGTACTAGTCCCGCTTACCCTTGGAGGGTATGTTCCAAGACCCGCACTACTAAATGCAGTGGAAACTGCAGATAGTACCGATCCTGGAAACTGCAGATAGTACCGATCCTCCAACAGCTCAACGTTGTTTCATTAGAACGTCGATGAGGAAAAAAAATTTATTCCCCGCCAGGGCCACTGTCTCTGTGTGGAGTTGGCACGTTCTCCTCGTGTCTGCTTACTCTGGTTTCCTGCTACATCCCAAAGCTGTGCACATCAGGTGAACTGGCATGTCTGCGCTGCACCACTGTGAGTGAGCATGGGAATGCGTGTGCATGTGCCCTGCCACAGAGTGGTGTCCTCTCCGGGATGGGTTCCCGCACGGGGCCCTGAGCTGCCAGGATAGACTCTGGAACCCTTGGCCCTGAACTGGAATAAGTGGGTGAATAATCATATTCCTTGTTTTTATTCATCTTTCTTAGTTGTATCTATAGCTCACACTTCTTTTAATGCCTAACATTAAAAGTGTTTTTTTAATTTAGAAATTTGGTGATGTTTTTGTGATCAGAAATATGCTGGAGGAATTTAACTGGTTTATGTCAATTAGCCTGTGGGAAAACTGGTTTCTTTCTACCAATTGGTTGTTTCCCTTAGCCAGTTTCTAAGAACCTGCCAAAGACATTAAGTGAGGACTTATAGCATATATTATGCTTTTAAAAATATGTTTATACATATTTATGATAGTTTTAAGATATAAATTAGGCACAGTAGTAACAAAATAGAACAATTGTAACCATATACTATAATAAAAGTTATGTGAATGTGGTCTCTCTCGAAATACTGTATTGTACACACCTATTACTGGACCGTGACTGACCTCAGGTACTGAAGCCATGGAGGCTGCAGATAAGCAGGGACTGCTGTGCTTGTATCTTAGCTTAAATATGTGGTTCTTTGGTTTTATTTATGCAGTTTTACCGAGTTTTTACTTTATACAATTTTGCATCCAGCTTAGCATTTTCAAGATTCAGAATCATGTTAGTTTTTTAACAGTCATGAATATTACCCATCTTCCCAAAATGCATGTTTCCCTCATACCAAATGTTCACGTGAGACTAGTTTCATGTGATAAAGTCGTTAATGATAAGTGTTTGGAAAAGCACAGTATTGGCTGGGTGTGGTGGCTCACACCTGTGATCCCAGCATTTTGGGAGTCTGAGGCAGGAGGATCACTTGAGGTCAGAAATCCGACCAGCCTGGTCAATATGGTGAGACCTTGTCTCTACAAAAAAAGAAAAGCATAGTACTGCTTGGCATCCTGTTTTATTAATAGATACATTCTTTATTTTCTGATTCTCTATTAAATATAACGGTCTCTTTTACCAGCATTTTAGTACCTTTTAACTACAGATGCAGTTCTTTTTCATTGAACCTCAGGAACTGCAAGACCATAATCTGAAGGACTGTGTTAATATTGAAAGACTAGCAGCAATCTCCATTTAATTATGGTTCACTCACGTAATGAGGTAGCCATTGCAAATGATGATATTGGTTCATACTGACTCTGACAGATATTCTCTTTATAGTAATGGGATAAAAATCAGGCTATCTCACACACACACACATACCCTAATATATACTAGTGTTGTGTGATTTTATTTGTATTGAAAAATATAAATGTATATATGTTTCTATACATTTATACATAAAAAAAGAGTCTAGGAAATTATACGGTATATCAAAATGTTAATAAAGGCTGTCTTTGAGTGATAGGATTATATGTAATTTTTTAAAAATTTGCCTAACTTTATTTTCTGATATTCTACAGTTAGTACTTAAAAAGCCCAAGGAAGAGATGAGTTTTCTTGTCAAAAGAAATAGATCAAATGAATAGTATTTTTAAAAAGGCCCTGCAGTGTTGAATTGTTTTATATATAATTTTAGTATTAGCTATATAGTCAACAGTGCATTATAGTGTATGTGAACTTGGGCCACTATCAGCAGCCCTGGCCTGAGATCCACTGACTTACCCCGCAGGGTTAAGTAATTAAGAGGTGTCATGCCTTGGGTATTTTCTTAGCTTTTTCTCACCAGCTTTTAGTAAAGCCAGAATTAGTTTTCTTGCTGACATCTGGAAAAGAGGCTAATATACTTGAGCATGACGCTTAATTTTCCTTTCCACCTCTAGATTCCAGAGTGTTTGAGGGATAGTTATCCCAAACCTGATCAGCCCTGTTACCTGTATGTGATAGGAATGGTTTTAACTACACCTTTACCTGATGAACTCAACTTTAGAAGGCGGAAGCTCTATCCTCCTGAAGATACCACAAGATGCTTTGGAATACTGACAGCCAAACCCATACCTCAGGTAGATATTTCGTAATGACTACTTATGTCAAAAACATCTTGCTTAGGAAAAGAAAAAAGAAAAAACTAGTAGAAAGTACCTTTTGTTACCTCAGTATGTTTAATATTTAAAGATGAAGGTGCCTCTTCTGTTTCTGCACTGGGAACCATCATTTCTCTTCTGAAGTTAACTGTAATGGAATAAAATACCTGTTAATTTTGAGGGGTGGTTTATGTTTCCTTTTGCTAAGATTCCACACTTTCCTGTGTACACACGCTCTGGAGAGGTTACCATATCCATTGAGTTGAAGAAGTCTGGTTTCATGTTGTCTCTACAAATGCTTGAGTTGATTACAAGACTTCACCAGTATATATTCTCACATATTCTTCGGCTTGAAAAACCTGCACTAGAATTTAAACCTACAGATGCTGATTCAGCATACTGTGTTCTACCTCTTAATGTTGGTAAGAAAAAAATCTCTTACTTTGATAACTCTAAATTAGATACATCTACAGATATACAGCTTAGGTATGAAACGTATCTGTATCTTGTTTTAACAAGCTAAAGAATCGTTTTTCTCTTCGAAGTTAATGACTCCAGCACTTTGGATATTGACTTTAAATTCATGGAAGATATTGAGAAGTCTGAAGCTCGCATAGGCATTCCCAGTACAAAATATACAAAAGAAACACCCTTTGTTTTTAAATTAGAAGATTACCAAGATGCAGTTATCATTCCAAGGTAGGTATTTAAATGGAAAGAAAAATGGTGGTGATACTTTGTTTTAAAAGATGCACTAGGTCGGGCTCAGTGGCTCATGCCTGAAATCACAGCACTTTGGGAGGCCAGGGTGGGTGGATCATGAGGTCAGGAGATCGAGACCATTCTGGCCAGCATGGTGAAGCCTCGTCTCAACTAAAAATACAAAAAATTAGCCAGACGTGGCGGTGCACACCTGTAGTCCCAGTGACCCGGGAGGCTTGAGGCAGGGCAATCACTTCAAGCTGGGAGGTGGAGATTGCAGCAAGGGGGGATCGCACCACTGCACTCCAAGACACAGCAAGACTCTCTCTCAAAAAAAAAAACCACTTATTCACGTGGGAATATAAGTGGGCTGTGACTTTAGCATTGTAATTACTAATAGGAAATATGTTAGTTAGTCAGGCATGGTGATGCATGCTGTAATCACAGCTACTAGGGGCTGAGGTGGAGGATTGCTTCAGCCCAGGATCTGTAGGCTGTGCAGTAAGCTGTGATCACACCACTGCACTCCAGCCTGGGCTACAGATGGGGGAAGAAAAAGAAAGAAAAGAAAATATAGGTAATCTCTTAAGGTTGACCTGTTCTCTCCAGTTTACTTGCTTACAAAATAAAACCTAAAACATTATAGATAAGGAATTTTCCTTTGTAAAGGGTCAGATAATTTAATGTTGGTAGGCTTTCTTCTTAAAATCTCCATCCTTTTAGTCTCCAAAGTCTTATAGAATTTGATTATAAATAATGATTTCATTTCTTAAAATTTTTATAAGGAATATTAAGCTCTATGAAAATAGTAAATCCAGAATGATTTTCTTTTCTATAAAAATTTAGGGAATGGAGTTTTGGGGCAATAAAATACAGACAGTTTTCAAATAATTATAGTACTAGTTATAATTCATCTTTGATTTTTTTTTCTTTTTGCACCTCAAAACCATATTTTAGTTATCAGGACTATTGTAGTCATAGATGATGCAGTAATACGTTTTATATGACAAGTGTCTTTAATGTTTAGCATTAGTAATATGCAAAGTATTTGTTTGCATAGTGTACGTTTTTTACAGTTTATATTGATAAAATAGATATGTAAAGGTGCCATTTAGCTTCATGTGTTATCAAAATGTAGATATTTAGAACAAGAATAAAAATAAACTGGGACAATAATGTGTCCATTTTTACTTAATAAAAATACAGTTCTTATATACTTGAAATATATTTGGAATAAAAATTTTTGTTACTTATTTTTAATCTTTTGAATTCTTAATCATAATTTCATACTAAAAACAGTTGTGTTTTGAGAACAGTTGATTTAAACCAAAAAGCAACTGATTGTTTTTTGTTTTTTTTTAGATATCGCAATTTTGATCAGCCTCATCGATTTTATGTAGCTGATGTGTACACTGATCTTACCCCACTCAGTAAATTTCCTTCCCCTGAGTATGAAACTTTTGCAGAATATTATAAAACAAAGTATAACCTTGACCTAACCAATCTCAACCAGCCACTGCTGGATGTGGACCATACATCTTCAAGGTAAGAAGCTTCAGAGATGACACTTGGATTGCACTTGAGGCCTTCTTACCAGACATCACTAGACACGCAGAGGTTCACTGTCTGCCTGCCCACTCGTGGACTCTCTGAAATCAGGAGATGCTTTGCACACAAACTTGCCCAAGGGGTAGCCCAGGAAGCTGTAATTTAAATGAGCTCTTCAGATGATTTTCGGCCCAGTGAAGTTGAAGAACCACTATGAATATGTACTCATTTTTGTGTGTTTGATAAAGTTGTTTTGGAATTCTTACAGACTTAATCTTTTGACACCTCGACATTTGAATCAGAAAGGGAAAGCTCTTCCTTTAAGCAGTGCTGAGAAGAGGAAAGCCAAATGGGAAAGTCTGCAGAATAAACAGGTAATGGTAGTGCATTGTACTAGCATAGCTTAGTATTTGTTTGAGTATTAAACATTATTAAAGATAAGTTTGAATTTTATCAAGTTTAATGCATGATTCGTTGATTTTTTAGAAGTTACCTAATCCTCAGATTTTGTTTTGTTTTAATCAGTATTATTGTTGAATGTTATTTGAATGTTCTTTTTGGTAAGTATTGAGAGTTTTGTTTTTATACTTAGCCCATTAATATATCACAAAATCATTCTCATAAATCCTGTGATAAATCCCATTTGGCCTTAGGGATTATTTTTACAAATATTTTTTAAAATTAAGTTTTACTAGCATTTGTGATTTTCTTTATCCATTAGTGAAATTGTTTTTTTTTTTTTTTTTTAATTCTTTTGTGTGTGTGCTTTGTATTTATCTGTCCGTTTTTCCCCTTACTTGAAGATACTGGTTCCAGAACTCTGTGCTATACATCCGATTCCAGCATCACTGTGGAGAAAAGCAGTTTGTCTCCCCAGCATCCTTTATCGCCTTCACTGCCTTTTGACTGCAGAGGAGCTGAGAGCCCAGACTGCCAGCGATGCTGGCGTGGGAGTCAGATCACTTCCTGCGGATTTTAGGTATGCCTGTGCAGTCGGCCAGAAAGAACACGGATCATGAGATCCTGGTTGCAGAAGACCAGAATTCAGTTAAAGTTGTATATAACATAATTCTTAGTAGAAAGAAAATATAGATATCTTATGTTCTTGTCAAGTCTCAGAGGGAGATGAGAATCTGAGGTCAGAAATAACCATTACTACTTAAGCCATAACAGTTGGAGTGAGAATGAAATTGTTTTTTGTTACTGTATCAGCATTTTCAATCTGTTTTTTGTTTTAAAAATCCAAACATAGTTAAAAAGCAATAGCCTTAGCATGTTCTTTGTCTTCATTATTTTCTTCCCATTAGTAAAATCTCTGCATTCTAAAAAAAACTATTGGCTTAAGCACTCACATTAATTTTGGTTATCCAATTGGCAATATCACGACTGTTCTAGGGACTGAAGGAGTTTTAAAATATAATAAGAATAACCACAGTATTTATTGAGTAGTTACTACAGTGCCAAACACTAGCTTAAATGCTGTACCCTGTGTCAGTTAGCTCATTTAATCATTAAGACGGTGCTGTGAGATAGGAATTGTTAGCTCTTTTCTCAGGTGCAGAAGCTGAGGCACAGAGAGTTTATGTAAGTTGCCCAAAGTTAGTCAGTGGGTTAACCAGAGTGCCTGGGATTCTAACCCATGAAGCTAGGCCCCAGGTCCTGCAGGATGCCTGCAAGCTTCATGACATTCTTAACTACCACACCGAGAGTCTAGGGCCGGGGATTAAAGCAGTAAAGAAAGCCATGTCCCACTTTATAATTTACGTTGTGCAGAATTCCAAATAATGTTAAATTCTGCCTTGGAAACTTACTTCTCTTCTAAAGTTTAGGAGTACATTTTTGGTATCTTTGTTTTTGTTTTTAAATTCAAATTGCTGATGCTGTCAGCCTAGCTGTCTCGAAGAATCTGATGTAAAGTTATAAAAATGTCTTTGCAGATACCCTAACTTAGACTTTGGGTGGAAAAAATCTATCGACAGCAAATCTTTCATCTCAATTTCTAACTCCTCTTCAGCGGAAAATGATAATTACTGTAAGCACAGCACAATTGTCCCTGAAAATGCTGCACATCAAGGTGCTAATAGAACCTCCTCTCTAGAAAATCATGACCAAATGTCTGTGAACTGCAGAACGTTGCTCAGCGAGTCCCCTGGTAAGCTCCATGTTGAAGTTTCAGCAGATCTTACAGCAATTAATGGTCTTTCTTACAATCAAAATCTCACCAATGGCAGTTATGATTTAGCTAACAGAGACTTTTGCCAAGGAAATCAGCTGAATTACTACAAGCAGGAAATACCCGTGCAACCAACTACCTCATATTCCATTCAGAATTTATACAATTATGAGAACCAGCCCAGCGATGAATGTACTCTCCTGAGTAATAAATACCTTGATGGAAATGCTAACAAATCTACCTCAGATGGAAGTCCCATGATGGCCGTAATGCCTGGTACGACAGACGCTATTCAAGTGCTCAAGGGCAGGATGGATTCTGAGCAGAGCCCTTCTATTGGGTACTCCTCAAGGACTCTTGGCCCCAATCCTGGACTTATTCTTCAGGCTTTGACTCTGTCAAATGCTAGTGATGGATTTAACCTGGAGCGGCTTGAAATGCTTGGCGACTCCTTTTTAAAGCATGCCATCACCACGTATCTGTTTTGCACTTACCCTGATGCTCATGAGGGCCGCCTTTCATATATGAGAAGCAAAAAGGTAAGAGATGATTGTTTTATTTTGAGCAGTTAATTATTCAGTGTGCCTGAAAGTGGTTTGCAGTGTTGGATAATCTCAGACGATGAGAACGTATCATGCTCAGAAATTGCTGCACCGGCCGAGCACAGCTGCTCCCTTGTTCTACCAGGGCCAGCGAAAGCCTGTGGCAGAACCACCTGGCAGTGGATGACTCTTGCTTTACATCGACCCCACACTCACGTTTTGGGGCTTGGCTGATCTCCATGTGTCTTACTTTTTGATTGAAATTCAGTTCAAAGGAAACTATGCAAGTGTGTACACCTCTTGATCCTGGGGGGATTTGAAGGAATGTGCATTGTAGTCAGTCAGGGAGCTTCTGCTTTGTTGAATTAAACGTTTATTTGAGAGGGTACATCTTGGCTTACAAGGCATATAGACAGGAGTAAGACGCAAGTCTTGTGGAGGGGCTCATCTCCGAAGTTTTGGAGAGTGGAGGGGAGAGAGTAACAACAGGCTTCACAGAGCTTGACTGCTCTCCAGTGTGAAGAGGGTGACACCAGAGTTGTGAGTAATAAACGCTCCATAGCTCCGAGGAAGGGTGGGCTCTTAAACTCAGCATGGACTAAGACTTAAGAAAAGGAATGAAGGTAAGACATTCAAGTTATGGTGGGAAAAAATGGAAAAAGAAGTGTCACCAGGCAACATGAGCCTCCTGGACAAATACCTTAGAGAGCTGCCGATCACTTGCAGCATTTAGAAGGAAGGAAGGAACATCACTGTTGAATCAAGGATGGCATCAATGGAGGAGGCAAGTTGACAGTGCATAAGCAAAGTGAACAGATGGCAGAGCATGTCAGTGTCAGGGAAGCAGCCGTGGCAGCAGTCGGAAGTGTGGAAATACCTGAGAAAAGGCTTGAAAAGGCAGGTATGATGAAGCTGTGTCTTAGAAGACCTTGAATGCTGGGCTAAGGAGTTTGCACGTGTTTTGAGTGTTGTAGGCACTGTTGAAGGAATTTGGAGCAAGGAACTATTAAAGTGGTAGTTTAAAATGATTAATCAGGTAGCAGAATGTAGTGTGAGTTGGAAAGCAAATGCAAACCAACAGCAGAAGCAGAAAATGTTATAGAACTAGAGTTCTGGTAGAGAGGAAGGGGCTGAGGTGAGTGAGAAGAAATAATTTTAGCTAACAACTTAAAAGTGCTTACTCTGCACTACTCTAAAAGATAATCGTATACACACACACGTACACACATATGTACACACACACACATATATACATATATATAAGCCTAATTTAATTTTTACAATTCTGAGAGGTAGAAACTTTAATTTTCCCCATTTTATAGGTGAAGATAGGCTAGAGAAGTTAGCTTGCCCAAGGTCACTTGGCAAGTAAGTGGCAGAGCTTGGGTTGAATCCAGACAGCCTGCCTTTGGAGACCTTGCTCTTCCCCATCACACTAGCCGCTTGGGATAGAACTATCACAACAGGCAGCACACCAAGCATTTCCCCGGTGTTCACTCGTTTACTCTTCTCTAAGCCTCTGGGAAGGAGCCGACACATCCCTGTTTTGCAGATGAGGGTACTCCCACTTAGTCGAATGGGCTCCTGTCAGGTCACCTAACTGTTCATCCAGGAGAGTCAGGAGTGTGTCCGAGATCTCCCAGGATGATCTTGAGGTGGACTGGAGGCACAGTCGTCTAACAACCATGTAAACGGGCAACTTGGGGGCAGGGGCAGTGGCAGTGGCAGTAGCAGGGAGGTAGGGAGAAATGTGGGAAGTCAAGGTTAGAGTTGAGGTTTTAGACCTCATGGAATATGAAGTGGAAATGTTCAGATAATTGAGACTGTAGGATTCAGATATGGTTTTATAGAGTAGTCACCATACATGGAGGCTCTGAGAACGGATGAGATTTCCAAGAAGTGGTTGCAGGAAGAAAGTATCAGAGGCTTCGACAAGTGTGGCGTAGGCAGTAGAATAGGATACTCTGTTAGATAAGACAAGACAGAGGTGGCTTTCTATTACAAAACTTGTCCATTTGTGTGCTCAGAAATCTTCAACTGCTTATTTTTGCAGAAAGAGTGATCACTCCCTCAGCCTGCTGTTCAGGCCCTTTCAGCCCTGATGCGTTTTGGATCCTAAGCAGGTGGAAGCCCCTTGCAGCTCATTGGACAGACTCCATGCTCAGACCCCCAGCCTTGGGGCCCTTGCTCTGTCCTTCCTTCTGCAGAGTGCTCGCTCCCGTCTCTACGTGTCCAGAATTTTGCCCGATATCTGAGACCTTACGTAACTCACTCTTCTTCATCCCACCCACCATTTCTGTCAACTTGGAATGTGATTTCCCTCCCGTGGGTCCACGTTGCACTTTATCCTCTTCTTGGCACTTGTGATGCTTTGTTCTCTTAGCTTGGAAAGGGAAGCTGGCAATTACTTCAGCCTGCTACGTTTCAGGCAGAGAGGGAGAGTACTTTTGGCCATAGTGGTCACACGTGCACTCCTTTTCCCTGCCAGCCTGTGTGTCACAAGGACTGCCCCTCTGTCCTGCTGCGGTGATTCCCTCAGGATTGCCCAGTCGCGTGCCTCTCAGTTGGGGGGTGTCTTTTAAACAGTAGTTGAGTTACATGGGAAGAGGGCTAATGAAGTACTTAATAATGAGGAATCCAGCTTTATGAAAATGAAAATGGGATTGACAATTCTAGACCCTAGTTTCCGAGTAATAAGTTGACAGAAATGCAATGATGTGAGCAAATTAGGAAGGAGATAGAGGCATTAGGAAAAACAGACCGGAGTAGAGGATAGACAGTAAAGCTGTTCCATTAATGTAAATAAACAGAAACCTTTTGGTTCATTTTTTTAAAAGTTGAATAGAAGTGTCTTGACATGCCTGTAAAACAAAGGAATAATATTTGAGAGAGCATTATAGTTGAAATCCCATTTGTGGCTTCAATTCTAGGAATATAACATAGTTTCTGTTTTGTTTGGTGCCAGTTTTCACTTTGCAGCTAGAGCTGATGGCATCCTCCCCCCATTTCATTGAAAATATTGTGACATCTTGACTTTTTATATGGGTTCTTTTCTACTTTGGTAATTCCAATTAGCAGTTTGCATTTTATATCATCAGGTTGTATTTTCAAGGCTTTGATATTGTCTGAATTGTTTCTTCTCAGTCATTCATAAAGAATTTGCATAGCTGTATACGTTATTTTGCTCTGCATCTTATATTCAGAAATATTTACACCAAAAAGGTATAGAATATGTGGGAATTTTAATATTCTTTTTATAACATGAATGGGTGGAAAAACTGTAGAGCCCTTATACTTAATTGATGACCATATAATTAATTGATTAATTTGCGGAACATTTAACTGAGGATATGTTAATATGCCTTGAATGAATTCCAGCAGTGGTCATTTGTGGATAAGTATCCTAATATTTTCTGCTACAGGTCAGCAACTGTAATCTGTATCGCCTTGGAAAAAAGAAGGGACTGCCCAGCCGCATGGTGGTGTCAATATTTGATCCCCCTGTAAACTGGCTTCCTCCTGGTTATGTAGTAAATCAAGACAAAAGCAACACAGATAAATGGGAAAAAGATGAAATGGTAAGTTTGTGTGTGTGTGTAACTGGAGGGATTTACTTTTTGGTGAGCCAAAGAATTTTGTTTTACTAATTTTTTCTTTCATTTTCTTGGTATGTTTATAATAGAGTAGATGTTTGATATATTTAATTAATTCCTTTAAATACACTGTCTTTTCACTGAATTCAGAAATAGTGTTATAATTTTGATGGAGGCAAATTTCTATTTTTATTACTTCTTTTCCAAAGGCATAGAGTATGTGATGTTTTGGCTTTGAGTTTTGCTCTTTTTTGGAAAAATTTCACTTTGCTGTTATTACAATTTATCCTAGATCCTTAGCTCTGTTCAGTGAAATGACTTTTCAGTGACCTGTGATCTCCAGTCTGTCTGTGAAATAATTAATTTCAATAAAATCTTGCTTTTGTAGCTCAGGGTTTTCTCAGTCAGGACTCCTGTGAACTTAAAAAAAAATATCATCCATAAAGATTGTTATTTTCTGGAAATAATTTAAATCTTGCCAGTGACTTAAGAAGACTCCACATATCAGCAACAGCTGCTTCATTTTGTCTTGTCTTGAAGGCCACCAGAGGGCACTTGGGAGGGCCTCCGAGCTGCAGGAATCAGTGCGGTGGTGGTTGACTGGGGGAGTTCTAGTGCCTCTTCCAAAGTGAAAGGCAATGCTTCAGACAGTTTCATTTCCTGGAGATTTATTTTGCATTAAAGATAAATTGGCTCATTGTTACTTCATTTTTACTTCAGGCCAACAATGGTAATGCCATTTTTTTCTTTCACAGGTTATATTTTTAAATATACATATTCTTCATGTCTTCTTTCTGTTACGTGTATCTTATATATCTGCCTTTAAGTATTTCCAGGTAGCATGTTGTGACACTATTCAGATTTTTATCTATTTATTGAGGATGTTTTTAACTCATGTAGTATTTGTCTTATTACAGAATTAGAACTTATTTGGAAAGTATTAAGGGAATATTTTAATGCAAGTTAGGTCCAAACAATTATTTGTCACTAATTTAGAAATATGTAGAACCTTAGAGGAAAATATATAGATTTTGAACTTTAGAAATGGCATTGTATTTCTACGAATAACATTCCAATAACAGTCATCCTCCTTTATTAATACCGTTTTATAATGTAGTTGGCTCTTTTTAAAAACTTGTAGCATAAAGGTGACATTGCCATGTCATACTGATTTTTTTTTTTTTAAGATACAACACAAAGTTCAATTTATGTTTCTTAATGTTTATGATGACACTTTGGTTATTAGAATTCATTAGAAATACTGTTCAGATTTTTCTTTAGTAACTTATTTGTATTGAAATATAGGCCGTTGCGTGATGTTGAAAAGATACTCTGGTTTTGGCTGATTGCATTGCCGTTCTTCCTACCTCGCTCTGGCCCTTCCGCAAATGGGCTTAAGTGAAAACCTTTGCATGCTAAATGCCTCTTGATAGAAGAAAGTATCAAAGTTGACTTGAATGATACAGGAAAGGAGTTCATGTGGCTGTTTTTTCTTAAAAGGCTTGAAGTGCTCTTGAAAAACATTTTATGAGGTAGAACCCCACTCTTTTGTAGATGAAGAATCCGAAACCCAGAGGCACTAAAAGGCTTTGCCCAGGATCACACAGTTTGTGATAAAAGTCAGCCCTTTGTGATTTTTGTGCTCTGCCACTTTTGGCTTATGGTAGCACCTTTCTAAAGATACAGAAAGTTTTTTTCAATTAAAAAAAAAATGTATGATTTTTAAAAAATTACAGTTTGGCCCTTTTTTTCTTAAGGACCAAACAGTAATCTAAAACATCTTCATAATGCCTTGGAAAGTATAAGATTTTTAGTAGGAAATGTTCCTTGAGGTCTGCCACTAATAGTTGCTTTTGGTGTTCTTCCTTATTCTTGAAAAGGTGTTTTTTTCTTAATTAAAACAGTGAAAAGATAGTTATAGATATAGCTCGGCTTACTGCTATTTATTTTCAGACAAATATAGTGTTTATATCTTAAGTCTAGTTTAAAATGAAATATTTGTAGTATTTAAAAAAATGCCTGAAGGTTGCAACATTTTTTTGTCAGAACACTCTGGAAAGTTGTTACAATCAACATTGATGCACACCCTTTGCCTTCCCCCCTCACAAGTAAAGTTTTTTGGTTCTTTAAAAACTTGCATAACAGAAATTTGGCATCTTTCTAGGATTGCAAAAAAGTTACATCATTACTGAAATCTAGCCCATTATTAAGGTTGTCACTCACAAATAAGCTTTTGCCAAAGAAATTGGAATTAGCAAAGATCTTTTGACAGAAATTGGATTGTTGTGTTTCATGTTAGTCTAAATTTTCTTCCATTTTTGTCAGTTATGCTATAATCTGTTCCCCTGATTACTGTAGCTCAGAGTGGAGGGGAAAAGCATAATTTCTCAAATTCATAGCTTAGTGCAGTGATCACTTTTATTTTTTAAGCAAAGCAGTGTAGTTTTTTGTGGCAAGTATACTTTGAAGTGGAAATAGGGACAAAAACTTTATTATAAAATCCTATTGTACATTTAAAAAATTGATTTTATCTGTTTTTATATTATATGCTTAATTGCAAAGGTAATGCTTTTCTACATCTGGAATTTCATTTTATTAATTTGAAAATCAAATTACCACATTTTCAAGTTTTGTCAGCAAAATTGAAGATCTCTGTGATCAGCATGTGAGTGCTTTCGTTGTATGTCCTACCGGAGTTAGACTTCTTAGTTGAAGTATTGCATTGTGGACATTAATTTTAACTTGATATCCATGTTCAAAATCCTTAACTTAAAGCTTCATACTGGATAAAGGTCATTTTATAACTTAGAAAACGAACATTCAAAGAACATGTTTTACTTTGTTTATATGATTAAATAACTTATTTTATGTTAATTGAAAACAAATGGCCATGATTTTAAAGTTGCCTTTTAGTATTTGTGGTTGTCATTTGAAATTATCCATAACCCTTGCTTTTATTGAGTTTCAAACCCTTTTAAAAACAGCAGCTATGTCTCCCCTCCTTCCTCATTCCCCCTTGTTTCAGACAAAAGACTGCATGCTGGCGAATGGCAAGCTGGATGAGGACTACGAGGAGGAGGATGAGGAGGAAGAGAGCCTGATGTGGAGGGCTCCGAAGGAAGAGGCTGACTATGAAGATGATTTCCTGGAGTATGATCAGGAACATATCAGATTCATAGATAATATGTTAATGGGGTCAGGAGCTTTTGTAAAGAAAATCTCTCTTTCTCCTTTTTCAACCACTGATTCTGCATATGAATGGAAAATGCCCAAAAAATCCTCCTTAGGTAGTATGCCATTTTCATCAGATTTTGAGGATTTTGACTACAGCTCTTGGGATGCAATGTGCTATCTGGATCCTAGCAAAGCTGTTGAAGAAGATGACTTTGTGGTGGGGTTCTGGAATCCATCAGAAGAAAACTGTGGTGTTGACACGGGAAAGCAGTCCATTTCTTACGACTTGCACACTGAGCAGTGTATTGCTGACAAAAGCATAGCGGACTGTGTGGAAGCCCTGCTGGGCTGCTATTTAACCAGCTGTGGGGAGAGGGCTGCTCAGCTTTTCCTCTGTTCACTGGGGCTGAAGGTGCTCCCGGTAATTAAAAGGACTGATCGAGAAAAGGCCCTGTGCCCTACTCGGGAGAATTTCAACAGCCAACAAAAGAACCTTTCAGTGAGCTGTGCTGCTGCTTCTGTGGCCAGTTCACGCTCTTCTGTATTGAAAGACTTGGAATATGGTTGTTTGAAGATTCCACCAAGATGTATGTTTGATCATCCAGATGCAGATAAAACACTGAATCACCTTATATCGGGGTTTGAAAATTTTGAAAAGAAAATCAACTACAGATTCAAGAATAAGGCTTACCTTCTCCAGGCTTTTACACATGCCTCCTACCACTACAATACTATCACTGGTAAGGAGCCCACAACCAAACTTCATTTCTGGGAAAATGAGACTTTGTGTTTATCACATTGTGTTGGCCTTGTAAAAGGTGATCTATGCATGTACAGTGTTTGTGCTTAATATTCAAGGGATGGGGCGGGGAACAAAAGGAAAAGAAAGAATTCTTTATTATTTGGGGAGCACGTATTGCTTTATAACTTTGGTTGTTGGGAGTATGGCTATCATATTATACCCTCATCAGTGTCATTTTATATGCTGCCTAATTAGAGAAATTTGAACCTTAGTATTTTGATGTGTTTTCCCCATTTTATCCTCCCCAGGTATCTTTCTCTTGCCCATTCAGTGCTGCTTTTGGTTTTTGATTTAGTTGTATATTCTGGATGTATTTCCACAGCCTTTTATTGTTCTTCCTGGACAAAAAGGACCCCTCCTTTAGGGTCTTTTTAAAGATGGATAGAATAAAAGATTAACAGCAATGATTTCACAAGGAGGTTGCGTGGCCCTTGCTGTAACTCTGCTGTCATCTTCTACTTCTCACTGTGCTCTGTATTCCCCCCCCCTTTAATAGGCTGTCAACCCATTAGATCAGAAGGGAGAACAAGCCCCTCACACCCAAATCAGCTTCAGGCTGTGAAACACAGCCGAAGTTTACATTTCAGTTTCCGTATTGGAGGTGTAAGTGCCTGAATTCAGAATACCAAAGCAAAATATAAAATTTGTAGTTTGTATAATCAAAACAGTGTAGGTTAAGGTGATCAACAAAATGTAAAAACCAAAAAGTGAAAAACTGTCTGACTCTGGACTTTAGAAAGAGTGATGAAACTAAAGCCTAATTTTCATTATGGAGGAAAAATGATACATGGCTTTCAACTACATTCTGCTGGAAGTTCCGAGACCTGGGTTCTCTCGTAGCACAGTCCCTGCTTCTTAACTTCTTGCTTATTCTGGGACAAGTCACCATCGGTCCCTGCCTCAGTTTCCTCAGCTGGATGTATTATTTTAATCACTGTGAGAAAATAGACATGGTGATTTAACATGGATCAATTTCACAAAATGACAACCAGTTTACCTGCCTTTGCTTCCTTTCACAGCTCTTCTGTCTCAATCTCTTGGTTTGTGGTAAATTCATTTCTATAATAGCTGAAGTTAAGAAGACGGTCTTCTTTTCCTGTCATCCTGTGTAACAAAAATAACGCAGGAATAGCGAGGAATGGTCACTTATGCACACATTCCAGAGTGTGAATGAGACTTTAGCGATGGCAGTGCAGTGTAGCCACATGGAGGGGTGTGTGCGGCCCTGCTTTCACTTAAGTGACGATGTGTGAGGGAGACTCGAGAGGAAGGCCCCAGCACCTACCTGCCCAGACAGCACAGTGCCAGAGAAAAAGCGTTCAGTGATCATGACAGCGCCTGTGAGGTTTTGGTTTTTCCTTCTTAACAAGCATTTAGTCTTTTGACCACTTGAAGATTTTATGACCCCAATTTATATAAGAAATGTACTTAATTTGCCATTAAAATGTAGTTTCCAGAGGCCTTTTAGTATGATATGTCAAATTTCCTTATTGAAGAATATATGTATGAAAGTGATTTAAATACAAACCTTCTTGGGATTTGGGGACCAGTTGCCTGTGTGGGGATAGTGTAAATGCTTCTGCACGAGCTTACGCTTCCACTTTGGATCCCCTCAGATTGTTACCAGCGCTTAGAGTTCCTAGGAGATGCGATTTTGGACTACCTCATAACCAAGCACCTTTATGAAGACCCGCGGCAGCACTCCCCGGGCGTCCTGACGGACCTGCGGTCTGCCCTGGTCAACAACACCATCTTTGCATCGCTGGCTGTAAAGTACGACTACCACAAATACTTCAAAGCTGTCTCTCCCGAGCTCTTCCACGTCATCGATGACTTTGTGCAGTTTCAGCTTGAGAAGAATGAAATGCAAGGAATGGATTCTGAGGTTAGTGCTGTTCAAAACGATGTTGAAAAAAGTGGTCTGACTAGGGGTCTTAGTCATTTCAGAGTTCTGACTGCATAGTGGTCTAAAGGGACAGCGAGAGGTCAGGGGTGTGGGACCCAGTGTGCCGTGTTCTCTGGGAGCACCGAGTGAACTGCAGTTTGCCGGTAGGCCTCTTAAACTTGTCTGCCCCCACTGTGGACTGTGTGGTCATGCATGGGAAGAGAAGGAGCCAGGCCTTTCAGTTATGTGCCCTTCCCACACCTTCATGAGGGCGCCCAGCATTGAGGCATGACAAAGAAGTGGCCACCACTGGCCGGACCCCAGGGCAGGTTTAGCTTTAGTAAAAGCCCAGTGTAGTTTATTCTTCCTTTTTAAAATGGATCAGAAATATTTGCTAATATCTCAGGGAAGCATCGTAAAGATACATTCTGCTTCTACTTGAAGTGGGAAAATCTAATTTAAAAAACAAACTTCTAAATTTTTGACCATTGGAATTTGGGAGGCTTCTGTTGTAAGTTCAGCCAAAGGCTCTCTGGTGACAGAGCTAATTCTAATGTGTTTGTGAGCTATTTTGAATTTTTGTAGGAAAGGATATTGCTTAGATCTTTCCAGTCTCTTACATTCATCTGCATACCTGTATCCCCCAGAGAGACTCTCATTTCCTCTTCTTCCAATTTCATTTCCTTTGATTTTCTTATTTTTGTAGATTTTCCTATAAGGAGTCAAGCTAGTTAAGCTACTAGCCTTAACACTAGTAGCTGTTTTAGTTGTCCTTGCTTTAATTTGTACCTTCCCCTTTTTAATTGCACCAAACCTTTGTTGGGGAGTAGTGAATTTCTCTTTCTATGAGAAAAATTAAGAGTAGGTTTGAAGTCTAGCCACAGAGCCAAGTTCATGTCCTGCCAGCTGCCCAGATGTGCACCAGAGGAGTCAGAAGGCCCTGCTCTTACTTCACCATGCCTCTGTGCTCTTGTCCAAGAAGAATGGTCTGAGCTGGAGCGCGGCAGGCTGTGAGGCGAGAAGGTGGGACCAGCTCGTAGACTTCCAAGTGTTATCTAGTCTCATTCTTTAGAAATAGCTAAGCTTGAAATTTGAGGAATTAGCTAAAATTAGATGTAAGCTCTCTTTGGATGCCAGTGGGGCATATTGGTTTTGTTAGTTTTTGTTCATTCTTTTCCTTCCCTTTGTTTATATAAACATATGTATAGAAGTTACATGGACTGATTGGAAATGTCATGGTCTGGCATTTCTAACTTACTATTTGATCTTAAGAAAGTCTCTTTACCTCTCTGGGCCTCCGTTTCCTCAGCTGTAAAAAGAGAGAATTAAACTTGGTAAGTTTTAAAATTCCTTTCTATCTCAAAACCGTAATATGTGAACGAACAATAAGTCTGCTTTTTAAGTAATCAGCAGTATAAATGTATTATATAGAACTTTGTATGGCTAAACCTATTAGAAATTAGTATTTTCCCACTTTCTCTTTATTTCTTTCATAAATGATTTGTGTTGATTTTAGAAAAGTTAGTACAAGTAAATAAAAAGAAAATTAGTTAAATTTGCCTGATTATGCTACCTCAGAAATAACCAATATTAACATTTTGGGATGAATTGTAGATGTATATAGATAAAAACATATCTAAAATGGAAAATGGAATTCTGTTATATATAGGATACTGTAACCTGTTCTTTTCACGTATAATATGTTGTGGCTGACTCTGACTCTCCCTGTATTGATTGGTATCATGATGCTCAGGAGCCACATGCTAGTCAACACGTGGCTGATTTATTTAAATGGTTCTTTATGGCTGAGTAGTTAAGTAGTTTTTGGTTAGGATGTTTAATACCCGTGAATGTGATAAATACGCTTATGTATTTAGTTACCTCCTTAAAATAAGTTCTTAGAGATACAACTGCTGCATCAAAGAATTATGAACTTTTCAAAGGCTTTTGATACAGACGTATGATTTTATTAATTTGCATACCTGCTATGTCAGATACTCTGTTATAGTGAACACATGTCTAGTGGCTTAATGAAGAGGGAACTTGGAGGAAAAAAATCTTTCAAGGAGAATTTCCCTGTTTCCCTACAATAGTGATTTCTGCTGCCCAAAGCAGCATACAGCCGTGCCAGCACCAGACCAATTAGTACTACTGAATGCTGGCCAAGCAGCTAGGGGGTAGAACTGTTTTAAAGTACAGTTCTTTGATTATGAGTGAATTTGAATTTTTTTCATACTTTTATTGACTATTTCTAATTCTCTGTTAAAGTCGTTCAAATTTAGAAGTAATCTGTTTTCTTTGCTGGGTATAGAATAATAAATGGGTTGGGGATTTTTTTTCTTTTTTTCTTGAGAAGTTTGAAAAATTTTTTAAAAAGATAACATTTGTTTTACTATTACAATATAGTAGGCATACCATAAGTGGTATTTCCCGCCTTATTAAAGAAGTCACAAAAGTCATATATCCAAGAAAAGAAACTACATCTGTGGACTGCCTGTAAAATGGCCTTTTTGCTTATAAGTCACTTTTCTCTCTGTAGCTTAGGAGATCCGAGGAGGATGAAGAGAAAGAAGAGGATATTGAAGTTCCAAAGGCCATGGGGGATATTTTTGAGTCGCTTGCTGGTGCCATTTACATGGACAGTGGGATGTCGCTGGAGACGGTCTGGCAGGTGTACTACCCCATGATGCGGCCACTCATAGGTATTGTTGGCTCCCTTTAGAAAGAAAAAAACCCACAACATTAAAAACAACTTAAAAGATATTATTCATATTATTATTTCATTTTGATTGCAGAAAAGTTTTCTGCAAATGTACCCCGTTCCCCTGTGCGAGAATTGCTTGAAATGGAACCAGAAACTGCCAAATTTAGGTAAGCAAAAAATGTACATGGAAAAAAATTAACTTAAAACATCAAGGGGAAAAGTTCACAAAGATAACGTAAACTAATGATTCTGAAAAATATTTACACTGCGGCTTGCTGTTGTCAGATTTCTATTTGTAATCTGATTGACTTCTCTTTTTCCTTTCTGTTTTTCTGAAATAATGCTGTAATAAAGACTAGATGGCAGCCCTGTCTGTCGGGGGTATGCAATTGCAGTAAGTCGTAACGCGTGTTTCCTTTGTGTGGTGTCAGCTTCTGCATGGGACTCCTGGCCTGAGAGTGCACACTAAGTGCTGATTGACAGTGATAATAAATACTCTGACTTCTAATTCAAGCTGTTTGGATTTTTTACAGCCCGGCTGAGAGAACTTATGACGGGAAGGTCAGAGTCACCGTGGAAGTAGTAGGAAAGGGGAAATTTAAAGGTGTTGGTCGAAGTTACAGGATTGCCAAATCTGCAGCGGCAAGAAGAGCCCTCCGAAGCCTCAAAGCTAATCAACCTCAGGTTCCCAGTAGCTGAAACCCCTTTTTAAAATTCAAAACAAAAAACACAAAAAATTAAGGGGAAAATTATTTAAATCGGAAAGGATGACTTAAAGTTGATATTGAGTGGAATGAATTGAAGGCAGAATTTAAAGTTTGTTTGGTAACAAGATAGATAACAGAATAAAACATTTAACATATGTATAAAATTTTGGAACTAATTGTAGTTTTAGTTTTTTGCGCAAACACAATCTTGTCTTCTTTCCTCACTTCTGCTTTGTTTAAATCACAAGAGTGCTTTAATGATGACTTTTAGCAAGTGTTCAAAATAATTGACAGGTTTTTTTTTTTTTTTTTGAGTTTAATTTATGTCAGCTTTGCTTCGTGTTAGGCCATGGAGCTTCAACTTAACTCCAGCAGTCCTAAGATGATGTAGATTCTTCTCCATCCCTCCGTGTGTGCAGTAGTGCCAGTCCTGCAGTAGTTGATAAGCTGAATAGAATGAGAAGGTTTTCGAGAGGAGAAGTGCGCCAGTGTTGTCTTTGCTTTCCACGTTATACTGTATAAGGTGATGTTCCTGGTCGCTGTTGCACCTGATAGTAAGGGACAGATTTTTAATGAACATTGGCTGGCATGTTGGTGAATCACATTTTAGTTTTCCAATGCCACATAGTCTTGGATAAAAAAGGTTCTTGCCTTAAAAGTAAAACCTTCATGGATATTCTTTAATCTCTGATCTTTTTGGAACAAACTGTTTTACATTCCCTTCATTTTATTATGCATTAGACGTTGAGACAGCGTGATACTTACAACTCACTAGTATAGTTGTAACTTATTACAGGATCATCCTAAAATTTCTGTCATACGTATACTGAAGACATTTTAAAAACCAGAATATGTAGTCTACGAATATTTTTTATCATAAAAATGATCTTTGGCTAAACACCCCATTTTACTAAAGACCTCCTGCTAGGTAGTTCCACTGATGGAAATGTTTATGGCAAATAATTTTGCCTTCTAGGCTGTTGCTCTAACAAAATAAACCTTAGACATATCACACCTAAAATATGCTGCAGATTTTATAATTGATTGGTTACTTATTTAAAGAAGCAAAACAGAGCACCTTTACCCTTCGTCTCCTCACATAAATTTCTTACTGTACTTTTCATAATGTTGCATGCATATTTCACCTACCAAAGCTGTGCTGTTAATGCCATGAAAGTTTAACGTTTGCGATAAACTGCCGTAATTTTGATACATCTGTGATTTAGGTCATTAATTTAGATAAACTAGCTCATTATTTCCATCTTTGGAAAACGAAAAAAAAAACCTTTTAGGCATTTGCCTAAGTTTCTTTAATTAGACTTGTAGGCACTCTTCACTTAAATACCTCAGTTCTTCTTTTCTTTTGCATGCATTTTTCCCCTGTTTGGTGCTATGTTTATGTATTATGCTTGAAATTTTAATTTTTTTTTTTTTTTTTTGCACTGTAACTATAATACCTCTTAATTTACCTTTTTAAAAGCTGTGGGTCAGTCTTGCACTCCCATCAACATACCAGTAGAGGTTTGCTGCAGTTTGCCCTGTTAATTATGCTTGAAGTTTAAGAAAGCTGAGCAGAGGTGTCTCGTATTTCCCAGCACATGATTCTGAAGTTGATGCTTCATGGAATGCTGCATTTATGTGTAAGTGACATTTGAATACTGTCCTTCCTGCTTTCTCTGCATCATCCACCCACAGAGAAATGCCTCTGTGCGAGTGCACCCACAGAAAACTGTCAGCTCTGCTTTCTAAGGAACCCTGAGTGAGGGGGATATTAAGCTTCTCCAGTGTTTTTTGTTATCTCCAATCTTAAACTTAAATTGAGATCTAAATTATTAAATGAGTTTTTGAGCAAATTAGTTTAGGTGACTTGTTTTAAAACTATTTAATTCTGATTTGGAACCTTAAGATGTCTATTTGATTTTTAAAAAAAACCTTAATATAAGATATGGCCAGTTAAAACAAAGCAATTCTTGAATTATATAACTGTAAAAGTGCAGTTAACAAGTAAGGCTGGATGTGAATTTTATTGTGAGGGTGATTTGTGATCAAGTTTATTCACAAATCTCTTAATATTTATAAACTACCTGATGCCAGGAGCTTGGGGCTTTGCATTGTGTCTAATACATTGATTCCAATGTTACGGGATTCTCTTGATTCCTGGCACCAAAATCAGATTGTTTTCACAGTTACGATTCCCAGTGGGAGAAAAATGCCTCAATATATTTGTAACCTTAAGAAGAGTATTTTTTTGTTAATACTAAGATGTTCAGACTTAGACATGATTAGGTCATACATTCTCAGGGGATCAAATTTCCTTCTACATTCAAAATGTTTTATCAACAGCAAACTTCAGCTATTTCACTTTTTGTTGGAGAAAAATAGTGGATTTTAATTTGACTCACAGTTTGAAGCATTCTATGATCCCCTGGTTACTAAGTTAAAAAATAAAAAAGTACGAGTTAGACATATGAAATGGTTATGAACGCTTTTGTGCTGCTGATTTTTAATGCTGTAAAGTTTTCCTCTGTTTAGCTTGTTGAAATGTTTTGCATCTGTCAATTAAGAAAAAAAAAAATCACTCTATGTTGCCCCACTTTAGAACCCTATGTGCCACCCTTCCGTTCCTGTGATTGCAATGTGAGACCGAATGTAATATGGAAAACCTACCAGTGGGGTGTGGTTGTGCTCTGAGCACATGTGTAAAGGACTGGGGAGGCGTATCTTGACAAAGCAACCGCAGAAATTCCGTATGATGATTGTGTGCAAGTTAGTTGACATGAACCTTCATTTGTAAATTTTTTAAAATTTCTTTTATAATATACTTTCCGCAGTCCTAACTATGCTGCGTTTTATAATAGCTTTTTCCCTTCTGTTCTGTTCATGTAGCAAAGATAAGCATTGCACTTGGTACCATGCTTTACCTCATTTCAAGAAAATATGCTTAACAGAGAGGAAAAAAATGTGGTTTGGCCTTGCTGCTGTTTTGATTTATGGAATTTGAAAAAGATAATTATAATGCCTGCAATGTGTCATATACTCGCACAACTTAAATAGGTCATTTTTGTCTGTGGCATTTTTACTGTTTGTGAAAGTATGAAAAAGATTTGTTAACTGAACTCTTAATTATGTTTTTAAAATGTTTGTTATATTTGTTTTCTTTTTTCTTTTATATTACGTGAAGTGACGAAATTTAGAATGACCTCTAACACTCCTGTAATTGTCTTTTAAAATACTGATATTTTTATTTGTTAATAATACTTTGCCCTCAGAAAGATTCTAATACCCTGCCTTGACAACACGAAACTTGAGTCTGCTTTGGTTCGTGAATCCAGGTGTTGCCCTGGCAGTCAGTTCCTTCAGTTGCTCCGTGGAGGCAGGTGGGGACTGCAGAGGATCCCTGGAATCCAGACCGAGCGCAGTTGATGCACAAGGCCCCGTTGATTTAAAATATTGGATCTTGCTCTGTTAGGGTGTCTAATCCTTTTACACAAGATTTAAGCCACCAAACTGAGACCTTCATACCTTTTTTTAACTGCATCTGAAATTATGTTAAGAGTCCTTAACTTAACCATTTGCATTATCTGCGGAAGAGAAACTCATGTCATGTATAATTATTGCCTATATGGTTGTTTTAATTACATTTGAATAATTATATTTTTCCAACCACTGATTACTTTTCAGGAATTTAATTATTTCCAGATAAATTTCTTTATTTTATATTGTACATGGAAAGTTTTAAAGATATGTTTAAGACCAAGACTATTAAAATGATTTTTAAAGTTGTTGGAGACACCAATAGCAATATTTAGGAAATTTGCATTGAGACCATTGTATTTTCCACTAGCAGTGAAAATGATTTTTCACAACTTACTTGTAAATATATTTTAATCATTACTTGTTTTTTTTTTTTTTTCTAGTCCATTTTTATTTGGACATCAACCACAGACAATTTAAATTTTATAGATGCACTAAGAATTCACTGCAGCAGCAGGTTACATAGCAAAAATGCAAAGGTGAACAGGAAGTAAATTTCTGGCTTTTCTGCTGTAAATAGTGAAGGAAAATTACTAAATTCAAGTAAAACTAATGCATATAATTTGATTGACAGTAAAATACTTACCATCACATGCTGCAGCTGTTTTTTAAGGAACATGATGTCATTCATTCATACAGTAATCATGCTGCAGAAATTTGCAATCTGCACCTTATGGATCACAATTACCTTTAGTTGTTTTTTTTGTAATAATTGTAGCCCAGTAAATCTCCAATAAAGTTATCGTCTGTTCACTTTGTGTCCTTGCATCTTTTTTCAATTCAAGTGAGTAATGACATTTAAATAGTGGGAGCCGAAATGATCTTTATAATAGTTTCATTCCATGGTGAATCATATGGAAATGCATATTTAATATAAAATTTTGTTTACCAAGTTCTGCTGCATGTCCATCTGCAGAATTATATAGTAATAGAATTATATAGTAACAACTGTCTTTTTTGAAGACTTAATTCCAATCTGCTTTTTGGAAATTTTGTCACATTGATGCATTCTAGGTCTTGGATTATTTAGATGATATGTTTGACGCATTCTTTAGGTGAACTTGGCTTTTCTAAAATCAGGTGGACAGAATGTGCAGCTTCCAGATTTTTAGGACACATTTCCAATATTGCTGATTAAGAAATAATTTTAGCCTTTTGACCCAATTTTTTTTGTAACTCAGTAAACCAAGCACTAATACTAATCATGTGGTTGTAGGAACAAGATGGTAAGAAGTTTTTTAGAATGAGAAAAATGTTTAGCTTTCCTTTGTAAGTTTGAATTAGTCCCTTCCATTCCTCTCTCTCTCTGCCCTAAACTAGAGGAGGAAAAAGTATCTGTATTTTAATCCTGAGGAATTTGGGTAAGTGCTACATGCTTGTGTGTGTTGGTGTTACTGCCCTGAATTCTCTAGAGAGTTCAGGCCAAGCCTCAGGGCCACAGGTCCTTCCTGCCACCATTGACCCTACCCTCCAAGACAAGCAACTGCTCATGTCTGCAGCTGTCATGGCTAGCAAGAAAGAACACAGCCAGGCTGAATGTATCATTTTGCAGATTGCGATGTGGGTGAAAAGAATCCAGATGGGATTGAATTTTTGTGTGTGTGCCGATCCGTGAGCACATGTATGTTTTAGATGGAATGGTAAATGCTGGGTCCCGGCCAGCTCAGGTCTGTGCCCTTTGCAAAGATGCAAGGAGCAGAGAGATGTGCAGGTCAGGAGAGAGTGCTTTCTAACCGCTCTGCAAGGCAGTTTATGAACAACCCTTAGAGGGTTTTTTGGTGTGTATATGTGGTAAAATACACATAAAGTTTACCATCTTAACCATTTTTAAGTGTACAGTTTAATGGCATAAAGTACATTCCCAGTGTTTTGCAGTCCTCACCACCCTTCATCTCCAGAACTTTTTCGTTTTTTTTTTGAGACAGAGTCTCGCTCTGTCACCCAGGCTGGAGTGCAGTGGCACAATCTCAGCTCACTGCAAGCTCCGCCTCCTGGGTTCAAAGGATTCACCTGCCTCAGCCTCCCAAGTAGCTGGGACTACAGGCGCCCGCCACCACGCCCTGCTCATTTTTTGTATTTTTAGTAGAGAAGGGGTTTCACCATGTTAGCCAGCATAGTCTTGATCTCCTGACCTCGTGATCTGCCTGCCTCAGCCTCCCAAAGTGCCGGGATTATAGGTGTGAGCCACCGCACCTGGCCCATCTCCAGAACATTTTCTTTATCCCAAATTAAAACTCTACCCATTAAATACTAATACCCCTTTCCCTCCAAATCCCTGGCAACCTCATTCTACTCTCTCTGAATTTAATTTTTCTAAGTAGCTCATGTAAGTGGAATCTGACAATGTTTGCCCTTTTGTGTCTGACTTCACTTAGCACAAGGTCTTCATGGTTCAGCCATACCATGGCACGTGTCAGAATTTGCTTTTTAAGGTGAATAATATCCCATTATTTGCATAGACCACATTTTGTTGATTCGTCTGCCAGTGGACATTTGAGTTGCTTCTACCTTTCGGCTGTGGTAAACAGTGCTGCTGTGAACATTAGTGTAGACATATCTGTTTGGGTCACTGCTTTCAGTTCTTTAGAGTATATACCCCAGAAGTAGAATTGCTGGATCGTATGGTAATTCTACTTAATTTTTTTCAGGAGTCACCATATTTTTTTCTATAGTGACTGCACTATTTTGCTTTCCCACCAGTAGTGAACCAAGTTCCAGTTTCTTCACATCCTCACCAATACTTGTTTTATGTATTTTTGATAAGAGCCATCCTAATGGATGTAAAGTGGTATCTTATTGTGGTTTTGATTTACATTTCCCTAATGATTAGGGATGTTGAGCATCTTTTAATGGCTTATTGGCCATTTGTCACTTTGGAAAATTATCTATTCAAGTCCTTTTTACCCATTCTTGAATTGGGTTTTTTTGTTGTTGAGTTTTAAAAGTTCTGTATATATTCTGGATAAGAGTTTTATAGTTGTAGCTCTTACATTGGGTCTTTGATCCATTTTGAGTTAGCTTTTCGTACAGATGCTTCTCTATTCATGATGGAGTTATGTCCCAGTAAACCTATTGTAAGTTGAAAATATCTTAAGTGAAAAATGGATTTGGCCAGGCGTAGTGGCTCACACCTATAATCTCAGCACTTTGGAGGCCAAGGTGGGTGGATTGCTTGAGCTCAGGAGTTTGGACCAACCTGGGCAGCATGGCAAAAGCTCATCTCTACTAAAAATACAATTAGCTGGGTGTGGTGGCACCCCACTAAAAGTGGCCTTTAGTCCCAGCTACTCAGGAGGCTGAAGTGGGAGATCGCCTGAGCCTGGGGAGGTCAAGGCTGGGGTGAGCCATGATCATGCCACTGTACTCTTAACCTGGGCAACAGAGTGAGACCCTGTTTCAAAAAAAACATAGTTGTAACAAACCTGCACGTTGTGCACATGTCCCCTAGAACTTAAAGTATAAAAAACAAAAAACAAACACAAAGTTATTCAATCCACCTGACCTACTGAACATCATAGTTTTGCTTAGCCTAATGTAAATATGCTCAGAACACACATTAGCCTACACTTGGGCAAACACAAAGCCTGTTTTATTTTTATTTTTTTGAGATGGAGTCTTGCTCTGTCATCAGGCTGGAGTGCAGTGGTGCGATCTCGGCTCACTGCAACCTCCACCTCCTGAGTTCAAGCGATTCTCCTGCCTCAGCCTCCCGAGTAGCTGGGACTACAGGCGCCCACCACCACGCTCGGCTATTTTTTGTATTATTGGTAGAGATGGGGTTTACTATGTTGGTGAGGATGGGCCTTGATCTTTTGACCTCAAGATCCGCCTGCCTCAGCCTCCCGAAGTGTTGGGATTACAGTTGTGAGCCACCGCAGGTGGTGTTGGGGGGACCGGCCGGGTCCGCAAAGTGTGGTTTCTACTGGATGCATATCACTTCTGCACCATCAGAAAGTCAAGTCATTGAGTTGAACCATCATGCTTCGGGGACTCTCTCTCTCTGGTATAAGGTAATGGTCCAGCCTCATTCTTTTGCATGTGAATATCCATTTTCTCCAGCACCATTTGTTGAACCCTCACACTTCTCTAGTGCTCTCCTATTGAAATGGTGCTCTGCAAACAGTCCCTCCACCCATCTCAGCTGGCCAAATGAAAAGCTTACCAAGGGTCATCCTTGGTTCCTGTCCTTCCCTCGTGTCTTGCATCCTATCAGTCGTCTGTCAGCAAATTCTGCTGATTTGGCCTCCTAGATAAAGCATAACCCCCTTTCCACTGCCAGCACCCTGATCGAACAACCACTGCTTTTACCTGGACTATGTCACAGCCTCCTAACGGGTCGTCCTGCTTCCACCCTTTTCCCCTCTGATCTATTTTCCACATTGTAGCCAGAATAATCTAGTTAAAATAGAAATCAAAATAGATCTAAACTCCTCCATGGCCTACAAAGCCTATGTGATCTGGCCCTTCCATGACTGAGTCCTCTCAGTGTACTTTAGTCATGAGGGTCTTGCTGGTTTCACTGAGCACTAAGCCCATCCTAGTACAGAGTTCATGGGAGGCTCTGGGGTCAGACTTCCTGTGTGTGAAGCCTTCTCTGTCACTTGACTGTGTGACCTTGGATAAAGCGCTTTGTCTCTGTGCACTCCTCTACAATAGTGATGATAGTAATAACTGGAACCCAGAGCGTGGTCATGAGGATTAAGTGAAAGGATAGAGGGAAGGTGTTTGGTGCAGAGCTGGCATTCAGAAAACACGCATTTTTTTTTTTTTTTTTTGAGACGGAATCTCGCTCTGTCGCCGAGGCTGGAGTGCAGTGGCCGGATCTCGGCTCACTGCAAGTTCCGCCTCCCGGGTTTACGCCATTCTCCTGCCTCAGCCTCCCGAGTAGCTGGGACTACAGGCGCCTGCCACCTCTCCCGGCTAGTTTTTTTGTATTTTTTTTTAGTAGAGACGGGGTTTCACTGTGTTAGCCAGGATGGTCTTGATCTCCTGACCTTGTGATCAGCCCGTCTCGGCCTCCCAAAGTGCTGGGATTACAGGCTTGAGCCACCGCGCCCGGCCAACACGCATCTTTAATTCAAATGTGTTAGCATGGTTGGCTCCTATCATTCAGGGTCCCATTCAACTACGGCTCAGAGGACAGCCCTTATTAACATAAGGTAGCCCCCCATAACTATCACAGATTTAACATTGCACTCTAT
The DNA here is from genome assembly GCF_009764315.1 of Trachypithecus francoisi. Lineage (NCBI taxonomy): Eukaryota > Metazoa > Chordata > Mammalia > Primates > Cercopithecidae > Trachypithecus > Trachypithecus francoisi. The sequence goes on from NW_022681468.1 coordinate 11,768,146, forward strand.
CACCTTGTCTCTAGCTATCCCCCACACGATACTAGAAGGGATGCTCCATGAGGGTAGGACCTCATCCTGCTTCCTGCTATAGATAGTACCGAGCACACAGCCCAAATTTGACAAAATGAATATATGGTCAGTTATCTAACTCGTGGCTGAACCAAACTTAAAGAGCATTGCATCATCACAGGACCAAAAATGATTTTTTATTTTGCGTCTCTCACCCTAAAGCCAACCATTTTCAGAAGTTAGCTTTGGAGGTCTGCAATCACCTTCAGGGTGCTGGGTGGAGAGGAGCCAGGAGCAACATAGACACGTGTGTGGACATTATCCCTTTACACATTTACTCAAAACCTATGCTGAGCTCTGTGCCCCTGCCTGATTCGTACTTCCCTGACCTTGCTTGTAGGCCCCCACAGTTTGGATTGGGCGTTCACACTCACTCATCCCGACCTTTGGGCCTGAGCTCTCAAAGCTCCAGTTTATCTGCACGTTCTCCCCAACTTTGGAAATTTATCACAACCTAGCGCCACTGTAGTCAGTCACCTCGCCCTTCCCTGGATCAGGGAGAGAGGGTCTGGAGAACTTTATAGCTCAATCTCAATAGTATAGGTAGTAAGCTTTTAATTTTTTTAATTTAACTTTTTTTTTTGAGGCAGGGTCTTACTTTGTCACCCAGACTGGAGTGCAGTGGTGCGAACACGGCTCACTGCAACCTGAACGTCCTGGCTCAAGTGAACTACCTCAGCCCTCCAAGTAGCTGGGACTACAGGTGTGCACCAAGACACACAGCTAATTTTTGTATTATTTGTAGAGACGGGGTTTTACTATGTCGTCCAGGCTGGTCTCGAACTCCTGGAGTCAAGCCATCTGCCCACCTTGGCCTCCTAAAGTGCTGGGATTACAGGAGTAAGCTTTTTATTAAAGAATATTTTCCCTATAGGAACTACAACCACAGGGTTAAAATAAAAACACCTAAAAATGTACAAAAAGCTCTACCATGAAAAGTATTTCTCTTTATGTAGTACTTTTCCCGAAAGGCAACCAACATTACTTAGTTTCTTTGAGTATTTTTTTCAGACGTTTTACACAAATAAGTGACTGGCTATGTCCCTACTGCATTTACGTGGTAGCACACTCAGTACGCTTCTACCTATTGCTTTTTTAGCTAACATATTTGAGAATATTCCATATCAAATCTGTCTAGGATTTTTTCTTTATAATTGAGGTTAAAACATATAGTAATATGCATAAAGTGCACTAATCTTAATACATGTAGCTCAAAGACTTTTTACATGTGTGTATGTGTCTGGACACACACCTGTAAAGCCAACTGTTTCTTTGTAACATTCACATACTATTTCGTTGTATGGAGGTTGCCTCATTGGTTTAGCTTATTCTCTGGTAGATATTTGTAATGTTCTCACATTAATTTGTTAGGAGCAAAGGTGTAGCTAGTACCCTCACACATACTTCCTTGTGCATATGGAGGAACACCATGTATCTTGGGCACTAATTCAGGCTCATAATCCTGAAGTCCAAAACACACTGAAAATCAAGTTTCCAGAACTTACTTGGCAGCGACACCTGACCTATACTGAGTTGAGCCTATGTATAGTCCCTATCCCATTTAGCGTGGCTAATCGTAGGTTTGGCAACAGCGATATTAGCATGTCTCATTACTGGTCCATGCTGCTGGGGCTGTCACATAATAGCTTACACACTGAATTACTTTTCTAAAATTCAGAAAATTGTGAATTGCCAAACACATTGGTCTCAAGGCAAGGATTTCATATAGGGACTTGCAGCCCACCTAGCTAAGATCTGTCAAACACGTAATAAGTGCCATGTCTGTGCGCAATGTTTTATCAGTTTTATGCCATTTACTCCTCAAAGCAATTATGAAAATGGTTGTTTTTGGAGGAATGTGGCTCGTAGAGATTCTGATTGAGCACTAGAGTCAGGTCACCTGGTTTCCAGCACTGTGGGATTTGGGCAAGTTACTTAACCTACTTTAGTTTCATAACCTTGTCTTTACTATGAGGAGCCAAGAGTCATTCGGATTAAGTGAGAGTTCACATAAAACGCTGGGCGCAGTGTCCATAACAAGGGCTAGTGGTCACTACAGTCCTCGCTTTAGAGATGGGCAAATGAGATATGGAAAAGTGAAGTAGTTTGCCTGAGATCCCAGTAAGAGGGCTGTGCCTTGAACCCATGTCCACCCAAAACAGAAGCATTTGAACCATCATCCAAGAATTTCCCGGTTTATGTGGGTCTTTTGAAAGAAAGGTGGTGGAATTAAAATATGTCTGCACGTAGATCTTTCATGTTAAGAAGAAAACCAGATGTGGCTCCTCTAGCCAACATAGGCACTGGTTGCAGGCCTTCTTTGTTTTGTATGTGACCTTAGTATCATTTCTGTCTTTCAAAGGAGGAAAAGATGCATCACACTCTTCCTCACTGGAGGAGAACTGAAGGTGGGACCTACGCTTACTCTGTTCCCTATGTCCCCTTAGCCCGAACTGTTAGTGACTCACCCAATGGTCGTTTCAAGGCTGTGTGCACCAGTCCTGGTAAGATAAGCCATGGGCACGTCACTTTAAATAATGCTCTGCCAAACCCCACTTGCCAAAGCAAGTGTTGGCTTTAACCTCTTTGCTTTTTTCCGTCCTGTTTTTGCAGTCCCTTTTTTTGAAGAAAAAGAAGCGCTCCTTTACCTCAGTAAAACCACTCCCGTTATGCTGTAGAGCATCACAGTAGCAAGATGGAAAAAAGGGGGAGGTTTATCCAGTCGTGCCGTCAGGAGACAAAGTGACTTTAGGAAGCTAGTGGTCTCTTCCACTCAGTGAGTGAGTGATGCTGAGGCTTCAAGTCCAAAGTGTGTGTTCTGTACTAGTTTTGTGTGTCCAGGTGTCGACCCCTGACAGTTGCAGAGAATGTAATTCACGAAGTTCTCCTCCCCAGAGGAGTTGCACCCCACCCTCTCAGGGTAATGGACATTGTCTTCCTAATGACCCCACATCTGCACCTCTCTATGTGCTGTGGACTCCGCCTGAGACACTCCCTTCCCTCCCCCTCCCACCACCTTTCCTCATCCAGTCCTGCCCATCCTCCCACACCCTGCCTCACCCTCAGCCTGAGCCTGTCCTCTGGTCCCTGCTACAGTCCCTGGCCCTTCTCACAACACATCTCGCCCTGTTGACATCATCTCTTCACATGTCTGGGAGCCACTGGAATACAAGGGTCGTGCCAGTCACCACTGCACCCAAACGCTGCTCCACTGCAGAAGAACCTCAGTCAGTGCGGATCTCAGAGCACTGGCTTGTGCGTTATCATGCACTGACGTGGTGGAGGGCAGGGGCCAACCAGGGAAGTAGAGAGGATGGGGACATTTTCTGTGTTTTGTTTTTTGGTTTCTTTTAATAATGTTTGCACCAAGGGGCGTGGGACCTGGGGCCCTTCTGAATGTTGGTGTGTGGCAGTCCCTCGTGCAGGGCAGTGTGGCAGGGGGCGGGGGCATCTCCTGGTTAGTCTGACACAGTAAACTGGGACATGTAATATCAAGAGGGCTTGGTGGAGAAATGTCCGGAAAAGCCTGTGTTTTCCTAAAGATTTGGTTTGAACGGACACTACGAATCCCGTAGCTGACCTTTTCTCTTTGTGCTTTGACTACTAGGTAACTCAGTTCACCTGTTCACATTCTTCTGGAACAATGAGTAACTTGGCGTTCCTGGCTTTGTTATAGACATTTACGTCCTACTGGGGAAGATAGGCCACAGCCAAGTCCACCTATAATTATCAATATGGTTTGGCTCTGTGTCCCCACCTAAATCTCATCTGGAATTGTAATCCCCATAATCCCCACATGTCAAGGGAGGGACCAGGTAGGAGGTGATTGGATCATGGTGGTGTCTTCCCCCATGCTGTTCTCGTGACGGTGAGTGAGTTCTCACGAGATCTGATTATTTTATAAAAATAGGCAGTTTTCCCTGCTCTTGCTCACACGCCTCTCTCCTGCCGTCATGTGAAGAAGGTCCTTGCTTCCCCTTTGACTTCTGCAGTGATTGTAAGTTTCCTGAGGCCTCCCCAGCCATGTGGAACTGTGAGTCAATTAAACCTCTTTCCTTTATATGCAGTCTTGGGTATTTCTTTATAGCAGTGTGAAAACAGACTAATACAGTTATCCTATGGGAATAAAATACAGTGTTTTTAGTAGTAGTACTCTCTTATTTTCCCCTTGCCCCATTCCCCTAACTGTCCATGCTCTCCTGTTATGGCATCTGTGCTGTTATGGTGGTTATGTTGTTGCCATCCCATTCCTCTTGGGAATGAGGTGTGCTGTGACCAAACACACTGATATTCATTGGTTCAGTTTATGAGGCAGTGACTACGTATTGGGCATGAAGTGGACCTAGGGGAGCCAGGTGGTTCGTAAGGAGGCAGAAAGCACTCTATGATCACAGCTTTGAACTCTGCAGCTCCCTGTGCTGCCAGATCCCAATGGGCCCACCTGTTAGAGGAGAATAGCCCCGGTTCACACACTGTTCTGTGAAGACAAGCAAGATGATAGCCTGCCAGCTCTCATGCAACAGGGGGCATTGTGCTCTTAGATTTCTCCCATTGAGAGCACAGGCTCAAGTGTGGGCAGACAGTGGGACGTAAGTGGCTTTTATGGGAAAGTGTTTGAGCTTTAAGTTTTCTTAAGAGCCTTAAGGCCCACTTTGGGTTTTGTTTGGTGGTTGTTTTTTTTTTTTTTTTAAACTTCTATTTACCTTTTTGGAATAAAGGGCTGAATCAGTCCTCCCAAAAAGCCAGAATTCCAACTTGAGGTTATGTTTATAAATAGAAAATCTAGGTTTTCCAGAATTGAAGCTCGCTAAAGCCAATTTTGTTGACGAAGGGGAGGCACTGGCAACTCATGGTCTGAGCATTTCTAGGCATCTGGAACTCCTGCATCCCAGGACACTCTGACTTAACCCTCCTGTACCAAAGACACTGAAAGGAACGTCAGCTGGTGCCTGGGACCCTGCACTTGGGGTAGCCCTGGAACTCACTCCCCAGTCAAGTCATTTGCCTCTTGTAGCCTCCATCTCCTTCCTCATCTATGAAATGGAGTTGGCCCCTAAGAACCACTAACAGAGTATAATACTCAAAGCCACAAAAATTCAATTTGTGAGTGCAGAAGTATGGGAGATTTGGGCCAGACATGGTGGCTCACATCTGTCATCCCAGCACTTTGGGAGGCCTAGGTGGGAGGATCGCTTGAGTTCAGGAGTTTGAGACCAACTTGGTCAACATGGTGAAACGCTGTCTCTACAAAAATTAGCTGAGTGTGATAGTGAGCGCCTGTAGTCCCAGCTATTCAGGAAGCCGAGGTGGGAGGATTGCTTGAGCCCAGGAGGCAGAGGTTGCTGTGAGCCAAGATCGCCCCACTGCACTCCAGCCTGGGGACAGAGCCAGACTCAAGAAAAAATAAAAAAAGTAAGGGAGATTTGAATTATGTCTGGTTAAGACTATGTTCCTATAAGCTGGGGTTATGATCTTGCTGTTTTGCTGAACATATTTCTTCATTCATTCATTCACAAATAGCAACTGAGCATCCTCGATGATCAGGCACTGCAGAGTCAATGGGATTTAGTGCAATGGACACGTCTGTCACATGCATGGAAGCTTACATCCTGGGGATCAGGGGGAGTGGAGTGAGAAGACAGATCTTAAGGAAACCTGCTAGTTTTGGAGAATATTTGCCTTAAAGACAATAAGATAGGATGATATGACTGAGTGACAGGCACAGCCAGTGTAAATAATAATGATAAATAACAATGATTAAGTGCTCAGTGTTCTAAATACTTTTCTCTGTTTTGTATAAGAGTAGGTACTACTATTATTCCCATTCTTCAGATGAGTAAAGACATGCAAGGATGTTAAACATATCCGGAAAATGAATCATGAACCTCATTATATTCAGGACTCAAATTATGATGGGGAACATTATGTGTAACCACATAATTTTAATCCAATGTCCCTTCTAATAAGGACTGACCAGGGTACACAGAAGAAGATCGGAAGGTGAAGGGAACATTCACAGCTGGGGGTGATACTTGAGCTGGGTTTTGAGGGATGGGTAGGAGTTCTCCTTATGGTGTCTCACCATAGTAGTTGTTGGTTCATGGTGCCATGGAAATTGGTGGTCTCTTCAATAGACCAAATTATACTTTAAATGATGGGTCCAGAGATGCTCCTAAGATGTTGATCATGTGATTTGCCTATATCATAAAGACCTGAACACTTTTGAGGAATTATTTAAGATATGTGATCATTATAAATCTTCAAAATTTACTCACACATTTCAACCCAAAGTTACAATCTCAACATGCATAATGACATCCTGCAAACATTCTGAGGACTGGCTCAGCATTTCAGGCTCTATGTTTCTGGGTTGTAGTTTTAAACCTGTATTGCTCCCCGTGATCTAGATCTTGGTACCATTTCTGCACTCAGTAAAGCAGCGGCTGCCTTCTGTCTCAGCCCTGCCTACCCTTCCTTGATAGGTGAGTTAATCCTCTAATGTGGTGGTGGCTGCCTTACAGTGAAGTATTTGATTACCTTGTTATGAATTACGGTGAAGTGCCCTGGTGAAGGGTCGAAGGTATTTGAGATCCTTTGGGATCGAATGTGAGATATTACTAAAACGAGACTCCATTTTATAGGTGATAAATCTTGATATTGTAAGTTTAATACAGTTTGATGGTTGTAAATCCAGTGAATCTACTGCAGGAATTTGCTGTGCATTGCATTTATGAAATATTTAGTCAGGTGTTTCTAAAGGTACGGCTTTTCTCATAAGGTACTAACGTTTATGGGCTTAACAAGAAAGTTTCATACTGGTGTCAGATATGCTGCTGTTCAAGGCCCTTGGAAAAGAAAAACTATCGTAGTTTCTTTTTGTGTGTGTTATAAGAAAGCTCTTTGATAACACTGAGAATCATGGCCAAATCAAGAAGTAGATTTCTGTATATATGAGAATATATTTTAGGATTAGAAAATAGTAGGATAGAAGCAAATTTAAAGTGAGCTTTATTGCATGTGTAGACTGTAAATATCAGAAAGGAGTTCACAAAGGGGATTGAAATGGCCACAGTGTGGATGTTAAGCCAAGTCTACTTGATTGGTGGTTACATGTGTATTTGCTTTCTCTTGCTGTGTAACAAATTACCACAAATTTAAAGGCTCAAAACACATTCATTATGTCACATTCTCTGTGGGTCATGAGTCTGGGCACAGCTGAGCTGGAGTCTTCCGCTTGGGATCTCATAAGGTTGCAACCAAGGTATTGCTGGGGCTGAGGTCTCCTCTGGGCTCGAGATCCTTCCAAGCTCAGGTGGTTCTTGGTAGAAACTATTTCCTTGTAAACGCCGAACTCCTGGAATCTTGCTTCTTCAAGACCAGCAGGAGAGCTGTTCTCTCACTTTAAATTTCCCTTTTCAGGGAAGGCCTGGATTCTCTCTCTCTTTTTTTTTTTTTTCCTGAGACGGAGTCTCACTATGTCACCCAGGCTGAAGTGCAGTGGCTGGATCTCCGCTCACTGCAAGCTCTGCCTCCCGGGTTTACACCATTCTCCTGCCTCAGCCTCCTGAGTAGCTGGGGCTACAGGCACCCGCCACCTCGCCCGGCTAGTTTTTTTGTATTTTTTAGTAGACATGGGATTTCACCGTGTTTAGCCAGGATCTCCTGACCTCATGATCCGCCCTCCTCAGCCTCCCAAAGTGCTGGGATTACAGGCCTGAGCCACCGCGCCTGGCCTGGATTCTCTTTTAAAAGACTCACCTGATTCGGTCAGGCCCACTTAGGCAAATCTCCATTTTGATTAACTCAAACTCAATTGATTAGGGACCTTAATTACACCTGCAAAATTCTACCACCTTTGCCTTATAAGGTAACCTTACAACAGCAGGGACATCTCATCATATTCCCAAGTTCCGCCTGCACTCAAAAGGTGGACATGCAATGCATGCCTATCAGGGAGCAGGAATCTCGGGCCAGTTTAGATTCTGCCTGCCATGCTACAAATGTGACCTCAAACTCTTTGAGCTCTATTTTTGATGGCTGTCCAATGGGCATGGTAATTCTTACCTGTCTTGGAGGGATGTCATCAGCTGCAATGAGATGATGTATTAGAAATCTGGGAGTAAGCTGAGAAGCCCCTGGTGCAGGCAGGAAGTACCTGGATAAAAGAGTAAGATGTAGGATTGTTGCTAAGACTACACCTCTGCTTCAGCCCAAAGATACCACTGCATACACTGGGTGGATATAAAAAGGAAGGCACCATGGACAAATATTCAATTTTCTTTCCTTTGATCAAAGAGTAGAATGAGTAGGCACTGAACCTGCTTCTAGTTCATGGCAATTGCCTTTCCAGATTCCCATATTCTCAACAATGGCACAGATGCTTTTTTTGGATTAGAAATGGAAGCATTGCTCCATCATTGATGCCTTAGTTTCGTTCCCAAATATTTCTCAAGATCAGAAAGAGGATAATACTTTGATAATACTCAGAGTCATGGCCAAATCAAGAAGTAGATTTTTGTATATATGAGAATATATTTTGGGATAAGAAACTAGTAGGATAGAAGGAAATTTAAAGCGAGCTTATATTGGATGTGTAGACTGTAAATATCAGAACGGAGCTCACATACAGGGTCAACAAGCCCATGCCTTGCCACGCGAATGCCCTTCAGTGGAACCATGTCTTCCCCTGCTTCCTACCTACCCTGTGCTTCCCTGTACCTGCCTCCCCCAAATATTCCCCACGGATCACTTTCCGTTTCGCAATTAATGTAGAACCCAATTGGAGACAGGTAGGGAAAGACAATTTTTTAAACAGATGCTGTGGGTTGCTGGGAAGTTACTGGCCAAATAATGTTTGGAGGACAGATAACTGCTTTTGCCATTGTAACCCAAGGTGCATGCAGCACAGCCATAATTACAAATGCAGGGAAATGGAGGGAAAATCCATCTTATTTAAAAGTGTTTTAGTGTCAGCAAACACGTTGAGATGCCATTAAGAAAGTTTTTGTTAAGGACACGTTCGACTTGAGGTTTTTAATTTGTTTGAAGTAGTTTGCTAAAACAGAATTATATTGGAGTTTACATAAAAGTAGAGAATGACATGAAAAGTTTTAACTTAAGCAGCAAAATATAAAGGCTAATCTTATTTAAAAGTAATATGTATGTCTTGATTGAGTGCCCAGATACGTTCAACTGGGACTTTTTAGTGGAATCGGGTCTAAGCTGTTACACTGAGTTATACCGGGAAGGTTTTCCTGAGCTTATATAGCCAGACCTGAAATACTCTTGTGGCTGCATTTAATAAAGAAACGAAAGTCTTGAGTAAGGGGATATGATTTTTTATGACAGAAGGAATGCAAATAACTTTTAGTCTCATTGCCTTGACCGGGTTTGGTTTGATTTGATGGAGTTTAATAATGACTTATAACCTGTGCTGACAATATGCAGGCCCGCACAACGTCATTTAACTCATTTATTCTGCTTGCTGTAAAAACAAAGAGATGGCAAATAAATATATGGAACGTTCATTGTTTGTCAGAGGGCCCAAGCCAAGAGTTTTCAGTGACCTTTTAAAATATGGTCCCAGGCTAGTACTAAAATGTCTGTCACTCAGCACACACACTTGCATGCTCTGGCCTTTTAACCCATGCATCTTGTGTTTTTCTCTTTCAAATGGGTGTATGAATTTCCAATCAGCTGCAGCGATTTAGGCTTTTGCATTGGAGGATTACTGTAAATTGCAGCCTGACAATTACAATACGCAGGGCACTGGCGAGTTATTAATGGGTTCGCCTACTGATGGCTTTTCAGCGCAACCTCAGACCCGCTGAGCCGCGGCCTAATTGGATCCAGGGGTGGAGGCCCCTGCGGATGAGGATGGGGAGCGGGGCTCCCCGGGGCCCCGCCTCCAGCAGAGGAAGATATCAATTGATTATGGATGGCTCCTGTCCCCCATGTCAGATCTCTAATTCACCTCCTCCTTAATGACTTGTATTGGCTTAAGGGGCTCCGCATTATTTGACAGCGTCAAGCTCTGCTGACAAAGACCAGCAGGTGACTTTAATTGAGGACTTCTATTGCTAGAGATTTTATGCAAGACAGAGCAACAGTTCAACAGACACAAAAGAGGCCTGTTAAAAAAAAAATTCCGTGGCACTGCTGGGAGCAGACCTGGAGCGAGCTACTTTACTTTCGTTTAGTTTACAATATTTTTTTTTTTACCCCTTCAGTGGTGGCATCAGGAGGGAGACCCCCTCTCCAACTCCCCTACCCCTGGAAATTCTGCAGCCGTCTCTCCTCTCTTGGGTTTCAATATTTATCTTTAGGGATGAATTATGTCCAGGCATAAATTATGTTTGACACATCTTGATGCTGGGGGAAGAAATTAAATTTTTCACTGCTCTGAAAAACATTCCGCAGAACATATCACGCTCGGAGTGCATCCTGAAAAAACCAAGCGTGCTGTTTAGTTTTACAAAATTAAACGGACAGCCTGTCTGAAGCGTCGGAAGGGTTGGAGGATAATGATCAGTGAGTGAATGAAAGGAAAAAGAAAAAAAAAAGAAGGCTGATGGAATCGCAGACTTGGAGCCCCCAGATGAAGGAGGACTGAGCTGGGTCCCGCGAGAAAGCCCCCCCGTGAGGGGAGGTTAGAAAGCTCTGCAGAGACGCCGTTGTCGTTTGCGGGGGTGGCTGAGCCAGCTGAGGTATGTCCAGAAGGCTGGGCAGCCGAAGTGTGTCTAGGGCCGCGCAGGACTGGATCCACCTCCTTGGCACTATATATGGGCAGTCCACCTTGATCTAAGGCCTGGGACGCTATGTCCTTTTTAACCTCAACCCCACACTTTTACCTCACCCAACTTCTTACCATTACCCAAATATGCCAAGTATTTTCGTGCCTGCAATCTTTGCTCATGCTACTTTCTCTACCTGAATTTTCCTTCTCTCTCCCTCCTTTGTCTGGAAAACTCCTATTTGCCCCTCAAGACACAGTTTGGTCACCTCCTCCAGGAAGCTTTCCAGTTTTTCCCTCCCCATTCCCCGGACATTGTGAACACAGCCCACACTCTCATCCACTGAACTGTACTGCCTGCCTCAAAGGGGTGAGGAAGCACTTGAATATCCAGAATGACAACCAGAACACAGTTCGCACCCCACAGAAGGTACTAAAGGTGTCCCAAAGTTTGAGAGGAGGGAGTGATGGTTTCTGGAGGAGGTGGTGGGGCAGAATCAGGAGGGCACCTTGGAAGGCAGATGGTCCCTCAGGTTGGGCAGGACTTTGGGGCCTTGGTGGGGGCAGGGGGTGCTCCAAGCAGAGTTCGGACTCAGGAAGTCGACTGGGTGCCAGTGCCAGATGGTTTAAGGCTGGGAATGTTGCCCAGAAGGACTGCTGATTTGAACAAATGATGCAATTGGGAAACCCGGGGTCTGATCAACTTAATACCCTAGCTTAGTCTATATGTTATGAACAGGTTGGCAGATGTCCCAAAATGAGCTAATCCATACATTGTTACAGCTTCAACCTCTTTGCCTCTGGTCTGCAGAAATGCCTTCTCCTCCACCTGGCTAACCCTGTCCAGCTCGCAAGGCAGTGCCTCCTCTGGGAAGCCTTCCTGGATTCCTTACGTTGGTCGACCTGGTCATTCCTCAGTGCACCTGTCATGTTATCAGCCTTACTCTTTACATCCCTGGCGCCCCATGATAAGCCACTTGGGGCAGATTCTGTGTCTGTGGGTTCTCTATTGCCCAGGATGGCCACAGTCTGCTGCAGAATTAGTAAGAAAGCAAAATGGAGGTGCTGGTTCCAAAGAATTCTCTTCGTCTTCAACTTTGGGAAGCCGGGTTGCTTTGATTTGTTTTTTAAAAAATTACAACTTGGCATTGTATACAGGTATCAAAATATCACAGGTACCCTCAAAATATATACAACTATTATACGTCAGTAAAAACTTAAAAGTTGGAGCGTTTCGTGACTGTCTGTCGGGATCTTGTATAAGGTGTCTGGGCGTGCTAGGGAAGATGATCTTTGACTTTGGGGCACCTTCGATGCACTGGGCCCTGGGTAGGGGTTGGTGGTTCCTGCCGCAGGGAGGACCCAGTTCAGCCAAGGACGTGGTGTACCCAGGCACACAGACAGTGATACAATGGGAGAAACCCGCACCCAGGGCAGAGGTGAGGGCTTTCCAAAGGGTTTGGTCAAAGCAAAAGAGATGTGGGGCTCATATCAGAGAAGCCAGAGTAGCCCCCAAATCTGAAGGGAATGGATGGGGATGGGAGAGTGGGCTGGATGGAGACGGGGCTCCTGGGTCACTTCTGAGAGGAAGGAAAAGGTGAGGACTCCGTTCTGTCTCCCAGGGGGCTGGGACAATCTGAACTCCTGCTGTGCAAGGACGATTCTCAAGACACCGCCTCCCTCAGCATCTAGTCCAGAGCCTGAAACAGGAGATTTTCCACACGTGATTTATGGAATGAATAAACGAATGAGTGTGGAACCTGTTGCATGGATTCTGAAGCCACATCTGCAGCCTGGCCTTTAAGCCTGGTCTTCCCAAGGCCTATCCAGCTCTTCCCTGAGCCCAGTGCCTTCAAGGGGCTCCCATTGTTTCCACTGCTTTTCCTGTTCGACTGGCGGTCCTGCTTTTCTCCGTCTCTAGAAACCTCAGGCCACCTTCCCTGTCTGCCTTAGCCATGGCTCTCCCCATGTCCCTCCACCGCCATGGCCTGGGTTCTGCCCTGCCTCTGACGACCTGGACCTCTGTTTCAGCTCCCAAGAGGTCATCCCATCCTCAGCTCTCCTCTGCTCCCAACCCTGTCTCATGTAGCTGCCAGAAGTTTTGCACAAAAAACATGGCTCGGATTATGCCAAATCCCCCGTCATTTGATGGCACCTCCCCTTCCTCTGTGCTCCCCGCCCCTCTGCCTGCCTCTTTACCCAGTTCTTCAGCTAGTCCCCACAGCTGTCACCCTGCTCCATCCTTCCTCCTTCAGCCATCTCTTCCCCAGACTCTACCCACACTCCACATGGACCGCACAGCACTGGGCACCTCCGTTTGCTGCAGGACGTGGGCGAGCTACTTACACAGGGACTCTTAGTTCCTGTGTGGCTATGATGAGTGGGCTGGTTGGAGTGAATGGTCTGAGCTCTGCATAATGGAGACACGCAGAGCTTTGCAGTTGGGCAGGACTGACTGGAGTCCCCACTGTGCCACTTCTCACCTCCAAGGTGGCCACAGCCACAGCAGCACTGGCCTGAGCTCTCAGCAGTGCATGCAGGGCAGGTGAAATAGACAAATCTGTCATTCTCTCAAATTCTGCATCTCACAGGTGATTATCTACCCTCCTGCCAGCTGTCCCCCAATCCCCAAGTGAGGGAAAGGGGTGCTGCTCTTGGCTGTGCCCTCATTTATTTTAGGGCTTCCTTGGATTCATTTTTCCCAAATGTCTTAGCCCTCGGGAGCCATGAACACCAACCAGAGCTGCCCAGAACTGCCAGGCCAGACTGGGAGATGATTGCTTGGCTGATGCACAGCCAGGTCAGTTATTCCATGACTGAGCAGGCCTCTGGATGTCATCCTGGCTTTGGCCTGTTCTCAGGAAGGGCTTCATTAGAGGAAGGCGGTCTGGCCAGGTTGTCAGATTTGCTCTGCCGGGCATAACTCAGGACTCGGCTGAGTCACCGCCCTAGACTCAGAGGGGCCCTTGGGCATCTTGAAGTCATCTGTGTCCCTTTGCTCATCATCCTGGGGAGGGAATGGGAGAGAAGGGGAGGGGAGAGAAGTCAGCCTTCCTTACTGCTCGGAAGCTCATGGAGGAGGGCTTTTGAACTTCAAGCTCCTTTCAAAGACGCAGCTGTGATAGATGGACATTTTCTGGCCAAATGCAGCAGAAGCGGATCCTGCATTTCCAAGTGTCAGGCTGCAAAGAGTCAGGCTGGAAGGATGGAGAGTAGGAAGAGGATGTGGTGGGGAAATTGGGTGGGAGGAAGAGAGGCTGGGGATTTAGTGGGGCAGAAGCTCACCCAGGAGGGTATGTGCCTGGAGGGTGGCACTGTCAGTGTGTCTGTCCCTGCTGATGTCAGGCACAGGTGCCTCCCATGCGTGAGCTGGGCTGGCCCCACCCAACAAGGCTCCAGTGAGAGGTGCCCAAGAAAAGAAATGACCTGGCAGGAGAGCTGGCAGCTGAAGCCGCAATCTCTCAGAGGGGTGTGGAGATGCAGCTCAGCCCCAAGCTGAGCACGTTTTGGGGCCTGGGGACTGTGATGAGTATTTCTTCTGCCCTCGTTAGGGGATGCCTGACTTGGGGCCTCCACCCTCCCCCTCATGCTGCTGGAATTGTGGAATGTCAGAGCTATACAGGGCTTTCAGATCCTCCAGCACCAACATTCCCACCCTTCTTCAGACCATTCTCTAAATGAGGAGACTGAGGGAAGTGAGCAGAGAGGGCAAGTGGCTCAGCTCCTGTGCCCCGCCTGCCTGACGGTAGACACAAAGGAGCAGCTCGCCTGGGAGTCTTGTACTTCATTCCACACATCTCTTTCGTCCTGTCTGCTGTTTTCCCTCATCTTCTGTGCTTTACATTTTTCTCCTCTGGAATCCTTCTGTTTCAGTCACACCCCAAGCAAAAGGAAGAAGTAAGGACAGAGGGGATTTTCAAAAGCAGTGTGTACACAAGCGAACTAAATGGGAAGTGGGTGGGAGAATTGCAGGGAAGACCTTAGATGGTAGAGCCATCTCCTGTGTGGAGAGGGGAGACGGAAGAAGAGGTGGTGTGAGAGTGGGGACCTGCAATGGTTGCAGGAGCTGAGATGATGAGGAGGATCCTAAGGAAGGAGTCTGGAGATCCAAGATCTTGTGGTGGCTGAGACACTCTAAATTTGGGGGGAATAATGTTGGATATAAATAAATAAATGATGATAATAATGATGGTCATAATGAAATGATGATGGGATGGTGATGGTGATAATGATGGTGATGATGATGATGGTGATGGTGATAATGGTGTTGATAGTGGTGATGGTAATGATGGTGATGATGGTGATGGTGATAATGGTGATGATAGTGGTGATGGTGATAATGGTGATCATAATGGTTGGTTATGATGATCGTGATTGTGATGATGATGGTGATGATAATGGTGGTGATGGTGATGGTAGTGGTGATGGTGATGGTGATGATAGGGTGGTGGTGATGATGTGAGTGATAGTGATAATGGCCATTGTGATGGTGATTATGCTGGTGGTGATGGTGATGGTGACGTTGATGGTGGTGGTGGTAACGGTAATGGTGATTGTGATGGTAATGATGGCGATGGTGGTGATGGTGATGATAGGGTGATGGTGGTGGTGATGATGGTGAAAATGAGTATGATGGTGGTGATGGTAATGATGATACAATGATGATAACAATAATGGTGGTGATAATGATGATGGTGGTGATGATAATGATCATATTAACCGTAACATTGGATAAGTTCTTTATCTTCATGGACCTTGGTTTCTGCATTTATAAGATGAAGAGGTGGAACTTTAGCCTCCTTCTTCTTCTGAGATTCTGTGATTCTAAGAAAGGATCAAAAGAATGTAGAAAAAATCTTTTAGAAAAGAAAGGAAAAGGATTGAGGGAAAACAGGCAAGTTGGGACCAAACAGGAGCAGCGGGGAAAAGTCTGTCCAGTCCCAAGACAAAAGAGCCCTCTTCTAAAGCCTCTCTCTTATCCCTGGGCTGGGAAGCCTACCCCTACATTGCTGGGAAATGAGAGGAAGAGGTGTTTGAAGTGGGTTAACAGCAAGGGCCATGCCTGTGCTGACAGCACCTGATTTCCCAGCCCATGGAATCCTCACCTGCTAATTACATCTACCAGGCCTACCTCCATTGGGAATTCAGCTCCACAAAATCACCTCCCCACCTCCTAAAGGGTCTGGAGCAAATCATTAAAATATCAGGTTTCCAGCCCCTGGGGGATGAGTAGGTGCTAAAAAGAGGCCAAGCTGGATTTGTCAAAAACCAATCAGCTCTCACACGCAAATATCCCACTTGGTCCATGCAACTAGCCTGGTGTTTAGGAGTGTGAGAGGTGGTGGGAGGGGGTGCAGAGCTGGGCTCTGGGAAAGTGCTTAACCCCAGAGCACCAATTAGTTGCCCTATTTGGCCCCCAGGGCCAGACAGAGATGCAGGGAGCCCAGGAAGGGCCCGACAGTTATGCAAGATTAAGGCCAGATAAATTACTTAGTAAGGCACCTACAAGTTCAGCTCTCCACCCAGCCGCTGCAGTTGATGCTGACTTGGGTTTTCAGTTCGTAGCATGGAATCACTGTTGCTTGCCTCTTATAACCATCAAACGGGCCTGTGCTTATGGTAGAACTTAGAAGCAGCAAAGCGCTAAGAAAATGCAATTCATCCATGTATTTCTTCAACCGAGAAAGTTTTTAAAAATTAATTTTATTGTATTTTATTTTGAGACAAGGTCTGGCTCTGTTGCCCAAGCTGAAGTGCAGTGCTGTGATCACAGCTCACCGCAACCTGTCCCCCCTGGGATTAAGCGATCCTCCCACCTCAGCCTCCTGAGTAGCTGAGGCCAGAGATGCATGCCAACATGACTGGCTAAGTTTTTTGTTTGTCTGTTTTGTTTTGTTTTTGTATTTTTGGTAGAGATGAGGTTTCATCTTGTTGCCCAGGCTGGTCTTGAACTTCTAGAGCTCAAGCAATCCACTTACCTCATCCTCCCAAAGTGGTGGGATTACAGGTGTGAGCCACTGCACCTGGCCAAATAAGTCTTTTTAGAGCAACCACTGTATGCTGGCCCCAGGGAGCCTCCAGAAGCCTAACGCTCTGCTCTTGGCAGCCACATCCTCCTTCCTTTGGGTTCTTCCTGGGCCTCTGGACCCCAGCATAGGCTCACATATGGAGCTATCCTCTGCCTGGCCCTGGATAAGGAGGATCCCCAGGCTCTGTCCTGGGCATTCCTCTCCTCCCCTTCTTCTCTCTGGGTGACATCTTCTACTCCTATGGCCTTAATTACTCCAGTGGATCCTCAGATATAAGCTTCTAAGACAGAGAAATTTTTCTCATTTCCACACCCCTATGTCTCTCCTGGACATCTCCCCATGGAGTCCTCCAACATCAATTCATTGAGAAATGATTGCCTTGCAGCCCCTCTAGAGCCATGCCTCCTCCTCCTGCTTCCTGGAGTAAAAGGCCCCACCGTCTTCCCAGTTGCCCAAGCTGGATCCTGGGAGTCATGCCTGTCATCTTACTCATCATTTCCTTACTCTCTACCCAAGGATCCCCAGGCCTGGCCAATTCCTCCTCCATCACAGGCCTTGGTCTGGCCCTCGTCCTCCTCAGCCCAGCCAGAACTCACTCCCAGAGAGCAGCCTCTCTCCCTAGATTATGAAGCTGAGTCCTGCCACTCTCCTGTGCCTGCTCAATCTGTTCGGATCCCTTCCCTGTGAAGGGAGAACCCCAGAGGGGTCTTTCTAAGACCTAAGTCAGCTTTCACTACTCCTCCCTCCCAGGAGACCTCTGATCTCACGGGGCTATTTCCCTAAACAGGATTCTAGGGGAGCCACTCAACAGCCTGGGTTCCATGGGGTCTTTGCTGTTAAAGGGCCATTGTCTGGGGGTTTCACCTCCTTACCAGTGTGAGCAAATTACTGAACACCCTAGGCCTCAGTTTTCTTACCTGTGAAATGGGAATAATGCATGCTAGTGCACAAGATGGACTAGGGGTTCAAATGAGATAAGGTACATCCAGTTTTTCCACACTGGGTTATGGCTTTCTCAGGTGTGTTTTTGTCCAGCAAGCATGCCAAGGAGGACAGGAGATGCAGGGCAAGCATAGCCACTTCCTATAATATCAGCTTTCCTCCATTCTTGGTGGGGAGTGGGAGACCAATATATCTTTATATTACACCCAGCATGGGGATGTGATGGAATCAAATGCAAATTTTGCATCCATGTAAAAGACAAGCATGAGTCTAGCAGACGTTCTTGGTACCCTATCCAGATCTCCTTACCCTGAACACTTCGGGGCTCACCACCCAGCTTCCAAACTTGGCAGCATCCTTTCTGTGTTTGAGGGCTTTCTTTGCTGCAGAAGCCCACTCTGCTCACCTCCATGCTGGCCAGGGAGGCTGGGAGATGAACAACCTCTGGCAGCAGCCTTCACCCACTGAGTGTTGGGAGTTGGGTGTATCAATACCTCAGCTCCCTTGCTCGTAGGCTGGGGTGCATGGAGAACTCTGACTTGTGAGTGTTTCATTGACTGGAGCTCCCCTGCACAATTGGATGTCACTTGTCCATAGAGGTAATGACAGCATAGTGGCTGTGACTTCCTGGCTGCTTTGCCTTCTTTGTCTCACTTTTCCACTCCTCTACTAGTATTTCCTGGAATCCTGCCTCCCCCACACGTAAAATATCTGCACTGCATTCTGGTCTAAGAGTCTGCATTTGGGAGAATACCACTGAGACATAAGCCATCTAGCAACAGCAGCAATAGGAAAACAACTGTAACAACACAAATAGCTTCCGATCAGCACGGGAATCGTTTTTCATGCGTTGTCTTCACTTCACTCTCTCATTCTCCTATGCATAGGTGCTGTTTATAGATGAGGAAGCTGAGGCTTAGGAAGGTTAAGCAACTTGCCTGAGGCCTCACAGTGAGAGAGTGCAGTCTGGGGTTCCTGCTCCTAGAGGAGCCTGGAACCCGTGCTTGAACCTCTAGCAAATGGCCACTTTGATCAGTGCACTTTGGTGGAACCTTCCAGAAGCATGATGCTGGGGAAAGCAGTGGGTGGACTATAACCTAGGAGGTCTCCATGCTGATGCTGGGCTGGCCAGGTGGCTGATGAGAAGTCTTATGTGTCCAGAAAATATCTAAGCCATTCCTCCCATCTCATCACTCTTTTAGAAACTCTGCTTTTTGACCCGGTGTGGTGGCTCATACCTGTAATCCCAGCATTTTGGGAGGCTGAGGAGGGTGGATCACCTGAGATCAGGAGTTTGAGACCATCTTGGCCAACACGGCAAAACCCCGTCTCTACTGAAAATGCAAAAAATTAGCCAGGCGTGGTGGCGGGTACCTGTAATCCCAGCTACTCAGGAGGCTGAGGCAGGATAATCACCTGAACCCAGGAGGCGGAAGTTGCAGTGAGCTGAGATCGTGCCATTGCACTGCAGCCTGGGCAATGAGAGTGAAACTCCATCTCAAAAAAACAAAAACCAAAACAAAAAGAAAAGAAAAGAAAAGAAAAGAAACTCTCTGCTTTTGAAACTGAGCTCTTGCTTTCCCACTTGATAAAGATCCACGTCAGTGCCCGGTGATAAGGAAAGAGCAGCAGAGGGGCAAAGTTGAGCAGAGCTGGTTTTCAGGCCCAAGGAACAGGAACCTGGGAAAGGGGCCTGGCACATGCCCACCAAGAAGCAGGTGCCAAACCCAGCCCAGAAGGCTATGTTGGCCCCATGCTGCCAGATGCGATTTTTACTGGAAAGCTTGAAATCCAGATTTTTCATATGGAATTTCCCCATTTTAAAATACTGGCTACTGTTTTTAAAGCATTTAAAACCCACCCTTTGGTAGCCCAATTAACCCCATCTGGGGTCTGAATTTTTCGCACAGGTGGCCACCTTATGACCCGGGCTGTAAAGGGATATCGGCCAGATGCGACATGGGATAAGTTAGCCATCTGTCTTTTTGATAGGGAAACTGAGGTCCCATGACTTCCATTATGGCAAACAGAAGGGCTGGTTTCCAGGCCCAGGCCACCTGAGGGGATGAAAATCTTCTCACTGAACCATCCCATTACAGGCCTGAACTGGACCTCTTTATACAACATGGGAAACTGAGGCTGGCAAGGGAAGGATGCTGAGTTCCCACCCTCCAGGCAGCATCTCAGCCAGAAGAGGAACGTGCCCCTCCCAGCCTTCCTCAGGTGCATCCCCACATCCCCATGGCTGGTTTGGCCCTGGCGAGGTGCTGGGAGGGATCCTGGTTTGGGCTGTTGCCATGGGAACCCTCCTTGTGGGCCTCTGTGGGTGGCTCTGCCCTTTGGTTTGTTTTCAGGGTCTGAGGCTGTGGAGTTTGCTGACAATTGCCAAAGCCTCGAGTGAGTGGTGAGTCACCAGACTTCAGAAGGGCTGCAAGTGTTTATTTAAAATCTTACAAACAGTTTATAGCCAATGGGCCAGAGTTTACAGGGAAGGGGTTCACTACTGGATGGCCCTGAGGGGTGGCGCAGAGGGCAGTCCTCTAGCTGATCCGCAGATGTCGAGGGCTGGTGGGCGACGTGCTTGTGAGTGCGCCGCCTGGCTGAGCAGTGTGGGAGGCTCCTGGCCCCTCCTTGCTTTGGGTTCCTCCATCGTTGTGGGTTGGTGGGTCCTCCTGAAAGAGATGATGAAGTTCTGGCCCCAGGTACCTGTGAATGTGGCCACATTTGAAAATAGGGC
This sequence comes from Trachypithecus francoisi, assembly GCF_009764315.1. NCBI lineage: Eukaryota > Metazoa > Chordata > Mammalia > Primates > Cercopithecidae > Trachypithecus > Trachypithecus francoisi. The sequence continues at coordinate 11,788,646 of NW_022681468.1, forward strand.
CATTGCAGATGTAGTCAAGCTAAGATGAGATCATAGTGGGTTAAGGTGGGCCCTAAACCCAGTGTCTGGTGTTGCCATGAGAGGCCGTATGAAGACACAGGGGCACACAGAGAGGAGAGGCCATGGGGAGATGGAGACAGAGACTGGAGCGAGGCTGCCATTGGCCAGTCATTGCCATGAATTGCCAGGAGCTGGAAGAAGCAAGGGAAGAGTCTTTCTCCAGCCTCCAGAGACAGCATGATTCGGGACTTCTAGCCTCTGGAATTGTGAGAGAGTAAATTTCTATTGTTTTAAGCCGCTCATTTTGTGTTTTGTTTGTTTGTTTGTTTACATAGCAGCTCTAGGAAAGAATGTTCTCCACCTCCAGGGCCTCTGCTAGGATCTGTTTTTGGAGCGCCTCCCATCCAGGGCTCTCCTGTTCCAGACCCTCATGTGCATCGTGCCACTTGGGTCTGTCTGCCTGGATGCCCCTCAGAGTCCTGAGCTTCACTGTAGCAGGGCCCAGGAACCCCTTTAGGGTGGCCTTGAAGGCCTCAGGAGTCTTAATGTCTACAAACCCTGGGGCCCTGGAGCAGGTGGGCAGGAGACATGGTCACAAGCAGGCCAATGACAGCCTCACAGGACTCCTGGAGACAACTGAGGACAGGATTGAGAGAGAGAAGCAGAGCTCCTGCCTTTGAGGGTTGGATGGGCTGGGGGAAAACTGCTTGGCGGTACTGACTACACTCCTGGTTCTACCATGGGTTAGAAACTTGCCATGGTCTCTGACTTGGTACAGGGAAAGCATTTGCATAACCCCTTGCTACTCAAAGTGTGGTCTAGGATTAACAGCATCAGCTGTTAGACTGCAGCTTTTAGGGCCCACCCCAGACCTACATAATGAGAGCCTACGTTTTACCAAGATGCCCAGGTGACTTGCATTCATGTTCCATCGGAGAAGAGCTGGCTGGGAGGGGGAAGGGAGCAAGGGATCTGGACTCCCTTCTTCTACACTCCTGGGCTTAGCCCGGATTTCAACAGGGGCTAGGGTGACCACACCAAGCAGGTTCTGCAAATGCTAGTGTTCTGTGTTGATAACAGAAGAGGACATTTTGGACTCTAGAGGCCCCCAAACATCCTCACTCAGATGTTCCATGTGGAAGTTTGGGCATCATCCTGAATCTCTCTCTGGACCCTCCACCCCTGCCTGGGCACCAAGTCCCAGGGGATTGCCCCTGCTAGTGAGAAGAGAACAGCATGGGGTGGCGGCAGGAGGATGGAAAAACCCAAATAACAGCTAAAACAATAACTGGGGAAAGAAACCACGGCATATCAGACAACCCAAAATAAAGGAGAGAAAACAGGCCAAATCCCAGTAAGAGTGACATATCTGTGACTCTCCCGGACAAACCCAAATAAGGGAGAAAGGCAGCAGTAACTGGGAACTCGGGGTCCTTGAAATTCCCTCCTTATCCAGAATACCGAATGCTGATCTAATGATGATTATCCATCTTTTTTTTTTTTTTTTTTTTTTTTTTTTGAGATGGAGTTTCACTCTTGTCACCCGGGCTAGAGTGCAATGGCACGATCTCGGTTCCCTACAACCTCTGCCTCCTGGGTTCGATCAGTTCTCCTGCTTCAGCCTACCAAATAACTGGGGTTACAGGTACCCACCACCACAACTGGCTATTTTTTGTATTTTTAGTAGAAGCAGGGTTTCGCCATGTTGGCCAGGCTGGTCTTGAACTCCTAACCTCAGGTGATCCACCTCCCAAAGTGCTGGGATTACAGGCATGAGCCACCGCCCCTGGCCCATTATCCACCTTTAACCAAAGAATCAACCACAAAATAGGAATCAGCACTGGGTGGTCACAGGAGAAGTACGAAAATATCAGGCAGCAATTTCTCAGAACAGCAAGAAAGGAACTGTTAAAATTAGCTACAAGGACAGGGAGGAATCTGGGCTGGTAAGACCCCAACAAACAGGAGTGTGCTGAGCTGGATGAGACCGGCTGAGTCTCAACCGAGCCCCACCCCAAACCTAATGCTCATTACCATACACCTGCCTCCCCCAGCACCCTGACAGTTCCCAGCATGCCCATATGTAGTATAAAAATGGATGGCACCTCGATTCTAAGAAACCTCTGTTTTTTTCCTAGAAAACCTCATGATGATTCTACTCCCTAATTAGAAGTGCCCATACAGTTAGACACCCCAACTCCTTTCTGCCTGATGAGTTCTCATGAGTACGTTAGCACTTCTCTCTTATGCGTGTACTTTTGCTTTGCAAGAAGAGCTTCTTGCCTGTCCCTTCATTCTGATTCGTCCCTGAATTCTTTCTCGTGACAATGTCAAGAGCATGGACACCAGCTGGGGTTGGAGTGTCTCACCAGCGTCTGGAGACTGTCTTAAGCCCTCTGGCAACAGGAGGATGGCTGAAACCCAGTCTCTGTCCAGCTCATGCTCACACCCTCCTCCCTCTTGCCTGGATGACTCTTATCGGTTCTGGAATTCTCCTGCCTGCTTCCTCTAAGCCACTCTCTACCTGGAGGCCAGAATGAGGTGGTAAGACCTCTAATTCTCACGTAACCGGGCTCCTGCCTAAACCTCAGAGCCCTCTGCGCCTGTCCCCACCACTCACACAAGAACGCAGATCCTTACTGAGGCCTCCGGGCCTGGCCTGAGTGGCTCTAGCCTCATCTCGAGTTTCTCTGCACCAGCCCTGTGCCCCAGACCACAGCCTCTTCTTGTTCATCCATGCCTCTGCTCAGCATCTTTGACATGCAGCTTCCTCTGCTTGTGCGCTTTCCCCAGCCCTCCTCCTGCCATCTGATGCTGCCTCATCCTTGAAATGCCTGCTCCTCCTGGAGGTCTCCCTGCACCAGCAGACGAGGCCAGTCCTCCCCGACACGTACATCTGTGCATCCCCTGATTTTTCCTCTTGGCGCTGCTCACAGCAGTGACTGTGAGTTTGGCACTGTATGCTTGTTGGGAACTCCCTGCCCACCTCCCAACATCACAGGCCAGGAAAGCAGGGGCCAGTCGTGTCTTCCTCACCAGGTCCCAGCGCTTAGCACACTTGCCGCTACATCGGTCTGTTAATGAGAAAGAAAGGTAGCAGAATTGACATTTTGTACAAAAGGGGAACTCTTGCCTGTTTTTTGTTCGTTCATTTGTTTTTTAATTCTGGGTCTATCCACCTGGATCCAGCCCAGTGGGTTGCACGAGTGGCCTTGGGCCGGGCCCAGTTTTCTCTCTAAGATGACCTTCTGGGTCCCTCCAAATGTACACACCTGGAGGCACGTGAGACATGCCTGTGACTGGGAAGAAGTGAGGGCCGTGGTTTCCATGGCTGCCTCTGCCGTGTGCAGACTCGCTGAGCATCTCAGGAGGTCAAACAGTGAGCGGGAGAGCTTCTGGTAGGACTCTTGAGGTGAATGACCTAATGGGAGAGACTTGCCAGGAACCAGCCCAAGACGACCCAAGACCTTGCCTTCTAATCTCTTCCTGGCTGGACTGGCCTCCTCTCCTATCCCCTCCCTCTCCCTCCACCGTCCCCACCAGGGTCAGGAAGGTTTTGCTACAACGCCCGCCAGAACATGTCAGTGCCTGCGCCGAGTTCCTTCTGTGCAGTCCCACGAGTGCGCTGAGTGAATCAATAAATGAATAAATGACTGAGCTACGAATGAATCTATCTAGTCATGCAGTCAGTCTGGAAGTAAAGGGGCAAAAGGTGTGACTTCAAAACGCTGATCAAGACAACAACAAAAGAAGTGTCGCGTTGCCTTCTTACCACGGCGTAATTCACCGCTGTGAAGCAGGCACTTCTGTCATCCTTGTTTATTTTGTTGTCATTATTTGTATGGAGGCCTGGTTTACAATTATTAAAGAGCACGGATCTCTGGGGGTGCAGCCGGGTGAATTTTTGCCTATGTAGACCCCAGATTACCATCCCCGACACCATAACGTTTCTTGTGCATCCTTTTAGCCCCTAGCCCACCCCAGAGGCAATCCCTGTTCTGGCCTTCACCACCCCAGGAATTTTGTCTGCTCTTGAACTTCACATAAATGGACGCGCCCAGAGAGTGCTTCTCTGCCTGGCATCCTTCCCTCCATGTGATGTGTGTGAGAGTCAGCCAGGCTGGAGTGTGTGTGCTCGTAGTCGGTTCCTGTTTGTTGCTGCGTAGTATTCCATTGCATGGACCTGTCACCTTAGAGAGGATGACTGTGGATTTCAGACACCCTTCATGGCCTGTCCATGGCTGCACACTTACTAAATGATGATGCTGGGAACACGGCTTTTTGTCAAGACTTCTGCCTGTTCTTTAATTTTCCTACTATTTCTCTGGACAAAGTCAGCTGATTGGAAAACAGGGCACAGGCTTCCCAGCCACAGAAGGAAGGAAGGAAGCTGGAGGCTCCAGCCCCTGTGCACTATGACCTGGGCATGCCGGGTAACCTCCCCAAACCACATTTTTCTCTGGTAAAAAGGGATGGCACTGGCTTCCTCAGACAATTAGCGTGCGCCCAGTAAATTCTATTAGACATCTAAACAAACTAACAAATGTGCCCACAAAGTCTTGCTGTGTGATTTGAGTCGGTCGCCTTTCCACCCTGGGTTTTGTCACCTGCTCTGAGAAATGAAAGGTGGATGAGGGCCCCGGGGTGCTGGCGGCTCTCCAGGCTGCCAGGCTCTGCACTCAGTGGCCTCCCAGGCGACGCCAGGAGGTTATTTAGTCTGACGGGTCAGGTGACCTGGTCTGAGGTTCTGCTGCCCTGATGGGTGGGGCGGAGGGGGGTACACTGGGGACTGGCGAGTGGCACATTTGTTTGATTTGAGTCCATCCCTTTGTGTCCACAAATTCACCTTTGTTTATTTTCCTGAGAAGCTAAACAAACCAGTGAGACTGCGCAGTTCCAAGCCAGACATGCGTTTCCACTGTAAAAATATTTTTGCGGGTCAGAAAATTGCACCAAAATGTTTTCACAGGCAAAACGCTGCTGTGTGCCGCTCAGGCCTGTGGCTGACTGATTGCTAGAGATGGGGGCTGAACACACACACCCTGGGAACACGTTTCAACAACACCAATAACAACAAGCAAGTAGGAAGCACTTACTCTGTGCCAGGCAGTTGCCAGTTCCTTCCCTTCCCTTCCTTCCCTTCCTTCCCTTCCCTTCCCTTCTCTTCTGTTCCCTTCCCTTCCCTTCCCCTCCCCTCCCCTCCCCTCCCCTCCCCTCCCCTCCCCTCCCTTCCCTTCCCTTCCCTTCCTTCCTTTCCCTTTCTTCTTTCCTTTCCTCTCCTTTTCTTTTCTTTGAGATGGAGTCTCACTTTGTTGCCCAGGCTGGAGTGCAATGGCATGATCTTGGCTCACTGCAAGCTCTGCCTCCCAGGCTCAAGCAATTCTCCTGCCTCAGCCTCCTGAGTAGCTGGGATTAAAGGTGCCTGCCACCATGCCATACTAATTTTTGTATTTTTAGTAGAGACAGGGTTTCACCATGTTGGCCAGGCTGGTCTTGAACTCCTAACCTTATGTGATTTGCCTGCCTTGGCCTCCCAAAGTACTGGGATTACAGGCGTGAGCCACCGCACCAGGTCACCAGTATGTTCTTTACTTGTGTGATCAGTTTTCACCCTCATCCCTCCCTGTGTGGTCACTGTGATTGTCATCTGTTCTGCTTTGCAGATGAAAGTAATGAGGTCCAGAGAGGTTAAGTGATTCCTCCAAGGTCAAACAGCCTGTAAGGAGCAGAGCCAGGGTTAGAAACCAGGTCTGTCTGACATCAGAGCCTGGGCTCGTACCTATCATGGTGCATCTCTGAGGCCCTAACTAAATGCTGGGATCAGCCGTGGGGCTCTGCCATGAGCCTTTCTGTGTTATTTCATGTATACAGGAGTGATAGAGATGGGATCAGCCGTGGGGCTCTGCCATGAAGCCTTTCTGTGTCATTTCATGTATATAGGAGTGATAGAGATGGGATCAGCCATGGGCCCTGCCATGAAGCCTTTCTGTGTCATTTCATGTATACAGGAGTGATAGCGCTCGGATGGGCCATGGAGGTGGCCTCCCATCACCTGCTTCTTGTACAGACTCCGAGGAGGTTAGTGACATGGCCATCCTCACATTCAGTGGGCAGTGGTCTCCATGGCTGTCCTTGTCACCTTGCTCTGTGAGGTTAGATATTTTGTACAATGCAGCCCCCATGGCGCAGTTGCCCGGTTGACGCCCTTGGTGTGCACATTCATACAAAACCCATCACAGAATAGATGGCAGACCCGTATAGACCCATATAGAACTGGAGCCCACATCATAGAACACAGCCCTCTGAACGGGGATTTGCGGACTTACAGTGTCATCGCATTCTCTGGCCATTATTTTACACCCACATTCAGCTATGTACAATCAGCGAAAAATGAGATTACAAGCCAGTTTAAATACTGCAGGGGATTCCTCTCTGCCTCTCCGCAGACACCGCAGGCGATGCCTAGGGCCGAGTAGGAAACAGCAGCCGAGAGGCACTGTCCCTCTCACAGACCTTGGTCTCAGGAACTTCCTGAAGCGACAGCCCCATGGACTCCTGGGATTATACACATCTTTTCGCTAAAGGCAGCTCCAAATGCCAGCTGGTCCCCAGCCTGGGCTCCAGTGGAGAAGTGTGATTGGTTGGGAGGTAAGAGCTGGGCTTGCTGGGAGGCATCTGTGAGCCTCAGTCTTGGAGGAGACACCCCATGGGGTGCGGAGGTGGAGAGTGAATACATTGGATCCAGTGACCTGACGCAGTCTCTAGCCTGGGAGGATGGATCTGCTGGGTGGGTTTGTTTCTCATCCTTCTCCCTGAGGGCAGGGCCATGGTGACACTTCTTAGTGTCCCTGGACCTGGCACAGAGGAGCCCTGACATGTGCTTTGTGACACATGACATGGAGTTAGGGTCCTGCCGCCTTCAGAGTGAGGGAGCCACTCCTCTGTCTGTGGAGAAGCCTTCCTGGGGTCACTGACCAACCATGCCTGAAGCTGGGGCTCTAGCAAAGGTGGAAAAGGGCAGGACAGTCCTAGGGCCTGCCCAAGGGACAGCTCACGGCCAGGACAATGACCGCCAAGCCCCCTATACACTCAGGGGCTCAGTATGAGCCCTCAGGAATGAAGAAGCGAGCTCAGCCTGTCCAGGCCCTGGCCTGGGATGACCCAGGTCTGTGTCCATGTGGCTGCTCGGCCGGTGCGGGTCCCTGCAAGGATCATCAGGAGGCCAAGAAGCAAACGCCACATCTTTCTCTTTTTGTCTGTGTATGGCTAGAATGCACACAGCGCCTGACTCGGGGGAGGTGTCTGTAAACAATTTTTGAACAAACATATAATATTTAGAACTACATTGATGCATCCAATAATTACATTTTGGTAATAACATACTGAATATGTTACAGTGATCTCCTGCGGTTATTCCTATGGCCTAGTGACATTGTAACACGAAGCATTTCTCACAAGTCTGTGGTGATGCTGGTGTCAGCAGACCTCCTGGGCTACCAGTGGTATAAAAGTCTAGCACGTGTTATTATGGATTGTATATAATACTCGATAATGATAATAAACGACTATGCTCCTGGTTTATATGTTTACTACACTATACTTTTTATTCTTATTTTAGAGTATACTCTTTTTTTTTTTTTTTTTTTTTGAGAGGGAGTTTCATTCTTGTCACCCAGGCTAGAGTGCAGTGGTGGGATCTTGGCTCACTGCAACCTCTGCCTCCCAGGTTCAAGTGATTCTCCTGCCTCAGCCTCCAGAGTAGCTGGGATTTACAGGCGTGAGCCACCACACCTGGCTAATTTTTTGTCCTTTTAGTAGAGATGGGGTTTCACCATGTCTCGAACTTCTGACTTTGGGTGATCCACCCACCTTGGCCTCCCAAAGTGCTGGGATTACAGGCGTGAGCCACCATGCCTGGCCTTAGGGTGTACTCCTTCTACTTATTAAACAAGTTAACTGTAAATCAGCCTCAGGCAGGTCTTCAGGAGGTACCCAGAAGAAAGCATTGTTATCCAAGGAGAGGACAGCTCCATGCATGTTACTGTCCTTGAAAACCTTCCAGTGGAACAAGATGTGGAGGTAGAAGGCGGTGACATTGATGATCCTGACCCTGTGTAGGCCTAGGCTAATGTGTGTGTTTATATCTTAGTTTTTAACTTTGTGTTAAAAAGTTTAAAAAGTAAAAAATATATATATGTTAGAATTTTTACAAATATAAACAAGCTTATGGAATAAAGATATAAAGAAAGAAAATATTTTTTACAGCCTTACCATGTGTTTGTGTTTTCAGCTAAGTACTGTTACAAAAGAGTAAAAAAGTTTTAAAAAAGTAGAAGTTTAAAGTAAAAATGTTACAGTACACTAAGATTAGTAGAGTGTTGAAGAAAGGAAAACATTTTTGATATATTCAGTGTAATGGAAGTGTCCAGTGTTGATAAAGGCTACAGCAGTGAGCAGTAAGTCAGTCCTAGGCCTTCCCATTCACTTGCCACTCACTCACTCACGGACTCAGCGAGAGCAACGTCCAGTCCTGCAAGCTCCATTTCTGGTAAGTGCCCTAGACAGGTGGACCATTTTCTATCTTTTACACTATATTTTTACTGTACCTTTTCTATGTTTCGAGATAGAGACATAAGTACTTACCATTGCATTACTATCACCTACAATGTGTAGTATGGCAGCAAGTTGCAGAATGCAATAGGCTAGACTGTAGAGCCTAGGCGTACAGTCAGCTACGTAGAGTGTAAGTACTCTCTATGATGTTCACACAACAATGGAATTGCCTAATAATGAATTTCCAGGATGTAGCCCCATTGTGAAGTGATGTGTGACTGCTTTTGGTCCAGGAGGGAGGTCCTCCAAGAGGTCCAGCCCTTATGTCACCATGGAGACAAAAAGGGGTTTTACACATCCCACATGTTCTTTATACATCGGGAGAGATGCTGATCCTGGCCTATGTGCTTGTGTGTATGTGTGGGTGTGCATGTGTGTGTCTGCATGCCTGTGTGGTGAGGGGTAGGGGAAAGTAGCCCCCAGGGGGCTGTGCTGGTGGCCATGTGGACCATGTGGGCAGGTGCCAGGAAGGGGTGTCTTAAACATAAGGGGTAGCTTAAACACAAACACTTCCCCAGGGCTGGGCTGAGTCAGAAGCCCGCGGTGGGTGTATGGGAGAGTGAGTAGAGAGGGTAGGCTGCAGCCAGCCTGCTTCCGATGAGGAGGAGGGCGGGGGATGGAGCTCAAGAATCAGCCACAGGTGACAGACACAGAGAGGACCAGCAGCCGAAAGGCGGGGCCTGGGGGTTGGCAGGCAGCCTGAGGGGCACGATGCTGTTGAGTCTCATCTGCTGGTCTCCCCCGTGTGCCAGCAACTCTGCTGAGTAATAAAGGGCACCGTCCTATTTGATCCTCGGCCCAGCCTCAAGGTGGGGGACTCTTAGTCCCATCGTCAGTGGAGGGCACCGTGAAGACACACGAGGTGACTTGTCCAAGGTTCCCTAGGGCTGGCAAGGGGTAGAGCCCTGTGTTTGTGAGGATCCCAGGAGCTGCTTGTCGGATGGGTGTTTTACCTTCTGTGACGGTTACTCTCATGTGTCAGCTTAAATGGGCCGCAGTGCCCAGATAGGGAGATGGTCAAATATTCTTCTAAAGGTTTCTGTGGGGGTGTTTTTGAATGGCATTGACGTTTAAACGGGTGGACCTTAAATAAAGCGGCCCATACTCCAGCCCATGCGTGGGCCTCATCCGATTGGTTGCTGGCCCGAATAGGACAGAAAACAGACCTCTGAGAAAGAGGGGATTCTGCAGCCCATGGCCTTGAGCTGGGCCTTGAACACCAGCTCTTCCTGGGTCTCCAGGATGCCAGTCTACACTGCAGATTTTGGATTTGCCAGTTTCCATAATCATGTGAGCCAATTTCTTAGAATAAATCTCTTTAGACACACACACACACACACCCCTCCTATTGATTCTGTTCTCTGCTCTCTGGAGACCCCTGACTAATCCGGCTTCTCAGGAGTGAATGTCAGTAGGAAGCACCCAGGATTGTGCAGCTTGAGGCTGACTCAAATCAACCCCTCTGGGCACACAGTGTAACCTAGGAGGGGCTGGGTGAGGGAGCTGGGAGGGGTGAAATGGACTCCAGTGAAGGTAGGAGCAGAACGGCAAAACAGGGCGGTGTCAACGGGACAGGACACCTACAAGCAGGCCACTTCTGCCACGTTCTTGTTTGTGACCATGGCCAAGCCTTTTCTCTGCTATGCGCCTTAGTTTCCCTCTGGGCAGGTCCCTCCCTGTGCCAGGTAGTCTTCAGGACCCTCCTTGCCTTGGCTATTCAGTGACCTCCAGAGGAAAGAAGGGGCAATGAGAGCTCAGCGATGGCCCACGTTGTCCTGCCACCAGCCCCTTCCACACGTAACTGCTGGCGGCTTACCTCTCATTCCTTCAGCTGTGGAGGTGCAGAGACAGAGCCAGGCAGGAGAGCTGGGTTCAAGTCTTACTCCACCATGAACTAGTTATGTGGCTGTGGGCAAACCAGTTTCAACTCAGCTTCCATTTCCCCTATCCACAGAATGGGGGTGGTGATGCTGGTTTGCTTGTTCTGGGAGTTAAATGGTTGAAAATGTGAGCCTGGTACTTAATACATTGTGGTATTTTTAATACACACCAGTGCTGTCTTTCTTGATGAGCTCTTGCAATAGGCAGACGTGAAGTATATGATGTTGCTTTTATTTTAAGGGGCTCACAAGCTCCAGCTCCTCATGGCCACCCCGTGAGAGGCCTCTTTTGGAATGGAGTCACTACCGAGTGAGTGTAGTAGAGCAGGTGTGGGGACCCTGCTGTGGGCTGGGATATTGCTGTCCTTTGTAACCTCAGCCTTCCTTCACCAGATGTTTCCTGGTGTCCTGAGCTTTGTGCTGGAAATTGAGAGCCTGTGGTATTAGGGAGAAAATGCACCCAACAGGCTACAGCCCAGTAGGTGAATGCTCTACCAGAGGTATTAGTGGGGAGCATAGAACAGAGGAGGAAGAAAAAACTGTCACTCTTTTCTCCTGCCTGCAAACCTATGGAAAATGAAAAGAAGGAAGTTCTTGGGCAAACAGTAATTCTGTAATACAGGGAAATGAACACCAGTGCAGCTCCAAGAAGGGCTTTTTGTCTGCCAGTTCTCTCCAGTTACCACAGGCTGCCTTGGAATGGGATGAGCTCCATGTCACTGATTTTCATCCATCCAACTGCCCCATCTACCTTTTCTCTCTTCCTTCCTTCCCTCCCTCCTTCCCCCCTCCTTCCCTCCTTCTCTCCTTCCTTCCTTCCTTCCCTCCCTCCTTCCTTCCTTCTCTCCCTTCCTTCCTTCCTTCTTTCCCTTCTTCCTTCCATCCATTTTCTTTCCATGCATTTGTCTGTTTTCACCTATCCATCTGTCCATCATATTTTCTTCCTTCCTTTATTCCATCCTCCCTTCCATCTATCCTTCCATCCATCCATCCATTTTTCTTCCTTCCTTCCCTTTTCCTTCCTTCCCTCCTCCTTCCCTCCTTCCTTCCCTCCTTCCTTCCCTCCTTCCTTCCCTCCTTCCTTCCCTCCTTCCTCCCCTTCCTTCCTTCCCTCCTTCCTCCCTCCTTCTTCCCTCCTTCCCCCCTCCTTCCTCCCCTTCCTCCTTCCCTCCTTCCTTCCCTCCTTCCTTCCCTCCTCCCCTCCTCCTCCCCTCCTTCCTCCCCTTCCTCCTTCCCTCCTTCCTCCCCTCCTTCCTCCCCTCCTTCCTCCCCTCCTTCCTCCCCTTCCTCCTTCCCTCCTTCCTTCCCTCCTTCCTCCTCCTTCTCCCTCTTCCTCCCCTCCTTCCTCCCCTCCTTCCTCCCCTCCCCTTCCCTCCTCTCCCCTCCTTCCTCCCCTCCTCCTCCCCTTCCTCCTCCCCTCCTTCCTCCCCTCCTCCTTCCCTCCTTCCTTCCCTCCTTCCTCCCCTCCTTCCTCCCCTCCTTCCTCCCCTTCCTCCTTCCCTCCTTCCTTCCCTCCTTCCTTCCCTCCTTCCTCCCCTCCTTCCTCCCCTCCTTCCTCCCCTCCTTCCTCCCTCCTTCCTTCCCTCCTTCCTTCCCTCCTTCCTCCCCTCCTTCCTCCCCTCCTCCTCCCCTTCTCCTTCCCCCTTCCTTCCTCCTCCTTCCCTCCTTCCTCCTTCCTTTCCCCCTTCCTCCTTCCCTCCTTCCTCCCCTCCTTCCTCCCCTCCTTCCTTCCCTCCTTCCTCCCCTCCTTCCTCCCTCCTTCCTCCCCTCCTCCTTCCCTCCTTCCTTCCTCCCTTCTCCCCCTTCCCCCCTCCTTCCTCCCCTTCTCCTTCCCTCCTTCCTTCCTCCTTCCTTCCCTCCTTCCTTCCCTCCTTCCTCCCCTCCTTCCTCCCTCCTTCCTCCCCTCCTTCCTCCCTTCTCTCCTTCCTCCTTCCTCCCCTCTTCTTTCCTCCTTCCTCCCCTCCTTCCTCCCCTCCTTCCTCCCCTCCTTCCTCCCCTCCTTCCTCCCCTCTTCCTCCCCTCCTTCCTCCCTCCTTCCTCCCTCCTTCCTTCCCTCCTTCCTCCCCTCCTTCTCCCCTCCTTCCTCCCCTCTTCCTCCCCTCCTCCCCCCTCCTCCTCCCCTCCTTCCTCCCCTCCTTCCTCCCCTCCTCCTCCCCTCCTCCTCCCCTCCTCCTCCCCCTCCCCCCTTCCTTCCCTCCTTCCTCCCCTTCCTCCTTCCTTTTATTTTCCCACCTATCTATTCATTTTCTATCCACCATCCATCTATTCATCATCTTTTCTTTCTTCCTCTGATTTATCTTTCCATCCATACACTCATTTTTCTTTCATCTATTCATCCATTTACCCATCCATTTTTCCATCCATCCATCCATCCATTTTATTTTACTTTCACCAATATATCCTTCTACATCCTTATCCATCCATCTATGCAACCCAATCTATATCAGGCTGTTTACTGGAATCCTAGAACTGAGATGCCTTCTAGGGCATCCTGGAGCAGTGGGGGAAGCTCAGCTGTTGAACCTGAGGGCAGATGGACCCTCTGCTGGGCAGAACCCCAAGGGAGTTCCTGTGTGGATTATGTGGGACAAGGCAATCCTGAAGTGCCTTCTAACTCAAACGTTTTCTGGTTCAAGAGCCACAGGAATGACTTTTTAAGGTCTCAACCTCAACCGCTGATCACTCAAAATGCACATCTGTCTCTTCAACCACATCTATGTGTATATGTCTCCCTGTGCCAGCTAGAGCTGGGGACTCAGTGGAAAGAAGACGGACCACATCTTGTTCCCACAGAGCTTATATCCTTGTGGGGAAGACAGAATATCGGCAAATAAGTATACATCAGACAATGATAAATCCCATGCAGAAAAATGCAGCCATGGAAGAGGATGGAGAGATGGAGGGAGCTGCAGATGGAGGACTGGGTTGTAATTTAGGTGGTGTGGTCAGGGAGGAACTCTCTAAAGGGCTTTTCAGCAGACTCCTGCAGGCAAATAGTTTCTGGGGAAAGTGTGCAGAGGGACAGTAAGGAAAAGGCCCAATAGCAAAGACTTGGAATCAACCCAAATGTCCATCTGTGACAGACTGGATTAAGAAAATGTGGCATATATACACCATGGAATACTATGCAGCCATCAAAAAGGATGAGTTTGCGTCCTTTGTAGGGACATGGATGCAGCTGGAAACCATCATTCTTAGCAAACTATCACAAGAAGAGAAAACCAAACACCGCATGTTCTCACTCATAGGTGGGAACTGAACAATGAGATCACTTGGACTGGGGAAGGGGAACATCACACACTGGGGCCTATCATGGGGAGGGGGGAGGAGGGAGGGATTGCATTGGGGAGTTATACATGATATAAATGATGAATTGATGGGTGCTGACGAGTTGATGGGTGCAGCACACCAACATGGCATAAGTATACATATGTAACAAACCTGCACGTATACACATGTACCCTAGAACTTAAAGTATAATAATAAAAAATAAATAAATAAATAAATTAAAAAAAAAAAAAAAAAAAAAAAAGGCCCTCAGGGTGGAGCATGTTTGGCATGTTCCAGAAAGAACTAGAAGGCCAGTGTGAGGAGAGGTGGTTTTTGAGGAGTGAATGGCAGGAGAAGTCACAGCTCTCAGGGATTAGAGCACCAGGGGTGTTTAGGCCACCAGGACCTCCACTGGGACCAGACCTGATTTGCATTTTAAAAGGAGCATGCAGGCAGCTGAGTGGTGAAGACATTGCAGAGGGGTGGGAGTGGAAGCAGAGTCCGCGGAAAGGATGTGACAGCCCAGGAGAAGGGTGCACGCAGTAGGCTTTGCCGGTGGAAGAAGGGGCCAGGAACCACAGAGGTGGGCAATCTCTAGAAACTGGAGGAAGCAAGGGAATGGATTTCCCCTGAAGCCTCCAGAAGGAACCAGCCCTACTGACACCCTACATACAGACCTGGGAGACCCATGCTGGACTGTTGACCTCCAGAGCGGTAAGAGAATACATGTGTGCTGTTCTAAGCCAAAGAGTTTGTGCTAACTTGTTATAGCAGCAACAGGAAAGTATCACAGTCCAGTGAGGGGTTAGGAGGTGGCAGGTGATGATGGCTGTATGAGGATGGTGCCTTGGAGGGGGCAGAAAGTGGCTGTATTCTGGACACGTGGTGAAGTGGAGTTGATGGGATGGCCGTGCCGATGAACTGGGAGTGGTTATGGTGGAAAGAGAGGAGTGTGGGAGAACTTCCAGGTATTTGGTCTGAGCAATGAAATCTGCCATTTCTGAGATGGTGACAGCCACTAAAGGGAGGAGGTTTGCAAGGTGCTCGAGAATGGGGTTTTGGCCACCCTGAGTGGGAGGAACTTGTAGGCACACAGGAAGGCATTTGAAGCAACCAGCGGGATGTTTGCTCTGAGGCTGGCGGGGAGAGGGCTGGGCTGGGGTAAAACATTTCAGGGTCCTCAGTGGGTGTGGGATGGAATGAGATCATCAAGGGAGGGAAGACAGCAGGGTCAAGGGTTTCACCTTCAAGGGTAGTGAAAGCCTTTTATACTACCAGTCTCCTTCGTTGTCTGGGCAGAAAAGGCACCTTCCTGCAGAGATCGCTGCTTCTAGTGACAAAAAAATAGTCAAACAAGACTGAGCAGCATCCATGGATCCTGGAACCACCCAAGACCCTTTAGTGTTAGCCAGGGCTGTCAGCACCAAGCATCCTAGACTAGGGCACTTAAACAACAGACATGTCCTTTCTCACAATTCAGGAGCTGGAAGTCCAAGACCAAGGTGTCGGCAGGGCTGGTTTCCTCTGAAGCCTCTCTCCTTGGCTTGCAGATGGCCGTCTTCCCCTGTCTTCACGTGGTCTTCCCTCTGCACATGTCTGTTTCTTAATCTCCTCTTAGAAGGACACCAGTCAGATTGGATTATGACGCAACCATATAAGCTCATTTTACTTTAATCGCCTCTTTGAAGGCTCCATCCCCAAACCAGTCACATTCGGAGGTGCCAAGGTTAAGACGCTAACATAGACTTTTTGGAGAGGGTGGGGGCTGGGGGGAACACAGTTCAGCCCGGAAAACCTCCTGAGGCACCAGGCTGGCTCTCCACTTCTTAACTGGGAACTAAGTCTTCAAGCAGCAAATGAACTCTCACACCCCTCACCGAGCGCATGGCTGGGCCAAGTCCTATTCCTCTCTTGCCAGAGCTCTTCCTGCCACCAGCCCACGCTGCCTGGAAAACAGAGCGTCTCATTTCCCCGCCGCTGGGTCCCATCCCTGCAGACGCACCTCATCAGGACAGGGGCCTGGCTGCAGCCCCGCTCCCCGGTCTCACACTACATCATGTGTCACCCTGCTGGTGGTGGCCTCCGTGTAATCAAACACCCCTGAGTCAGACATCGCAGAATTAACAATCCTCCACATGGTATAAACAGAGCCTAAATCAAATGCCAGCAAAAGGATATTGCCTTTTAAATGGGTCCTGACAGCTGTGGAAAATATTATAGAATAGAATCCTTACATATGACAGACATTAATTCTTAAGGAACCCCTAAACGGGTCCTCTGGATCGTTTGTAAGATTGTATTTTATTATGGATTGGATGTATTGAAGTAAGACTATAATCTTATTGTGCTCTGACCTCTGTTTTTATAGCTCTGTATAAACAGCAGTTACCGTATTAGATGGAGAGATGTTTACAGATGGAGAAATAAAAACACGCCGATTTACTGTGTTGTAGAAACCCGAAACCAGCCCAAGGCAGGGCCTGGGTTTTGTACGTCAGAGGCCCCGTCCTGATGGGAGCGGACAGCTTGAGGGGTGGGACCCAGGCGGGGCATGGGCCTTTGGCTCCTGTTGGTGGGGTACACAGGCCCCACAGCCCCAGAGTGTCAGGTCCTGCTCTCCAGCGCTCTGAGATCTGGACTTTTCGGACCACTGGGTGGGACACAGATGAGAAGAAGGCTCACACCCGGGGATGGTTTGGCTTCTGTTCTGCACTTTTGCTGCTTCCTAGATGCAGGGGTTGGGTCTGAGAGAGGGCAGGACTTTGGAGCGGGGCGCATCTGAGGTTGCCCTGGCTCTGTGTTAAGAAGCCTGGGACCTTGAGCTAAAGCTCTCCGGGCCTTGGTTTTTCACCTCTCTGTTGTGGGAGTGAAAACACCCGTCTCAAGTGCTTGTGAAAAATGGCTGAAATACTAGAAAGTTCCGGCACTCAAGAAAGCTCCCTTCCTGCGTCTTTCCCCTTGCCTTTTAAAATCCTGTTCCATTTTCCTTACGGTGGGCCTAACAGTTCTTGGAGAACAGCCTTCTCCTGAGGGCCGGAGGCACTCCATGGAGTCCCTTTGGGGTCCCCAAAGGAGTCTCCCAGCCTGCTTTCCTCACTCGCTCATTCACAGTCCGTGGGAGGCAGCTGGAATAAGCACTAAGGAGAAGACAGGGCCGAGGAGAGGGATGAGGTGTCTGCAGTGGGGGTGCTAAGGTTTTAGGAAGGGTGGCCAGAGAAGGTTGAATAGACCTGCACAGAAAACCCAGGAAAAGCTGGGGGCCCCAGTCACGTAAACACTCGAGGAAAGAGTACTCCAGGCAGGAGGAAGAGCCAAGGCAGAGGCCGGCAGGCAGCACAGACAGGGGGCTGGGGCTGGAGTGCAGGGCAGCGATGGGGATGGGGTCAGGGGTATGCGGGGGGTCAGACGGCCTCACACATGTGTCCAGGTGGGCAGGAGCGGTGCTGCCATCCAACTGCTGGCCACAGCACGGTGTGGGGGGGCCCGGGTCCTCGTGGCTCTCACAGGGCAGGCTGCTGGAAGAGTTGGGGATTCCCGTCAAATCATGGCTCAGAGAGGGGCATCAGTTAGTAACAGCCATGTCGAGGGATCACCCAACAGCTGCTAAAAACAGCCCTTCATTGAGTAATTGCCAAAAGGGTTTTCTGAGCCATTTCCACCACAGTTAATATCACCTGGTTTCTACACCACACACATTAGAATAAACTAAATATCTTTCAAATTCGTATTTCTGTATTGACTAACATTAATTTACATGGTCATAGCAGCTGATAAATACATCAGCACATCTCAGGAAGAGAGGCTGGGTGGCCCCCAGGTTCACTGCCGCCATCAGCATTGGTCCATCTCCTCCTCCTGCCCTCATGTGTCTCGAGCCTGCATCATCAGGACTCCGAAAGGCTGCTCTGGTTTACCCTGATCCTTGTGACACAGCCCAGTTGGGTCTCCAAGCTGCACACCATGGGGCCTTCGTTCTAACTTTGCTGCTTCCCCTGGACCACTCCTCACGGTTAAAGGGAGGATTCCTTGTTTGCCACAGCGAGTTCTGTTTTGTGTATTCTTGTCACAAAAGGGTACTACACGTCTCTTGGGGGACACGTTGTCGGGGCGCTGGGGAGACAGTGTGAACAAGGCAAGGGGCTTGCCTCATGGGCCCAGTGCTGACCTGACGGGGAAGACGGAGAATCACCGAGATGAAAGGAAGTAGTGGATACTCCCTGCCGGGTGACAGTGAATGTCAGGCCTTGGGGTCACGAAGGACCCCTCTGATTTGGGCTGCTTCCTGCAGATAAAGGACTTCCTGGGTTGCCTACTTTTTATTCCAGATCAGGGGATTTTAGGTGCAATCCAAAGCCCAGGGAGAAGAACCGCCCTGAAGGGATCGCACCGTTTGTACAGTGTTTTCGGCTTCTTATTTCTGGGGCCTCATAGCTGTGTGGAGGGCGGGGCAGGCACCTGGCAGGTGAGGACGCTGAGCCTGCAGGCATGAACTCAGCAGGAGACGGCAGAACCTGTCACAGGGCAGGGGCTTGTTGGGAGGCCTCCCTTTCCCAGAGCCTGTGGGTGCCCTGCTTCCCCGATCCTGCCCTCCTTCCAGTGGCATGCACCTGCCCTCTCCCAGGGGTGCAGTGGAGAAGATAAGAGTTGTCTTTAGAGAGCCAGTGGCCTGGGACACAGGGGAGTGCCCAGGCTGGTTCTAGATGGTTCCAAACAGTGAAGAATGCTGCAGCTCAATCCAAAGGGACCTTGAGAGCTTTGGAATAAAGAGTGCTGTCCTGGAGGAGGCCCCTGTCGTAGGAGGCACCAGTGCAGAGCTGGGAGCCAGAGTCTCGGGGGAAGGTGTGTGGCTTCCTCCGGCAGGCAGGAGTCCTCAGGGCCTCCTCCCTCCTCCTTGGCTGAAGGGTGTGTGAGTCTAGGGCAGGGCAATTTTACCCCCCAGGGGACATTTGGCTGTGTCTGGAGATATTTTTTGGTTATCACACCTTGGGCTGGGGAGAGACATTGCTCATCCACCAGTGGGTAGAGGTCAGGGATGCTGCTAAGTGTCTTACAGTGCCCGGGACAGTCCCCATCAGAGCATTGCCTGGTGCAAAATGCCCACAATGCCTACAGTGCTGTGGCTGAAGAATCTGGTTTGATAAACATTTACATCTGACGAATACCTCAAAAGTCAATGCACTTGGAAGATGGGGAAACTGAGGCCCAGAGAGGGAAAGGGTCTTGCTTAGGGCACAGGGTGAATCAGGGGCAGAGCCAAGACTAGTATCCCATGGACTCTCATCCAGGGCACATCGCTCTGTACCAGGTCAATCCGGTTACCCAGTTCACCTCAGACGCTCGCTGGTCTCTGCCAGCCTTTGGCCTGTGCGGACAGTCAAGGCTTAGGGTCTAGCCAAGGGTTAAGACGACACCGCGCCTGCACAGTCTCGTCTTGGAGTAAACGCAGTTGCTGCTTGCTGTGTGGCCGCAAGTTGGGAATTGTTTTCTTTTTCTTGCTTTTTCCTACCAGGGTCTGGACTGAGCTCAAACCAGACTTGCCATCTCATCCCCAAGCCACAAACCCCAGCAGGCTTCCTCGTGCATCTATCTTAGGTCTAATACAGTGATCATTGGCACAGTTTCTACCCTTAACTAAAACCAGTGTCTTTTCTGCCTGTGGCCAATGGCACAGTTGATAGATGAAAGGTTTGGCCTCTCTGGTTCAGTTAAAGATTCCTCATCTCGGGGTTTATGAGGATGAGTGTACAGAAGGTTTCCAGTGTGGGCTTCTCATCTGGCCATCTCTGCCAATGCCTCTTTTAAGATGTAGTGAGAGGGCCTCAGCCTGGGTATAACAACTGATTAGAGGCTGATACATGAAAACACACTGGACCCTCCCTCAGAATCTGGTGCGATATGAGATGCCAGGCGTGGGTGCCTAACTTGCACGTGTGCATTACCCAACCACACCAGAGAGGTGTGGCTGTGGGTACCTGTCTCTTCTGTCCATGGGAGCAGTGGGACTGGCCCATGGCTCTGTGCCATTTATAGGTGTCCTGGCTGAGAAGTAGCCATCTGGGGCAGGTGCTGAGGGGGCACTGCAGTGGGAGGAGCAGAAATTGCCTGGGAACTCATGGATGGAAGTAGGGCAGGTGGGGACGGAGAGTCTGAGCCTGGGGTGGCACATGGATTCCGTCTTTTCTTTTTCTTTTCTTTTGAAATGATGATAGATTCATTAAAAATTGCAAAAATAGTACAAAGTGTCATGTGTACCCTTCACACATCTTATATAACTCTACTGCTTCATCAAAACCAGACATTGTTCTTCACAATGTAATTAACCAGATTACACACTGTACTTGGATTTCACCAGTTATTATGCACATTCATGTGGTTTTATTTTTCTGTATGTCTTTGTGCATGGCTCTATGGCATTTTATCCCACCTGTAGAGTCATGGAACCACCATCACAATCAAGATACAGAACGTTCTGTCATGAGAAGAGCACTCCCTACTGTATTCCTTTTGTAGTCACACCCACCCCGACAGGCCTAACTTATCTCCTCTCCATCTCTGTGATCTGGTCATTTTGACTATGGAATCATGCAGTATGTAACCTTTTTCCCTTGAAATTCATCCAAACTGTTGGATGCATCAATAGTTTGTTCCTTCTTATTGAGTAGTAGTCCACGGTATGGATATACCAGAGTTTGTTTGACCTGAATTACATCAAACTTATCAACTCCATTGATATGGGAGTGGCTGCCTGAGACACAGGGATAAGGAATGACTCCTAGCTAGTTAGCAGAGGAAACACCACGGTGAGTAGCAATGCTGTTCCTATTCATTAATTCATGCATTCACTCAAGATATTTATTTGGCATCAATGCTGTATCATGAACAACAAAATGGTGAGCAAAACAGGTCCAATTATAGATATCTTTGAGCTTATCTCTTAGTGGAGGGGACAAATATTTAATAAATAGGAAAATATATATAACTCTAAGGAAAAAGAGCAGGGTTCTGGGAGAGAATGAAACTTTGGATGGGATGATTGCTGCAGCCTTGTCCAAGGAAGGGAACAAGATGGAGAGTCATTGACTCTTGGAGGGGAACGGCATTCCAGGAACAGCATGTGTGAGGGCTCTGAGACTGGACAAAGGCACACAGATTGAAACAATGAACAGAAGGTAGAAATATCGAGGCTATTCAGTGGTCCAGGGTGAGGATAGCCAGAGAGGTGAGCAGATCATTCGGGTCCTAGGAGAAACATTTTATCTCCAGGGCAAGGAGAATCCATTAGAGCATTTTTAACAGAGGAGGGGCATTTTCAGGTTTGGGTTTTACAAAGGCTGAGCTGACTGTCGTCTGGAGACATGACCTTTGTGGGTGAGAACGGAAGCTCAGAGCTATTTGGAGGTCATAGTGGTCTCCTATGACCATGACCATGGGGGCCTAAGATCTCATCAGTGGAAATTAAGATAAGTGGACAGATTGGACATGGTGGAGGGGTTGGCATCCAGGAGGTGGAAGTGTGTGGGAGGTGGAAGTGTGTACATGGAGGGGGTGCTGAGGGTTGGGGTGTGTGACAGTGGAGTACTTGTCCAGTGCCTGCTGATGTTTCTCTGGGTTGTGGGTTCTGGGGAAAGGGGTTCCTAGGGTGGCAGAAGTAGTGTGGACAGGCCCTGGAGAGAGGGCAGAGTTTGTATTCTGGCTTCACCATTTATTGGCTGCCTGCGCTTGGAGCAGTGACTTAGCTTCATCCAGCCTTTATTTCCTCATCTGTAGAATGGGGATAATCATTATCCGGTGCAGCTGATGCCAGGATCAAATGGGACATCACATACATGGCACCCAGCTCAGCGGCTGGTGCAGAGACGCTCAGCAAGTTATCATCATCTTTTCATCTCCTCTCACTGAGGACAGGGATTGGATCTCATTCAGTCTTGTCATGACAGCATCTGGCAAAGCGCTGACACGGGGCCTATGCTCCGTGTAGGCTTGTTAATTTCCTCCCTTTCCTTGAGAGCCCTCTCATCCAGGGACATGTGGACAGTGCTGGATGGCGATGGGGAAGCTCTGTAAAGTGGGTGGTGGTGCAGGGGCCTTGGAGGACAGATTGGATTGCGTCTAGCCCGGAGCACTGTGGTTCACACTGAGCTAGCTGTCCAGGGCCCTTAGATTTGTTGGAACTGGAGTATTCTTTCTTTTTTAGAGTGTGTGATTCATACTACATGTTGATCTTTGGAGCTTTAAAAAGCACGGCCCCAGAGAGAGGGCTGGAAATGATGACTTCACAGGTCTCAAGGGGCAGGAATCTGCCGTATTTTCTTTGTATAAATGGATGTTCTTTCTCTTCCCTCCATTTTTTACCATTTTGTTGGTCCAGATACATCTTCCATCTTCGTGTATGTTTGGCATTGTGGAGTTTTTGCTCGCCCCTTCCCCCTTCCAAAAGCTGTTGTTAAATCTTTCAGTTGATGGGATTTTGCATTGAGGAAATCTGACTATGCCTGGCTTCCCTGCCATGCCAACCCCTTCCGTGATGTATGGAGTCACTGTGAATAAGGCTGGACAAGCCAGACAGATTCTGTCTGAAGGTTTTCCGAGCCCTGGCGGTCTCTCTTTGCTGTCCAAAGCTTCTAAAAGTAGATGGGGATATTTTATTATTTGGTAGCGTATAACTTCCTCAGCATGGTCTCTTGGGGGGTTATTACTGGTGAACTCAGAGACATTTGCTACACATCAGGTTTTACCCTCTGACAACGCAAACCACTAAATGAGAAAGAATTCAAGTCAATAACTCGTATAGTATGGAAAGGATGTAAAAGCAAGATGTCCACTGTACGGCAAGTAAGTAGTCAAAGGAAACGGATTCCCTCCCACCCTTTCCCCTTGTAGTGAATAGTCATTGCTGTGTTTTAATTAATGGTGCCAGGTCTAGGTGTTGTCAGAGATTGGCTGGTGGCTGACAAAACATGACTCCACACTCAGTTCAACACTAGTGCAGAGCACATGAGTGGGCGGGCAGGAGGAGGAGTTCTCTGGGCTGTGAAAGCATGGGGTTCAGGGTGGGTGGGAGCCACCTGGCCTCCTGGCTTCCCCTTCCCTGTGCTGCTCCAGGTCAGGAGTGTTGGACACCCTGGGTGACAAGCAACTCACCACCTGCCAAGGATACCCATGCATCTGTGGGTGGGTCCAGTGTGTGGGCACAGCTACCCTCCTGGTGTCCAATCTAGGGTTGGGGACACACTGGACCGGCCTCTCCCTTTGCCCAAGGGCAGCCTTTCAGAGAGGTGAGAGATGATATGATAGGATGGCAGTGCCAGGTGTGCGTCTGAGTCCTGGGCTGTCACTGTTTGTGTCTTTCTCTGGGACATGGGAATGACCACAGGGCTCATCTCATGGGATGCAGAGAATTAAAGGAGGCAGCATGTGCACGATGTCCAGTGCTGAGGGCCTCACGGAACAGGGAAGTGACCCTGGACATGGTTCTTGGGATGGTATAAGGACGCTGGTTGGTGCCTGGCAGTATGTCCTGTGAGCACCCAAGCAGTAATGGGGGAGGGGAGCCTGGGCCGAAGCAGGCCATTCCCATCTGTTTTTCATGCTGTGGTTCTTGGAGGAGTGACTTCTGAGACATGTTGGCTGCTTGGCTATTCCAAGTCCGATCCCCCCAGGACCAGGGTTTTGGGGGCCTTACCTCATGATTGTTGGCATGCTTCAACTTGTTCCTCCTGCCCTTGTTTCCCCTGGTTTCGTCCTGTCATTTTCATATTGCATTTTATGTGTCTTTTCATGCTGCCCCAAGTCCTTTTGGTTTATGAACCAGGCAGGATGCTCTGACTGACTGACAGCACAATGTCTGTGCGGTCTCTCCGTCACTCCCACCTGGAGGGTGCAGGCCCAGGGCGATGAGAAGCAGTTCAATGTGGGTACCAGGTGGGGTGGTCTCTGGGCACCCCCTCCGCCCACCACCAGCATCCCTCTACCCTCTCGATGCCCTGCCACATATCCTGACCCCCACCTCTCTCATGGGCAATGTCCCCCTGGCTCTACTCCTTGCGTACTCTTTGTTCCTACATCATCTGGACGCCACAGGCTTCTAGACCCCTGCCCCAGGTGGGCCAAACCCCTTTCTTAGAGTGGTTGCTTGATTTTTTTTTCCCCTCCTGTAAACACTTGACGAGCCCAGGAGCATGGTAGGTGCTGCTTAAAGAGAAGCAAAAGATGAGTCTGCAGTTCTGGGGTTAGGGGGTGGGATTTAGGGGATTTAGGCTGGAGCTGGTCTTCTGGGCAGAGGCTGAAACCCCCAGTACAAAAGGGAGGGATTTGGGTTTCGGAAAGTGGTAGTGGTAATTGACAAGGGGATTGTGGGGCCATAACCCGAGAGGGGCTCTGCCCTCAGTCTTCCTCTGTGGGATGAGTGAGGACCCATTTCCCATTCTGGGACACTGACCAGTCCCACGGGACAAGGCAGGGGCAGGTAGGCACTTTTCTAAATCAGGTCACAGTTCTGTCCTTGAGCCCCTCAGCCCTAGTGTAACCTTGGGTGGCATGGCTGGTCTTGCCTGTTTAACAAGGGGGCATTTTGTGGAGCTTGTTGATCCCCATGATGGCTCCACTTGCTGGCACCTGGCTTGTGTGTGTCCTCCTGGCTAGCCAGACTCCACTCACTCTGTGTGCACCCACAATCATGCCAGGCTCCCCTTCCAAGTGCACCCTTGTTTCCAGACACTTACACACCCACACTAACCCCACACCCAGTCGTTCAAACACACCTACACACCCACAGGTACACAAGCTCACATTCAGTGCCACATGTTACCAAGTCCCCATATGAATTTCCACAAACGCTCAGATTCCCCCCCCCCCACACACCCCTCCACTCACTCTCACATTCTTTTCTTCTGCCGGGAAGAGTGAGGATGGGCATCCATGGCGTTTAATCTGGGCAGACCCCTCCTGGGCTCTGCGCTCGTGTCGAACTCGGTGTGGAGTTGTACTTTGTCAGCCGCCAGCCGATCTCTGCCAGCACCTAGGCCCTGCAGCATTCACTGGAACACAACGATGAGTGTTCACTGCCTGTGACGGGGATAAGGGTGCCCAGAGGGCTGGTGAAACGTTGTTTTGGGTGAGCCTGTGTGTTTCTGGAAGAGGTTAGCATTTGAATCCTTAGACAGAATCAGGAAGATCTGCCCTCGCCAATGTGGTGGGCATCCCTGATCCATTGAGGGTCCGGATAGAACAAAGAGATGATGGAGGAAGAGCCAGTTCTTCTCTCTCTCTCTCTCTCATCTTGAGCTGTGCTATCCAACTTCTCCTGCCCTCACAACTCCCGGCTCTTTGGCCTTTGGACCTCGGGACTTACATCAGTGCTCCCCATCCTCAGTTCTCAGGCCTTTGGCCTTGGACTCCATGGACATCACCACTTTCCTGGGTCTCCATCGTGCCAACTACAGATGGTGAGACTTCTCTGCCTCCATAATTGCATAAGCCAATTCGCATAACAAATGCCCTCTTACCTATCTGTCTGTCTATCTATATCCTATTGGTTCTGTTTCTCTGGAGAACTCTGACTAATACAGTGTCCTTCCCTGAAAACACCACCATTTTTCACGTGGAGTGGCAGCTTCCTCCTTCTAACCCAGTGCTCACTTGTCATCATCCTGGTATCGGTAGCCCGAGTTTCTTCTGGGGACCTGCCCTTTCCCTGGTCTCAGTTCACAGGGTTCATCCAGGGCTGACCCCACCCTGGGCCCTGGGAAGTGATTCAGACCGGGCCAAACAAAGGCCAGCTTCCTCTGGCCATGGGCATAGTGAGGAGATGGACATGTGAGCCAGTTTGGCCAATGGGAATGCTGTTTTGCCTATGACTGGAACTTTCCAGAAGGAGATCGTTCCCTTGGCTGTACTGGGGGATGGTGAGTCTAGAGCTGTTGGGGCCCTGTGTGAGGTGGGATACACTTTGACACTGGTGCTCCTAAGTCAGCTGTGCCTATAGGGTGGCCATTCCTGGACTCCCCTGTGGGCACCAACAGCCCTCCTTTTGTCCAAATTAGCTGGTGTTCAGCCTCTATCCCTTGCACCTAAAGGCACCTGGAGGAATACCGCGGGGAGCTGGGTGTCAGGCCTTGAAGCCATCTGGGATGGAGTGGGAGCTCAGGAGTGGCCAGGCTCAATGAGAAGAAAGTTTAGTCACTAGAAAAATGGTGAAGCCAGGATTAGAACTCAAGGCCCCCCTTTCCAAATCCTCACTCTTTCTTCCTGCAGGCTCTGGAGTGAGCCTTCTTCACAACCATCAGTGAAGTACAGTGAAGTACAGGCATTGTACAGGGAGCCAAGGGGCCTCCCCTTTCCACAAGTGAGGCTAGGAGCCCAATCCTCCTCACCCCTCCCTGACTCAAGGTAGAGCTTGTGCCAGCTTCCCTTAATGATGCCTGTCAGGATGCAGGTGTCTCTCTGAGAGTAACCTGCGCTTAGAAGTATGACAGCCGGGGCCAGGCGTAGTGGCTCACGCCTGTAATCCCAGCACTTTGGGAGGCTGAAGCAGGTAGATCATGAGGTCAGGAGATTGGGACCTTCCTGGATAACACAGTGAAACCCTGTCTCTACTAAAAATACAAAAATAATTAGCTGGGCATGGTGGCAGGTGCCTGTAGTCCCAGCTACTCGGGAGGCTGAGGAAGGAGAATGGCATGAACCTGGGAGGTGGAGCTTGCAGTGAGTTGAGATTGCACCACTGCACTCCAGCCTGGGTAACAGAGTAAGACTTCGTCTCAAAAAAAAAAAAAAAAAAAAAAAAGACATATGGCAGCCGGACTCCACACTGGGAAGGGGCCTGGCATGGAGTGTGGAGGGCTGGGCTTCTCTGTGGTCCAATGGCTAATAAGTTTACCATGGCTCAGGACAGGGAGGGTGCAGGAAGTTCCACAGGGTTCGTGGGCAAGTCAGGTGGTGCCTGGTGTGGTGCCAGCTTCATTTTACTTATACAGATTGTTCTCATTTCTTCCTAACAAACAGGATCACTTTACATGTAAATAAAGTAAAGCAAAACCCACCCTCCCAAAACAGATGTCACCTCTTCCAGGAAGCTTTTCCTGGTCCTCTGAGCTGGGTTAGAAGGCCCTTTCCCCAACATTAACTTCTGTGCTTGCTTCTAGATGACATTTGTCACTCAGGACTAGAGGTTTGTGGTTGACATCCCGCATGCGTAATGTCCCTGGGGACAAGGACTATGTCTTATTAACATCTGTTGCCCTGTGTCAGACACAGTGCAGATGGTGAGGACATATTTGTTGAGGTTCTTATACATTTCCTAGCTGGACAAACTTAGACAACATCTGGTCATTTTTCTAAGCCTCAGTTTCTTCTACTGCAAATAGAATTCATAAAAATACTTATGCAAAAATTACTGTTGAAGGTTCTATTGATGTCTGGCCTCATATCTCCTTCGCCTGTCTCTGAGTTTACCTGCGGCCACAATGGGCCATTCCAGCTGAGGACAGTTTTCTTTCTCCGGGTCCTGGGCCATCTGTTGCTCTGACAGAGGGTGTTCGCTGGCTCACAGGTCACCATAGGGGTTTGTCTCCAGCCTGCAATTGCAATTCAGGATTGCAGGGGAATTACCGTCACTAGTGGTAACCCCCCAATCAATGGGGATGGAACCCAATGAGGAAGGGAAGCAGAGGAGAAAAGGACCAGCCTCCTCCTCCTTCCTCTGATAGAAAAATTCTGAGTTGCCTTACATAGTTTCCCAAAGGGTGCCCCTCAAGACAGAGCTGCAATTGCCTACAGAGGTGACCAGCTCATTAGCACACCATTCACTGGCCCAGCTCCTCTCTGCTCCCCAATCCATTATTCCTCTTTCTGGGACAATCTTGGCTGCTCCTAGTACTGGTCTTTGAGTCGGTTTTAGGAAAATGCAAATAGAGACAGTTTTAAGAGCAAAACAAAACAGTTCACAAAACAGTTCACCTACAGAGCTTAGCACTGTGCCTGGCATATGGTAAGTGCCTCATCACTGTGGGCCGTTGTAGCTATTATCATTACTCTAATTACACCATCGTCAACATTGTCACTGCCACCATCATCATGATCATCAAGATCTTGCCTTCTCTTTCTTTAGGACTGAAACTGCCTAACTTAATGAGGATAGATTCCACTCATATCATCCCCATCTCCCCACCTCAGAACCTTGGGTCAGGCATTTGGTCCATCTGAGTTGCAGATCAGATGCCATCAGATGTCCTGGGAACTCGTCCCTGGTTTGGCACCTGCTGGAGGCCCTGCTGCAGCTGCCTTTTCTGCCTTTGAACTGTAAGGTAGGGGCTCAAGTGTCCCCCTTGGAGTATAGCCAGGGGAGTCCACCCCTCCCTGTGGGCCTGGCAATCCCCTACAGCCGGGTTCCAGCAGGAAGATCCAGTGATTTGCAGAAGGCAGTCATTTTCTGGGCCCAGATGGCTGAACCCCCAGCTCTTCCCCATCAAGATGTGCATCCCTCCTGCTCTATGGTCCAGTGATTAAAGCAAACATATTCAAAGCAGTGAGTTGGGCCAAATCAAAGGAAAGTCAAAGAATGCATAAAACCCCAGCAGTTTAAATTTCATTTTGGAATATCAAAGGAATATTGAAATATAGGAATCTCAAATACCAATTCATTATTTAAAAAAATGTTTTGCATTTACAGACTCAACTTCAGTGGGATGAAGGCTGTTGTCTTTAAGAGGCTGCTATATAATATAAACTTCAGTGGGTTTAAAGGAAACAGATTGGAAACTTGAGGCACAGATAGGTTTTCTTTTTCTCTTTTGTGCTCAGCTGTGAAGGGTCTAAATTGCAGGGAGACCCAGAGATATTCACTGATTTATGATTGAGGTCATCTGGCCTTATGGAGGCGCTCCTGTGTGCCTCACGTCACACAAGTGCTGGGAGAGGCGCAGAGAGAGAGAGGGCAGTATGGCATGGTTCCCACCTTCCAGAAACCTCTGTCCTCTCAAAATCAGACAGATCTGGCCAGGCACAGTGGCTCACATTGCATTGTAAGGAGCTGGGAGGACCTCTCTCCAGTGCAACAACCAAAACTGGTAAAAAAAAAAAAAAAAAAAAAGATTAAAGCAGTGATTAAAGTCTCTAATAATTGCCCTAAGGGCATACAGCAAATGAAAGAAAACATTTATTCAAACTAATCTGCTAAATCTGTGGCAACTGATTCACAATCCACTTCCTCCTCTCCTCTTCCAGTTGAGCAGGACAGAACCTCCACTCTGGCAGGTGCAGCCAATAACACAGGACCCCTACCCACCACCGCCTCAGGAGGCGCCCACCACCAGCATTTCTCATCCCCTCCAGCTCCATGCTGCAGACTCTGATCCGGGCAAGAGCAGCTGAGAGGTTTGGGGCTGTCTTCCTCAGTTTGTAAGGTGGAAGTCCTACACCCAGCCCCAATTTGTAGGGTGGAAGCTCTACCTCAGGGACTGCAGGCCAAGATTACTAAGATCCCAATCACCCTTACTCCAGTTCCTGATAAGGTAGAAGTTTCACAAGGCAGAAAATCAACAAGAAAATAAAAGGCTTGAACAGCATTATAAACCAACAAAATCTAACAAACATGCGTAGAACACTTCACCCAACAACATAAGAATACTCAAGCTCAGAATGCCAACTCTGCCAAATATTTAAATAATTAATATCAATTTCTCACAAAGTCTTTTATAAAAAGGTGAGGGGTGAGGTAACACTTCCTAAGTCATTCTGTGATGTTAGTATTACCCTGATCCCAAAACCAAAGATAATACAAGAAAAGAAAACTACAGACCATATTATGAATATGAATGCAAAATCCTCAATAAAATAATAGCTAACTCGATCCAGCAACACATAAAAAAGATTATACAACATAACCAAGTGAAATTTATCTCAGGAATGCAAGGTTGATTCAATATCCAAGTCAATTAATATAATACATCTTATAAATAGAATAAAGAACAAAAACTGCATGTTTATCTTAGTAAGTGCAAAAAATATGTTTGACAAAATCTAACACTATTTTATTATTAAAAACTCTCAGTGAACTAGAGATAGTAGGAAACTTTCTTAACCTGATAAAGACTATGATAAACCCACAATCAACATCATACTTAATGGTGAAAGATTGAATGCCTTCTTGATAGGATCAAAAATAAAACAAGGATCTCTGTTCTTGCCCATTCTATTCAGCATTCTGAGGTTCTAGTCAGGGAAATCAGGCAAGAAAATGAAATAAAAGTCATTCCAATTAGGAAGAATTAAAATTATCTATATTTGCAAGTGACATGATCTTGTTTGTAAAACTCCCAACTAATCCTCTGAAAACTTGTTAGGACCAATAAACAAGTTCAGCCAGGTTGTAGGGTAAAAGATCAATATGCAAAAATCAGTTAGCAATAAGCAACTTGAAAATGAAATTTAAAAAACAATTTTATTTATAATAGCATCAGAAAGAATAAAAAAATGCTTAAGGATAAGTTTAAGAAAAGAATTGTGAAGTTTATACTCCAAAAATGGCAAAATACTGTTGAAAGAAATTAAGGAAGACTTAAATAAATGGAAAGACATCCCATGTTCATTGGAAGACTTAACTTTATTAAGATAACAATACTGCAAAAATTGGTCTGCAGATTCTGTGCAATCTCTATCAAAATCCAAGGTGGTATTTTTAAAGGTATTGATAAGCTGATTCTAAAATTCATATGAAAATTCAAGGGGTCCAGAATAGTCACAACAATCTTGAACAGAAAGAACTAAGTTAGAAGACTCACACTTGCTGACTTCAAAACTCACTACAAAGCTACAGTAATCAAGGTAGAGTGGCACTGGCATAAGAGCAGACATATAGATCAAAGGAATAGAATTAAGTGTCAGTCCAGAAATAAACCCTCAAATTTACAGTTAATTGATTTTCAACATTGGTGCCAAGATAATTCAATGGGAAAAAAAATAGTCTCTTCAGTATACAGGGGTGGGACAACTACATATCCACATGCAAAAGAATGAAGTTGGACCCCTACCTCACGCCATATCAAAAAAATGAACACAAAATGAATTAAAGACCTAAATGTGGCCGGGCGCGGTGGCTCAAGCCTGTAATCCCAGCACTTTGGGAGGCCGAGACGGGCGGATCACAAGGTCAGGAGATCGAGACCATCCTGGCTAACACGGTGAAACCCCGTCTCTACTAAAAATACAAAATCTAGCCGGGCGAGGTGGCAGGCGCCTGTAGTCCCAGCTACTCGGGAGGCTGAGGCAGGAGAATGGTGTGAACCCGGGAGGCGGAGCTTGCAGTGAGCTGAGATCCGGCCACTGCACTCCAGTCCGGGCGACAGAGCGAGACTCCGCCTCAAAAAAAAAAAAAAGACCTAAATGTAAGAGCTAAAACTATACAACTCTTAAGAAATATATGAATAAGTTATTGTAAACTTGGATTAGTCAAAGCCTTCTTAGATATCCTGCCCAAAGCACAAGTGGCCTAAGGGGAAAAAAATGGAAGTTTATAAACATTTAAAAACGTTGTACTACAAAGGACACAATCAAAAATAATAAAAAACACAACCCTCAGAATGGGAGATAATATTTACAAATCATAAATTTGACAAGCATTTGGATCTTGAATATTTAAAGAACTCTTACAATAAAAATACAAAATCCAATTAAAAAACAGACCAAGGATGTAAACAGACATTTCTTCAAGGAAGATATATAGTAACCAATGATCATATGAAAAGATGCTCAATATCATAATTCACCAGAGAAATGCAAATCAAAACCACAGTGAGATACTATTTCACACTACTAGGACAGAACCTTCATTATACTTTGCTGATAGGAATGTAAAATGGTATGATAACTTTGGAAAAGAATCTGGTGGTTCCTCCAGTGGCTAAACAGAGTTACCATGTGACCCAGCAATTCCACTCCTAGGTATAAACCCAAGAAAGGTAAAAACATACAACCACACAAAAGTCTGTAAATGAATGTTCACAGCAGCATTATTCCTAATAGCCAGAAAATGGAAACAACCCAAATGGCTATCAACTGATAAATGAATAAAAAAATGTGATATATGCATACAATGCAATATTATTAGACAACAAAAGGAGATGAAGTACCAATACGTGCAACAATGTGGATGAACCTTGGAAACACTATGTTAAGTGAAAGAAGCCAGTCACAAAATACTTCATCTTGTGTGATTCCATTCATATGGAATGCCCAGAACAGACAAATCTATGGAGACCAAAAATAGATTTATGGTTGCCTGCAGCTGGCAGAGGTGGGAGGGAAATGGGGAGTGATTGCTAATGGGTAGAGAGGGTTTCCTTCTTTGGGTGAAAATGTTTTAAATTTAGATCATGGTGATGTTTGCACACTCTGTGACTAAACTAGAAACTACTGAAATGTACACTTTTTAATTTCATTTTTGATTGACACATAATAAATGTACATATTTATGGGGTACAGTGATGTTTCCATATGTATACATTGTATAATGATCAAATAAGTGTAATTTGTGTCTCCAACACTAGAAATATTTATCATTTCTTTATGGTAAGAACATTCCAAATCTTCTTTTCTAATTATTTTGAAACATACTATACAATATTATTAACCATAGTTGCCCTACTGTGCAATAGAACACCAGAAGTTATTCCTCCTGTCTATCCATAATTTTGTATCTGCTGACCAATCTCTCCACATCTTTCTCTTCCCCTTGTCCTTCCCAGCCTCTGGTAACCATTGTTTTACTCTGTACTTCTATGAGATCAATTTTTTAAAATTCTGCAAATGACTGAGATCATGTGGTATTTGTCTTTGTGTGCCTGGTTTATTTCACTTATTTTTATTTATTTTATTTATTTTTTTGAGATGGAGTCTCACTCTGTTGTCCAGGGTGGATTGCAGTGGCATGATCTTGGCTCACTGCAACCTCTGCCTCCCAGGTTCAAGCGATTCTCCTGCCTAAGCTTCCTGAGTAGCTGGGAATAGGCATGCTCCACCATGCCCAGCTAATTTTTTTTTGTATTTTGAGTAGAAACGGGATTTCACCATGTTATCCCAGCTGGTCTCAAACTCCTGACCTCAAGTTATCCACCCGCCATGGCCTCCATAATGTCTTCCAGATTCATCTATGGTGCTGAAAATGATAGGATTTCATTCTTATTTTTATGGCTGAGTAATATTCTATTGTGTATAAATACCGCATTTTCTTTATCCATTCATCATTGATGGACACTTAGGTTGATTCCATATCATGGCTATTGTCAATGGTGCTGTAATAAACAGGGGAGTGCAGATAGCTCTTCTAAATATTGATTTCATTTTCTTTGGATAAATGCCCAGCAATGGGATTGCTGGATCACATGGTACTCTATTTTTTTTTTTTTTTGAGGAACTTCCATACTGTTTTCCACAGTGGCCGTACTAGTTTATATTCCTGGTGTATAAGAGTTTCCACTTCTCCTCATCCTCACCAGCATTTATTTCTTGTCTTTTTGATAATAGCCATTCTAACAGGAGGTGTGAGGTGATATTTCATTTTGGTTTTGATTTGCATGTCCCCAACGATTGGTAATGTTGAACATTTAAAAAATATACTTGTTGACTATTTCTATGTCTTCTTTTGAGAAATGCCTATTCAATGATTTGTAATGTCAAACATTTAAAAAATATACTTGTTGACTATTTGTATGTCCTCTTTTGAGAAATGCCTATTCAGGTCTTTTGTGCATTCTTAATATAATTATTTGTTTGTTTGTTTTTGCTATTGAGTTGTTTACATTCCTTATATATTCTGGATATTAATCCTTTGTCAGATACATAGTTTGCAAATATTTTTCTCCCATTCTGTGGACTATCTCTTCACTCTTTTGTTTCCTTTGTTGTGCAGAAGCTTGTTAGTTTGATGTAATCTTATTTGTCCATTTTTGGTTTTGTTGCCTGTTTTTTGAGATCTTATTTAAAAAATCCTTGCCCAGGCCAATGTTTTCTTCCAGTTTTATAGTTTCATTTTCCCCATGTTTTCTTCCAGTTTTATAGTTTCGTGTCTTACATTTAAGTCTTTAATCTATTTTGAGTTGGTTTTTGTGTATGGTGAGAGACAGAAGTCTAATTGCATTCTTCTGTGTGTGGATATGCAGTGTGCCCAGCACCATTTATTGAAGAGACTGCTCTTTCCCCAGTGTGTATTGAAAATTAGTTGGCTGTAAGTGTGTGGATTTATTTCTGTACTATCTGTTCTGTTCAGTTGGTCTATGTGTCTACCTTTATCCCAATACCATGTTGTTTTTGTTGCTATAGCTTTGTAGTATATTTTGAAGTCAGGTAGTGTGATGCCTCCTACACTGTTCTTTTTGCTCAAGATTGCTAGGGTATTTGGGGTCTTTTATGGTTTCATATGAAGCCCACAGCTAACATCATACTGAATGGGTAAAAGTTGAAAGATTTTCCTCTAAAATCTGGAACAAGACAAGAATGCCCACTTTTACCACTTTTATCCAATATACAACTGGGGATGTCCTGGCCAGAACCATTAGTCAAGAGAAAGAAATAAATAGCTTCGGAATTGAAAAGGAGAAGTCAAATTGCTCCTGTCTGCAGATGACATGATCTTATAGGTAGAAAACTCTAAAAAATGCCACCAAAAAAACTGTTAAAACTAATAACCAAATTCAGTAAACTTGCAGGATATAAAATCCACATATGAAAGTCAGTAGCGTAGTGTTTCTATATGCCAATAGTGAACTATCTGAAAAAGAAATCAAGAAAGCGATCTTATTTACAATACCTGCAAAAAATCACCTAGGAACAAATTTAACCAAGGAGATGAAAGATTTCTACAATGAAAACTATAAAATATTCATGAAAGAAATTAAAGAGAACACAAATAAATGGAAAGATATTCCTTGTTCATAGATTGGAAGAATTAATATTGTTGAAATGTCTGTACTACCCAAAGCTATCTGCAGATAAAATGCAATCCCTGTCAATATCAATGACATTCTTCACAGAAATAGAATGAACTATACACTTTAAGTGGGTGAACTGTATGCGAATTATATCGCAATAAAACTTTAAAAAAAAAGATTCCAGAGTAGAAATGGTAATGGCTTGGACCACAGTGATGGAGGCAGGGAAAGGCTATGCGAAATGAACTGTTTCGATAGATATTTCCAAGGGTTTGCTGGTGGATTGGATGTGGCTGGAGAGGGAAATAGGGGGTGGGAAATGAAGGACAACTCCTAGGTTTGGGCCTGAAAAATTCCTGCCATGCATTAAGATGGGAGAAGATACAGTTGGATCAATTTTGAGGGGGAAATTAGGAGTTGTATTTGGACATGTTTGAGCAGTTTGGGAGATATTGTAATGGAGACTTGGTAACACACAGGCACACGTATATCACTTTACAGTTTACAAAGTGCTTTCATTCTCATAATTACTATACCTTCCCCATAGCCTGGGAGGAGCATGTATCATTGTTCTTCCTTCCATTATGTAAATGAGAAAACCAAGACTTGCCAAGGTTAAGACATCTGTGTAAGGAGACTTCTGAGAGAGGCCTCAGGACCCCTGCCCTGTCCTTAACCTGGTTTTGCAGGCTTTTGG
This sequence comes from Trachypithecus francoisi, assembly GCF_009764315.1. NCBI lineage: Eukaryota > Metazoa > Chordata > Mammalia > Primates > Cercopithecidae > Trachypithecus > Trachypithecus francoisi. Next base: position 11,824,027 of record NW_022681468.1, read on the forward strand.
GAAGATCTGGGCAGAACACCCAGTGCAGTCGTTTTCTGCCTTAGCTGGAGTTCCTCCGCAACAATCTCTCTCACCTCAGTTTTCTCTTCTGCGCAATGAGCTAAGGTCATGGAATTATGAAGTTAGTAAACTCTATAGCAGGCCCCATCTTTGCCAGGTCCCTATGGGCTTCTTAGGTGGCCCAAGGTCTAAAATGCCCAGGCCATGATTAGAATCCTAAAAGAATGTGAATAAATCTATGGGTGCCCTGTCACTGTACGAGGGGCCAATCACCCCTGGGTGATTTTGATCTGATTACCCCTTTAAAACTTATGTTCTGTGGCACACTGTGAAGATAAGCAAAGGATTGCCTGGGCCTTGGTTTCCAGTTACCTGTAAACATACTCAGCTCTGATGCTGCTGCAGTAATGGCAGAGTCTGACCCCTTAGCAGAGAGAGGAAGAAAGAGCATATAGGGATGACATTTCCCTTATGTGCAATGGGATTTACTGTTGCTCATTTTCTCCATTCATTAATTCGTTCATCCATTCATTAATTCCAATTCGTTCATCCATTCATTAATTCCACTAAGATCTACTGAGCACCTGCGTTGGGCAATCCTCTCTGGAGGTAAGTAAGCGGGCCAGGCCTCGTTCTGCCCATTTCACAGATGAAGGTGCTAAAGGTTAGTAGGGCAGGTGACTGACCTGCAGCTTCCTCTAGTGGAGGCTGTGAGATCCTGGGGCTCGAGCACAAAGCCTTCCACCTCAGCAGCTTCACATGGCACATGGCAGGCATTAGTAAGAGCTAAATGGAAGCTGGAGGCCCAAGACTCAGGACCTTTCTGCTCCCCGTGCTGCCTTGGGGTCCACAGGAATCATTCTGAGAAGGCTCTGGAGTTGCAGATTTGGAGATGCCTGTTTTACTCACATCCTGGTTGAAGGGCCCTGACCCCAACTGGTATCTGGTACTCTGGGAGCCATTGGTAGAAAACATGTACCCAGCCAGGCCCTGCAACCTCTGCAGACACCTCTGGACAAATGGTTCCTAGGACCATGCCAGCAGAGCAGAAGCCTTCTAGGGTCTGCTGGTGGACACCTGCCTTTCTTGTTTGGGGTTACTTAGAGGCAAACGAGGAGGGTGATAAAGAGGAAGAGAAAGAGGAAAGGAGGGAGAAAGAAAGATACACCGATTCAAATGCTTGTTCTACAGTTTACTTGCTTTATGACCCTAGGCAAAATTCTTTTTTTTTTTTTGAGACGGAGTCTCGCTCTGTCGCCCAGGCTGGAGTGCAGTGGCCGGATCTCAGCTCACTGCAAGCTCCGCCTCCCGAGTTTACGCCATTCTCCTGCCTCAGCCTCCCGAGTAGCTGGGACTACAGGCGCCCGCCACCTCGCCCGGCTAGTTTTTTGTATTTTTTAGTAGAGACGGGGTTTCACCGTGTTCGCCAGGATGGTCTCGATCTCCTGACCTCGTGATCCGCCCGTCTCGGCCTCCCAAAGTGCTGGGATTACAGGCTTGAGCCACCGCGCCCGGCCGCAAAATTCTTAATTAAATTACCTAACTTCAGTGTTATTTGTATAATGAATGTTTCTGGAGCACTTATCACATGCCAAAGCCTGGAGATACAGAAGGTAAAGGCACAGTCCCTGCCCCTAGGAGCTTGCAGTCTTGACCCGTGGCAGAGTTAGACATATGGCTGGATCATCTCAGTGCGATGTTGTGTGTTTATCTCAGTCTCTCCTGCTGGAAGCTTCTAGAGGGCAGGATGCTGGCTCTCCAAGCTCTGCATTGCCAGTGGTGCTTGGCACCAAGCATGGCACCTTCTGGTGCCAGACATATATTTGCTAAGTGTTATTAAATTGAATTTGTCTTGTGGTTGGGAGGTGCATATAATTTCAGCTAGAAAGTTCATATTGGGCACACACAGAGAAAGCCCTCATGCTCCTTCTCCCCATTCTCCTCAGTGATGGCTGGAGCCTGTGACTGGCAGGTGGGTGCTTAACAATACCTTTCAATGGGAAAAGTGCCCATGACATGTGAAACCCAACAGCCTACCTCAGTTTCCCCAATGAGGCCTTTTTCCCGGCTGAGGTTTGGTAGCCATGGGAAGGCAGGAGACAATGTTGAATGAACACGGCCTTCCCACTGATCGTGACACTGTCCATCGACCTGGGCTGGACAAGGGCTCTGTGCTCCCTCTTCTACCTGGTGGCTTTAGGGCTGTGAGCTGTCCTCTGCCCTGGAGAACCATTCTGGGAGTCTGCTGTGTTCCAGGGCTGCTTCTTCAGGGTTCTGCTTGGCTGATTTGTGTCCCTTCCCCAGGGCCCTCTTCTCCAGACGGGGTAGCCTGGAACACCCTATAGCTTCACAATTGACCCCTTTTTTGGAAGCCCTCTGTTTGTGGGTGCAGGGAGGCCAAGTGGTTCAGTGGAAGGCCATGAGCCTCCAGGAGACCTATGTGCAAATCGTCACTCTAGGACTTAGCAGCTGGGTGGCTTTAACCACAGAACTGCTCAGATTCTCAGCCTGCTGTCAACTGGCTGGGAATAATCCTTTCTGCCCAGGCCCTGTCAGGATTATTGAAGCAATGCTGGAAAAGTGCTCTGCAAACTCTATGTGCTGTGCAAAGGCGAATTAACTATCACGGAGGGAACTTTGTTTCTTTACACCCAGCCACTCTCACGAAAGGGTGGCAAGAAGTCCTTGGCTCTAATAAAACATCCATGACCTTGAAAACCATCATTGTTCTTACTCAAGTGGTCCCTCTTCAACCTGCTCCCCTGCACCACCTGCTGTGGCTCCCAGCACCACCCCCTTAGTTGGGGATGCTTTTGATTTTTCCCCCGTGGCTTTGGAATTCCTGCTCATCTTTCAGGGCCTGAAAAAAATGCCACTCAATGCCTCTGACACCTCCTCCTTCCTGGGTAAATGAATTCCTTCTTCTCTGACACATGCTTCCTTGGCTTAAAACCCTTCTGGGATCCCTTTGTTCTCAGGATAAAGCCCTTTTCCCGTTTCTCTTCTAGGCTTCGAGGCCCCCTGCCTGCCTGGCCACCCTGGCCCCTCACACTGCCTGTTCACACTCCGATCTCTTCCTCCCTATTCTGTCCTCCCTGATGAGCCCTTCTGCTTTCTTAGTCCTCGTTACACCTAGGTCTCCACTTAGAAAGAGCCTTCCCCAGGAACCCCGCTGGTGGGCTTCCCTACCATCCAGGCTTATCCCGGTTACAGCACCCACCTACTCTCTTGAAATGGAAGGTTTACGTGTCTGTCTCTCTTGTCCCTGAAAGGGAAGAATCATGCCTTGTTCACTGTTGTGGCTTCTCATCTAGGACAGAGCTCAGCCCTAGAATGTGTTTGCCAAGTCAGTGAATGAATGATTGAATGAATGAAAGCATCACCCTTGGATCAGGCTGCCTTGATTGGCACTGCAGACTCTGTTGGCTGCCAGTGCCAAATCCAGTCTCCCCATCCTGGTATCCATGCTCCATGGAGGTGAGTCAGGAGGAAATCCTGATGGGACTGAGTTGGCTATGTTTATCTAATTTTCCTTGCCAGTGACTGATCTAGGGATGAGTGCATGACCTGAGTCTCCCAATGAGAAGCAAGGAGAGGTCTGAGAAGGAGGCATACAAGAAAGAGTGCTCCTTGCTCCTGATGGATGGGGCAGGCAGATCCTGTGTTCTACATCCGTGGATCCGATCCATCAAGGTTGTACAGCAGGAATTAAAAATAATAAGGCCCTGGGCCAGAGGTGGACGCTGTGGCTATGACCAGTCAGCTCACTGGACCCTGTGTGGGAATGGTTGTGGCATTGCTAGGGAGAGGTGGCTGTCTCCCGGTGGTGTCCACCATCAACCAATGTGGCTGGTGGGAGTAAGGAAACCCCTCCATGTGTGCCAAAGACATTCCCATGACATGACAAGTATATAGAAACAGCTCCCTCTCAATCCAAGATTGCCTACACAACCTGGGTGAATAAAATATGCATTTAGATGACTTTTGGAATCACTGGTGTTTGTACATGTTCACAAGCTGAAGATAAAACATGTATATGTTTCAGAATTGTTTCATGTACATGGAAAAAGTATCACATTGGTTGTAACTTCATAAGGCTGGGATCAGGCTCCAGATCTGTAGCTTGAGATAAAACCGGGCAATTACCAAGCCAGGCCACCTCCTGGAACAGCTTCAGACAAAGCCCCAGCAGCCATAATTGTGGACTCCGATGGAACAGAAATGTTCCAAGAATGTTTGCAACCACTGGGATTGCATCACCCTCTCTCTGAGTCTGGGCTGAGGCTTCCTACCACAGGGCAGTGGCTTTCCCAGTGTAGAGCAGGCAGGGATTTCCAGAGCTTTGCCTGTGGGCCCTGAGTTGGAGGTGTCCCTGCCCCACTCGATGGCTGTCCGCCCCATCCAGCTTATCCCAGAGGAAGGGAGAGTGAGGCTCCTAAGACTGTCCATACCACCAAAACCAGAAGAAGGAAAGATAATACCAGGAACAGGAACTCGGTTTCCCCTGACAACTGGAAGGCCTCTTTGCTCCTCCTTGGGGAGAAGTGATTCCCCAAAGCTTCTAAGGTCCTGAACCCTCCTTCTCAGGAAAGAGGGGACTTCTTAAGACATGCTGAGAGACACCTACCTCCTTTCTCACCTCAGAAAAGCTGAATATGGAATAAACTGTAAAGACCATTGAAAACAACTTTCTTTGAACACTGAAGCATTGTGATGTCCAAAAATATCTCAATATCAGCTGGGATTCCATGGGCATAAAGATCCACAAAGACAGATGCAAGCTCCCCTTCCATATTCTGTGTAAATGCAGTGCCCACTTTACGGTTTCTGGGGTTACTGGGGGGCTAGATTCCCACATTGCCATCAGGCTCAGAGGTGCTGCCTCAACTCATTGGACTCAGTTGATTTTTCTCTCTGTTTTGCACATGCACCTTGGTCCCTTGGGGACCTCAGTTCACTCCCTTGGTTTACTCACATTTATGCACAATCACACTGATACTGTTTGGATCTGTGTCCCTACCCAAATCACATGTTCAACTGTAATCCACAGTGCTGGGGGCGGGGCCTGGTGGGAAGTGATGATCACAAGGGTGGTTTCTAATGGTTTAGCACCATCCCCCTAGTGCTGTTCTGGTGATAGAGTTCTCAGGAGATCTGGTTATTTAAAAGTGGGTAGTCCCTCCCCGTGACTTCCTCCTTCTCTGGGCATGTAAGATGTGCCTGCTTCCCCTTTGCCTTCCACCATGATTGTAAGTTTCCTGAGGCCTCCCCAGAAGCAGAAGCCACTATGCTTTCTAGACAGCCTGCAGAACCATGAACCAATTAAACTTCTTTCTTTAGAAATTACTTAGTCTTAGGTATTTCTTTATAGCAATGTGAGAATGGACTAACACATACACATTTACACACACAGTCCCACTGCCTTTGAGTGTGTGTCAGATTTTATTCAGTAACATTTGCTTATATATTAATGAGCTTAAAATTAAATATTAGTTTTTTCAACATATACATTTTGGGCAGATACAATTTAGTCCATAACACCTAGCAAACTTGCTGAGCTTGTTAATTCTAATAAATTTGTGCAGAGATTCTTTGAGGCTTTCCAGATGAACAAGAATATCATCTGTGATTAACAACATTCCTGTTTCCTCCTTTCCAATATTTACACCCTTTCTTTTTTTCCTTACTTTCTGCCTTGGCCAGGACCTCTAGTAAATGTTAAATAGAAACAATGATAGCAGAAATTTTGTCTTATTTTGGTTTTAAAAAGAAAGATTCTAATATTTCATCACTGAGTAGGATATTTGTACACATTTTTGACAGATACTCTTTGTCAATTTAAGGAAATTCCCTTCACAGTTGCTAAGCGTTTCTACCACGAATTGAATTTAAATCAAATGCTTTTTCTTTAAGTGTTGAGGGCCCTTCTCCCTCCTCCTCCTCCTCCTCCTCCTCCTCCTCCTCCTCCTCCTCCTCCTCCTCCTTCTTCTTCTTCTTCTTCTTCTTCTTCTTCTCAGAGGCATTGAGAAGCTTCAATCAGATCTCCTGAGAACTCAATCACAAGAACAGCACTAGGGGGATGGTGCTAACCCATTAGAAACCACCCCCTCACCCATTTCTTTATGCAGAGTCACTCCACAATCCATTTGTTCTGCCTTTCCTTTTTAGTCACTACCTGAGGTTGATCTGTCACATTCAAGTGCTTCTTTCAAATACTGCTTTGATATTTCCACTCAGGAGAGAGGGTGAGTTTAAAGGATTTTCCCAAAGTCACATGGCTAGTGAGCACTGTCAGGGGACTAAAACCCACGATTGCTGCTTCATGGTTGGAATCAGGGAAAGGAGCAGGGTAGAGATCCTACTGCTGGGGAACTCAGTGGAGGGAAGGAGTGGCCTTTGATTCTTTTTTTTCTCCTTGTGGCAGGTAGCTTCCACGATAGCCTCAGTGATCCCACCTACTGGTACTCATGCCCTTGTATAATTCCTTCCCCTTGAGAGTGGGCTGGATCTAGTGACTTACTTCTAACAAACAGAATATGGCAGAAATAGTGGAATGTCACTTCTGAGATTAAACTATAAAAAAAGACTGTGGCTTTCATCTTGGATGTGGGCTCTCTCACTATTTGGGGTTACTTGCTATAGGGGAAGCTTGCAACTGTGTTGTGGGTCACTCTATGGAGAGGTCCACATGATGAGAACTGAGAGAGACCTCCAGCCAATAACCAGTGAGATGCGGAGACCTATGTGAGTAAGCTTGCAGGCAGATATCCCTCCAGTTGAGCCTTCAGATGAGACAGCAACCACAGCCATGCTCAATTTTCTGACCTACAGAAATTATGAAATAATACATATTTATTGTTTTAAGCTGCTAAATGTTGGGAAATAACAGGTCAATATTATTCATGAACAGAAATGCAAAAACCCTAAACAACATATTAGTAAACCAGATCCAGAAATGTATAAAAAAAGAAAAAATATATAATTTAATCTACATCTAGTATTCCAGATATGCAAAGCAGAATCAACGTTAGAAAATATATTAGGAAAATTCACCATATTAACAGCTTAAAGGAGACAAACCATGTGGTGATCTCAATATTTGCAGATGAAGCATTCAATTAAATTCAATTAATGGTAGAAATCCTTAACAACTATGAAGGGAATTTCCTTAAGTTGATAAAGAGTAACTGCCAAGAATCTGTACCAAATACTCTGCTCCATGGTAAAATGTTAAAATCTTTACCTTTCAATCAAAATAAGACAAACATTTCTGCTATGATTGCTTCTATTTAACATTTGCTGGAGGTTTTAGTCAATGTAGAAATTAAGGAAAGAAAGAAATGGTATAAATGTTGGAAAGGAGGAAATGGGAGTGTCATTATTCACAGATAATATTCTTGTACATCTGGAAAACCTAAGAATCTCTGCACAAATTTATCAGAATTGATGACAAAGGTTAGCAAGTTTGCTAGATATTGTGAACTAAGTTGTGTCCCCCACAAATTTATATGTTGAAACTCTAACCCCCGATGTAACTGTATTTGAAGATATGGGCTTTAACGAGGTCATTAAGGTTAAATGAAGTCATCAGGATGGGGGCCTAATTCAATAGAACCGGTGTCCTTATAAGAAGAGGAAGGCCGGGCGCGGTGGCTCAAGCCTGTAATCCCAGCACTTTGGGAGGCCGAGACGGGCGGATCACGAGATCAGGAGATCGAGACCATCCTGGCTAACACGGTGAAACCCTGTCTCTACTAAAAATACAAAAAACTAGCCGGGCGACGTGGCGGGCACCTGTAGTCCCAGCTACTCGGGAGGCTGAGGCAGGAGAATGGCGTGAACCCGGGAGGCGGAGCTTGCAGTGAGCCGAGATCCGGCCACTGCACTCCAGCCTGGGCGACAGAGCGAGACTCCATCTCAAAAAAAAAAAAAAAAAAAAGAAGAGGAAAAGACACCAGAGATCTCCCTCCTTCCATGTGCACACAGAGGAAAGGCCTTGTGAGGAAACAGCAGGAAGGAAGCTGTCTGCAATAGAAAGAGAGAGATTTCACTGGAAACCAAGGCTGGAGGCACCTTGATCTTGAACTTCTAGTCTCTAGAACTGTGATACATTTCTGTTCTTTAAGCCACCCAGTCTGTGGCATTCTGTTATAGCAACCCTAGCAAACTGTACACTTGATATAAAAGCAATTTATGCAAATATTGGTCACATTTTTATACAACAACAGTGAACAGTTAGAAAAGCAATACAGGCCAGGCGCGGTGGCTCAAGCCTGTAATCCCAGCACTTTGGGAGGCCGAGACAGGCGGATCACAAGTTCAGGAGATCGAGACCATCCTGGCTAACCCAGTGAAACCCCGTCTCTACTAAAAAATACAAAAAACTAGCCGGGCAAGGTGGCGGGCGCCTGTAGTCCCAGCTACTCAGGAGGCTGAGGCAGGAGAATGGCGTAAAACCTGGGAGGTGGAGCTTGCAGTGAGCTGAGATCTGGCCACTGCACTCCAGCCTGGGCGACAGAGCGAGACTCCGTCTCAAAAAAAATAATAAAAATAAAAAAAGAAAAGCAATACAAATATAGTATTTACAGCAATAACGAAAAATAAAGTAACTTGGAATAGAACAAACAAAATAATTCAAAATTAAGTAGGAAACTATAAAAATGTATTGAAAGGCATTAAAAATACTAACTAAACTGAGGGACATAACGCCGATATGGATGGGAATGACATAATATTTCATAAACATCAGTTTCTTCCAAATTGATTTATTGATCCAAAGCCATTTTTATCAAACTCTGAGAGGTTTTCTTTTTTACTTTTTTTTTTCTTGGAAGAAATTTGACAATTGGTTTTAAAATTTATATAAAAGATCCAAAGACCAAAAATAGCAAAGAGCCTCCTGAAGAAGAAACAGCAATCAGGATGACTTGCCCTGGCAGGTATCAAGAATATAAAATGATTGTAATTCAGACAGTGTGGCGTATGTACAAGGACAGACAAATAGACCAAAGGAACAGAAAAAATATTCAGAAACAAACTAATGCCTTGTGCAGACCTGATATGTGACACGTTGGCAGGCAGAGCAAAGGAAAGAAAGGCTACACTGGTCAATAAATGAAGTTAGAGCAATTGGTAATTTAAATTGAAAAAAGAAATGTGTCCCAACTCCACAGAAGGATCACGCACTTGAATATGCAAGGCAAACATTCTGATGTTTCAGAATGAAACTTAAGAGACAATTTTGATGAAGTAGAAGTTGTCAATCTTTTCTTTTAAGGCTTGCAATTTGTTTTTCGGTGTCATCTTTAAGAAATCTGTCTCTACCCAAAGGTCATAAAGATAGAGAAGTCCTGATTATCAAAAGATTTCGTGAAAAGTGAAAAGACAAACTCCAAACTATAAAAGATTTTAGGGGCCGGGCACGGTGGCTCACGCCTGTAATCCCAGCACTTTGGGAGGCCGAGACGGGCGGATCATGAGGTCAGGAGATCGAGACCATCCTGGCTAATACGGTGAAACCCTGTCTCTACTTAAAAATACAAAAAACTAGCCGGGCGACGAGGCGGGCGCCTGTAGTCCCAGCTATTCGGGAGGCTGAGGCAAGAGAATGGCATAAACCCGGGAGGCGGAGCTTGCAGTGAGCTGAGATCCGGCCACTGCACTCCAGCCTGGGTGGCAGAGCAAGACTCCGTCTCAAAAAAAAAAAAAAAAAAAAAAAAAAAAGATTTTAAAAAACATAATTGACATGAGCTTAGCATCTAGAACATCACTGTTCAATAGAAAGATAATGGAAAATAAATATGTAGTTTTTGAGTTTTTAGCAGCTGCAATTAAAGAGAAAAAAGAAACAGGTATAATTAATTTTAATATTAATTAATGTTAATAGTAATAGATATAATAAAGTGTTTGAGAGAGGATATTTTTCACTGCTTCAGTTTTTGAATGTGATTAAAATTGAATTCATTACACCTTTAGTTCCTCAGTAGTCCTGTTAGCATTTCCCACAGTGGTGACTGAGCCTTTGTTCATAACTGCCTATATGCCTAACTTCTGGAATGAAGGTTACATTTTTTAATGATTCAGATACATACCCTTTCTCAGTTTCCTGTGCTTAGAGACTAGGAATAGAATTATTTTATTCTGGAAGTTTAAAATTTTATTTTTAAAGCAATGTAACAATGTTAAGAAAACTTTGAACATGGAAAAAATAATTCATAATCCTACCTTGGACATTCCTGTGTAACCCTTGTCCACACCCTCCACACTACACACATTGCACACGTGTGCACACACATGCACAGTCACATTGTTGCACTTCAGACTAGGTTAAGTTCAGCCCTATTTGCCTGCTGAGAGCCCTGCACTCTTTAATGTGAGTGTGTATCCCCAGCACCTAGTACACAGAAAGTGAGCAATAAAGATTTGTTGAATAATTGGGCTCTGAGGCCTGTGGATTCCATTTTTAAACATGTATTATTATGTCAAAACACATTTTCAATGTACAGTATTGTCCTCATAGTGATCCTACCCAAAGGCTGAATAGCATTTCATGGAGTTCTGTGCACACCGTCCCCAACCTTTAGCATGTAATGAGTAGCTCTGCAAGTATTGCGTTATAGACAACACTGCAAGGGACATCTACATGCACACAGCTTTATCTTCTATTGGGTTATGTCTTTAGCATGCTATCTCAAGGGTGGTGATATCAGCCTAAAGCCTAGGATTATGTTTACAGCTCTTGAGATATTTTGTCAAATTGCTTTCCAAAAACGTCACGCCCATTCCCTCCACCACTGGATCTGGGTTACAACATAACATTGCAGCAGTTTTGCCAGCAGTTTGTCTACTGTTAAAACAATTACTTTTGTTAAATAAGTGCATTGCTTAAGGATTGCATTTGGTTGCATGTTTATATTTTGTTTCATCACACTTGCTTGTATTTTTCCTCTGAAATTTTTTCTTTGGCTTCAAAGCTGAGAAAATAATCATCCCTTCAGGACCTGACAAATATTTGATTCTCTTTTTCTTTGCTAGGTTTTTTTTTCATAATCTAATTTTTATGTATAGCTTTTTAATTGGAAAAATAATCTACCAGCATTGCAGAAAATTTTGAAATAAAGAAAAGCATTGACCATAATATCACCATTCCATCAGAGAGCTACTATTTTTTAAGTCCCTTTCAGTATTTTTCCATAGGCATACATATTTCACATAGTTTCAGGAATGAGCAGAGATGATTGTACATTCTGCTTTTTCACTTAACATCATGGCGTAAGCATTTTTCCATTAAGATTGTGCTTAAGAAGACATTTTGTCTCATGTCTTCTTAAGAATGACATTAATGGCTACATAATATTTCATTGAGTGAATACGCCCTGTAACTTGATTACCTCTCTAATTTTGGGGTACTTAGTTGTTCTCAATTTTTTACTATTATAGATAATTCACCAACAAATATTTTTATATATAAAATCTTCTGGGTTTTTGTTTTTAGAACAGGGTCTCAGAGCCACATTTCTGGTAATGAGTATCAACTCCCAGCAAACAAACATGGTTGCCTACTCCATATCATTCTCCTCTTCTTCCCTATAAACAGATCCTCAGATTCTGTTCAGAGTAGCAATGGCCTCAGTGTAAAATTAGTTTCCCAGATGTCCTTGTAGTTGGCATTGCTCTTTGACTCAGTGAGAAGCAAATAGTAGCCTGTATCTTCAGGCTACTGGGAAAACTATTGCTTTCTGGTTTAAAAAAGAGTGATTTTGAGACCACAAGGATGGAAGCCACCCCGTAAGCTGAAGAAGCAGACAGAGGAAGACTCTGGTCATTGATGATATCATGGGATGATACATCAGCCTTGAACTCCACCAGTGGGCTCCTGGAATATTTCTTATAAGTTAATCATTCTTAAGGATATTTTAGAATACCGTATCATAAATCCTTATATTTCCCAGAGGAAATGAAGGATGGGGGATGTTTAGGGGAGGAAAATAAAACATGCTAAACATCTGTTAGACCTACACTAGGTGCCCTATATACAATATATGCCTTAGCTGTTGCTATGATCTGAATATTTGTGTCACTCCAAAATTCAAATATTGAAACCTAACCCCCAATGTGATGGTATAAGGAGGTGGGGCCTTTGGGAGGTGATTAAGTCGTGAGGCTGGTACTTTCATGGATGGGATTTGTACCCTTATGAAAGAGGCAGGAGGGAGTTTGTTCGCCCCTTCAGCCATGTGAAGACACAACTGGAAGATGTCAACTATGAGCAGAGAGCCCTCGCCGGGCACCAGATCTGCTGGTACATTGATTTTGGACTTCTCGGTCTCCAGAACTGTGAGCAATACGTTTCTGTTGTTTATAAATTATCCAGTCCAAGATATTTCATGATAGCAGCACAAACGGACTAAGATAATTGCCGAGGGCATCTAATGAGGTAGGTATTATTATACCCATTTTACAGAACAATAAGTAGGAGCCAAGACAGCATAAATACTTTTTTTCTAGGTCTAATGACTGTTAAGTAGCAAAGGCAGGATTCAAATCCAGACCTATTTAACTAGCAGCTCCCTGATCTTTTTGTTTTGATGAGAAACCTGGCGGCAGCATGGAGGAAAAGGTGCACTCCATTCATTTAGAAAACAAATGCTGCAGGGGTCAGAAGGCAGGAGAAGAGACAAATGGGGACTTGCCCTGGAGCCAGAAAGCAGTCTCTGCATCTGAGTCCAATGTCCCCTCCAATAAGTTCTCCTGAAACTCAGATTTACAACTATGCCCCACTTCAGGTTTTAACATTTTTCTTCTGTTCAACATTTTGTTTCCGATTTCAAGAGCAATAAATATTTATTGCATAAAATGTGGAAAATACAAAGAAAAAAATTTGAAATCATTCAGAATCCCACGCCCAGAGTTAATACCTAAGAAGGTTTTAGTATGGCCTTCTTTCACATTGGTATTATTTACACACTTACATACAATTCTGCTTTCTAGTGCCTATCACAGTGCCTAATACACATTCAACAAACACATAGTCAATGAATGGATAAGTAGGTGGATGATTTTGTGTCCCAGATCTTAACAGAGTGCCTGACACATGCCAGCCACCAACACATCTTTGTTGAATTAATGTACAGGGCAATGAATGAACACTTCTGAGCTCAGTTTGTAGCCTGGCTCATAGTATCTTCATACTAAAACTGAAGAAAGTAATTAGATGCTGTTTCTTCATAATATTTTATCAGCAATGTATTCTCATTTCCTTAAAAACTCTACTATTTTTAATGGCTGCATAATATTTTACCGTTTTATCTTTATTGGTTCCCTACTGTTGGATTTTTAAAGGGTTTTTAATTTTTCACTGTTACATAAGCTATTATGGTTAGCACCTATGTGCATGACTTTTTCTTTGTTCATATTTTAAGTATTTTAAATAGGTTCCCCACTGTGGAATTAGTGTGTCAAAGTTTCCTGATATATTGATATTAATGTAAATCTAACCAGAAATATTGTTCTGGTTCATGTCCAGACCAGCAAGGTATATACATGTCTGTATTATCTTATACTCAACAGCCCTGAATACCATCGATGCTTTTAAAATCACAATTGCATTTCTCTGACAGCTAAGCATTATAAGGAGATTGAGGATGAACAAGATGGCAAAACCCAAAATGATTATTTTAAAAATGGAGATAATTTGGCACTCCCTAATACATGCTTGTATTTCTATGTATAGGGACAACATTTTAATAATGGCCTCAGTCTCCCCTTCTGTACAATGAGAAGCAGGAAAGAGAGTCATCGCTGTTCTTTCCATTCTGGTGGCTTACAGTTCTGAATCTTTCTCAAGTATCTATAGGAATGTGAGTTTCTTTTCTGCCATGCGCTGGTTCTTTTTGTCAAGGGAGAACTTGTTTGAGAGTTGATTATATGTTTTTTTTTTAACTCAACAGTCCTCTGGCTTAACTCTGACAAAGGCCCAAGCTTTGGATAGCAATTATAGTAAATAATATCTGTAGATCTCATTGTAATTTTCAAATGAACTCCAAGTGCCTCAGCTTTGAACTTCAAAATACTCCTGAGGGAAGGTTGGTATTACCATTACACCCATTTTCGAGAGACATAAGGCTCAGGGTGCTGTACTGACTTGGCTGTGATCATATGGTCACAAATAGGTGGAACTAGAACTTGAACTCAGGTTTTCTGCCTCAAGCCCAAGGTTTTCCATTTTCTTAGGGACGGAACACAAACTCAGACCTGGTCAGAATGACCAGTGCCTACCTAATAACCCATTCTTTTCTCCTCCCTGGGCATACAAAGACCATACTTCTCAGCTGCCATGCAGTTAGGCAGTGTCACATGACTACTGCTGCCAATAAATGTGAGTGGAAGTGATGTCTGTCACTTCCAGGCTGAGGGAGTGAAAATAAGCTTTTGTGTGATTCATTCTCCTGTCTCTCCCTTCCCAGACGGGGGGTAATTATGGGGGAGGACTGATGCTGAGATGGTGCAGCTATACCAAGGAAACGTCTTGAGTCCTGAGTCACCACATGGAGCATGGCTACCCTGGAGAATCACCCAGACCTGCATCGGAGTCTGTGTGAGTGAGAAAGTTTTGTGCTAAGCTACTGAGATTTTGGGGACTGTTTGTTACAGCAACTTAGCCTATCCCATCCTGACTAAAACAATAAATTAATTCTTAAAGAGGTGCACTCCATGAAGATCATCCAGTGGTGAGGTGAAACTGGGCTTCTGGCCCAAGTCTGTCCCTTTCTTGCTCTGGAACTTTGGTTGAGTCACTTTCATTTTCTGAATCTCAGTTTTCTTCTCTCCAGTATTAAGTGATTGAATGTCAATGGTGTCCAAGTGTGTCTTTTACTATTTTTTAAGCAAGGATTTTTTTTTTTTTGGTTAAATAATATCGACATTGCAATTCCAATGAATAATCTAATAAACTTAATGCTTTGCTGCATGGCTAGTGGAGGCTAAGTGGTTCTTCCTGAACCATGCCTGCCTGGCTTTCCTCCACTTAATCCCTCCTTCTGGTTTCCAGAGCACACCTGAGACCCCCTCTTTGATGTCCTGGGGCTCTTCACAGCCAAGGTGGGAAAGCCTAGGTCTGGAGGGGATTCTTGGTTATTTTCTGGTGCCAGGTTTGGAGACACTGGGCATATGTTTCAGACTATTGGCCTGGCAGATTTCTTCCCATCAAAGCAATGCTTCCCTTAAGAAGGCAGATGATGATCTTCATGAAACCCATGCTCATTATTTTTTATTCTTTTGACAGATGTTTCCTGAGCACTTACCATGGGCTAGGCTTTGTTCTAAGCAATGGGGATCCAGAGAAGACTAAGACACAGTCTCTGTTCTGAGAAGTTACCATAGACTGAGAAGTAGGGGGAAGAATTGGAGGTAAGAAATAATGTGTTTTAATAGTAACAGTTGTGGCCAGGCACGGTGGCTCATACCTGTAGTCCCAGCACTTTGGGAGGCCAAAGCGAATGGATAGCTTGAGCCAACAAGTTTGAGACCAGCTTGGGCAACATAGCGAGACTCTGTCTCTGCAATGAAATACAAAAATTAGCTGGGCATGATAGCACGTGCCTGTAGTCCCAGCTATTCTGGAGGCTGAGGTGAGAGGTTTACTTGAGCCTGAGAGGCAGAGGTTGCAGTGAGCCCAGATTGCACCACTGCACCCCTGGACAACAGAAATAACTTGTCTCAAAAAAAGTAATAACAGTTGCACCTATAACATTCCGATTTATAGAGTACCATTATATTCTGAGTGTTTTGTATAAGTTATCCTGAATCTTTATAGCAACTTAATATGTCCCAAGAACTAGCCTCCTGGGTGTCCCGTAATACTGACTTTGGGGTCACCTTTCCTTTGTGTAGGCAAGTGAGAGTGGCTTGAACCCCTTCCTCCCATCTGGTGGGACCCTATCATCGCTCTCCACCCAATTTCCCTGGGAAATCTTGGTGGAGGGTATGCACATCTGTTTGTCTCTGTGAACTTTAAGCTTCTGTTTCCACTGAATTCTCCAAGCTGCCTACATCTCATCACCTCTGTTCTGGTCTGTTCTCCATGGTCCACCTCTTGATCTGGATTCCCCAAAAAAGGCAGTATGGAAGCTGAGGCACAGGGTGGTTGCAGCCCCAGTAGCTCAGTGAGGCCCACAGTCCAAAGAGGAATATGAAACCTTCGAGGAGCAGACCTGGCCCTGGCTGTGCCTCTCTGGGGCTTCAGAGTGAGCTCCACCTGAGGCTCTCCTGTCCTCCTCTGTTGCTCTTTCTGAATACCCCAGAAACCTCAAATTATCTTTGTTTCAATTTCATTCTCTTTCTAGAACATCTTCTTCCTGCCTTTGGACAAAGCCTTTGACCCATCAATATGTGGTGCTAAATAAAATGTTAGACACCTGCCTCTTAACATTTGTCTTGTCTTCAACTTGATCAAACTCTTGTCACTCTTCTCTTTCTCCTGTCTCTGTAGGTATCAGGGAGCAGCACCAAGATTGATTCTTCCCTGACTCGCATTCACATGTCATCTCCACTTTCTCCTCTGACCTTTTTGCTTGGAAAGCAAAGTGGCACCCCGCTGTTTAAGCCCATAAAGTACAATTGATCCTCATGGCTCATGGATCCTATTTTGGTAAATGTGCCTCCTTGATACAATTTATCTGTAACCTCAGTGGTGTTTTTGGAGTCATTCACCAACCTGGGCTGAGTGGGAATAATCTGAGTCTCTTCATGTTCCCAGCTGAGGATGAACACAGTGACGCGCTCTCTGTCTTCATCTCTCAGCTTCTGTATGGCAAACAAGTGTCCTCACTGCAATCTATCTAGTGCTATATATTTTGTTTGCCTGTTAACACTTTTTGTTGGTGATTTTGCTGTTTAAAAATGGCTCCCAAGTGCAATGCAGAAGGGCTGTCTAATGTTCCTGAGCCCAAGTTCCTAGGCTGTGATGTGCCTTGCAGAGAAAATGTAGCTCATAGATGAGCGTCATTCAGGCATGAGTTGGCTGGGCTGTTGGCCCTGAGTTGAATGTTAATACATCAATAATATATATTAAATACCATGTCTTGAAGCAAAACATATCATGCATGGTTATGTATTGATCGGTTGACAAAAAAGTGACCTGAAGCTTGCAGGAACTTAAGCCTGTGTTTCTCCTAGGAGCAAGTGGCTCTGTATTTGCTAATTTGGCGTTTGTGGCTGCTTTATAGAAAGTAACTCCAACAAATCACGAGATCCACTGTGCTCGTTTATCTTTATTTTACATACAGCCATAGACTGAGAAGTAGGGGGAAGAATTGGAGAGAAGAAATAATGTGTTTTAATAGTAACAGTTGTGGCCAGGCACGGTGGTCCCAGCAAGTACCTACCCAGAAGTAGGCATGGGTATCCTGGGTACCCTCACTTTATTTTACAGTGAGCTCAGAGAGGTCAGTTGCCAAGTTCATGCCCGGGTTGGCTGGCTCTCAGTGCCCTACCCTTTTCATGCAACCATGCTGCCTCTTCTCCTGTCTAGATTCTTTGAAATGTGAGGTTGATTTTCCATCCCTCAAGGGGCCACGGAGAGATTGCCCATCCCGTCTTGTCCCTTGCGTTTTAATGGTCCCAGAAGGGTCTGGGGGCTGGGAATGGTAACCTGTCCCCCACCCCCACTCCCACCCTGGGCCGGGGACCATGGTCCCCATTTCAAGTTTTCCCACCCACAACTTGGAAGCTTAATAGCTTTAAAATCTTACAAGTTGTAAAAACAATTAAAGCAATAATCTTAAAAAGAAGCAGAATGCGGCCTTCAAAGGAATGTGAACCGTTCACACTTCGTGGTTAAATGCAGCCCTTCGCTGGCCCGGGCTGAGAAAAGGCAGAGGCGCCCTGTGAATTTGTTGATGCCAGTTTGGACAGACTGTTTATTTTCATGATTTCATGGAAGAATTTTAATTTAATGAGTGTTTTATACTCTAATGTAAAGCATCGTTCAAGCCCTGTAATTACTGTGTCAAAATAGGCCTTCTTAAGAGGCAGCAGCTTGAATTCCAGCGCTGTGACTTGCATCCGAATCAGGCCCGGGAAGGGGAGGAGGGGAGGCTGTGAGCCGATAGGCTGCTTAATGGAATAGGAAATGAACGCCGCGAACAGAGTGAAGGGATGCTGGGTTGAGCTAATTCCCTCAAACCTGTGGCTTCAAAGCTGGTGCTATGGGGCCTGAAGACAAGTATCTCTCTTTCACCAGTCTTGAGTCTTCTAACCAAGAAATAATTTTCTTTCATAAAACCCTGTTTATCCGATAGGGTGTGCCAGTAGGTAAAATTGCAGACGCATACTTCATCATTTCAGCTTTTTCTTTTTTCTTTTTCTGAAGACATTTTGCTTTGGGCTTTATGCAGGACCCACAAAAATGATTATTTTTCCTCTCATTTATTTACTTGAGAGCATGGAAGCGATTTTTGTGCAGCCTAGAAGAGGAAAGGGCAGCTGTTCTCGGTCCTCCAGGTCGAAGTCTGAGGCTGAGTGAGAACCTCCCGTTTCAGTGGTTTCTCTCTCCCTGTCTGCTACCTGCTCTTTCTCTCCCCTTTTTGGCTTTCGCCAGGGCAAACATTCCTTGGGCGCCTCGGGCTTTTCCCTAGGGAGGCATGAGATGGCCTTTCCAGATGTGGACAGAGAACCTCATCTCCCATCACACTCCTTCCACCCTGGATAGGGGGATCCCCAAACAAGCCACTGGAACGTCTTCTCCGGAGTGTTTTTTTTTTTTTTTCATGTTAAGCTGCGGAGATTTGTGCTCCCTGTTCCAAGTCCAAGAATCCGATGGTGCAATTTGAGAGCTTGCTATTTCCATCCCTGCTAATACATGTGTAGTTGAGACGCCGCATACTTTCCTTAGCAAGGGAGGGAGCGGGGACTTTTCTCTCTGGGAATGAAACAGCCTCTTGCGCTTGGCATCTTGATGGCACTTGCTGGTTCTGAAATAGCCACAGTGAACATGAGCAGAGCACTTCACAGCATCCAAGGCCATTGGGATTCATGCCGCTTCTCCCCTCTGGAACTCAAGGCCGATGTTATCATTTCACCGCTGAGGAATCTGAGGCTTGGGGGGAAGGTTCAATGCATGACTAAGTTGGAGCTGGGTTTCCTCCTTTCTTTTTTACTTTCAGTTCTAGGCTATTTCTCTTTCTTTTTCCTTCCTTCCTTCCTTCCTTCCTTCCTTCCTTCCTTCCTCCCTCCCTCCCTCCCTCCCTCCCTTCCCTCCTTGCTCCCTCTCTCCCTCCTTTCTTCTTTTTTTCTTTCTTTCTTCTCTTTCTTTCTTTCTTTCTTTCTTTCTTTCTCTCTCTCTCTCCTTCTTCCCTTCCTTCCTTCCCTCCTTCCCTCCTTTCTCCTTCCTTCCTTCCTTCTTCCTTCCTTCCTTCCTTCCTCCTTCCTTCCTTCCTTCCTCCTTCCTTCCTTCCTTCCTTCCTTCCTTCCTTCCATCTCTCTCTGTCACCCAGGCTGGAGTGCAGTGGTGCAATCTTGGCTCACTGCAACCTCCACCTCCCAAATTCAAGCCATCCTCCTGCTCTGCCTCCTAGTAGCTGGGATTACAGGTGTGTGCCACATACAGTTTTTGTATTTTCAGCAGAGACGGGGTTTTACCATGTTGGCCATGCTGGTCTCAAACTCCCGACTTCAGATGATCGGCCTGCCTCGGCCTCCCAAAGTTTTGGGATTATAGGT
This sequence comes from Trachypithecus francoisi, assembly GCF_009764315.1. Taxonomy (NCBI): domain Eukaryota; kingdom Metazoa; phylum Chordata; class Mammalia; order Primates; family Cercopithecidae; genus Trachypithecus; species Trachypithecus francoisi. The sequence continues at coordinate 11,843,746 of NW_022681468.1, forward strand.
ATGAGCCGCTGTGCCAAGCCAGTTCTAGGTTTTTTCTAACAAGGATTGCCATATTTAGCAGGGAAAAAAATGGACCCCTACCTAAAGTTAAATTTAGATAATAAATAATTTTTAAATATGCCCTTGCAACATTTGGGATATAGGTATCCTAAAAAATTATTTATTTGAAATCCAAATATAATTGGGGGAAGCATAGCTTACATTTTATCTGGCAACTTGATTTTCAATTCACCAGCTGCCTTCTCTTAAATATACTGAGGTATAAATCCTCTGGCAAACTGCTGGCCCCTGGCTGAGTCCTCATGCAGCTAAATTTGTTTTGGATGATGTGTTTGAAATAGGAATTTGGGGATTTTGCAGATGGAGCAGGCACTCTTTCGCCATGATGGTCCCTACCAGTCCTCCTGTGACACCAGCAGCTGCCCGCCTGCCTGTGCTGCTTAGCTTTCACGGCTTCTAAGCTGGGCACTCACATAGCAGCCGTTCTAGGCTTTGCTGCCCTGTGGATTTTGTTTGAAAGTTCCCTTTGCAGCTTTGTGAAGCCCTGCTGTGGGCAATCCCTTCAAGAAGGAAAGAAAACCAATCAGCTGACTGCAATGAGCCAATGCAGCTTTATAGCCATGGTCTCACTCAATACTCTGGGAGGCAGGCAGGGGTATCCCGGGTAGCCTCATGTTTGCAGGTGAGGACACAGAGGCTCAGAAAAGGTAGGCAGTTGGTCAGATCACACATCTGGCAACAAGAAGAAAATTCAAGTTTGGTTGCCTGACTTCAACGTTCCATCTTTCTACCCGTGATCTGTTGATCTTTCTTAAAATTTATTCATTCATTAGCATGCCTAACATTGGCTGAGTGATAGCGATGGACTTGGCACTGCACTGGGTCAATTCTCTAGTTGGCTATTTTCACTTGTTTCACGTGGGATGAACTAAGTCCAAAATTGAAAGGCATTCAACAAGGTCTTCGGTTAGTCTAATCCTGGAATACAGAGATGGGTTTAGATTTTTATTTTTTAAGAACCCCACATCTTGGTGGAAAACACTCTTCTCGTTTTGTGCCTGTGATGCCGCTAAATTGTCCCCTGGATTTATTTCAAAGCAGAAAGAAGCAGCGAAGATTGCAATTCTTATGCTGTAGTTGCTCTTTTTAACTCAATTACGCTTTGACAATTCGGAATGAAACTTGGGGGCATGTCTTTGTTTAAGCCGTCGGCCTTGCATCGGAACAGTCAGCTCAAGGTACATGGCTAGTGTCAGGACTAACAATCTTTGACAAGGGCATTTAGCGGTTGTAATTCAAATCTAATTCAGAACATCTTAGCACTGGACCTGTCAGGCCCTTGAAATGCACTGTAACTACAAAACCAAGGGCAGCAGTCCCTAAGCCAGCTCTGTGCGGCCTCAAGTTGATATGTCAACAAGAGCAGTTACAATTAGGGGTTCTTTCAAGCATACTAAACTAATTTATAGTACTCTGGAAAAGTGGGAAAAGGACCTGAGGCTTAAAATCCCAGGACTTCTAGATTTCAAATCCACAGCACATAAAAATACAATTAGAGTTCAGCACAAAATAGCACAGGTTTGAGTCTGCCTTTTCGGCTGTATGTATACTTTTTGCCCTTAAAAATGGATATACTTAAAAATGCATGCGCATCTGTAGTGAAAACAAAGTCAGGATAGTTGACTCTCAACTACTAAAAAAAAAAAAAAAGAAGAAGAAAAGAAAAGAAGGGAAAAAAACCCTTGTCAGGTCTTATTAGGATCACGTTGTGGGCTCGTTGAACCCTAAATTGACAACGCACCTATTTATTATTTGTGGATGCTGCTCATAATCGAATCTGTCGTAATTGAGGAGTGTTTCTTCTTGGTGGGGTTCCATGTTTGGCCACAAAGCACCCAAAGTCAATGTGGTCTGGATGGTTTGAATGGGAATGAGAAGCCGGACTGGGAAAGGGACACAAAGCGCTGCCGGCCCACTGGACACGGGATTACAGTGACCAACATGCAATTTTACCATCAAGATAAAACAGGGCCCGAGTATAAAGCCCTCTGGTGATTCCAGGCAGCTGTGCCCTTTTAAGAGGCGCCGCCTTAATGCGAGGACAAAGGCTAATGGGAGTGTTTGCAGATTTCGCTTTTATGATTTATCTACTTTTTATGCACAACAATATAGACCCTCCACTCCAGGGACTCGTAAATGTGATTTTATTTCCCAAATTACAAAGCTAGTCAATTATTTGGGAATGAGTCATTTATTCAAAAGTGTCAGTAATGTGATGTGTTAACCATCAGGAAATTTTACACCAATTGGAATTATAAACACCAGATTAAAAAAAAAAAGAAAAAAGAAAAAAAAAAGGGGGAAAGAAAAAGAAAAAGAGAAAAATCTTAGCCAGCAGTTAGCTCTAGTTATTAATGGTGCCTCCTGTTAAGGACTATGTTTGGGGGAAGGTAGAGCTGGAGAACATGTGGGTGAATTGCTTTCTTTCCTGTCTCCCTATTCCCATCCCAAAGCTGATGTTCTGTTCATATATTTGCCAGCAAGATAGATGGGTGGTGAGCCACCTAGCTGGGTGGTGGAAGGGATACACAGAAACAGGGCCGAAGTAGGGCCAGGTTCACATTCATGTCCTTGTTAAGCCTTCTGGGCTTGTGGGTTGGGCCGGGAAACAGCTATTGAGGGACCAGAGCTGTTTCAATTGAGCTGAGCCTTGAGACCCCATTCTCTGCTGCCTGCACCAGTCACTTGAACACCTTCTCTAAGGGAGCTGACACTGTTGCTGACCCCAGTGCCTTTGATTTGATCCCAACCTCCATGAGCTCTTCTTTCTGGGTATGCCTCTTGGAAAACTAGTTTGGCATTAACAAGGGGGTATCGCTGGAAAGGTATAGTTGCAACAGTTGACCCCAGTGGAAAGCTGAATGGGAAGCCATAGTGGGCCCATCCCCACGTTGTGTTCTCAGGACACCAGATGAATCAGGATTGGAGAACCACAGCATCAGAACTGTGCAGGGCCCAAGGGACCACCTCAGCCCTGTGTCTTAGAGGCCCATGGGGCCTGTGTGTGCCTATGAAACTCCGTCTCCCTCTCTGATTCCTGAGCCTGCTTCTATCCCCCAACCACTTGTCTCCTGGGAGGCTTGGTGAGGAACTGGTTCTGGGTCTATTTCTGCATATGGAATTTCCAGGTTTCTCCCGGAACATCCTTCAGTGTTTCCCCCAGTGAACACCAATTCCTGCCCCCCAGCCTCCTCTCCTGCTGTCCCCAGATCTAGGGCAAAATCTGAGATGCATGGACTTCCATTAATTACTCATTGACTCTGTATCTGTCATGCCACATCAGGATGGGGCAGAAAAACCAAAGTCTACCAAGGGACTCACCCAGGGTTGCAGAGTGAGTTAAGGACCGAGTCAGCACTATAATAATATATTTATTACTTGTGTCCTCTCCTCTTCCCAAAGGGCAGAGGCAGCTTACAGCAAAGGATTCTGGTGAATACATTATTTCAATAGCTAGTTGCTGTGCTAGTTCCCAGGCCTTCATGGAAGCAAAAACCTTCAATCTTTCCAGTAAAGCGCATAGCGTGTGATTCTTTCTTCCTGGTCTTCATGGAAATAAGCATGGTTTGTAGAAACAGGGAAGACCCTGCACCAGCTGGTAGCAAGGGGAGAGTGCCAGTCACGGGTTAGAAACGGATTCCAGCAAACAGAGGGAAGATTCCAAAGTGATTCTGAGGGCCTATGTGCAGTGAGCCTTTTCCAGAAAGCATCACTGCTTGTAAGATGTAAGCACCTGCGTCCTTCTGAGACCCTTTGTTTAGAGAGATGTATTTGTAAGCAAGTCATGTACGTCTTCCTTCAACTGTTACACGTTCGTAGAATTTGAAGGCAGCTGTATGGTTATTGCAATTGTACTAAAATAATTATTAATAGAATTGCTAGCTTAGGGTCTCTCTCCCACTACCAGACCACCTGTCCCATGGGGCAGGAGCTGCGGGGCATGGTTCACTTGATTCCTGGGGACTGGTACCATGCGTGGCACACCACATGGACTCATTACATATTTGTTATAGGAAAAAACAAAGGGGTGGTTACCCCAAGTACAGAGCTGGGAGTGTCAGTGAAGAGACGGCTCTGGAAGGAGCAGGTAGGTATCAGTGTGTCCAGAAGATTTAAAAATGGCATGTACACCTTCACAGTCATAGAAGAAAACTCTGTTTACATGAGCAAGTGTAGAGGGGAAAAAAAGAAAAAATCAAAGCTAAAGAAAGCCAAAAATTATTTTAAAACATGTAGTAAAACAAGTGGTAGAAACAAGAACAAAAATATCAGTTAAGAGTAAAGGGGTTAAACCTCATGCTTATTCCCAAATGAGATACAGAAACTAAATTGGTTACAATTGGTTACAAAAACTAAAATCAAAATTAAGCTATATACTTTCTCCACGGGACTCACGTAAAACAAAATGGCTCAAAAAGATGGAAGGAAATGTGTTTTGTTTTCTTTTTTCTCCAAAAATTGTAACAGAGAAAAAAAGATCAAGAAACCACAAAAAATTACGAGGATAATAAAGAAGTAAAGAACACAAAACAAAGAAAACAAAATCCCAGAGTTTTATGGGATGTAATAAATAGTATTAAAATCTAGAGAACAAACAAAGAGAAATTTTCACAAACATACTAAGAGTAGAACAGTTTAACACACATCTCTTAATCATTTAAGACCAGGTAGGTAAAACAAGGAACTTGGATGATACAAATTATGCATGGATGGATTTACTTCCTCTTATAAGTTGCTTTACAACTTTTCCAATCCCATGGAACTTTAAAAACATTGATAATAAATTGTGCCATAATGAATATATGGATAAATCCCCAAAAAACACAATCCTATTTAGAATGTCATGTATTAACACGTTAAACATTATCAGCCAAAGCCACTAACAAGACCCACTTAAAAAGAATGGGCAGAATTTTTCTTCTAAATATAAGAGAGTAACTAAAAGCTGCAATTGGAGACCACCTAGAAAATATTGAAAATGAACACCCAATACACAGAAACACTTGCAAGTTGACCAAGTCTGCATTAGACGATGTATTAGTTTCCTGTGGCTGATGTACCCAGCTGCACAAACAACAGCAATGCATTCTCTCACCCGTCTGAAACTGACAAGCGGTGTCAGCGACGTCACACTTCCTCCTGCGGTTCTGGGAGCTCTCCCAGAGCTCCGGGGCTTGAGGCTGCCTCACTCCAGTACCGACTTCCATCTTCACATCACCTTCTCTTTTTCTTGTCTTCTTTTGAGGCAGGGTCTTGCTCTGTCACTCAGACTGGAGTGCAATGGTGCCATCATAGCTCTCTTCAGCCTTGACTTCCTGGGCTCAAGCGATCCTTCTGCCTCAGCCTCCCAAGTAGCTCCCACAGGCATGCACCACTACGCCCAGTTAATTTTTTTCTTTTTGTAGACACAAGTTTTCACTATATTGCCCAGGCTGGTGTCAAACTCCTGGGCTCAAGCGATCCTCCTGCCTCGACCTCCCAAAGTGCTAGGATTACAGGCATGAGCCACCACACCTGGCCTCACCTTCTCTTGTGTCTATGTTAAATTTCTTTCTGCATCTCCCTTATAAGGCTGTAAGTGATGGCGTTTAAGGCCTATCCAGATAACCTAGGATCCCTGTATCAATTTTTTTGCCACATAAAGTAATATTCACCCTTTTGCCATAGAAGGTAATATTAATAGATTCTGAGGGCTAGGAAGTAAATATACCTTTGTGGAGGCCATTTTTCTTCCTACCAAAGATGTACATCTGTAGCATAAAATCATTGCAATTGTTACATGAGAAATAACAAAAATCAACGAACTAATGTTTTAAATCAAGAAGTAAGAAAGAGCACTCCACAAACTTAAAGAAACCAAGAGGAAGAAATTGATAGAAAAAGGGGCTGGAATTCTGTTTAAAATTTTGTGACTATAAGAGGAGATGATAAAGGAGATTGATAGATGATAGAAGATGATAAAGGAGATTGTTGATAAAGGAGATAAAAAATATGAAATGTAAATAAGATGAATGTAAATATAATAAAAATAAATCTATGAAATGACCACATGTCAGCCATTTTATTTAACTGGATAGTTATTGAAGCCATCAGTACGACGTTACAAGTTCAAAGGAGAATTCAGTGAGCAGAGACATACATAGGCCATGAAGTAAGGTTACAAACAGACGCAAAACTGGTGTGTTCGAAGACAGAGCCAGACGTGAGGCCCAGCCTCTGGGTCAGGCACAAGAGAGTCAGAGGTGACCCGTGTCATTGCCATGGGCCCAGGTGATGCTACTCATGGCTTAGGGCTGTGTCCACCCAGGGCTCAGGGCCCGCTGCCAAGCCACTGACAATCATCCAGGTTTCATTAGGGAGGAGCTGCACTTCCGTTTCTGTCCCTGCTCCTGACCCTTAGTGTTTGATTACATGCAGATTAGAAACAGTAGCCCCTTGGCCGTGCGCAACCGATGGTCCCTAAGCCAGGTGGTTTCTTGGCCACCCCCCTACCCAGTGCCAGCTCTCACAGTCTCTCGCAGTGACTCCAGAGAGCTAAATGTTTGTGGCCACTTCCTCTGTGCCTTAGAAAAGGATTAGGGCAGTTGCTTGAGCCAGCGGTTCCCCGAGGGGCTCTGTGGAAGCCTGTTTTAGGAATTCTTGGTGGAAGCTCAGTCACAGAACCCCTTCTCGCCTGGTTCCTAGAAAACAGCAGGAGGGACTGGTGTTCCACGGGACTCGCATTGGGGAAACTGTCTAATATAATTTCCAGGAAGAAAGAAGGATGCAGGAGAGTCTTGTTAGGGCCTCTGTACTTCAGACGAAGTGGTGACGGGGTCTCGGGCATAGGGAAAAGCCAAGGCGAGGAGGTGCTGTCTCTGGGCCTCTCCTGTCCCCTCTCCACTGCCGTAACATTGCAACAAGGCTCAAGACCTTGACCCCCAGCTCTGAAAGGTGGCCCACTCCCAGCCAGCGGTTGCAGCGTGGTATAACATAGTGGTCAGGAGTACAGACTCAAGCAGAACTGAATTTAAAACCTGGCCTCAGCCCTGTAGTCCAGCTGTGTGAATTTGGACGTGCTATGTAACTTCCCAGAGCCTCAGTGTTTCCATCTGTGGACTGGAAATTCCAGGACCAAATTCACTAATTGAAGTTGGAATTCATGGTAGTCATATCGGTAAAGCTTTCGCACAGAGGGGCTACCCAGTGGGTGTATGTGGTCAGCCCCCAGAAAGGGGTGGCAGCTGCTGTTGTCTCTGTTGCTAGCGGTGAGTGGCGCCCAGCCATTTCTGTTTGAGGACCTGTGCCTGCCTGCCTGGCATCTCGTTCACAGCGATACTTCCTGCCTGTGATGCCGAGAGCAGATGCAGACTCCTGGGATCTGCCCATTTTAAACAAACCTCTGAATTCCAGAGCCTCTTTCTTTGGAATTCAAAAGATTCCTTTTACAGAAGCCAAAGCCAACTTTTATTTTCACTGTAATGAACGCAGATTTAAAAATAGCCTGCTTACATATCCATGTGAAGTTCTTAGGCAGAAAGTAAGTTGTACGTATTTTTGGCAGCAGTTATTACTGGAAACAATACTATTGTCCATCACCTCCTGTAGCCCACACATTCTTTCTCTAGATATGACTTCATTCAATAAAGAAGGTCCGAGAGGCTGAGTGACTGACGTGAGCTGACACAGCCAGAAAGTGGTAGGACTGGGAGACAAGCCTGGTTCTGTCCGAGCTGAATTTCCTTTCGGGAATATCAAAGAGGTCTGTGTGTCTGAGACAGAGTGGAAAACAAGCCTTACAAGTCAAATAGGGATGTAGAAGAAACTAGAAGGCATGTTCTGAAGGAGAAGCGAATACCTTCTCCTTGCTCCACTGCTCACCTTGCGCATCCCGAACTCTGCTATGGTTTGAATGTTTCTGTTACCCTAAAACTTATATGTTGAAAGCTTCATCCCCCCGAGGTGATGGCGTTAGGAGATGGGGCCTTTGGGAGGTGGCCAGTTCAGAAGGGCAGATCCCTTATGGATGTGATTAGTGCCCTTATAAAAGGGACCCCAGAAGCTTGTTCTCACCCTTCCATTGGGTGAGGGTACAGTGAGGAGATGGTGGTCTGAGAGGAAGCACTCACCAGACACTGAATCTGCCAGCACCTTGATCTTGGACTTCCCCACCTCCAGAACTGTGAGAATAAATTTCTGTGGTTTGTAAGCCACCCAGTACATGGTGTGTTGTGACAGCAGTCCGTATAGCCCGAGACACTGATCTTGGCAGATGGCTCATCCATCTACCGGTTGGTCCCTGACTTCTCCCTGTCCCTCACTTCTGCTGGGAGCCCATCCTCTCAGCACCTTTTGAGTCCCTCTCTATGTTCCTGCCCCTCCATCTGAACCCACCACCCAGAGTCAGGACTGAATCATCTCCCAGTTGACTAATGACACTGAATCCTAGCCAGCCCCTCCAATCTGTTCCTTCTTTCCTGGGAGTGCCAGCAGGTTCTTTCTTTCAAATGTTTGATTCATTTAATTTATGAAGAGGTGATACATGTACAAGATGAAAACTTTTAAAAGTATACAAATGTGTGAAAAGTTAGACACTCTCCCACCTCTGTCCCCAAGGGCCACCGCTGCCCCTTGGAGACACCACTGTTACCAGTTAACCCCAAAATCTGCATGTCATACAGGATCACTATATTTGTCTTTTCCTATATAAATGGGAGCAACTTATGCAAGCTGGTCTGCCTCTTGCTTTCTCTTCCTTAATATAGCTTAGACATCATCCCATATCAGTGCCCATAGATCTGAAGCATTCTTTTAAGGTCTGCATAGCATTTTACTGTACACATGCACTGTATCTTATTCTGAAATGTATCTATTTATATTTAATGACACTGATATAGTTGTATTCTCTGTACAAGCCTTTTTTTTTTTGAGACGGAGTCTTGCTGAGTCGCCCAGGCTGGAGCGCAGTGGCTGGATCTTAGCTCACTGCAAGCTCCGCCTCCCAGGTTCACGCCATTCTCCCGCCTCAGCCTCCGAGTAGCTGGGACTACAGGCACCCACCACCACGTCCGGCTAATTTTTTTGTATTTTTAGTAGAGACGGGGTTTCACCATGTTAGCCAGGATGGTCTTGATCTCCTGACCTCGTGATCCACCCCCCTCGGCCTCCCAAAGTGGTGGGATTACAGGCGTGAGCCACCGCGCCCGGCCACAAGCCTCTCTTTAAGAGCTTTTCAGATATTCGTTCATTTAACCTAAATGCAACCCTGGGAGATGGGTTGTATTGTTATTTCAGTTTTAAAGATGAGAAAAGGAAGGCTTAGAGAAATTAAGAAACTAAGGCTCCACAGCTAGTCGGTGGGAGAGTCGGGGGACATTAACCCAGGTAGTGCTGCAACTTGAGAAGGTGTGTTTGTATTGGTTTCTTAGGGCTGATGTCACAAAGCCCTCCGATGAGGTATGGGTCTGTGTTCCTGCCCAAATCTCATGTCGAATTGTGATCACCAGTGCTGGAGGATAGGTCTGGTGGGAGGTGATAGGATCATGGGGGCGGATTTCCCACTTGCTGTTCTTGCGATAGTGAGGGAGTTCTCATGAGACCTGATTGTTTAAAAGTGTGTCACAACGTCCTCCTCTCTCTCTTCCTCCTTCTCTGGCCATGTAAGTCCTGCCTGCTTCCCCTTTGCCTTCGGCTGTGATTGTAAGTTTCCTGAGGCCTCCCCAGCCATGCTTCCTGTACAGCCTGCACAACTCTGAGTCAATTAAACCTCTTCTTTATAAATTATCCAGTCTCAGGTAGTTCTTTATCAAAATGCAAGAACGGACTAGCACACTCACAAAGTGAGTGGCCTACACAATAGACATTTACAAAAAGAATTCTCAGCCCTGGAAGCTAGAAGCTCAAGATCAGGAGCGTGCTTCCTCTGAGAATCTGGATAGAGTCTGCTCCATACATCTCTCCTAGCTTCCAGTGGTGGTTAGAGATTCCTGATATTCTTTGGCTTGTGGCTGCACCACTCCCATGTCTGCCTCCATTGTTATGGGACCACCTTCCTCCTGTGTTTCTCTGTCATCATCACGAGGCATCTTCTCTAGAACATCAGTCATACTGAATTAAGGGCCACCCTCCTCCTCCTCATCTTAACCAGTTACATCTGCAAAGACCCTAGTTTCAAATGAGGTCACATTCTGAGGCTTGGGGATTCAGACTTCAACACATCTTTTTTGGGGACAAGTCTCAACCCACAACAGTGTTCTTAACCACCACCCAATTGTTAATGGAGTTCTCCATTGCTTCCAGTCTTTTCCTATGACAAATGAAAGCCCAGGTTCTTGCGTAGCTGCAGGACAAATTCCTAGAAGCAAGTTGGTGGGTCAAGAGAATATGCATTTGACTTTGAATGCATATTGATGAACTGTTCTTCACAAAGCTAGAGATTAGTGCCCCCCACAACCAGCATATGTTAAAATATGTTTTTTAATCTTTGTAAATTTGGTAGATAAAATAGTATCTCATTGTACTTTTATTTGCGTTTCTTTTATCAAGAGTGAGTTTGTGCATCTTTCGATATATGTTTAAAAGCCATCTTGTATTTCTTTTTCTGTGAACTATTTGTTCACCTCCTTTTTTCAATTTTCTATTCAGAATTTGGTCTTTTACCTATGGATTTGCTGGACCCTTTTCGAAATGAAGGAATGCAGCCCTGTCTCTGTGATGTGAGTAGCAAATAGCTTTTCCCACTTTGTAGTTTGTCTTTGGATGTTATTCATGTTTTTTAACGATACATTTGTGTTTTACCCAAATTTTCTGTTTACAAAATAAAATGTATTAATATTCACTGCTTCTGCATCATGAGTGACATTGTCTTCCCAAAGCCTCCATCTGATTATGTCACTGTGATGCTCAGAACCTTGGTCGGCTCCTCATCGTCCTTAGCAGAAAATCCAAGCACTGTGGTGTAGCCTCAAGACCCCCCTCCCTTGTGTCCCCTGAAACCATCCTGAGCAGATCCCCCCAAGTGAACTTGCCTTGCACGTTTACCCTCATAAGCTTTAACTCATGCTCTTTCCTGCCTTCCCTGGTCTTGCTGGTGAAATCCCATTTCCAAATCCCCATTTATGTGACAAGGGTGGCAGCTCAGACCTCCCTTCAATAGGGAGGAGCTGTGAGGCGGGCAGGTTGCTGATGCCCCTGGCTGCAGAGCCTTTAGGAGCCACTGCACCTGTGTGCTGAGGACGCGCCCTGCCCAGCTCCAGCCTGACGCCGAGTTCTGCTGGGGATTGGCCTGGGTATTTCTGCCCAGTGTGGTGTGGCCCCAAATGTCAGAAGAGCCTGTGACCTGAGCATTTGTAAAAATGTTATTGTCCTGGCTTTAGTCACTAATTTACATGGCTGCACGCCAGATTTTGTGAGACATTATTTTCTTATTTGAAAAAAACAAGCAAACAACCAGCAGAGTGGGAAATTAGTATTTTCCATGGCTTTTTTTTCCCCCACAGATAAAGCCAATCAAATTGACTGAATGCTACTAGAAGAAAGCATAGAAGGGAGCGTCTCTCTTTTGCTTCGATAATCTGGAAACATTTCATGAAACATTTCCAAAGAGTGACTTGGCAAGTTTTATCTTAAGCCTTTTAGCTGAGTCCAATTTCTTGACCCCCTGCTTTTCTGAGGGTCCCCTCCTACCTCCTTCTCCAAATCAAGAACCCTGGGGGCCATGGTAGAGAATGACCAGCTCAACCCAGGGGAAGAGCTGGAGAGCCGGCGGGCTTCCTGGAAGAGGTGGTGTTGGAGCTCAGTCCCAAGTACAACAAGAATGTGGCCGGTGAGACTGCAGGGGAGAGGGCAGAGCAGGGAGAGGGCAACAAGCTCAAAGGCAATGTGGTCCTCATTTTGTAGGAGATCATGTCTTTCATGTCATTTGGCCACCCAGGACTCTGGGATTTATTTAGTTCTGGGGTGGAAGCCCTTGTTTTTTCTGGTCTAGTCCTCTTCTGCCTGCCTCCCCTCCCTTTGTTTCCTCTTTCATTCTTTTTCTTTTTCTTTCTTTCTTTCTTTCTTTTTTTTTTTTTTTTTTTGAGACAGAGACTTGCTCTGTCTCCCAGGCTGGAGTGCAGTGGGGCGATCTTGGCTCACTGCAGCCTCCGTCTCCCAGGTTCAAGCGATTCTCCTGCCCCAGCCTCCTGAGTAGCTGGGAGCTCCAGCCACCATGCCTGGCTAATTTTTTGTATTTTTAGTAGAGATGGGGTTTCGACATGTTGGCCGGGCTGGTCTCGGACTCCTGGTCTCAAGTGATCCGCCCACTTGGCCTCCCAAGTTTCTTCTTTCCTAGCTCTTTATTTCTGTCCACTGCTAATACTATGTTACTGATTCTGAAACCTGTAACATAAAAATCCTTTTCCATAGCTAGCAGAGAGAAAGAACACAGGCAACATGGATTCAAAGATTTCTTTGCAGGCTGTTTCTCTTTGCAGATAGAGGCTGTATCAGGTTAACTTGCACCCGCCCCCCATATCTGTTCGCATCCTAACCCTGGACCCTGTGTTTGGGATCTTATTTGAAAAAAGGGGGTCTTTGCAGATGTGACTTAATGAAGGATCTTGAGATGGGATTATTCAGGATTAACCAGTGGGTCCTAAACCCAATTACAAGTGTCTTTACTAGAGACAGAGGAGAAGGCACAGACACAGAGGACAAGCCCACGTGAGGATGGAAGCAGAGATTGGAGAGATGCAGCCACAAGCCAGGAGTGCTTAGGAACACCAGTAGCTGGGCCCTCCCCGAGCACCATTAGAGGGAATGCGGCCAGGCAACACCTTGATGTCAGACTTCTGGCCTCCAGAGTGGTGAGAGGATAGATGTCTGTTGTTTGAAGATGCCGAGTTTGTGGTAATGTGTTACGGCAGCCTGAGGAAATGAATCCAGAGCCACAGAGTCCCCGCCCTGCCACGGCTGCCCCCAAATCTGCTAACTGATGTTGAGAAGTTTGCTTCTGAAATTCCACTGCCTCACTGCAGACGAGGGCTCACCCTCCCCTTCTCTTGAAGGATAAGGGGCTGTGCCGGTCCCCTCAGCCCCACCGGGCACGTTTCCCCAGCTCCAGCAGTGCAGGCAGCCCTGGGGTTTTGTTTTCTACCCTCCCTCACCACACAGGTTTTCCCACAGTTGATCTGGAGAAGCCTAACATCCGAGAGTTTCCCGGGAGCGCTGGTATAATTCCAGTGAAACCAATACTTCGTAGATTCTAGCGGTTGCGAGGAAAAAAAACCTCCCACCTACTCCCAAGTGCTGTATTGTAGAATTAGTAACAGAATCCGAAGAAGAAAAGGTTTTTGGAAGAAATGTCTTTGGGCAGAGAAAGCGCATGAGGCATTTGTTGGCTGCCTGGAACACAGTGAGTGGTTCTCAGCCCTTACAGACCAGCAATTGCCTGGGGAGATGTGTTTAAATGCTGATTTTAAAAATCGGAATCTTTGGGGCTGGGGTCCATGCATGGGTATTTTTTTTTAAATAAACACACCCCCAATAATTATTATTTTTTTTCGAGACAGGGTTTCCCTCTTGTTGCCCAGGCTGAGTGCAATGGTGCGATCTCGGCTCACTGCAACCTCTGCCTCCTGGGTTCAAGTGGTTCTCTTGCCTCAGCCTCCCAAGTAGCTAGAGTAGAGGAGTAGAGGCATGCACCACCACACCTGGCTAATTTTGTATTTTTAGTAGAGATGGGGTTTTTCCATGTTGGTCAGGCTGGTCTTGAACTCCCGACCTCAGGTGATCCACCCGCCTCGGCCTCCCAAAGTGCTGGGATTACAGGTTTGAGCCACTGCACCCGGCCACCCTCAATAATTTTAATGTGCAGGCAAACCCCACTGACTGGCTCCTCCTTCAAGGCTGGGCCCGTGGAGTGTCAGCCCCTGGATAATGCTGGGTAGCCATGCAGAACCCTCAGGCACATCCCACCTCCAGGGCCAGGGTCTCCTGGAGGGGACCAGCAGCCTGCGACAACAAGTCTCCCGGGCTTCTGCTGTGTGCTCCAAGCTGAGAACCACTGTCTGGGGAACCACCTAACGGCTCCTCCACGCCTCTCTAAGGGTTTTTGCTGTTCTCAGTGTCTTCAAATTCTTTCAGGTCTCTGTGGCAGGCAGGCTATTCATTACTAATGATAACAATACACATAGCGAATATGGTTCCAGTTGCTTCCCTGCTCTAGGGGACACTTCCCGGGCATGTCTGTCCACCTTCCAGGGAGTGACCAACAGTGGGAGGCAGGAATGTTCTCCGAGCCCCTTCCCCTTTGATCCCCAATCCTTGGCAGTGGAAGATGTTCACTCTCTCCCTTGACTCCTGTCCCCACAGGGTCCAGTTGCTTCCAGTCTCTGAGAAAAGAAAGTACCTTCCTGCACTCCCCTGCCAAGGTGGTGCCTCAAGGAATCTTCAGCTGGCATCCTGGCTGGAGGTCTCTGAACCTTGGTGTCTGGTTTGATGTGGGTGGGGCAGATAAATTTGCCCTTCGGCACAAATGAGAAAGAAGAGGGCAAGGGCTATCCACAAAGAGAGAACACTTGGATTGGTCCTTCTAGGCATCCCCTGCCTCCGTGTGCCAGGCACTGCAGACACCAGTTAAATACTTTTTGTATGTAGCCTTCTTTAATTCTCACAACCACTTGGGAAGGAGGTATACTATTATCCTATTTTACAAATGAGGAATCCTTGCATCTCTGAGATCCAGAAACTCCTCTGAGGCAGACAGGATTCTAATCCAGGAGGTCTGGCCCAGATCCCACTTATAGGACCACAAGGCTTTGCTGCCTGGTAATAACCACAAAGCTTCTCATTGGAGATGGGCTCTGGAGTGAGGAGCAGTTCCTGATCCCTTGTTCTCCTGGGATGTGTGAATGGAGATGGGAAGGAGAGAGAGCAAGCCTACGGACTGCAGTAGGGAGTGAACTGGGTGGGTGGGGTCCCGGTGGCAACACCGTGTGTCAAACTTGTACTTCTGTCCTCTGGGAAACAGTCTAGCAAAGGAGCAAGCCTACTGATGACTTTCTGTAGGTGTCTCACAGTCTCATTTTCACGGGACCTCCTGGCTATCTTTTTATTATAGTCCTAACAATCATCAACATAGGATCTTAAAAGTTGTGAAGCAGGCACCACTTTTGGAGAATGTATCCACAGGACACGCACCCAGCTGACTTCTGTCCACAGTGGGGTTGGAGACAGGACAAGCGAGGCTTCAACACTGGTGGCTAGAGTGAGGAGACCTATGTGGAGATCTCTGCATCTAAGACTTGAACTGTGGAGACTGAGATGTATGTTCTGGAAGCATACCAACAACTCACTAAATACTGCTTATTAGTGAATTTTATGAGCGTATATTGGTTTGATTCAATAACCATGCCTACTGCCCTCTACTGGAAATGAGGCCGGGTGCTATTAGCGGCACAAGATGAAGAAGACACAGAGCTAGGTCTGGGGCTCAGGTGTCAGGACACGCAAATATTTGAATACTTAATGTGTGTCCTGTAGAGATATGTTCAGAATGCTATGGAGACAAGAAAGAGAGGTTGGTTAATTCTGCCAAGGACACAGTGACAGCTTTGCAGAGTAGATGATATTTGGAGGATAAATAGAGCCTTGAAGGATGAATAGGAGTTCAAGTGGTGAAGAAGGTACAGCAGGAGAAAGAGCAAGGAGGACTCTCTTTCTTCAACCTGGAGGGTCAAAATGACAGTGACATGTAAGCACAAGAGAAGTTTGCCACTCCTGGGCCGACATGATTAAGAAAGCAGTCTACCATGTCCTGGAACTCTTTCCCTGTCTGCTGGCTGGATACAGAAAATTCTAAGTTCCCAGGGATGATAGAGTCTCAAAGCAGGAAAGGACCTGGATCCCTGGATCATCACATGGAGGAAAGCTTCTCAGCAGACTGAAACACTCACATTGAACTATTAAAGAAGTGAGAAGTAAAATTCTCTTGTGCTATATCCTTGCAATTTGGAGATGTATTTGTGGCAATTGGAACCTGTAGAACCCATACAAGCATAAGTTAAAGTCCAGTGTGTGTGTTGGAGGAAGTGGTGGGACATTGACCCAGAAAGGCCAGTGAGAATTGAGAGGGGCCTTGAATAAGTACAGGGTTGGAATAGTTCACTTGAGATGTTTTATTTGGAAATTTCCTGCAGCAAACAGTGGTGGCAATGGAGGAATGGAAGTGAAGTGTGTGGATGGCTCTGGAAATTTTGCTCCCAGAGATAACTGAAAGTTGGTTGTAATCAGAGCTTAGTAAGAAAATTCTCTGAACATCTCCTTTGCTATGCAATTGTTCAAAGCAGTCAGGCTCCAGCTCACTCATACATTAGGAATATTTTAGTGGTAAGGAAATTTTGCTCCCTTTAATTTGATTTCTTTCAAAATGTTATGAATGACTTCACATTAATAAAATCCTTTGAGATCCTCAATTAACTGTGACTTCAGCAATATTATGACTCTAATGCCTTGCCCCCAGACTTGCTTCTCCTTTCATTGGGAAGGATTATTGCCCACTTCCCAGCTCATTAGCATGCATGAATATGGGTTTAATTTACAGAGAAGTAATAAATGTCTGGTGGAAATAACTGCCCCTCTTTTTAAGACCATTTATATATTGATTTTGGAAAAGGTATAAAGAATTTCTGACTTTTGCAAACAGACTTAAAAATTATGCAAGAAAAAATATGAATGACACCATGACGCAGAACACAGGACTCAATCCCCTGACTGAGAGGCAGGTGTTTGGGTTCAAGTCTTGGCCCGGTCCTGAACTTGCTCTATGACCTGTGGCAAAGTTTCACTTTCCTATTTTTGACACAAGGGGGTTGCCATAGGCTAGCATTTCCTTAAGTTTGGTTGATGTGCCACTGGTGGTGTATGAGACAATTTTTAGTACATAGACAAGTATTTTTTAAATTATCATGATTAAATATTTATTTTAATGTTTAGTAAAACAACACAAATAGTACATCAAACCCATGATTTTGTGGAGATTACTGCGTCATTGTGATTTCCCTTTAAATAAAGTTAATAAAAAAATTTAAAGGGAGGTAACAAATTAAAAATAGGTAAATAATATAAATTAATGGATGTTGCAAAAATTGTAAAGGTGGCATGCTAATGATTGAAATTGAGTAAATAGTGGAGTAAGTGTTTTTTCTAGGTCTGATGATCTATGGCTTGTTGGGCCTTTAATCTCATTGGTTTCTCTTTAAGAAAATGAATCCAGATTGAACCATTTCTTTTTCTTTTTTTCTTTTTATTTTTGAGACAGAGTCTTGCTCTTTTGGCCAGGCTGGAGTGCAGTGGCACACTGCACTTGGTTCACTGCAATTTCTGCCTCCCGAGTTCAAACAATTCTCATGCCTCAGTCTTCCGAGTAGCTGGAATTACATGCATACGCCACCATGCCTGGCTACTTTTTTGGTATTTTTAGTAGAGATAGGTTTTTGCCCTGTTGGCCAGGCTAGTCTTGAACTCCTGGCCTCAAGAGTTCTGCCAGCCTTGGCCACCTCCCAAAGTGCTGGGATTATAGTTATAAGCCTGGCCCAGATTGAACCATTTCTCTCATTGGTATCGTGATGAGAGAAATGGTTCAATCTGGATTCATTTTCTTAAAGAGGATGAATGACATAGTATACTTATCATACTTATGATACAGGATGGTATTTTAATATAGTTTCTTTCAGAGTATCCTCTCCAGTTCTTGGGCTACCAATTCTCATGTTTACCCTCAAGGTGATTCATTTGTTCATTCATTTGTGGTTTGTAATTTTAGATTGCAACCTCATCTCTCACAGGAATTGTTTCCTGTGGGAATCCCGTGCACTTTGTGTTATAAAATTGTCTCTACAGAATGATCTTTGCAAGTTTCACTTGTCCCAGGCTAGTCTTAATATTAATGTGTCAGTTTAGGGTTCAAATGTCTTATGAGGAACAAAATTTGACTCAGGTTGGCAATTTCTAGAAGGTGTTTTTTGTTCTACCCAGGGCTGTGAACATGTGGCAAACACCCTCACCATTTTTCTGCTAGTAGCTTTACTCTTTACATGGTTCTGAGACCTCTGTTCTTGAGAGGAGGACAGAGAGATGGGAAGTGACAGC
The DNA here is from genome assembly GCF_009764315.1 of Trachypithecus francoisi. Taxonomy (NCBI): domain Eukaryota; kingdom Metazoa; phylum Chordata; class Mammalia; order Primates; family Cercopithecidae; genus Trachypithecus; species Trachypithecus francoisi. The sequence goes on from NW_022681468.1 coordinate 11,861,914, forward strand.
CGATAAGTCAGTGGTGTCATGGGAAACCCATTGAGATCTTAGATTGTTCATTCATTCATTCATCACCAACACGTACTGAGCACTTGCCATATTTCAGGCTCTTTGCTGGGTACTGAGAAAAAGATCTCTCAGAGTTCACTTTCTAATAGGATTGGGATTAAAATGTTAGTTCTACTATTTACTTGCTTTTAACCTTGGGGAAATAACTTAGCTTCTCTGAATGTTGACCCAGTGTAAGGTAAGAAATGGCTTAGCTAAGAGTGTTGGAATTCATATGTTTCAACAAGAGGAGAAGCAGAGTATAGGTAAGTTGGTGAATTTCATGGAGGGCCATTTGAAAATTATCTTCTGATTGCTTCAAATTCATTTTATTGTAATAAAATAGACATAAAGTCATTAGTTGAGAGCAAGCAAGGAGGAGAGGGTGTTGGCAATTTGAGAAAAAGGAAGACATGAGATGATCTTCTGCCAGAGGATTGATTGGGAAAATGGAAAAGAATTGCTGAGAACTCCAAGAGCTCGGCTGAGGGTTCCGGTCATTAATTCAAGGTGATATAGTTCAGCTGTGTCCCCACCCAAATTTCATCTTGAATGGTAACTCCCACAGTTTCCACCTGTAATGGTAGGAACCTGGTGGGAGGCAATTGAATTGTGGGGCGGGTCTTTCCTGGGCTGTTCTCGCGATAGTGAATGAGTCTCACAAGATCTGACGGTTTTCAGAATGGGAGTTTTTCTAGACAAGCTCTTTGCTTGCTGCCATCCACATACGATGTGACTTGCTCCTCCTTGCCTTCTACTGTGATGTGAGGCCTCCCCAGCCATGTGGAACTGTAAGTCCAAAAAACCTCTTTCTTTTTTAAATTGCCTAGTCTCAGGTATGTCTTTATCAGCAGCCTGAAAACGGACTAATATACAAGAAAAGCCCAGCCAGCATGGCTATGTGCTTTTCCCTAGCCATGCTCAGCTGCATGGGTGCAGCTGTATTTAATGAAATGTTAATATGCATTGTTTCATCAATCCTCATGACAAATCTTAGAAGCCATTTTGTACCTGTTTCACAGATGAGTAAACTGAAATGTAGACATGTAAAATGACTTACCCAGGATCACAGTTAGGAAGGGGCAGAGCCAGGGTTAGAAACCAGGACTGGCGCCCCAGAGCTCACACTCTTCATCCTTGTGGTATGCTCAAATAGCTGCTCTATTACCCTTTAAGGGAGCTCCAAGCGATTTTGAATATTTAATCTGTGAAAACTGCTATGCAGTATCCAAAGTGGGCAGTCAAATTTTAGATATGATTCTGCTACAAGTTTAGTGGTGGCTTCAGCCATGTCAGTTCCTCCCTGTGGTCTTGATTATCCTCTCTAAAATCGGGGGACAGGGGGAGGTGATCTAGAGGCCTCTCGATTCCCTTCCTACTCTTTAATTCTAAGCGTTGTTTTTTTCTCTTTCTCTTTCTCAGAAGTATGGCTTAGCATTCCGTAGAAGTTCAACCCTGCAGGGACTTGAGGTCCTTCTTTGAAATGAACACATTTGGGCACTGTATCTTTTCCACCACAATCTCCAAAATCTGAAACCAGTTGAAAGCAAAGATCATCCAGAGTGGAAATCAAGGCACACTGGACAGGACAGGGGGTCAGGGAGCTGCCGCCCTCCTCTCCACAGAGTTTGCAAGCCCCGTCAGACGGGGGCACTCACTTTGTCATGGTGCTGCCCCCATAATTGCAATAGGCTCTTTTGTTACTAAACAGACCCAGCCAAAACAAAAGGGATACTGTTTCTTTTATGAGTAATGTGCTAACTCACCCCTGGGAAAAAAAAAAAAAGTTCAAGTCCAACCTAGGGACTGAGACAGCATAAGATTTATTGCGAAGGCTACAGAAATTATTCCTCCTTCACAGCACTTAAATTGTCTAATTATTCACAGCTGTTTCCAATTTGGCTCAGGTTGTTAATTAAGGGTGTTCGTCTTCTCCTCCCTTCAATGGCAGCCACCTGAAGCCTCATCAGGCACCACACAGAGGGGCTGGGGCAAAGGAGGGCCCATGGCTTAGATGTGGGAATCCCCTACGCAGCGGCCAACCTGCTTTTGTCTGTTTACCTCTCACTCAGACGGAAATTTATTAGGAGACATGCATTTCCTTCGTGCAAGTGAAGGATGCTGGCTTGAGGGATTACCTGCAGAGGGAGGGACCTGATTCCTTGACTTCCCCTAGGAATACAGGGAACCTCTGATCACCTTAGGTATTCTTGGGAACCATGGGAAGAACATCCTAGCAAGGGAGTGGGTCTCTCTATTCATGTCTACACGCAACACACACAAGCAAGCTGGACCTTCCACCTATATCTCACATTCTGATCTATATGCCCCTCCCCTTGCAGCCCTTATTCCCTCTGGTTACCTCCACTGCACCCCCATATGTACTCCTTGTATCTCCTTGTCTCAGGTAGATATTCGGCTTTGATTTTCAGGTAGGCAATTACAATAAATATCTGTTTGACAAACATCAAATGGGCAACTGCTGTGTTTGGGGCACTGAGCCAAATACTGGCATTTTAAAATGAATGAGATGTGTTTGATTCCCCTCTAGACTGTAAGCTGCATGGTATAATATCTTAATCATCTTTAACTTCTCCCCAGTGCCTGGCAGAGTGGCCGGTATACAGTAGGTGCTCAATACATACATCTGAATAAATCAGTGAGTCACAGAATGTTCTGGCTGCAAGAGACTTTGGTGATAAGTCTATCCCTTTAATTTAAAAAATTTTAAAAGCTTTTTACTTGAAGCAAACCTAAGATATTAATTTTAGAAAAATTGGAAAATAAAGAAAAAACTAGAAATCACCTATAATCCTACCTAGAAAACATATTTTAAAAAAGACATAAAACATTTGGTCATATATCTTTTTAGTCTTTTTTACAAAGGATATTATGTATATTTTTAAACAAAACTGGGGTCCTATGTTATATTTACCTGTTTATAACTTGTTTTATTATAATTTTATTATATTAACCATATAATATAATTTAAAATATTTCCCACATCATTTTCAACCAAAACATTCTTAAACATTGAAGTCATTTTCATTTTTTCTTTTGCTATTGTATATACTTCTCAATTGAACATCCAACTTTTTACAGAAGAGGAAACAGACTCAGAGAGGGGAAGCACTTTGCCCAGGGGTTGTCCCTCAGCTCCAAATGCGTTTCTATATGATGCTGGGGCTAAGATTTTACAAACCACATTTCTGCTTTTCTATCACAGAATGAGTAAATGGAAAAATGAGAAAATGAATGTAGAAGTCTCTGAATTGGCTCGAAAAAAGAATTCTGGATAGGCTCTTTGATGATTGAGTGACTCTAGAAATATCTGTTTATGACTTTCAAATGGAAAGGGAAGTATCAGGGTTCCCTGCATGGTAAGTTATGAGAGCACTTTTTTGGTAAAATGGAATATAACATAAAAGACAACTACGTAAAGGCAGGTACTGAAGAGTGAGTAAAAGCGGGCAGATTCTGCAGGGGAATAGAAACTTGGAAGAAGAAAATGGCATAGGGTGATTTTCTGCCTATCTGGTGTTTAGCCTGAAGGCAGACCACAAATAACCCACATGAGGCCAATAAAATACCAGTAGAAAACCTGTAACCTTTCTGAAGAGACCTAGAGAAAGAGGGAACCACAATCTGTGTATAAACTCAAATCTCTGGTAGACCACTGAACCATGCATTTGCAGGACAGACTGCAAGTAGTCCAGCTAAGGATGAAAGAGCTGAACTGAGATTTGAGCTACAGCCTGTGTCAGAGTTTTCAGTTTGCACCCACCTATATTAACATTGCCTGCTAATACAAACAAAAAATCAGCAGTCTCCTCAGGAATAACCAAATTCAGTTATAACAGACAAGAATAACATAACAGTCAAAATGTCTATAACACAGTCCAAAATTACTGACACACAAATAGGAAAATATGACCCATTCTGAAGAGAAAAGACAATAGAGACAAGTATATTTGACTGTTTTTATACCAGTACCATGCTGTTTTGGTGACTGTAGCTTTATAGTATAGTTTGAAGTCAGGTAATGTGATGCCTCTAAATTTTTTCTTTTTACTTAGTCTTGCTTTGGCTATGCAGGCTCTTTTTTTGGTTCCATATATGAATTTTAGATTGTTTTTTCTAGTTCTGTGAAGAATGATGGTGGTGTTTTGATGGGAATTGCACTGAATTTGTAGGCTACTTTTGGTAGTGTGGTCATTTTCACAACATTGATTCTAACCATCCATGAGCACAGGATGTGTTTCCGTTTGTGTCATCTATGGCTTCTTTCAGTAGTGTTTTTTAGTTTTCCTTGTAAAGGTATTTCACCTCCTTGGTTAGATATAGTCCTATGTGGTTTTTCTTTGGCAGTTATTGCAAAAGGGGTTGAGTTTTTTATTTGATTCTTGGCTTGGTCTCTATTGGTGAATAGCAGTGCTACTGATTTGTGTATATTGATTTTGTATTCTGAAACTTTACCGAGTTCATTTACCAGTTCTAGGAGCTTTTTGGATGAGTCTTTAGGGTTTTCTAGCCATACAATCATATCATCAGCAAACAGTGACAGTTTGACTTCCTCTTTACTGATTTGGATACCCTTTATTTCTTTCTCTTGTCTGATTGTTCTGGCTAGGACTTCCAGTACCATGTTGAATAGAAGTGATGGAATTAGGCATCCTTGACTCTTTCTGGTTCTCAGGGGGAACATTTTCAACTTTTCCCGGTTCAGTATAATGTTAGCTGTGGGTTTGTCACAGATGGCTTTTGTTACCTTAAGTTATGTATCTTCTACATGTTTTGTTTTAGGAGGGTAAAGATAGGACCCCAATCCCTTTCAGTTTGTAGGGTTTCTGCTGAGAAATTTGCTGTTAATCTGACAGGTTTTCCCTTCTGGGTTATCCAGTGCTTTTGCTTCATAGCTCTTAAAATTATTTTGCTGAGGGTTTTAACCTATAGTAATGCTGAATTTTGTCAAATGCTTTTTCTGCATCTATTAAGATAATCATGTGATTTTTGTTTTAAATTCGGTTTATGTGGTGTATCATGTTTATTGACATGCATATGTCAAACCATCCCTGCATCCCTGGTATGAAATACACTTAATCACGGTGGATTATCTTTTTGATATGCTGTTGGATTTGGTTAGCTGATATTTTATTAAGGATTTTTGCATCTATGTTCATCAGGAATATTGGTCTGTAATTTTCTTTTTTTGTTATGCCTTTTCCTGGTTTTGGTATTAGGGTGATCCTAGTTTCATAGAATGAAGTAAGCAGGATTCCCTCTTTCTCTGTCTTTTGGAGTAGTGTCAATAGGATTGTTATCAACTCCTCTTTCAATGTCTGATAGAATTCAGCTGTGAATCCATCTGGTCCTTGACTTTTTTTCCTTGGCAATTTAAAAATTACCATTTCAGTCTCACTGCTTGTTATTGGTCTGTTCAGGGTTTCAGTTTTTTCCTGGTTTAATCTAGGAGGTTGTATATTTCCAGGAATTTATTCATCTCCTCTAGGTTTTCTAGTTTATGTGCATAAAAGTGTTCACAGTAGCCTTGAATAACGTTTTGCATTTCTGTGGTATCAGTTGTAATATATCCTGTTTCATTTCCATTTGAGCTTATTGGGATCTTCTCTCTTCTTTTCTTGATTAATCTCACTAAAGGTCTGTTAATTGTTTTTATCTTTTCAAAGAACTAGCTTTTTGTTTCATTTATCTTTTGTATTCTTTTGTTTCAATTTCATTTAATTCTACTCTAATCTTTGTTATTTCTTTTCTTCTGTTGAGTTTGGGTTTGTTTGTGTTTCTCTAGTTCTTCGAGGTGTGACCTTAGATTGTCTTTTTGTTCTCTTTCAGACTTTTTGATGTAGGCATTCAATGCTATGGACTTTCCTCTTAGCACTGTTTTTGCTGTATCCCAGAGGTTTTGATAGGTTGTGCCACTATTATTGTTCAGTTCGAGTAATTATTTAATTTCTATTTTGATTTCATTGTTGACCCAACAATCATTCAGGAGCAGGTTACTTAATTTCCATGTATTTGCATGGTTTTGAGGGTTCCTTTTGGAATTGATTTCCAATTTTATTCCACTGTGGTCTGAGACAGTACTTGATTTGATTTCAATTTTCTTAAACTTATTGAGACTTGTTTTGTGGCCTATCATATGGTCTATCTTGGAGAAATTTCCATGCACTGTTGAATAGAATATGTGTTCTGTGATTGTTGGGTGGAATGTCCTGTAAATAGCTGTTAAGTCCATTTGATGTAGGATATAGTTTAAGTCCTTTTTTTGTTGTTAACTTTCTGTCTTGATGACCTGTCTAGTTCTGTCAGTGGAGTATTGAAGTCACCCAGCATTACTGTGTTGCCATCTATCTCATTTCTTAGGCCTATTAGTAATTGTTTTATAAATTTAAGAGCTCCAGTGTTAGATGAATATATATTTAGTACTATGATATTTTTCTGTTAGACTGGTCCTTTTATTGTTATGTAATATCCCTCTTTTTTATTTATTTATTTATTTATTTTTATTATACTTTAAGTTCTAGGGTACATGTGCATAACGTGCAGGTTTGTTACATATGTATACTTGTGCCATGTTGGTGTGCTGCACCCATCAACTCGTCAGCACCCATCAATTCATCATTTATATCATGTATAACTCCCCAATGCAATCCCTCCCCCCTCCCCCCTCCCCATGATAGGCCCCAGTGTGTGATGTTCCCCTTCCCGAGTCCAAGTGATCTCATTGTTCAGTTCCCTCCTATGAGTGAGAACATGCGGTGTTTGGTTTTCTCTTCTTGTGATAGTTTGCTAAGAGTGATGGTTTCCAGCTGCATCCATGTCCCTACAAAGGACGCAAACTCATCCTTTTTTATGGCTGCATAGTATTCCATGGTGTATATATGCCACATTTTCTTTTTTTTTTTTTTTTTTTTGAGACGGAGTCTTGCTCTGTCGCCGGGGCTGGAGTGCAGTGGCCGGATCTCAGCTCACTGCAAGCTCCGCCTCCCGGGTTTACGCCATTCTCCTGCCTCAGCCTCCCGAGTAGCTGGGACTACAGACGCCCACCACCTCGCCCAGCTAGTTTTTTGTATTTTTTAATAGAGACGGGGTTTCACAGTGTTCGCCAGGATGGTCTCGATCTCCTGACCTCGTGATCCGCCCGTCTCGGCCTCCCAAAGTGCTGGGATTACAGGCTTGAGCCACCGCGCCCGGCCTATATGCCACATTTTCTTAATCCAGTCTGTCACAGATGGACATTTGGGTTGATTCCAAGTCTTTGCTATTGTGAATAGTGCCGCAATAAACATACGTGTGCATGTGTCTTTGTAGTAGAATAATTTATAATCCTTTGGGTATATACCCAGTATTGGGATGGCTGGGTCACATGGTACATCTAGTTCTAGATCCTTGAGGAATTGCCATACTGTTTTCCATAATGGTTGAACTAGTTTACAATCCCACCAACAGTGTAAAAGTGTTCCTATTTCTCCACATCCTCTCCAACACCTGTTGTTTCCTGATTTTTTAATGATTGCCGTTCTAATTGACAAATGGGATCTAATTAAACTAAAGAGCTTCTGCACAGCAAAAGAAACTACCATCAGAGTGAACAGGCAACCTACAGAATGGGAGAAAATTTTTGCAATCTACTCATCTGACAAAGGGCTAATATCCAGAATCTACAAAGAACTCAAACAAATATACAAGAAAAAAACAAACAACCCCATCAGAAAGTGGGCAAAGGATATGAACAGACATTTCTCAAAAGAAGACATTCATACAGCCAACAGACACATGAAAAAATGCTCATCATCACTCGCCATCAGAGAAATGCAAATCAAAACCACAATGAAATACCATCTCACACCAGTTAGAACGGCAATCATATCCCTCTTTTTTTAAAGCTGTTGTTGCTTTAATGTCTGTTTTGTCTGATATAAGAATACCTACTTCTGCTCACTTTTGGTGTCAATTTGCATGGAATATACTTTTCCACCTCTTTAAGTTTATGTGGTAGGTGAGTCTCTTAAAGACAGCAGATACTTGGTTGGTGAATTCTTATCCAGGCTGCCATTCTGTATCATTTAAGTGGCACATTTAGGACCTTTACATTCAACATTAATATTGAGAAGCAAAATACTATTCTGTTCATCATGCTAGTTGTTGCCTGAATGCCCTAGTTGTTGTTGTTGTTGTTTTATTGTGCTATTGTTTTATAGGTCCTGTGAGATTTATGCTTTAAGGAGGTTCTATTTTGGTGTATTTTGAGGATTTCTTTCAAGATTTAGAGCTCCTTTTAGCGGTTCTTGTACTGCTGGCTTGGTAGTGGTGAATTCTTGCAACTTTGTTTGTCTGAGAAAGACTGTATCTTTCATTTATGAAGCATAGTTTCACTGGTTACAAAATTCTTGGCTGATAATTGTTTTGTTTAAGGAAGGTAAAGATAGGACCCCAATCCCTTTCAGCTTGTATGGTTTCTGCTGAGAAATTTGCTGTTAATCTGATAGGTTTTCCTTTCTGGGTTACCTGATGCTTTTGCTTCATAGCTCTTAAAATTATTTCCTTCCCCTTGACTTTAGATAACCTGATGACTGTGTGCCTAGGCAATGATCTTTTTGTGATGAATTTCCTGGGTGTTCTTTGAGCTTCTTGTATTTGGATGTCTAGATCTCTAGCAAGGCCAGGAAAGCTTTCTTGATTATTTCCTCAAATATGTTTTCCAAACTTCTAGACTTCTCTTCTTCAGGAATACCAATTATTATTAGGTTTGTTAATTTAACATAATCCCAAACTTCTTGGGGGTTTTGTTCAATTTTTTAAAAAACTCTTTATCCTTTGTCTTTGTTGGATTGGGTTAACCTGAAAGCCTTGTCCTCAAGCTCTGAAGGTCCTTCTTCTACTTGATTAATTCTATTGCTTAGACTTTCCAGTGTATTTTACATTTCTCTAAGTGTGTCCTTTATTTCCAGAAGTTGTGATTGTTTTTTATTTATGCTATTTCTCTGAAGATTTTTCTGTCTATATCTCGCATCATTCAAGAGATTTCTTTAAGTTGTTATTCATCTTTCTCTGGTGCCTCCTTGAGTAGCTTAATAATCGACCTTCTGTATTCTTTTTCTGGCAATTCAGAGATTTCTTCTTGGTTTAGATCCATTGATGATGAGCTAGTGTGATCTTTTGGTTAAGGAACCCCATTTTGTCATATTACCAGAATTGTCTTTCTGGTTTGGAATAACATAAATTGACAGGGGTCAGAACTAAAGTCCTTCTCAACTTTCATAAAATATTTTTTAACTTTTCTCAGTTTCCAATTCCCTGTCTTTATGAAAATAATTTTCTCACTTGATAACCAAGACATCCTTTGAGATAGATTTATATTTTCTATTTAGCAGACAAGAAAACCAAGGTTTCTACAGGGGGAAAAACATAATACCATTTTTTTTTTTAACTGAGAATACTCTATATCCTAACTGCTGAACTTGATATACCTTTTTGCTTATCTTGAAAATAATCTTATAAAGTAGTTATGCCTTTTATTCCATGTTGCAGCTAAAGAAACTCAGGCCAGAGAGCTCAAGCAGCTTGTATAAGATCACTCTGTGCCCAGGACAGGCTGTAATCAAGGATGGCACTAAAATACACACTGAGCAATAATGAGATGCTCTATAGTTTAGGATTTGAATATGACTTCACCACTATCTAGCTGTGTTATTGTGTGTGCCTTGAGTAGAGGCAGTGTATTTAATAGCATGGGCTGTAAAGTTAGCCGGGGTTCAAATCCAGCTACATGAACTTGAGCCTCGTTTGTCTCATCTACAAAACCAGAATAGCAGTAAGACACACCTCACTGTCTGTTTGACTGGTTGCGAGGATTAAACAGGGAACACAAGTAAAACACTTGTAATATTGCCTGGAAGAAAGAAAGAAAGGGCTTATTAAATGTTAGCTATTCTCGATGATAGTAATAACCGCAGAGTAGCAGATACAATCACTGCCCTGACCTAATCCCCATGGCCTTACCATTTCAGTGCATGCCTGCCCATCTCCCAACTATCTGCACTCCTTGCCCCAGGACTTTCTCTTTACGCTTCCTATCAGCTCTGCAGGCAAGTGAGGCAGGCTTGAAATGCTGAGGAATTAATACTTCTTGGGAGGAGCAGCCCTTAACAGTGGCTGATGGAAGTTGGTGGATAAATACCCCAGCTTCCTCACCTTCAAGGTGGGATAGCTCAGGCATATATTCTGCACCATTTTCCAGAGCTCCCCAGTGGGATCGAGCTCTGTTTGCCCAGTAGTAACATGCTTAATAATCTACCCTTCTTTTCCCTCACTGTCTCACTTCTTTTTTTTTTTTTTTTAATTTTTTATAGAGACAGGGTCTCACTATGTTGCTCAGGCTGGTCTTGAACCCCTGGCCTCAAGTGATCCTCCTGCACTGGCTTCCTAAAGTGCTTGGAATTACAGGCATGAGCCTCTGTGCCCAAGTGTCTCACTTCTGATCCTGGTGTTTCCTGGAATCACCTTTGTAATAAATCACTTGCACTTGAGTTATTGTCTCACGGTCTGCTTCTGTGGGAACTCCAACTAAGACAAAGTAGCCATCATTATTAAGCTCCTTCTATGTGCCATAAACTGTGCTAAGCACCTGAAACACACTATTTTATTTCCTTTTTCAAAAAATGATCAGGGAGATCATTATGATCCTCATAATATTCAGATGAAAAATTGAGGTTCAGAGTGATTACAGGATTTGCTCAGCTAGTGGGGGCAGAGTAGAGATTTCTTCCTAGGTCTCTCTCCATTGAAAGCCCATGTTTTCCCCATCACAGAATGCTAAAAGTTTCTTAGAAAGAGTTTGCTGTCAGAGTGAACACGTTTTAGGACAGGGACTATCACGAAGACGTTGTCCATGAAGTCTTCTGGAACCAGACCACCGTGTCCTGCCTGAGGAAGGTTTGATGGTACCTTGAAAGGCTGGCCAGGACAGGAAACTGAGTTCTAGTCCTCCTGGTTCTGGGCTTCTCTTTCCACAAGGTCTACTCTGCTCGCTTCAGTTTGGTGCCTCTGCTTTTCTTGACCTTTTCCCAGTTGCAATCTATTAAGGGGAGGGGAAATCCAGCCCCTGTGGGAGAGAGGACAAGCTTAAAATCTATCAGGCCAGGAGGGAGACAGGACTGTGTAATGGGCAGGACAGTAAGCCAGGTGTTTGGGGACCCAGGTTCCAGTCCAGACCTTGGCTCCTATTAAGCTATGAGACCTTGCGTGTAGAATCCAGTTACTCTCTGAGCTTCTGTTTTCCCAAATGGGAAATTAAGGGTTTGGTCAAGTTATAAACACAAATGACTTGAGGTCTGGCAGTGTAAATGGACAAAGTGAACCAAGTGTGAGATGAAAAGGAAGGTAGAGGACTGTAGTACAGTTGCCTAAAGGCATTAAAAAAAGGCTGAGTGTGTTGGGCAAAACACATTTGTAGGTAGAGATAGTCCTTGTTGTTTGAGACTTTTGGGCTAAATGTCCTCTAAGTCTTCTGATTTTTTTTTTTTTTTTGAGATGGAGTCTTGCTTTGTCACCCAGGCTGGAGTGCAGTGGTGCGATCTCTGCTCTCTGCGACCTTCGCCCCCCAGGCTCAAGTGATTCTCCTGCCTCAGCCTCCTGAACAGCTGGGATCACAGGCACCTGCCACCACGCCCAGCTAATTTTTCTATTTTTAGTAGAGATGGGGTTTCACCATGTTGACCAGGCTGGTCTCGAATTCCTGACCTCACGATCTGCCCACCTTGGCCTCCCAAAGTGCTAGGACTGCAGGCGTGAGCCACCACACCCGGCCAGTCTTCTGATTTTTTTTAGTTCTTTATTAAATGTTACAGATGCAAGTATTTAGATGGAATTGTGCTTCTGCAAGTAATATATTTATTTTAAATACAATGTTCACCTTTTCAATAGTGCCATGAAGAATGGCTTTTAGAGAGACTGCCCTCAGAATCCCCTGGTCACATTGCTTCTCTGCTTAAAATCTTTATGCATTCCACAATGTTTATTGAGTGCCTACTATGTGCAGGCACCATGCTGGGTGCTGGGGATGTATCAGTGAATATTGCCAGAGTGCCTTGGCCTCATGGGGCCTGCCTGCCAGCAGAAGAGAGAGATAAAAGACAAATAAAAGTAACATGAAAATATGATATCAGGTATTAATAAGCACTCTGAAGAAAATAAAGCAGGAAGAGGGTTTAGCAAGTGCAGGATAGAGATGTCGTGCTGAGGAGGCATCCTTAGAGCAGAGACTCAGACGAAGGGAAGGACTGAGCCATGGGACTCCCCATGGAAAGAAGAATTGACCTGCTAACCTGGCAGTGGTTGGCTTTGCCTTTCAGACAAAGTCCACATTCCTTTTTTTTTTTTTGAGACGGAGTCTCGCTCTGTCGCCTAGGCTGGAGTACAGTGGCCGGATCTCAGCTCACTGCAAGCTCCGCCTCCTGGGTTTACGCCATTCTCCTGCCTCAGCCTCCCGAGTAGCTGGGACTACAGGCGCCCGCCACCATGCCCGGCTAGTTTTTTTTGTATTTTTTTTTAGTAGAGACGGGGTTTCACCGTGTTTGCCAGGACGGTCTCGATCTCCTGACCTCGTGATCCACCCGTCTCAGCCTCCCAAAGTGCTGGGATTACAGGCTTGAGCCACCGCGCCCGGCCCACATTCCTTAAAGTGACATTCCATGTCTTTCCCAATCTGTTTCTTGTCTCTACATTTTCCTCTTCATTTCCTGACAGTTCCCAAAGCCATGCCAAGCATCCACCATGCTGCAAAACCAACATTTTCCCCCAAAATATGTTGTTCTCTTCTCTTCTGTCAGTTCTACTCTGGCTTAGACTTGGGGAGCCAGGAATGAGTCCAGCCAAGGCTCAGCTCCCCAAGGAGAGGAAGGGACATGAGAAGAGGTGAATGAATGACAGAGGCGATTGTCCACAGCAGCCCAGGGCAGCTCCACTGGACGAAAGCCCAGGTGGGGATGAAGCGGATGCATGGATGAAAACGAAAAAGCCTCAGCTTCCCTGGGATTTCTCGTGTAACACTGTGAATGTATTCGCTTGTTGGTCCCATCTGCACTAGGCTTGCTCTGTGTCACCAGTGCAGGATTTATCCAAAAGAATTCTGCAGTCAAATTACTTTGAGACAAGCTGTACCTGTGCCCCCTATAGATTCACTGTAAGCTTTGACATAATAAATGCTCTGAGAAGCCCTGTAGTAAAGAAATGTGTTGAGCTTTACTTTAGCATTTTCCAAACCTATCTGGCGACAAAAGTCTTCCACTCCTGTGGGACATCCATTACAATCTCCCAGAAACATTGCTGGGCTGTGCACACAGGGGAAACCCAGAGTTAGAGTCAATGGTAATTATTAACAGTTGAAGGTTAGTGGAAGATGATTTTTAGAATCCATAGATCTATATTCCTTTAAACTTTGACCTATTTTCAGATTGCCACCAAAAAAAAAAAAAAAAGTGAAACATACTGAGTGGCAAATATGTATGCTTATTTTAATTAAGACCTATAACTGTATGGAAAGAAAGCATAAAATGATTGAGTTGGGGGCTATATTCCTCTTTGTAAATGTTATTTTCTTCTGTTATTTTTGCTGATAAAAGCTTAGCCAATTGTCCTGCTCAGGGACAAGCAATATTTCCCTTGGTGGTAAAAGGTCCAAGGTCCAAGGAGATGACAGGGTCCCTGAAGGAGCTTAGTAGGAAAGGGGGCTAGATAAGAGAAAATCCTCCCAGAATCCTCCTGCACCCAGTGACTGTCACTAGATAGAGACTTCTCGAGAGCAAGATCTGGGTTTATGCATCTCTGTGTCCATATGTCACACAGAGCTTGGCACATGGGAGGTGTGCAGTAAAGTTTTGCTGAATGGGTGAATGAATGCATGAATAGTGATTTCCTGTCTGGCTTTCTTCTGCAGTCTTACTTCCTTAACACTTAATTGTTCACTTATTATGAACTATTTACAATGTCTCCTACTATGTGCCAGCCGGGATCTAGGGATGTCCAACACATGACCCCTTCCCTAAGGAGCTCACGGTGGAGTCATCTTTAAGTTTTTTCATTTTAGGGGTTCCTTCTAGCTCCGGACTCTGCCACGCACCGTAAGATTCTACGATTCTGTCATTCTGAAACTCTGTTATTCTAAGATTCCATGATTCTATAGCTCTCCTCCTGAGCCCTGGACATCTGCCTTTATTTTGGATCCTCTCTTGGACTAGTTATCTAAATAGGAATCTTCTCAGTTCATTTATTTGTGAATGTGTATCAAGCGTCGATGAAGAGGTCACCTCTAAGAAATTTGTAGATCCAGTTCAAGGTCAATTGAAGCTAACCGTATTAAAGCAAGATCTTATCTCTCCTCATGAAATATTAGCTGTTCTTTTTGAAAAAAAAAAAAAAAAGAATTAGGCCAAAATAGTTCACATAAAGAAAAAAAAAAAGACTTCATTACTGCATGTATTTACGCATATGCTCATTTGCTGGTTTCTTCTCTTAATTACGAACAGGAGGAAAAGATCTAGGGTCATACGAAGGGTATGTTGTATACGGACGGGGCCACAGGCAAAGTTCACAGAGGGTAGCACTGAGGGTTGGAGGGAAGCAGGGATCCACTGAGCCAGTCACCCACTCGCCCAAGGATACATAGGAGGTAAAGGCAGAGGACCACCCCAAGTCGGTTTCCTCCTCCTGGTTCCATGTTCTCTTTGCATCCTGAGGCTGGCCAGACAGGTTGACAATGACCAGGGAGATGGGACAAGATCATTGCAGGCCCAGGCTCTCCACCTGTGTGTGCAACCTCTGAGAACATAGATTGGCAGCCCTATTGAGTGACACAGAGTGACATGGTAGCAGGAGGCTGGGTTGGAACTCTGGAGGATTTCATTCAAACTACCCACCCAGGATGGGCTTGGGTGAGTCACTTCTCTTCTCTGAGCTTTGGCTTCTT